>NC_044574.1:24759608-25379816 GCF_901933205.1 Camarhynchus parvulus
GCACAGGGCAGTGGCAGGGGAGCCGGCCGGCAGGAGCCCGGAGCTGCGCAGGGCCGGCTCCAGGCAGCAGCAGCGGGCGCGGGCAGCGTCCCAGGCGGCTACCAGAGGCCAGAGAGCTGGGAGGCAGCTCAGCCAGGCAGCACTGGCCATCAGGCTCACCTCCACAAAGAACGCCAGGGCAGGCAGCTGCCAGCGGGCTTGCTTCCCGATGAGCAGGCTGAGCAGGTGCGAGGCCATGTGGGGACACAAGGGGGTCAAGCCGCAGCGCATCTCCCTGGCAGGGGAAAAAGGCACCAAGGCCCTGAGCTGGGCGGGCAGACCTCTCCCAGGCGTGGTCTCACAGAGGTCCCATCTTTCCCCAGCATTCTGCAAGGGGACATGGGCCCCTTGGGAGGCGGCTGCTGTTGGGCATCCTCCTCTCCCAGCCCTTTGCAGTTTGCTCAGCCCTCCCTCGGTGATGCGGCCCTCTGGCTTACAAGCCCAGGGGACTGTGTGGGCCACTCTGGGCATGGGGCACAAATGCTGGCGGTGGCGGTGGGGACTGGGGGATCTCACCTGGCCAGCAGACCCGCTGCATAGTGCTGGGTGTCGGCAGAGAGCAGGGTGTCCCAGAGCTGCTTGCGCTCCAGAGCCAGCAGGTTCTTGCCAAAGCCCAGTCGGGAGAGCAGAGCCTTCATGGTCTGCACTGCAAACCTGTGTGCCGCGCCAAGGCCAGGTCACTCTGGGAGCACTGGCCCTGGCCACAAGGGCGTGGGAAGGACAGGGCGACTGGCACCTGTTGGGCTCGCTGGGAAGGCCGTGTTCCTCCCGGCACGCTCGCCAGAAGTGCTGCGTCTCCACGTCCTCTGGCCTCTGCTCTGTGATGGTGAAAATTTGCAAGAGCAGAGCCACAAACAGGTGGGGAGAATGAAGGAGGATTGCGTAGTGCCACTCGGGCATGCTTGCAATCCTCCACAGCACCAGAGTTGCCTGCAAGAGACAAAGGACCCCGAGGCAGCGTCAGTGCCAAGATGTCCATGAGGCAGGGCCTGGGGGCAGAGGCAGGGGGCACACCCGGCCTGCTGCCCCTAGCCCGGCTTTGAGCCCAGGCAGGGAGCCGCAGGGTGCGGGGAGCATGGAGAGCTTCTGAGAAGGCGACCTGGAGGGCCAGCATAGGCCAGCTCCATAAACTCACAGCCAGGGCAAGGACGGCCTCGTTGTCCCCGCTGCAGAGGAAGCCGCTGTAAGGTGGCTGCTCCTCTATCGCAGAGAGCAGCGCTGGCAGCACCTCCTCCACGGCCACTTCTGAGGTTCCCATGGCTCTCCACATCAGCGGGCGGCTCTGTGGGACCAGAGCTGTGCGTCAGTACCGTGCCCCGTGCAGCTGTGTGGGGCCGGGAAGGGAGCATGGCAGCAGGCTCAGGAAACAGAGGGGCCCGAGGGTGCCGGTGCTCTCCGCCTGTCCGGCAGACCCCGCTGGACAGGCTGTACAGGGCGAGGGGCCCTACGGGCCGGTGAGCACCGAGCTCTCAAGGCACTTGTGCCCCGTACCCGTCACACGTTGGGGCACAGCGCAGGAGGCTCATCACAACGTGGGCAGGGTGTTCTTCGGTGAGGCTGACAATGGCCATTTGCAGCCCGGCGTCCACAGACTGACAGGACGTGAGTCTCTGCAGCATGGCACTCACCACGGCTTGCACCTGGAGGAAGCGGCATAGGGAAGACTTGGAGTGCTGTCCAAGGGAGCAACTTGCCCAGCTTCCCCCAAGAAGTGCTTGCCTTCCCAGCCCACTGTGATGGGGCTGAGGGGGCCCAGCGGACATGGCTTGAGGGGCCACGTGATCCTGGGAGGCCTTCAGCCCTGGCCCCAGGCTGCTGCAGAGAATAAAAACCCTTCTGGAAAAACTCCAGAGTGGGTCTAGGACTCACAGTGAGCGTGGGCATGGCCTCAGTCTCTGGGATGCCCTGCGGGATGGTGTTGCCGGTGGCCATGCCCTCCGTCAGGGCCATGTCAGCCTCCTCCCAGCCCTCGTCGGTTTCCCAGTCAGAGCTGGCGGCCAGGTCAGAGGATGCTGTGCTGGCAGCAGCCTCTGCCCGCAGCTCGCTGGGCCTGGGGTCAGGCTCGGCTGTGCCCTTGGGTGCGGGGCCGCTGGTCTTTGTGCGCCGAAGGCGCAGGAACCTCCGCAGTGTCTGCAGCAGAAGGAGGGGCGGGAAGAGAGGGACGTTCCATGGACTGCTCCAAGCGCGGGGCCCGGCCGAGCAGTGCCAGCAGGCCCGGCCCAGGTTGGGATGGCCGCAGGTACCTGCGCTGCTCTACGGAAGCGGCCACGGGTGGGCTCCTGCTCTTGAGTCCGGTCCTTGGCTGCATCTGCCAAAGAGCGAGCGCAGCCAGAGCTGAGGGGCCGCAGGAGAGGCCAGAGAACACACCCGAGCTCTGCGCTCCCCAGGCAGGGACAGCCCTGTGGGTGCCCAGGGGACAGGGCACGGCCGTCGGGGGGGCAGCCCTGGCCCCTGTCCCATCCTGTCCATGGGCATATCCACAGCGATGGGATGGGATGGGATGGGATGGGATGGGATGGGATGGGATGGGATGGGATGGGGCCAGGCCGGCTGCAGACACCGGCCCTGCAGCCCAGCTCCGCCACTCACCGTCCTGCAGCGGCTGCAACTGCTCCGGCTCTGCAGGCTGCTGCGCCGGGGCAGCTGCAGGGCCTTTGCTTTTCTTGCCCCGAAGCCCCTTGAACAGGCTGAGCAGTCTGCCCGCCATCCTGCTGTCCGACCTCGAGGGCACTTTCAAATGCCTCGGCAAAGGCCCGAGTCAGCGAGTGCTGCAGTTGTGCCTTGCAGGCACCTGCAACAGAGGAGCCTCAGGGAGGCTACAGGACAGCAAGTCCTGCACTCGAGGGCTCCTGCCACAATGACAGGAGACTCCTGGTGAACGATGGAGGTCACCAAGTCCCACGGCCTGGCCACGAGGGCACCGGCCGCAGGGATGGGAGATGCCTCGGAAAAGCTCCGAGTCACCAAATCCCGAGGTCTGGCCGTCAGGCCAGCCGCAGGAGGAACGCCTCGGAAAAGCTCCGGGTCAGCAACCAACGAGCCGGCTGTGCGGGGACGCCTCACAGCACCGCTCTGTCACCTCCTGTCCCGTCGCGTGCACCGAGCACTGTGGCGTGGCCCCGTCGCCGCCAGCCCCTATGTCAGCGCGTGTCACAAAGGGCTGCTCGGACACGCTGTCCCTTTCGGTTCCACGGGGAACCTGCTGCACCGTGTCACAAAGGGACACGTTGCTACGTGCCCCGGGGCCACCCCCTCCCCACCCAAGGTGCCCCCGGTTGGAAGGAATCCATTGCCCCGAGTGTCTAACACAGCCCTGGACACACCAAGCCCGGCCAAGTGCTCGGGGAAGGGCTCTCCATGGTACCCGCACAGCCCAGCTCGGTGCCGGCCCAGGGGCAGAGCAGCTTCCAGCAAGCAAGAGGCAAACGCATCTTGCCAAGAGTTAAAACACAGCAGATAGGGAAGGTGGCATGAATGTGTGCATAAAGGCCTTTGAATTCACAGCTCTCTCAGAGGCATTTGAGGCTCTCGGCTGGACAGAGATGATCCCCCTCTGTCCTGTGCTCAAAGGGAGGGAACACACCCTGCCGCTGGTGCTTGGCTTGGTCTCTGCAGGCCCAGGCAGATGCCAAAGCTGCTCTTCACAGCCTTCTCCCTTCCCACGCCCCTCTGCCAAGTGCAAGGGGCCTCGACGGAAAGGAGCGCAGGGAGCCAAAGGGAGACAGCTGCACCTACCTCACTGGGGGCTCCTGGGGAAGCACTTTGCTTGAGAAGCGAGCCCCTCTTTTCCAAAGGCATTTCCCCAAACGTGTCCATTTCCCGGGCAACACCAACACACACTTAAGAAACCCTGGCAAGGCTGAATTACTTCTGCACCTTGTAGCACAGGCACTCCAGCTCGAGCTCATCTTCCTTCTCCCGAGTCTGTTTCGTCGTGTCCCTTGTGGCGCGCAGCCCCGGGCCCCCTAGAAACAAGAGCTGTCCCCGGCCCGTTCAAGTGCCTGAACTGCTGCCTGCGCGCCACGGCAGCAAAAGCAGGCTGTTCCCAGCCAGGGAGCGGAGCCCTGTTCCCGCAGGAGGCTCTCGTGAGCCCTTTCCCCACTGTGCACGAAGCACTTCTGCCTGCCTGCCCAGAACGCTCTTGGCACAGCAGAGCACAAGCTGGCCGGCTCTGGGCTCAGCACAGCCCAAACACAGGCGCAGGAAGACACAGCGGCTGTTTTGCAGCCGTGCCCCAGAGGGATGGGAAGGGACCTCTGCCTCTGGTCTCACTCGGTTGGCTTTCTGACTGGGTCTGAGGCAGGGGCTGCCCGATTCCTCGCTTCTGGGGAGACCAGAGCCGCCAGAAGGGCCCCCAGCGTGCAGGCACTGCCTGACCGGGCTGCGGCCGCTGGGACGGTCACGCCCCCGAGTCCCAGCCACGCCGCTGCCGCTTCATTTGCTTTTAGGCACACCCAAAGCTCACTGCTAGGCCACCATGGTCTCTGGTCCTGCCCTCTTCCTGTCCCTGTGTCGGGATGGAGCATTGCTGTGCTTTCAGGAAGCTCTTTGTGGAAACTTCCGGCATTGCAAGCTCCTTTGCCCTCGGTGGATGCTTGCACTGGAATCCCTCACGGCTGGGTTCAGAGCACACTCAAGTTGGCTCTTCTAAAACCCAGGGTCCTTTTCCCCTTCAGCGTGCTCAGTAGGCCCTTTAACTCCACGCTGCTGAGCAACTGGAGCAGCGGGACAGGGACCTTTGCAGCCTGAGCTGCACTTGTTCCTCCCTGTCCGTGCACGGAACACAGCAGGGAGGAGAACGGCAGCAGGGCCCTGCGTGTCCCCGGGCTCAGGTTTTGCGCCGCTTCAGCTCCACAGAGACGCGGGTAAAGTGAAAAACACAAACAGTTTATTAAGGGAAAGCGAAGCGAAGGGGTGAGCTGGGAGGTAAAAAAGGGGATGGGCAGGGCCTGAGGGCTGTAGGGAAGGAGCTGCCAACAGGGAGAGAGATGGCAGGAGCTGCTGGAGCTTCGCACAGGCTCAGCTGTGAGCAGCCAGAGCCGTGCGTGGAGCTGCAGCTGGTCCCTTCTGCTCTGCAGGTGGTCCCGTCTTCAGTGGGAACTGGAAATCATCGAAGGAGGCCGGTACAGGTAGATCTGATCCAGGAGACAAATGAAGTTCTGCAGGTCTTCTTTGGAATTTCATCTGAATCCATGTGTTCATGCAGGATGGGCTCTCGTCTTCCCTGAGGGCTTGAAGAGCTGGAAGAGAGAGGAACAGAGGCACGGTCAGAGGCCAGATTGAGGGAATCCAAGGAAAGCCTCCTGCCAGGGCCATCCCAGCCGCCTCTTGCCATGGCCAGGAGGGAGCGGGAGACAAGGGCTTCGGCCGGAAGGTGCTGGCCACGGATCACCCCCCGTCTCCGCAGCTTCGCCGGGCTGTGCCCCCACGCGGCTGCCCTGACTCACCCTGACTGAGGACCTGGAGCTCCTCCTCCTGCCCCATCACGAGCACTCCGGCCACCCCTGGCAAGACAGAGCATGCGGCGGCCCCAGGCGGCACAGCTGGCCGAGACGGGCGCTGCCGGCCCTGTGGCCGCACGCCCTCCCCCGGGCAGGGCTCCTGCCGGGCCCCTGCCGCACGCTGCCGCCCGAGGGCACGGCTGCGGGAGGGCGGCGGCAGCGCCCAGAGCGGCCGGGGCAGCAGCGGCCCGGCCGCGGCCTCCCGCTGCCGGGGCAGCAGCCGGGCCGGGAGGCGGGGAGGGGCGCCGTGCTGCTGGCTCACCGATGAACCTGACGGCCGCCTCTCGTAGGGGCCTCTGTGGGCTCTGCAGGTGCGGCAGGGCCCAGCGCAGGTGCTCGGCCGCTCGGTTCTCGTCCTGCAGCAGCTGCGGGGAGCGCCCGGCAGGGAAGGCTCGGCGCGGGCTCTGCCCCTGCGGCGGGCGCTCCCTGCGCCCGGCACCGGCCGAGCCGGCCCGCACGGCCCAGGGCAGGGAGCAACGTGGGGGGCGCAGGCTGGCGGGTCCGGCTGCGGCCCAGGGCGGGGACACAGCTGCCAGCCCCACACGCTGAGCACCGGGGGCAGGGGGTTTCTCCACTCCAGCCTGGGGCTGGGGCTCCCGGGCTGTCCTTACCAGGTTCTCGGCGAACTTCATCCGCCGCTTCTTCCTCAGCAGCTCCTCGAGATCCCTCCTCCTCAGGTAGCGTGCCGCACACAGCAGGGCTTCGCGAGAGGCCTGCAGAGCAGTAGAGAGCCTTAGGTGGCACCAGAGCCCAGGTGAGTCACACGGGAGCCGGCTCCCTCTGCCAAGGCCAGGGGAGGTTGGAGCCCGCGAGGGCCGGGGCAGGAGAACGGCCGAGCCCCCTGCCAGGGATGGGGCAGCATCACACCAAACCTCACCTCGTCCACGTGCAGCTTCTCATGGTGCCAGCGCAAGAAAAGAGGGAGCAGGCTCTGGCTCACAATTGTGAGAGGTTTTCCCTCTCTTCCACTGCCAGCTCCATCACCTTGCTGAAGAGCTGAATGGAGAGCAGCTGCACATGGCTGTTGTCCTGGAGGAAAGGAAAAGTCCTAAGCACGAACTGCTGCAGGCCCATTGGGGCAGAGGCCCAAAAATGCATAGGGCACAAAGTTTGCAGGCGGGCAGCGTCCAGTGCCCTTGGCTGGGGGCACAGAGCCTTACGCTGTCAAAGTGTGGCAGGAGGGCCTCAGCCAGCTTCAGGGCGGTGATGCTGGGTATCCGGAGGTCTTGGTCCTGGAGCATATGCGTGAGCACAGAGAGGCTCATCCCGACCATCTCTGCGTCTGGATCGGCCAGCTGCTCCAGCAGGTGTTGATAGAGGCCGCGTATTCCTCCGGCCTGTGTGCAAGACCAGGCTGTGCTGTGAAGCCGTGACTGGCCGCAGCACCAACAGCTGCCCGGGGCACTCGGGCAGCTGAAGCGGGAGTCGGGAGAGCTGGGAGCAGCTGCCTCTGCTGCCAAAGCCCAGCCAAGCCCAAAGGTCTGCCTTCCCCAGCCCCCACGCTGCGAGCGCAGCTTCAGCCACTGCCCCCTTCTCACCAGCGAGGGCTCCTTACTGAGCACCACGAGGCCTCTGAGCTCCAGGCGCAGCCTGTCCCTGCACTGGCTCGGCAGCTGTTGGGATACCACCAACAGGGCACTGGCACCGTGTTTGCTCAGGTCCAGACACTCCAGGAGCTGAAAGGCACAGGGCAGTGGCAGGGGAGCCGGCCGGCAGGAGCCCGGAGCTGCGCAGGGCCGGCTCCAGGCAGCAGCAGCGGGCGCGGGCAGCGTCCCAGGCGGCTACCAGAGGCCAGAGAGCTGGGAGGCAGCTCAGCCAGGCAGCACTGGCCATCAGGCTCACCTCCACAAAGAACGCCAGGGCAGGCAGCTGCCAGCGGGCTTGCTTCCCGATGAGCAGGCTGAGCAGGTGCGAGGCCATGTGGGGACACAAGGGGGTCAAGCCGCAGCGCATCTCCCTGGCAGGGGAAAAAGGCACCAAGGCCCTGAGCTGGGCGGGCAGACCTCTCCCAGGCGTGGTCTCACAGAGGTCCCATCTTTCCCCAGCATTCTGCAAGGGGACATGGGCCCCTTGGGAGGCGGCTGCTGTTGGGCATCCTCCTCTCCCAGCCCTTTGCAGTTTGCTCAGCCCTCCCTCGGTGATGCGGCCCTCTGGCTTACAAGCCCAGGGGACTGTGTGGGCCACTCTGGGCATGGGGCACAAATGCTGGCGGTGGCGGTGGGGACTGGGGGATCTCACCTGGCCAGCAGACCCGCTGCATAGTGCTGGGTGTCGGCAGAGAGCAGGGTGTCCCAGAGCTGCTTGCGCTCCAGAGCCAGCAGGTTCTTGCCAAAGCCCAGTCGGGAGAGCAGAGCCTTCATGGTCTGCACTGCAAACCTGTGTGCCGCGCCAAGGCCAGGTCACTCTGGGAGCACTGGCCCTGGCCACAAGGGCGTGGGAAGGACAGGGCGACTGGCACCTGTTGGGCTCGCTGGGAAGGCCGTGTTCCTCCCGGCACGCTCGCCAGAAGTGCTGCGTCTCCACGTCCTCTGGCCTCTGCTCTGTGATGGTGAAAATTTGCAAGAGCAGAGCCACAAACAGGTGGGGAGAATGAAGGAGGATTGCGTGTAGTGCCACTCGGGCATGCTTGCAATCCTCCACAGCACCAGAGTTGCCTGCAAGAGACAAAGGACCCCGAGGCAGCGCTCAGTGCCAAGATGTCCATGAGGCAGGGCCTGGGGGCAGAGGCAGGGGGCACACCCGGCCTGCTGCCCCTAGCCCGGCTTTGAGCCCAGGCAGGGAGCCGCAGGGTGCGGGGAGCATGGAGAGCTTCTGAGAAGGCGACCTGGAGGGCCAGCATAGGCCAGCTCCATAAACTCACAGCCAGGGCAAGGACGGCCTCGTTGTCCCCGCTGCAGAGGAAGCCGCTGTAAGGTGGCTGCTCCTCTATCGCAGAGAGCAGCGCTGGCAGCACCTCCTCCACGGCCACTTCTGAGGTTCCCATGGCTCTCCACATCAGCGCGGCGGCTCTGTGGGACCAGAGCTGTGCGTCAGTACCGTGCCCCGTGCAGCTGTGTGGGGCCGGGAAGGGAGCATGGCAGCAGGCTCAGGAAACAGAGGGGCCCGAGGGTGCCGGTGCTCTCCGCCTGTCCGGCAGACCCCGCTGGACAGGCTGTACAGGGCGAGGGGCCCTACGGGCCGGTGAGCACCGAGCTCTCAAGGCACTTGTGCCCCGTACCCGTCACACGTTGGGGCACAGCGCAGGAGGCTCATCACAACGTGGGCAGGGTGTTCTTCGGTGAGGCTGACAATGGCCATTTGCAGCCCGGCGTCCACAGACTGACAGGACGTGAGTCTCTGCAGCATGGCACTCACCACGGCTTGCACCTGGAGGAAGCGGCATAGGGAAGACTTGGAGTGCTGTCCAAGGGAGCAACTTGCCCAGCTTCCCCCAAGAAGTGCTTGCCTTCCCAGCCCACTGTGATGGGGCTGAGGGGGGCCCAGCGGACATGGCTTGAGGGGCCACGTGATCCTGGGAGGCCTTCAGCCCTGGCCCCAGGCTGCTGCAGAGAATAAAAACCCTTCTGGAAAAACTCCAGAGTGGGTCTAGGACTCACAGTGAGCGTGGGCATGGCCTCAGTCTCTGGGATGCCCTGCGGGATGGTGTTGCCGGTGGCCATGCCCTCCGTCAGGGCCATGTCAGCCTCCTCCCAGCCCTCGTCGGTTTCCCAGTCAGAGCTGGCGGCCAGGTCAGAGGATGCTGTGCTGGCAGCAGCCTCTGCCCGCAGCTCGCTGGGCCTGGGGTCAGGCTCGGCTGTGCCCTTGGGTGCGGGGCCGCTGGTCTTTGTGCGCCGAAGGCGCAGGAACCTCCGCAGTGTCTGCAGCAGAAGGAGGGGCGGGAAGAGAGGGACGTTCCATGGACTGCTCCAAGCGCGGGGCCCGGCCGAGCAGTGCCAGCAGGCCCGGCCCAGGTTGGGATGGCCGCAGGTACCTGCGCTGCTCTACGGAAGCGGCCACGGGTGGGCTCCTGCTCTTGAGTCCGGTCCTTGGCTGCATCTGCCAAAGAGCGAGCGCAGCCAGAGCTGAGGGGCCGCAGGAGAGGCCAGAGAACACACCCGAGCTCTGCGCTCCCCAGGCAGGGACAGCCCTGTGGGTGCCCAGGGGACAGGGCACGGCCGTCGGGGGGGCAGCCCTGGCCCCTGTCCCATCCTGTCCATGGGCATATCCACAGGGATGGGATGGGATGGGATGGGATGGGATGGGATGGGATGGGATGGGGCCAGGCCGGCTGCAGACACCGGCCCTGCAGCCCAGCTCCGCCACTCACCGTCCTGCAGCGGCTGCAACTGCTCCGGCTCTGCAGGCTGCTGCGCCGGGGCAGCTGCAGGGCCTTTGCTTTTCTTGCCCCGAAGCCCCTTGAACAGGCTGAGCAGTCTGCCCGCCATCCTGCTGTCCGACCTCGAGGGCACTTTCAAATGCCTCGGCAAAGGCCCGAGTCAGCGAGTGCTGCAGTTGTGCCTTGCAGGCACCTGCAACAGAGGAGCCTCAGGGAGGCTACAGGACAGCAAGTCCTGCACTCGAGGGCTCCTGCCACAATGACAGGAGACTCCTGGTGAACGATGGAGGTCACCAAGTCCCACGGCCTGGCCACGAGGGCACCGGCCGCAGGGATGGGAGATGCCTCGGAAAAGCTCCGAGTCACCAAATCCCGAGGTCTGGCCGTCAGGCCAGCCGCAGGAGGAACGCCGCCGGAAAAGCTCCGGGTCAGCAACCAACGAGCCGGCTGTGCGGGGGACGCCTCACAGCACCGCTCTGTCACCTCCTGTCCCGTCGCGTGCACCGAGCACTGTGGCGTGGCCCCGTCGCCGCCAGCCCCTATGTCAGCGCGTGTCACAAAGGGCTGCTCGGACACGCTGTCCCTTTCGGTTCCACGGGGAACCTGCTGCACCGTGTCACAAAGGGACACGTTGCTACGTGCCCCGGGGCCACCCCCTCCCCACCCAAGGTGCCCCCGGTTGGAAGGAATCCATTGCCCCGAGTGTCTAACACAGCCCTGGACACACCAAGCCCGGCCAAGTGCTCGGGGAAGGGCTCTCCATGGTACCCGCACAGCCCAGCTCGGTGCCGGCCCAGGGGCAGAGCAGCTTCCAGCAAGCAAGAGGCAAACGCATCTTGCCAAGAGTTAAAACACAGCAGATAGGGAAGGTGGCATGAATGTGTGCATAAAGGCCTTTGAATTCACAGCTCTCTCAGAGGCATTTGAGGCTCTCGGCTGGACAGAGATGATCCCCCTCTGTCCTGTGCTCAAAGGGAGGGAACACACCCTGCCGCTGGTGCTTGGCTTGGTCTCTGCAGGCCCAGGCAGATGCCAAAGCTGCTCTTCACAGCCTTCTCCCTTCCCACGCCCCTCTGCCAAGTGCAAGGGGCCTCAAGGACGGAAAGGAGCGCAGGGAGCCAAAGGGAGACAGCTGCACCTACCTCACTGGGGGCTCCTGGGGAAGCACTTTGCTTGAGAAGCGAGCCCCTCTTTTCCAAAGGCATTTCCCCAAACGTGTCCATTTCCCGGGCAACACCAACACACACTTAAGAAACCCTGGCAAGGCTGAATTACTTCTGCACCTTGTAGCACAGGCACTCCAGCTCGAGCTCATCTTCCTTCTCCCGAGTCTGTTTCGTCGTGTCCCTTGTGGCGCGCAGCCCCGGGCCCCCTAGAAACAAGAGCTGTCCCCGGCCCGTTCAAGTGCCTGAACTGCTGCCTGCGCTCACGGCAGCAAAAGCAGGCTGTTCCCAGCCAGGGAGCGGAGCCCTGTTCCCGCAGGAGGCTCTCGTGAGCCCTTTCCCCACTGTGCACGAAGCACTTCTGCCTGCCTGCCCAGAACGCTCTTGGCACAGCAGAGCACAAGCTGGCCGGCTCTGGGCTCAGCACAGCCCAAACACAGGCGCAGGAAGACACAGCGGCTGTTTTGCAGCCGTGCCCCAGAGGGATGGGAAGGGACCTCTGCCTCTGGTCTCACTCGGTTGGCTTTCTGACTGGGTCTGAGGCAGGGGCTGCCCGATTCCTCGCTTCTGGGGAGACCAGAGCCGCCAGAAGGGCCCCCAGCGTGCAGGCACTGCCTGACCGGGCTGCGGCCGCTGGGACGGTCACGCCCCCGAGTCCCAGCCACGCCGCTGCCGCTTCATTTGCTTTTAGGCACACCCAAAGCTCACTGCTAGGCCACCATGGTCTCTGGTCCTGCCCTCTTCCTGTCCCTGTGTCGGGATGGAGCATTGCTGTGCTTTCAGGAAGCTCTTTGTGGAAACTTCCGGCATTGCAAGCTCCTTTGCCCTCGGTGGATGCTTGCACTGGAATCCCTCACGGCTGGGTTCAGAGCACACTCAAGTTGGCTCTTCTAAAACCCAGGGTCCTTTTCCCCTTCAGCGTGCTCAGTAGGCCCTTTAACTCCACGCTGCTGAGCAACTGGAGCAGCGGGACAGGGACCTTTGCAGCCTGAGCTGCACTTGTTCCTCCCTGTCCGTGCACGGAACACAGCAGGGAGGAGAACGGCAGCAGGGCCCTGCGTGTCCCCGGGCTCAGGTTTTGCGCCGCTTCAGCTCCACAGAGACGCGGGTAAAGTGAAAAACACAAACAGTTTATTAAGGGAAAGCGAAGCGAAGGGGTGAGCTGGGAGGTAAAAAAGGGGATGGGCAGGGCCTGAGGGCTGTAGGGAAGGAGCTGCCAACAGGGAGAGAGATGGCAGGAGCTGCTGGAGCTTCGCACAGGCTCAGCTGTGAGCAGCCAGAGCCGTGCGTGGAGCTGCAGCTGGTCCCTTCTGCTCTGCAGGTGGTCCCGTCTTCAGTGGGAACTGGAAATCATCGAAGGAGGCCGGTACAGGTAGATCTGATCCAGGAGACAAATGAAGTTCTGCAGGTCTTCTTTGGAATTTCATCTGAATCCATGTGTTCATGCAGGATGGGCTCTCGTCTTCCCTGAGGGCTTGAAGAGCTGGAAGAGAGAGGAACAGAGGCACGGTCAGAGGCCAGATTGAGGGAATCCAAGGAAAGCCTCCTGCCAGGGCCATCCCAGCCGCCTCTTGCCATGGCCAGGAGGGAGCGGGAGACAAGGGCTTCGGCCGGAAGGTGCTGGCCACGGATCACCCCCGTGTCCCCGAAAGCTCGCCGGGCTGTGCCCCCCACGCGGCTGCCCTGACTCACCCTGACTGAGGACCTGGAGCTCCTCCTCCTGCCCCATCACGAGCACTCCGGCCACCCCTGGCAAGACAGAGCATGCGGCGGCCCCAGGCGGCACAGCTGGCCGAGACGGGCGCTGCCGGCCCTGTGGCCGCACGCCCTCCCCCGGGCAGGGCTCCTGCCGGGCCCCTGCCGCACGCTGCCGCCCGAGGGCACGGCTGCGGGAGGGCGGCGGCAGCGCCCAGAGCGGCCGGGGCAGCAGCGGCCCGGCCGCGGCTCCCGCTGCCGGGGCAGCAGCCGGGCCGGGAGGCGGGGAGGGGCGCCGTGCTGCTGGCTCACCGATGAACCTGACGGCCGCCTCTCGTAGGGGCCTCTGTGGGCTCTGCAGGTGCGGCAGGGCCCAGCGCAGGTGCTCGGCCGCTCGGTTCTCGTCCTGCAGCAGCTGCGGGGAGCGCCGGCAGGGAAGGCTCGGCGCGGGCTCTGCCCCTCGGCCGGGCGCTCCCTGCGCCCGGCACCGGCCGAGCCGGCCCGCACGGCCCAGGGCAGGGAGCAACGTGGGGGGCGCAGGCTGGCGGGTCCGGCTGCGGCCCAGGGCGGGGACACAGCTGCCAGCCCCACACGCTGAGCACCGGGGGCAGGGGGTTTCTCCACTCCAGCCTGGGGCTGGGGCTCCCGGGCTGTCCTTACCAGGTTCTCGGCGAACTTCATCCGCCGCTTCTTCCTCAGCAGCTCCTCGAGATCCCTCCTCCTCAGGTAGCGTGCCGCACACAGCAGGGCTTCGCGAGAGGCCTGCAGAGCAGTAGAGAGCCTTAGGTGGCACCAGAGCCCAGGTGAGTCACACGGGAGCCGGCTCCCTCTGCCAAGGCCAGGGGAGGTTGGAGCCCGCGAGGCGCCGGGGCAGGAGACGGCCGAGCCCCCTGCCAGGGATGGGGCAGCATCACACCAAACCTCACCTCGTCCACGTGCAGCTTCTCATGGTGCCAGCGCAAGAAAAGAGGGAGCAGGCTCTGGCTCACAATTGTGAGAGGTTTTCCCTCTCTTCCACTGCCAGCTCCATCACCTTGCTGAAGAGCTGAATGGAGAGCAGCTGCACATGGCTGTTGTCCTGGAGGAAAGGAAAAGTCCTAAGCGCGAACTGCTGCAGGCCCATTGGGGCAGAGGCCCAAAAATGCATAGGGCACAAAGTTTGCAGGCGGGCAGCGTCCAGTGCCCTTGGCTGGGGGCACAGAGCCTTACGCTGTCAAAGTGTGGCAGGAGGGCCTCAGCCAGCTTCAGGGCGGTGATGCTGGGTATCCGGAGGTCTTGGTCCTGGAGCATATGCGTGAGCACAGAGAGGCTCATCCCGACCATCTCTGCGTCTGGATCGGCCAGCTGCTCCAGCAGGTGTTGATAGAGGCCGCGTATTCCTCCGGCCTGTGTGCAAGACCAGGCTGTGCTGTGAAGCCGTGACTGGCCGCAGCACCAACAGCTGCCCGGGGCACTCGGGCAGCTGAAGCGGGAGTCGGGAGAGCTGGGAGCAGCTGCCTCTGCTGCCAAAGCCCAGCCAAGCCCAAAGGTCTGCCTTCCCCAGCCCCCACGCTGCGAGCGCAGCTTCAGCCACTGCCCCCTTCTCACCAGCGAGGGCTCCTTACTGAGCACCACGAGGCCTCTGAGCTCCAGGCGCAGCCTGTCCCTGCACTGGCTCGGCAGCTGTTGGGATACCACCAACAGGGCACTGGCACCGTGTTTGCTCAGGTCCAGACACTCCAGGAGCTGAAAGGCACAGGGCAGTGGCAGGGGAGCCGGCCGGCAGGAGCCCGGAGCTGCGCAGGGCCGGCTCCAGGCAGCAGCAGCGGGCGCGGGCAGCGTCCCAGGCGGCTACCAGAGGCCAGAGAGCTGGGAGGCAGCTCAGCCAGGCAGCACTGGCCATCAGGCTCACCTCCACAAAGAACGCCAGGGCAGGCAGCTGCCAGCGGGCTTGCTTCCCGATGAGCAGGCTGAGCAGGTGCGAGGCCATGTGGGGACACAAGGGGGTCAAGCGCAGCGCATCTCCCTGGCAGGGGAAAAAGGCACCAAGGCCCTGAGCTGGGCGGGCAGACCTCTCCCAGGCGTGGTCTCACAGAGGTCCCATCTTTCCCCAGCATTCTGCAAGGGGACATGGGCCCCTTGGGAGGCGGCTGCTGTTGGGCATCCTCCTCTCCCAGCCCTTTGCAGTTTGCTCAGCCCTCCCTCGGTGATGCGGCCCTCTGGCTTACAAGCCCAGGGGACTGTGTGGGCCACTCTGGGCATGGGGCACAAATGCTGGCGGTGGCGGTGGGGACTGGGGGATCTCACCTGGCCAGCAGACCCGCTGCATAGTGCTGGGTGTCGGCAGAGAGCAGGGTGTCCCAGAGCTGCTTGCGCTCCAGAGCCAGCAGGTTCTTGCCAAAGCCCAGTCGGGAGAGCAGAGCCTTCATGGTCTGCACTGCAAACCTGTGTGCCGCGCCAAGGCCAGGTCACTCTGGGAGCACTGGCCCTGGCCACAAGGGCGTGGGAAGGACAGGGCGACTGGCACCTGTTGGGCTCGCTGGGAAGGCCGTGTTCCTCCCGGCACGCTCGCCAGAAGTGCTGCGTCTCCACGTCCTCTGGCCTCTGCTCTGTGATGGTGAAAATTTGCAAGAGCAGAGCCACAAACAGGTGGGGAGAATGAAGGAGGATTGCGTAGTGCCACTCGGGCATGCTTGCAATCCTCCACAGCACCAGAGTTGCCTGCAAGAGACAAAGGACCCCGAGGCAGCGCTCAGTGCCAAGATGTCCATGAGGCAGGGCCTGGGGGCAGAGGCAGGGGGCACACCCGGCCTGCTGCCCCTAGCCCGGCTTTGAGCCCAGGCAGGGAGCCGCAGGGTGCGGGGAGCATGGAGAGCTTCTGAGAAGGCGACCTGGAGGGCCAGCATAGGCCAGCTCCATAAACTCACAGCCAGGGCAAGGACGGCCTCGTTGTCCCCGCTGCAGAGGAAGCCGCTGTAAGGTGGCTGCTCCTCTATCGCAGAGAGCAGCGCTGGCAGCACCTCCTCCACGGCCACTTCTGAGGTTCCCATGGCTCTCCACATCAGCGCGGCGGCTCTGTGGGACCAGAGCTGTGCGTCAGTACCGTGCCCCGTGCAGCTGTGTGGGGCCGGGAAGGGAGCATGGCAGCAGGCTCAGGAAACAGAGGGGCCCGAGGGTGCCGGTGCTCTCCGCCTGTCCGGCAGACCCCGCTGGACAGGCTGTACAGGGCGAGGGGCCCTACGGGCCGGTGAGCACCGAGCTCTCAAGGCACTTGTGCCCCGTACCCGTCACACGTTGGGGCACAGCGCAGGAGGCTCATCACAACGTGGGCAGGGTGTTCTTCGGTGAGGCTGACAATGGCCATTTGCAGCCCGGCGTCCACAGACTGACAGGACGTGAGTCTCTGCAGCATGGCACTCACCACGGCTTGCACCTGGAGGAAGAGGCATAGGGAAGACTTGGAGTGCTGTCCAAGGGAGCAACTTGCCCAGCTTCCCCCAAGAAGTGCTTGCCTTCCCAGCCCACTGTGATGGGGCTGAGGGGGCCCAGCGGACATGGCTTGAGGGGCCACGTGATCCTGGGAGGCCTTCAGCCCTGGCCCCAGGCTGCTGCAGAGAATAAAAACCCTTCTGGAAAAACTCCAGAGTGGGTCTAGGACTCACAGTGAGCGTGGGCATGGCCTCAGTCTCTGGGATGCCCTGCGGGATGGTGTTGCCGGTGGCCATGCCCTCCGTCAGGGCCATGTCAGCCTCCTCCCAGCCCTCGTCGGTTTCCCAGTCAGAGCTGGCGGCCAGGTCAGAGGATGCTGTGCTGGCAGCAGCCTCTGCCCGCAGCTCGCTGGGCCTGGGGTCAGGCTCGGCTGTGCCCTTGGGTGCGGGGCCGCTGGTCTTTGTGCGCCGAAGGCGCAGGAACCTCCGCAGTGTCTGCAGCAGAAGGAGGGGCGGGAAGAGAGGGACGTTCCATGGACTGCTCCAAGCGCGGGGCCCGGCCGAGCAGTGCCAGCAGGCCCGGCCCAGGTTGGGATGGCCGCAGGTACCTGCGCTGCTCTACGGAAGCGGCCACGGGTGGGCTCCTGCTCTTGAGTCCGGTCCTTGGCTGCATCTGCCAAAGAGCGAGCGCAGCCAGAGCTGAGGGGCCGCAGGAGAGGCCAGAGAACACACCCGAGCTCTGCGCGCTCCCCAGGCAGGGACAGCCCTGTGGGTGCCCAGGGGACAGGGCACGGCCGTCGGGGGGGCAGCCCTGGCCCCTGTCCCATCCTGTCCATGGGCATATCCACAGCGATGATGGGATGGGATGGGATGGGATGGGATGGGATGGGATGGGATGGGATGGGATGGGATGGGGCCAGGCCGGCTGCAGACACCGGCCCTGCAGCCCAGCTCCGCCACTCACCGTCCTGCAGCGGCTGCAACTGCTCCGGCTCTGCAGGCTGCTGCGCCGGGGCAGCTGCAGGGCCTTTGCTTTTCTTGCCCCGAAGCCCCTTGAACAGGCTGAGCAGTCTGCCCGCCATCCTGCTGTCCGACCTCGAGGGCACTTTCAAATGCCTCGGCAAAGGCCCGAGTCAGCGAGTGCTGCAGTTGTGCCTTGCAGGCACCTGCAACAGAGGAGCCTCAGGGAGGCTACAGGACAGCAAGTCCTGCACTCGAGGGCTCCTGCCACAATGACAGGAGACTCCTGGTGAACGATGGAGGTCACCAAGTCCCACGGCCTGGCCACGAGGGCACCGGCCGCAGGGATGGGAGATGCCTCGGAAAAGCTCCGAGTCACCAAATCCCGAGGTCTGGCCGTCAGGCCAGCCGCAGGAGGAACGCCTCGGAAAAGCTCCGGGTCAGCAACCAACGAGCCGGCTGTGCGGGGACGCCTCACAGCACCGCTCTGTCACCTCCTGTCCCGTCGCGTGCACCGAGCACTGTGGCGTGGCCCCGTCGCCGCCAGCCCCTATGTCAGCGCGTGTCACAAAGGGCTGCTCGGACACGCTGTCCCTTTCGGTTCCACGGGGAACCTGCTGCACCGTGTCACAAAGGGACACGTTGCTACGTGCCCCGGGGCCACCCCCTCCCCACCCAAGGTGCCCCCGGTTGGAAGGAATCCATTGCCCCGAGTGTCTAACACAGCCCTGGACACACCAAGCCCGGCCAAGTGCTCGGGGAAGGGCTCTCCATGGTACCCGCACAGCCCAGCTCGGTGCCGGCCCAGGGGCAGAGCAGCTTCCAGCAAGCAAGAGGCAAACGCATCTTGCCAAGAGTTAAAACACAGCAGATAGGGAAGGTGGCATGAATGTGTGCATAAAGGCCTTTGAATTCACAGCTCTCTCAGAGGCATTTGAGGCTCTCGGCTGGACAGAGATGATCCCCCTCTGTCCTGTGCTCAAAGGGAGGGAACACACCCTGCCGCTGGTGCTTGGCTTGGTCTCTGCAGGCCCAGGCAGATGCCAAAGCTGCTCTTCACAGCCTTCTCCCTTCCCACGCCCCTCTGCCAAGTGCAAGGGGCCTCAAGGACGGAAAGGAGCGCAGGGAGCCAAAGGGAGACAGCTGCACCTACCTCACTGGGGGCTCCTGGGGAAGCACTTTGCTTGAGAAGCGAGCCCCTCTTTTCCAAAGGCATTTCCCCAAACGTGTCCATTTCCCGGGCAACACCAACACACACTTAAGAAACCCTGGCAAGGCTGAATTACTTCTGCACCTTGTAGCACAGGCACTCCAGCTCGAGCTCATCTTCCTTCTCCCGAGTCTGTTTCGTCGTGTCCCTTGTGGCGCGCAGCCCCGGGCCCCCTAGAAACAAGAGCTGTCCCCGGCCCGTTCAAGTGCCTGAACTGCTGCCTGCGCTCACGGCAGCAAAAGCAGGCTGTTCCCAGCCAGGGAGCGGAGCCCTGTTCCCGCAGGAGGCTCTCGTGAGCCCTTTCCCCACTGTGCACGAAGCACTTCTGCCTGCCTGCCCAGAACGCTCTTGGCACAGCAGAGCACAAGCTGGCCGGCTCTGGGCTCAGCACAGCCCAAACACAGGTGCAGGAAGACACAGCGGCTGTTTTGCAGCCATGCCCCAGAGGGATGGGAAGGGTCTCATCAATGCAACAACAGAGGAAAACTAACTGACTAAAAAACAACAAACTTTTGTTTCTGCAGGGAGAAGGAAACAATATCAGGTGAAACAAAATATTCATGTAATATTTTTATTATTGTAATAATATTTTACTAATGATATTACAGTGTGGTGAGTTTACCCCTTTTTTTTTGATTTTCAACATAATGTTGTTTAGGTTGTAAAAAATTGTGGATTTAGGAGATTAACTTTTGAATTTGAATTACTAGAGAGTTCCAGTTGGGACTGTTCTAGATCTACTTTTGCAGAGTTTATATAGTTCCTTTGGACCATTTTTGCCAGCATAACAATGAAACAGCAACATAAACAAATATTTTAGGTAGGCAAAATGCACAATTTTTTTTTTTTCAGTTTTCTTCATATATTTAAATCTTCTCAAATACAGCACTGAAGCTCAGAAATGTTTTCTATTGTGTCTCTGGAAGAGTTTAGACTGCTAAAAATATTGGCTGAAAAAAAATCCATTTTAATAGTGTACATTTAATAGCACTGTTTTTTTTCAGGATCAACCAGAAGGAATTAATATCCTGCTGTAAATTCTTCTACCACATAGGAAGAGAAAGTTGAGAAGTTAAGCTTTACAGTAAGCAAAGATGAGATAATCAGAGAATGAGGGTACCTTGGCAGTCCCAGCAGGGTACAGAGCCAAGATGGTCTTTCCATGTCATCATAGGTGTAAATCAACATTCTTGGCAGATTCACACAGGCAGTGAAGTAACAGAGATGTAAAGAAGATTATAAGAAAATGAAAGAGGTGTTTCATGCCCTATGGTATAGGATAAAAAACAAGCATATAGAGCTTGGGGAAGACAGTGGAATGTGGGGGTGTTTGAAATTATTGTCCTCCCAAGTAATTATTAGGCATGCTGGAGCCCAGCTTTTTTGGGGACGGCTGACCACCTGTCTGCGCATGGGAATAGGTGAATGGATTCCTTGGTTGGCGTTGCTTGCATTGCACAGCTTTTGCTTTACCTATAAATCATCTTTATATCAACCCACGAGTTTTCTCAGTTTTACCTTTCCAAATCTCTCTCCCTTATATATGTGGTGGGGAGTGAGTAGGCATCTGGGTGGGACTTAGTTGCTGGTTGGAGCACCAGCTTAACTCCATCTACTTTCAAAAGACCTGTCCTTGTGAGTGAGGAGGGCTTGATGAGATTCACCTTTCAAGAAACGGATCAGGAAGCTCTTAACAGAACACTATGACTGCAATAATAGGGGAGCACTCAATAATACATCATATTCTTACTGCAAAAACATTTTTCTGGTGATATAAAGTTTCATGTTGCCATTTTGAAACGTTTCCCAAAAATTCTGCAAAACGAAACCTTTCAAAATTAATTTTAGACTTAAAGTTCAAAAGATTGTTCCAACTTGATAGTAAAATAATTGCTTACTGGCCGAACATTCTCTTAGTAATTTTATTTTGTAAGAAATTGGAATTTCTGTGTTTAAGCAAAACTAAATGCTTAAATCATAGGAAATTGAAATGGAAATTTTTGCCTTCCTCTATTTAAACTAATGTTCTCTGTAGGATGAATGCTGATGTATGCTTTGCAGAAATCTTAAAGGTCTATCCTTAAAAGTATGTCAACCAAAATGTGTTCTGACAGGATTAGTAGCTATGCACATTCACTTGAAACAGTAAATTAAATTCTACTTAGCTCTAATCCCATTCTGACATTACTTAGGGGGAAAAAAGGCAGAATGTGGAACATAAATGCTAAAATCTATATGAGAAAATAAAAGCTCTGCCTATTTTTTCCTCTGTGTTTTCTGATAGTTTGGTTTTTGTGGCGTTCCTTTGTTTCACTTTTTTTTTTCAAATAATCTTCAGTGCAGGGAAAACATTACTATTGAAAAATATGTAAATGTATAGCACATGTTCAGGAAACCCAAATACATTCTAAACAATCAAAAGACCATAAAGAACATACTTTGATTTTGCACAAAATTACGAGTGTTAGAAGTGATGATCTGAATCATTGTAAATCTTAGAAGTAGAAGGTATATGACTGTAACTTGGCTGTGTTCAGATAATTCAGTTAGATATAAATTCATATTTGCAACTAGCATATGCTATTTGCTTAAACAGTGTGTGTGAAAGTAGCATCTGAAAAATCTGTCTATACTGAAGCTGAAAGCTGACAACAAGTAATACTTAACTGATCCCAGCTATGCTCTTAATTGTTCTTACACACTTTTTGCATCATTTTTCCTGAATTTCAGTGCAATAAGAGGTTTCTTCCAAGAAAGTATATCCAGCAGTAAAAATGAACCAAGACATAATGTGCAGACTTTGATCTAAAGATAAACTGTCAAAAAAGCAAGTTCATGTTGAAGGTTTTGCCTATCCATACTAGGAACACTACTGTTGGAAAATTCAGTAATAATTGGATAAAATTTCATGTTTATAAAAGTAAAATTCTGGGCCATTTTATAAGCACATTGCGCAATGTGATTTAGTGGGTGCAAAGCATGAAATTCATTGCTCAAAATCAGAAGTTCCAAGATGCTGAAGAGGAAGATAGATAACAGTTAGTAAGAGGTTGTGCCAGTCACAGAGACTACCACAAAAGAAACATGATCATATCAAAGGTCAAATCTTTATACACACCCAAATGGGTGCATTCCACAGGTGGATATACTCCACATGGATACATTGCTGTATCACAATAACCATAAATATCAGTTAGATCACTTAGATTGCCTTGGCTGAAAGGACGATGCCTTGTGATAGAAAGCCATTAACCAAAGTGTCACAGATTTGCATACTTTGCTGTCTCCAGGTACCCTACTGCTACACCCACATAATTAAGCCCTGTGGTTGTAACCTCAGTCTATAGATCCTTGCAAATTACTGCACAGTTTTGAAAAGAGTCAAGAAAAGCAAGCACAAGTGCAGGAAATCTTCTCAGAAGCCAACAAACACACAAATCTCAAGTAAAGCAAGTAGAAAAATTATGTACAAGATCTAGCCATACAAATGTTGGCTCTAGGGCATAAAGGACACAGCTAGATGGAGATGAGTAATGTGTGAAAGGTGTGATACTCTGGAAGGCTGCGAAGAAATGGTTTCTTTAATCTCTGCAGGCAAGTAGCCATGGAAAGAGGAATCAGAAATAAATGTAATTCAGGCTCTACCACTCCTGAAGCAGAATTTCACTGTTTTTTCCTGGGAAGTTTTGAGATGGAGGGAAAGTGCAGGCATAGATACTTCACCACAGTCATTATTAGGGTGACATTAGCACAAATACAGTTGAATTAAGCAGGAGATGGAGTCTCCAACTTTAGTATTGGAGATGTACTTAAAAGCCTTGTTATAGAGCACATTAAACTAATGCACTGCATATCACAGCTGTTTTGTTTAGACCCTAGAAGTATCATGGAAAAGGGTCATGAGTTTGGAATGACTCATTGCTGCATTTCGTATAGCTCTTCTTATTTACAAGGAAAAATGTTCAGAGAGAGCCTCTACCAGCAGCAGCAGATTTGACTCAAGATTCTCCCAGCAAACCAAGGGTACATGAGGGTACATGGGGTGTGACAGTGCAGCTCATAGCTGTTCAGCAGAACACAAAGCCTCAGTGGCCAAGTCAGCTGCTTCTTGGTGGAAACACAGCAGCTAAAACGGGCCATGCTTTGAGTCTATGACTAGCACTCACTACAGCTGGTACTCTTCATATTTATCCTGGAAATGTTGAGGTTCTGACTGTTTCATGTTTCTCTCTCTGTAATAGCTCCTTCACACAAAAGAACTAATATTTTGGGATTTTAGGAGCCCTGTAAGTATCCAAATAGTAGTTGTCTTTCCATTATCATAATTCAAAATAATATCAAAAGCCAGACTTCATTCTGTTCCCTCTCTCAATGTCCTATACTACTGCAGTTCCACCTTCTCTGGAGGATCCAGCTTGACATATTTTAAGTGTAATGGACTATAAGAGGACTGAAAAAAACATGCAATTTCGCCCTTTGAATGACTTTTAACAGTCCTTTTATCTCTTAGAACCTCCCTTCTGTCTGCAAAATGGGGGTAATGGGTTAATTTTCATCTCAGAAAGACATAATGGGAGGATCTAGCAATGAGCCAATTTTGTATAAAATTAAGTAAGCATTCTGGTATGGGTCCTAGAAGCTGTCAGTAGCTTTTCATTATTATATTTTCTCTCTAAAGCACAGTTAAGAGTTTTTGTTGCCATTAGTTACACTTTAAATACAGGGTCTGGGCCAAATTAATGGTCTTAGTAACCCCACAGATCAGTCAGTGTGAACCTGCTGAAGTTATTAATGACGTTACACCAGAGCTCAAATGATGGAGGGAAAACGAGATTCATGCCCTTAATGTTAAAGGTGACCTCTATGCATACACACTATGAAAATCTACAGCCCACAGGCAATTTGATTTTCTGCCTGAAAATTACTGTAGAGACTTCAGTATCTGAGGCAACCTCCTCTGCTTTTTCTTTTAAAAATCTGATTAGTATGAAGGGCAGAGTGAAGATATTAAAAATCAGATCAGGACTGAGCTAAGAATCGGGTATTAAGAGTGCTTTAGCTTTAGAAATAAGGCACAGTTCAGAGATACGAGGGCAGTTTGTGCAAGTTTGGTGGTTTCTGATGGCATGGAATCTGCCGCCTGCATTTTCCATCTCATTAACCTGAGGTTCCCTGGAGGGAGAGGAAGTCTCTGGTGCTCAGGCAGTGTCAGGCACAGCTAGATCTGTCATTTGTTTTCCTTCTGAGAAAGCATAAAATTACTTCCATCTGACTGGTACCTTTCTCGTGCACCACATAGCATGTCCCATGCCTATGCTGCAGTCCTCGCACCAGGGTGTGTGGCTGGACAGATGTAGAAGGATCTTCCCCTTTGCAGATCCACATGAAAGAAAGAGAGCTTGGCAGGTGGCAAAATAAGCTAGAAGCAACTCTTTGTGGCCCAGTAACCAAAACAGAATAAATGAAGAGGAGACAAGACCTTTACCCTCTCTCACCCATTGTTGACTGTACAGAACCAGTCACACCACACAGAGGACCACAGCACTTCCTATGAGGCTGAGTCACAAGTATCAGAACACATAACAGCAATACATAAAACGAAAATGCAGGCTCTCACATGCACTTGCTAATGCAAGAGCTGCTTTCAGGGTAGCGTATCAGAGCGGTTTGTTTGGAAATCAGGTATTTTCCAGGGACTGCTCAGCAGCAGACAGAAATGTTGGCATGGGCCGGTCAGGCCAGTTGGTCTTTCTGGTGGCTGGTAGGTCACATGAATTCATGGGGTGCACTCAAAGAGAAACCAGACAGGTCAGGCAGTCACCATGAGATGCGACTATTGAACACTTCAGAGTAGATTTCTCACATGACTGTCTACATCAGATTTTAGGAACCTATCTGTGGACACCCAGATTCCAAATGAATGTTTACAGGTATCCACTTGTCATGTTTACTACATTACACAAGCTGTTGATTTTTTTTTTTTCAAAACTCATCAAAAAGCATCCAGGAAGAAAAAAAGTTTCTGTGCTCTCATTATTCTGTAATTCAAACAATTATTCAAACTACAGCTTCCAAGCATGGCTCACTGACTCAGATGGTAACACACAAGTCCACAAAACCACTCTTGCTTGCCCTTATTTGTAATTGGAGTTCATAACAAAAGAGAAGTCACATAAATTGTTCAAATCCATACCTGAGAGACAGAGTAAGCTCAGAATAAGTAAAACACATTAGAAAATGATTAAACTATTTCTGGTGTAGATAAGCCAAGATTTAAGGTCTCAGAAAAGAGGAAAGAAAATGAGAATTTTCTGAATTACATATTAATTTTAGATCCCTCCAATGAGAAAAAGATAGCAAATATGAAGGGGCCAGGGAGCAGAAGGTACTGAACACCAAGCAACAGTTGGCAGCTTGGGATAGAACATACAGAAGTGACAGGTTGTAACGGGGGGCTGTATCTCACAAAGAAGCCATGGAGAGTCTCCAAAATTAGTGAAATGGGAGCTCAGTATATGAAGGGGGATAATGAGGCTAAGTTGAGAAAAAGGTCTGATAAGCGGGACAGAAAGGTCACAGTGTAAAACCTAAGAGGAAAAAAACAAAGCTGAATCAGGTGAGAGGAGAGAAGACAGTTTTGAAAAATTATCAGAATTGCAACAGCTGAGATAGAAAATAAATTACATAGCTTCTTCATCTTACTGAGGAATAACTGCTGACATTTAACAACATTCTAGCAGTGGGTGGAAAGGGAAAAGGGGGGTCAAGTTTAGCACTCTGCTATTAAGCCTGAATGACTGGTAGCATGGTAGAATTATCTCACAGTGATGAAGAATGGAGAGAGGGGAGAGATAGAAAGGAAATTAAGGAACACGGTATTTATATAAAGCTATTTTTCAGTATGTGTAAGAGTAATTAATAAAACTTGGTGTAAAAGCTTATTTAATCTTCCTGTACTCCATACCTGTCAGGTACAGACTACAACAGAGCATACTAACTGCAGAGCACTCTGTGCTCTCAATGAGCAAGAGCAAAGATAATTCATTTTCATGTCATGTATCATTCACAGCTGTCTGCTGTGATTGCAAAAGTCAAATTACCCCATCCTACATTCACACTAAGCCAAATCTGTTTGGGAAGAGGGGGACAGAAAGTGGGCATGTTAATAGCAGATAATTTGCTTCCTGAATATATTTATGAGGTCAAAATGGGAACATTATTAGTCCTGTGCGGTATCTAATACTATTGAATGTGTAGGGCAAGTACTCTTATACTGCTTCTTCAAAGTGTAGCACATAAGAGCTTAACTTCATCTTATTATAGCATGCTATAACATCTTGTAATTTTCTGTATACTTTTCTCTCTTTCTGATAACATAATATTAGTCTAAGCAAGCATCTGAAAGGGTCTTATTCCTAAACGAAATTGAGATGCAAGACACATATGACTTAAAGAAAAAGGAATTTTAAAATTAGCTATTCACATTATTTGGCCAATGCTCTCTGCTGTGCTTTTCTGCATTCTGGAGACCACAGAACACTATTCAAAATCTAGGTAGGGTAGCTTTTGCTTTAAACAGAATAAGTCTTTGATTATTACTTTAGTAGACTGATGGTATAATATATTTTTTCTTTTTCAGGTCTGTCTACTGTCATAACAATCAAATATGTAAGCTTTCTTTCCTGGTATAGGCTGTTCAGGGGTTCAGTAATGTGGGGGATTTATTCAGAAAAAAAGCTAAAATTATGAATTTTGTAATGCTGGCTTTTAAAAAAATTCAATTTCAATAGTAAAGTCACAGACAAACTCTGAGCACTTCATTGCTTTGTTTGTCAACTTAAGGTGGGTGACAAAATTCCTCTGTAGAATACTGTAGAAAATTTAGAAAACTTTCATGTCCTGGTCCCCTTCCAGGTTCTCCTAATAAAGACTACTAAACTGCAGTTAAAATGACTTGACTGAGTTCACTGTTTTCTTCCTTGAAAGAATAGCTTGAAGTGTGCTGATGTTGCTGCTCATTTAAAGGATCACTTCCATCATTCAGGCTCCTGCCTTCATGGTGTAACAATGTCAGTACAAAGCATAGGGTGTATTTTGGTCTACAAACAGAGCTTACTTTAGGTTCTCCCCACCCTGTCGTATGAGGGAAGCAGTTAGAAGGCACCCTGCAAAGACACTACCTGAGATTCATCCCAAGTCCCAGTGACAGGGGCTTACCTAGTGTCATATTAGTTATGTTGACAAATCTTAGGTCCTTCAACAGGTGAGAATCTACAGTTTTCTCTGTCTTGTGGGACGTTATATAAGAAGCCTCTCTCTCACTTCCATTGATCCTGCTGCCATCTAAACACCCTGCCACAAAGTAAGAGGATTCAGAAAGACATTTGCAAAGTGGTTCAAATCTTCTCTTGTGAGGGTACGACATGGTGAATGGTGTTTACCAGTAGTTTCACATGAAGGGTTCTGAGATTGATGGTTAAAGCAGAACATGATTGCTTAGAAGATGTTTTGCTTCCTTGGGGCTATTACTTTGGCCCTATTTCCAGGGCTTGGAAGATTCTTCAGAGCCTTATTTGGTGAAACACCACAGCAACATTTAAAACATAGTTCTGACTTTTCAAGCTTGTCTCAGTCTTCCTAAATATGTATTCAAAAGTACTCTACTGGAGGACTTATTGCACTGACATGTATGAGCAAGAGGAGTTTTTTCTATAGCATACCTTAAATAAGATTTGATTCAAAATACTTATAAAAGTGTCCAGAATCCAGAATGACTAAATGAATCAATTTGTCAATTTTCAACCTGCAATGCACTTTTGCTACTGCCGTGACTTAGTTTTGCTGAAATTTATTGTTATTGTTTATTTATTTTGCTCAATCACAGTTGTGCTACACTGCCAGTCAAATATAAAGTATCAAAAAAATATCTCTGAAGGATAGGAATATCTTCACCTAAATACATGTTTTGAGCCCAGAAATAAGAAGGTAGTTTATAACGATAGGGTGGTTCAATATAAAAATGGTAATTGAATTCCATCCTGTCAGAAATAAATAAATACAGGGAAAAAGAAGTTTCTCTTGTGAGTATTAGGACAGGAAAGTTGAGAAAAAAAATTAAAATAGAGAAGTTTAATAAGATGTCAAGTGTAATAATTGAAATTCCATTTTTCACTGCATACACACGGGTATGAAATAGTCCATTGGTGTTGGTTCTGTGATTACATTTAGAGACATCATTTCATTGCAAACTGCATTTGGAATTCTAAAGCCATTTAAAAAAGCATCACATGATGCATTCCATTCCTGCTCAAATACTTTTCACTCTTTTTCCCCTCTAAAAAACACCTTATCCATTGTTCATCCCCCGTCTTTGCTTAGCAAGTTTACTTAAAAGGTGTTTGTGGTATTACCCTTCCCTGGATTGGGTGCACGGGAGACACACAACAATGTTCACAGGAGGTGGAAAAACAAACTTTACTGACAAACTTTAGAAGGCCAGAAATTTGGCAAAATTTAAGACAAAGCATTCAATCAAAATAAGGCATTTCACCAGGTACTGACTTAGCAAACCCTACTCATCCAACCTTATATACCCCTATTTCAAGGGCTCCATTGGCACTCCAGGGGCGGCATGTGGGGCATTGCTTCAGGTGTGTCACAGACTGACAGCCATCCTGGGCTGGACTAGAGGTTCCACAGGTTGAATGAGACAAAAATGGAAGTATCCCTTACAGACTACACCTTCAGCAGCTCATATTTCTCTATATGAGAAAGCCCACGGCTCCAGCTGTTCGATTACACTCAAACATAATATGTCTTGAGAAAGAGGTGTTACCTCAGGTAGCCAGGAATTGAGTCATAAAAAAGAATAGATTCAAATCAGAAATTTCACCTGCAGCCTTACCGGTCTATGTACTAGGTTATTGCATGACAGAAGTGCAGCTTCACATGATGACAGAAACCATCATTTTGACCTTGACTTTTAGAGTAGTTTGAACGGTAGCTTCAGCTGGGCCAGAATGAAGTCTTGAATTTAGAAGCAGTCCAGAAATCTAGATTTTGAATTAGAAACAAGCTGAGGATTGTTGCACACCAAAAAGTCCTAAAAATATTACACATTTGTATCGTAGGAAGAAAAATTTGCATTTTTCCAGGAAGTTCTGGATTCTAGTTCCTCCTAATTATGCCACCTTTGTCACTGAGAGTAAGCTATTTAATTTAAGTAGGAGTATATGCTCTAACTGGAAGATCACACCACACTCCCCACTTTTTCATAATACTTATTTAACTAAGGTACAGATGAATCAATATTTGGAAAATATTTCAACAGCAGCTGAAGTTTTGTCATCTAAACGGAACATCAATTAAATAGGAAATTAAAATTCAACTATTACTCTTGAAGGACACCATCCTTGGCTTAGTTTGATAATTATTTTTTTCATTCAGTTTACATTTTTCATCTATGTGTGCTTTCTTGGCATTCATGAGACATATAATAAATTACACTGGTGAACTACTGTAATCTGATCTATTCAGTATTCAGGAGTTTGAATACCTGGAAAGGATAATTTGCAAAAATTGAAGAAGCATATTACTTTCTCCTTCACATAATGGAGGGTGACATGTAGAAGCAAAAGTGAAGCTAACTGTATGCAGTGGGATGACCGTGGCTGGATGCCAGATGCCCACCTAAGCCATTCTATCACTGCCCTCCTTGGTTGCACAGAGGAGAGAAAAACTCTAACAGAAGGCTGGTGGGTTGAGATATGGGCAGGGAGAGATCATTCACCAATTACTGTCATGGGCAAAACAGATTTGACTTGGGGAAAATTACTTTAATTTATTGCCAGTCAAGTTAGAGTAGGGTAATGAGGTATAAAATCAAATCTTAAAAAACACTTTCCCCCATTCCCTTCCCTTCCTCCTGGGCTCAGCTTCAGATTTTCTTTACCACCTTCACTGCAGTGATACAGGAGGAGAGGAATGGGGGCTGCAGTCACAGAATCACACCTTTTCTCTGCCTCTCTTTCCTCCCCACACACTTACCCAGCTACAGCATGGGGTCCCTCCCACGGTAGACAGTCCTCCACAAACTTCTCGAACAGGAGTTCTTCCCATGAGCTGCTGTTCTTCATGAGCTCCTTTAGTGTGGGTCCTCCCACAGGGTGCAATCCTTCAGGCACGAGGTGCTCCAGTGAGCGATCTCCCCAGGGTCACAAGTCCTTCCAGCAAATCTGTTCTACAGTCTCTACTCTCTCCATGAGCCACAGATTCTGCCAGGAGCCTGCTCCAGTGAGGGCTTCCCACAGGGTCACAGCCTCCTTAGGGCATCTGCCTGATCTGGTGTGGGGTCCTCCAAGGGCTGCAGGTGGATCTCTGCTCCACCACGGACCTCCATGGTCTGCAGGGGCACGGCTGCCTCACGATGAACTGCAGGGGAATCTCTGCTCTGGCACCTGGAGCACTCTCTCCCCTTCTTCCCTGATGACCTTGGTATCTGCAAAGCTGATGTTTTCACTCCTCTATGTGGCTTCAATTGTGCAGCAAGTTTTTCCCCTTATAAATGTTACCACAGCAGTGCATTGCTGATGGACTCAGTCTTGGCCAGGAGTGGGTCCCTCTTGGAGCTGGCTGGCACTGATTCTACTGGACATGGGGGAAGTTTCTGGTAGCTTCTCACAGAAGCCACACCTTCCACTACCAAAACTTTGACCTGCAAACTCAATACACTCAAATATAATACATTTGTTACTGTCCAGTTTTCTATGTTTTGCTGCTGCAATAAAGTGAGAAATGCCAGTTTAGTATTTGCTTTCTGTGCAAGGTACAAAATTAGTGGAATTTGAGAATTTTCAGCAAAGGACATCTAGGACAATCAAAGTTATGAATTGGCTTAGGTATGAGAAGTATACTTATGGAGCAGTGAATGCCATGGAAAATAAGTGAATGTGAGGAAAGAGCTAAGACAATTCTGTTAGTCATCAAGAAATTTGAATAGAATTTTAATAACATACAAAAGCAAATAATGAAGAGTGAATCTGATCAGATATTCATGGTATCCTCCAATAAAAGGATAAAAAAAAACTTCAATAGAAACTAAAAGGTACTTCTGAAAGTAAGGGATTTATTTTACTATTTGTAACTAAGCTGTAATTACTCTGCCACAGGATTGTAGATTTCTAATAGATGACAGAGTTGACAAAAATCACTGAGAAAAGACATGGAAGAAGAGTCTGTGATTATTAAATACCAAGATAAGACTCTGTAAGGAATCAACTCACCCAAAAATTACTGGAAGCAGGGAGAGCATCTGTGAAAGTTCATCTTCTTGCATCTCCTGTTCTGATTGTCTCCTTTAGGAATGCTGTAGGGTGTCTAAGTAGGCATTTCTCTGACCTGTGAGAGTCAATCCTAAATGGAATTTGGTTCAAAGCAGAATCTGTGATAGAAAACATGCAAGGAAAACTCAAAACACTTGAATTTCTCGGGTCTCTAGTAGGCCTCAGATAAAAAGCCCTTCTAGAGGGTACAAAATATAGAGATATTGAGCTTATTTCCAAGCAGTTTTCTATTTTGGCTAAATTGCACCATCTATTATCAGCTAAAATAATGCAATACAATTACTATCACACGGGTCAATGTCACAATCTGGTTATTAAAAACATTTGAGACACGCCTCTGCCCAAATTTAGGTGCAAATGAGATCATATAAAAAAGTCAATGGTGCATATTTTTATTAACAGTAAATGTGATGTAGAGATAAAAAGAAATAGGAAAAAGAGAAAGAATAAGATAGAAAGTATATAGTCACCACCCATTGGCAAGGCTTGAAATTTTGATGTCTGTTGGTCAAAGTGGCAGTTGCAGACTGAATAATCTGTCACGTTCTTGGGGAAATCCCATCACCATGGTGGAGAAAACCCACACTTCACACTGAATGCTGTGGATCACGAGGCACCTGATGACACTTCAGGAACCTTTGACACCTGCTAAGATGTTACAGCTGCCTGTTACATCCCTGGCAGAGGAGTTATGTCATCTGAGGTGCCTTGATTGAGGACAGAGATAGTACCTGCCTCGAAAGGTTTGCCGCTTTCCTTATCTCGTTCAACAGCCAGCTGCAGCCTGTACAGCTCTTCTCACCCTCTCCACCTGGGCAGGCACTTGGCACATCAGCAGCTCACCCCCTCGATGTTTGAGCCACCAGCATTCCACTCTCTCTTCCAGTATCACTTGTGGATACATTCTTCTCCCCAGGGGGCGAACTGAACAAAAGAACCACCTTTATCTTATCTCAAGTTCTCAGCACTGTTCAAATTCTAGTTAGTAGGCATATTCAGCAAGGGGTGGGCTTTGGTGGTTCCAGATGAACAGCTGCTTCTTTGCAGTTTACTACAGCGGGCACAAGCCCTCAGATGATCTTAACAATGTTTAAGCCACTAACCATTTCAGTCTCTCACAGTCAACCAACATAATTAAGTAAATAGGTACAATCTATCATAAGAATTAACAGTTCTGTAGTGACCTCCACTTTCTTTGACCCTTCAAAGAAGGGGAATGTAATGGAAGCTGTATATGCTCACAATAGGGAAAATAACTAATTTTTATCATACAAGAGCCACTGTATTAATTATGCATCAACTGGCTAAGAGGATGCTTATGCCATAGAAGACATTAAAGTTCCTTGTTAAGATTAGAAATAACTCTATGAGACAGGCATTAACACATTATGAAAGTGTGTGCAGGCTGATAAAAATTATAGGAATGTACTCATGTATTTGTAATATAATGCAAAAAGATTTTTTTGTCTTAATAATTTAAGTATGAAGAAAAATAGTGAAACCTATGATCTAACTTTTCAACTTGAAATTAAAAGGAGCTAAAGAGAAAGCTACTTTTCTTAGTTGTAAATAATTGAATGTAAGACACTTTTCTGAAAGCTAGGCTAGCTGTAAGATCTCTCTAAAAAGATAGACAATTATAACATCCTAACTGAAAAATATTTTATATTTTCCGCACCAAAGCTCTCCAGTTAATAGTTTTCTTTGTCAGATTTTTGCCCTCCAGCTGCTTGTGCAGGTCTGGGTCTTGCAAGGTATCCTGACTGCACAGAGCACCTTGATTAATCAAGTACATAAGAAGAGGTATGAACTGCACTAATGACTGCTTCAGAACATGCTACCACTTCAAAGTGCAGGCAACTTTGCTTTCCCTCCCACACCAGATGACATATCATAAAGCAAAACTGAAAAACCTTATTGATGAAAGCACCGTTTTATATCTCTATGATTTTTTTCCCCATTAATTTACTTTTATTCCTGGCGGACAGCTGCCTAGATCACAGTCCTCCCTGGGAGCAGTGCTGTCATGACTTCAAAAGTAGTCAGGAGGCTTTGAACTTTAGAAACAGTTATTTCCTTCTTCGGATACCATGAACAAAGATTAAAGAAATAATAAATTATTAGAATTATTATTTATAGCACTTATTACAGTCCCACAGAAAAAAAAAATTTTTTTGAGTATGGAATAAAACAACAAAACCAAGTTGATCTGCATACTGACATACTGAACAATGGACTTCTAATTACATGTACACAAACACATCCACAATGTTATGGTTCAATGCTTCCTTCATCTTCTTTCTGCTCTGGGTGACAAAGCTTATCAGGAAGGAGAAAACTCACCATCTACCAGGGTGCCCTGACATAGTATTTAGTATCTTCTTAAGCTCTTTGCTTGTCCTTTTCTGTCTTGAAGACTTGCCAACGCATATGAACGTGAGCAAAAGCTAAGGCAAAGCGATGTGTTTGTCAAAGCAATGTTATTTCTGCAGAATGTCTTCTCTCCATGAATGGATATAATTGCCCTCACCAAACTGTTATGATCCAGTTATTAAAATTATTTGAGAGATGCCTCTGCCTGAATTAAATTCCAAACGAGATCATAGGCTGAAGTCAATAGTATGTATTTTATTTAATATTAAATGTGAGGTATAGAGACAAAGAGATAGAAAGGAAGAGAAAAAGAAGAGTGGGGGAGACAGAGAGACAGACAGATTAAATAGAAAATATCACCACTCCATGGATCCCAATAGCATCCTGTTGATCCTTTTCTTCTGATCTTTTTGGTGGTGAGGGTCCTGCAAAATACAGAGTTTAATGGATTAATATTATGTTTGGGCTGGTTGGGAATGGCCAGGTACCTCCCCTGGCGGGGGGCAAGTTTGCCATTCTTGCAGCAGACTCTGGATCTGTTGCATCATGAGCAGTGCTCTGCTGCAAGGCCTCAGGAATGAGTCTGAGGGAGGCACTTCAGGGGTCTTTGATGATTTGTGAGACCTCAGTTGCCTCTCATGTGAATTTTCCATATGTATGTGGCCTTCTCATGGGGGAAAGGAGGGTTATGACTGACAGCTCACACAAACAGGTTTGCATTCTGCAGTGATTTCCTCTTTTTGTTTCCCTTGAGAGTGAGATTCATTACTCTTATTTTGACTGTCTGAATGGTGAGGATCTATGCTAATCATCTAGATCTGTTGGAACACAGCAGGAGAAGATGAACTTCTATCAGGAATTGTTTCAGGTGATAAACAAATGGTTCAGGTAATAAAGATAGCTATGTAAGACCTATCTCCATTGACTGAGGGAATCTACTTAGGTCACTGGTGGCTAACTTGGATTGGACAGTCTTTTTGGTGGCTAAAGGTAAGGGAGATAGATTCTATCCTAAATATAGATTTTGTCACTTAACGCTACATTAAACAGTCTGTTGTTGGAAGTGCAGGAGTTAGAAGCCATTACCTGTGTGACCAGTCCCATGGAAGATGCGTGACCCCAGTGGCACAAAGAGGAGTTTGTTGCTTTGTCAGACATGAATCTATATCTACCAGTACCACCATATTACTGTTCTCCTTTGTGCTCAAGGACACTTTGGCATTAATGTATGACTGACTCTTATGAAAACCCCAGACTACCATCCTGTGATAGCAGGGGTCAATGGATTCATGGGCCTTGTTTTTCAGCTGTTTTAGGGAAAACTAACAGGGAGATTTTGCAGGTAATTTCCCCATTTGTATTCAGTCCAATTTGTGCTGCTGAACCAAGGATAAACAGAGAACGCAATTACAATTGCAATTTAATCATAGAATCATTTAGGTTAGAAAAGAACTTTAAGATCATCAAGACCAACTCTTAACCCAATGCTGCCAAGCCCACCACTAAATCATACCCTTAAGTTCCACATTGACACATCTTTTAAATCTCTCCAAGGATGATCAGTCCACCTCTTTCCTAGGCAGCCCATTCCAGTTCTTGATTGTGCATTGAACTACACTTGTTTTCATGGTTTTGAACTTGTAAGGCACCCCAATTGTGCAAGCAAAATTTTGTCCACTCTAAAGGAGACAGGAAAATTTGCATAAATACATTTTTAAGATAGGCCAAATCCTGACACTTTTCATTGTGGCTAGTGCTTCCATACTTCATTAACTTTGGAGGATTCAGTGAGGCTCCCCAGATATATTCAGCCTTTAAACTGTCATAAATGAAAGAGTTACTGCTCTTCCTTGAGAGCTTAAAAATGCCATTCCAACATAGTTTCATCCTTATATGGCTTGATTTAGAGACACCTCACTGACACTAGCCAGACCTTGGGAAAGGTCAAGAAAAACCATAATTAGATGCAAGGAAAGAGAAAAGGAAGCTGGTTGTCCTACATAGAGCAACAAAGTGGCAAGCCATTGGTATTTTTATTTTCATTTTCACTGCATGTCTCACTCAGAGGTTTCAAAGGAAAGACAGCGGGACTGCGTGGTACCTTACAAGGCACAGCCTCAGGATATGTGAGCGACGCTTCAGATTGGGTTTCTTTGTAATCTGGGAGAGAAAGTAATACTTTTCAAGGATGTGTACCTTTTTGTTCTCTTCCCCACCCACATCAGTAGTCTTGTCATTCTCAAAGATGAGCAGCTTTAAGGATTTGATTTACATTTTTGCATTTTGATTGTCACCCACTGACAATAACAGAAGTACCATGTCAAGCTCAAGTGTGTGAAATGACTGGACATAGTAAAAGCAGAATTCTCTGCCTCTGAACCACAAACTTGTGGAATTCAGTTGTCTGCCCTTTTTGTTGGCCTGACAGATGATGCAAATTTTAATACTTTTGTACTTTGCTTTGCTTATCTGAGCAATGCTTATATCCTTTGCTATTGCATTGAGCTCCAATGTAGATGTCCATTTGAGAGATGTCACCTATAGTTTTAATTTCTTCTGTAAGATTCCACCTTAACTATATCATCTCAATTTCCTTATCTCATCTTGTTTTTCACAAACATATAGTATTTGATCCTTCCACAATTTAATGCACTGGAGAGAGTATTCTCCTGTAAATTTGCCTTAAATCTGCACTCAAGAGTTCTGCACAATTTACCCCATTCCTGGCACCCTTGAATCAATATTGCTTTGGTATCAAATTCAAAGCAAAGCACCAGGACACCAACTTATTTTATAGGGAACATCTTATCACAAGCTTGGTTTCTTTTTCCCCAACTTCCCTTAATATAGGCAGCAGCAACAACTTCTTAGGAGTTTCATGAACCTGAAAGAACCTCTTGGACTTCTTCCAGGAGGCAAGGACATATCCCAGGAAAGCAACAAAGTCTATCTGAGTTTTTTTTATCTAGCACGAAGCAAAGTTTCTATTTAATAGGAGTAAATGTTAAGTTTTTGTTGAATCCAATGACACCAAGATTTTGCCTATGTAGCTCAGAATTGTGTCTTAAAAAGTGTTCCTTCCAGCCAACAGAAGTGTGAGTTATTCAAATGCCCACTTTCAAACTTGCTCCAAAATGAATTGGTTATTACAGAATCTCTTCTACATGAATAGAAAGGAACCATTTCATACTATTGAAATCTTTTCCTTTCTATTGGTGTGAAAATACATTCAGAAATATGTATAAATTTAATTGTTTTCTGAAATAATATTTCTTCTTTGGAAAACAATTTTGCAGTCTTCAATGATTTATTTCACAGAATCATAGAATGAATCAGATGGGAAAGGACCACAGTGGGTCATCTAGTCCAACATTCCTTGCTCAAGCAGGGTCATCCCAGAGCACAGGACACAGACTTGTGTCCAGACGGTTCTTGAATGTCTCCAGTGAGGAAGACTCTACATCCTCTCTGAGCAGTCCATTCCAGTGTGTGGTCACTCACATGATAATGTTCTTCGTCATGTTTGGGTGGAACTTCTTGTGCATCAGTTCCTGCCTGTTGTTTCTAGTCCTATTGCTTGGCATCACTTAGCAGTGCCTGGCTCCATCCCCTTTAACACCCTCCCTTCCAATATTTATAGACATTGATGAGGTCCCACCTCAGCTTCTGACCTCAGTGCTGAACAGGCCCAGCTCACTCAGCCTTTTCTTTTAACAGAGGTGCTCCAGTCCCTTAACCATCTTTGCAGCCTTCTTCTGGACTCAGTCCAGGAGCTCCATGTCTCTTTTGTACTAAGGAACTCCCAGCTGGACACATTATTCCAGATGCAGTCTCCCTTTACCTTAACTCACGCGGTTGTCAATAAGATGAAAAAATATACCCAGAGAGGTTTAAAATTCCCTATTTCTAACAAAACCAATTTTAACTGAGATGGAACTAATTATTCAAAAAGATGATGTACCAGATCCACTGTTAAAAATACAGCAGATAAAATCAAAGTGGTATTGCACACATTTTTTGGTGTTTAGACAGACAACAGATTTTTCTAAGTCTCCTTGGACAGGGTAACCAATTTGAATTGTAAAAATATACAGAGTTACCTTTTCTACCTGATTAATAATTTCAACTCCTGAAAAATGAGACAGAGGTTTGTCCTGTATCTAGATTCCCTGCATCTTGTATATTAATTTCCACCATGGCTATGTTAAGGATGAATCCTTCAAACTGCTGTCCTGTGGCATGGTGCTCTACTGATACTTCTCTTATTACTGCAAGACAACCCTATAAATGTTTTATAATCCTTTCTTCTTCAGTGAAAAGCAGGAAGTTAAATTGTGTCTGGGAAAGCCACTGTGTAGGCTGAGCTCTAAAGAATGTTAGTAGGAGTGGAGCATCCTCACAGTGGTACCACCAGAGGCAGGATTTCTAACAGTGGAAGGAAAACCATTATGTTTACCTTACTAGAAACCAGTAATCGCTTTTAGAGTTTAATATTCAATTATGAAAAAGTGTCAGTCAATGACCGGGTCCTCCCTATGCTATACAGAGAATTCTGCCTGACAAAACTGAATCTGAAGTTAAAGCTCTTGTCTTGCCCATGTGAATTCTGTCTAATTGGTGGAGTTATGAAACCATTGTTCAAAATGCCATGAATAATTCAAAACACATATTTGTTGGCAGCAAGAAGGCCAGAAGCAAGAGTTTCCCAATTGCTTTTGCAATTTTCTACAAAGCACACCTGACTTTGTCAGGAGATAACATAACGAGATAAATTTTACTGTCTCTGAATTTTCAGTTTCCTTTTATATGTGGAATGACATTTTCATACCCCCTAACCCAGGAGGGTGCTGCTACATTGCTTGAGCTTTAAAACTGGAAATTCTGAATTAGCTTGATTATATAATCTCTGGTTTCAAACGTGGTGCTATGCTGCTTTATTCTTCTAGGTGAAGCTGTAGTCCCAACCACTGAAGAAGCCTCTTCTATCTTTACTGAGTACAGCCTCAGCGTCAGTCTGACAAGGTATCACCACTGTGCAGACATCTGAATTCTCCAAGAAATCCAGACCAAAGTTCCCCTGATGTAACTCTGTATCCTGCTGTGGGAGTGAGAAACTGCAAAGAATTCTTTTACCGCCTTGGAAGCAGAGCTGGCAGTGATAGCTTGCTCACTTCCTAATCAGCTATGAATAGATCCCCTTACATAAGGTGAGTAAAGAAGTGCAAAGACATACATTAAACACATTCTAGGAACAAGGTGTATGTTAGAGAAGGCTGCAAAAAGCTAAACTTTGTTTCCCAGTAGTCTTCTGACAATACACATTAAAAGTGTGCTACAGGCAGCACTGAAACTTGTCCAGAAACAATTTACAGCATCTCAGCCAACAAGGAGAGAAGACATTGATGACAAAAGTCTCTGCATTGCATTAAGACAGGCTGATTCTGACTGTATCATGCTAAAAATATGGGTAGAGTTGTACAAAGTAAGACAGTACTAGAAAATTAATTTCTTTTACCAGTAAAACCAAGAATTGCTTTCAGAACATCAGTGTCATTAGAATAGACATTCTCTGTACAGGTGCGGCAAATAACCTGTGATTTCCTGAATCAAGCAAAAAGAATGAAGGCTGGATAGTAAAAATTAGTAGTCTTCAATGAGGTTTTTCATTATGAGGAAGGTTTGATAGTACAAAAACCTGTATTCATTATATGAAATGGAAAGAAAAAATAACTGAGTGGCCGTAATAATTTTATTATTGTTCAAAAAAATAGGAAACATGAAATCAATGCTTTGTCAATGTTGTCATTTTTTACCAACCTCAATACATCATTGTTACTCATTTAGGATGAGAACAAAGATACATAAATTTAGACCATCAGTTTGTCATCACATATTTTTTTCAAGGGATGGGAGGCATTCTGTCAGGTCTTTCATTCTGCCAATCTTCTACTGATTTAGATTCACTTTCTTTCAGATTGTATTCTCACATTTGAAGCCTTGTCAATAAGAGGAATAAAATAAGGGACCCTCCTCTGATTTTCCAAAAATAGTGTCCAAAACAAGGGAATGGAAATCATGAACGTGAGGCATATGCAAATATATTTGTGAATTCATTCATTGCTCTGTGAAGCTGAGGTGTGTATCTTCAGTGGACATATTTTTCTATAAATTTTGGAAAGGATAAATGTTTGTCCTTTTTTTGTTGTTTACTTCTTAGCTTTTCATTAAATATTTATTGAAACAAGGATCTAAGGATCCATTTCATGAATAGATTTTCTTTTTATGTTTTTCATGGTCATTTGAATTTTTTTGAGCAAAGACTTTGGCTCACTAGAAAGTAGTCTGCAAGTTATAATTTCATTTTCAGTAACTCTGATGTACTTCACTTGTTGAAGCTCTCTTATAATCCTAATACCTATCCTCTTTATCTTTTATATGCTTATCATATAATCAAAAGTAATGGTCCAAATTCAAATTTATTGAAGACACATTGCTAGTAAGTGTAGCATTACTATAAGCTACACTGATTACATTTACCTCATTCTCAAGTATCAGATACAAATTTTAACTAATGATTTCAGAGTTTGTAGGATAAAATGCAAAAGACATGAAGGCAATGAAGGTAATAATGATATTTATATACTGAGGCTGAGTGGGCATATAAATAATTTTACAAACATGTGGCATACACAAGAGATCTTCAAATCAGAGCCTGATCTTTTCAGGCAGAGTACCGGTGATTTTGTTTTTAATCTATTTGGTTTTTTAATTCACACTTAAGTGCTATTTATCTAGTTTCATCCAATTAACAGAGGTGCTTATGTTAAGATTATGAACACCTTTAATAGTCAATGGAAAAAATAAACACCTTTGACTACATTTTAGCTCATCAGACTTCACAGTTTTCCTTTAGATATGCCTCTTCCCCCATCTTCATAGTAATGGAGGGGGTCTGGGGAGACAATAATCCTGTCTCCTCAGTGCTTTACTGCCGTGGAATTATCCCAGGCTCCTCCTTGAAGTGGGAACTTGTCCAAGTTTGATGGAAGGTGTCCAAAAATAACATCAGAGTAAATATCTGAAGTCTGAAATTGAATCTCCTTGGAAGAAATAACTTTATTTTGGTCTGTGATTTGCACCTACACCATTCTGAAAACCTCTCTTGAGTCAGAAATGCCATAAGTTATGTTGTAATTATTATTTTGGTAATGAATAAAGTTGAAAATCACCATTGCCATATTTCTTCTCTTTATCACATTTCATGGTAGATTTTGTCATTTGATTGCAGAGCAAATATCTGATAGTATCAGTCTAATGGTAAGATAATAGATACAAATGTTACAGAGTAAACAGAGCCAGTGTGAGCAACCTTGTAATAATTCTTGGACCTACTAAGCTTTTCACCAAGTTGCAGGAACCTGCAATTATCTCACCACCTTTTCCATTTCTTCATTTCTGTTTTATCAAGGAAGGAATTAAAAATCATCCTCTCAATTTCTAAATTTTTCATGATCTCTTTACACTTTTGCTACTTGCTCCCACAGTGTCTCACTTTGTTGGTGAAAACCCAGTCTATTTTTTCCTCTCCATTTGACTGCACACATCGTGATGAGACAGTGATTTCACTAACTTGTCATATTAACATTTACAAATGCAAACATTTGCATTTTGGTTTCTTATTTTTAGGTAGCCATCCAAGTGTAGATAAAGCACTGCTCAAATTCATGTTCTGAGAAGACAGAAATCCGCTAAGGCTGTTTCCCTTTATAATAAGGGGATAAATAGTGTTGTGTAGAGACTTCTGCACTTTGACAAGAAAAGACTAGCCCTTTCCTAATGTAACTCCTTCTAGTGTGGGCTTTAAAACCATTTTAATTTTTGTTAGATCTATACCTAGAATTTTCACATCTAACTGCCAAGAAATAAAATTGTCTCTGTCTTACTTCCTCCTGTTCATAAATTTCTCTTTCATCATTATGCCACACTTTTTTTCCGAATATTTTGCCTCATTTGTTCTTGTCTTTTCTACACCTTATCTGATAGATAGGTGTCTGATGTTTGAGGCAAACGATTCGATATTTAAAAACAAACAAAACTAACAAGAAAACAAAATCAAACCAAACCAAGCCACAAAGAAAATAAAAACAAAACACCCAAAACCTAAATGCCCAGAAAACCACTCTCCTCCCCCAAAACAGTTTTGTAATTAGTGGTTATGCTCATTTTGTATTTTCCCTACCTGCCCAGTGACATTCATCCAGATTCCCCTCTGCTCAAGTTTGCATAAAATAGTTGTGCAATCTGACAGTTCCTTGAAGTAAGTAAAAGTATTGTAAAAATCCACAGAAAACAGGTATAGGAGCTAAGCAGAACAACCCCATTTCATCCCTTTTTGGGTCTCTGCACCCAGTACTAATTCTAACTGGTTCTACAGAAAAAAATAGGCTATAAGAAGGGCTTAAGTCCCTTCCAAATCCAGCAAAAACAGAGTAATTGAAGAAATATACTTGTCATTCTCTAGGGCTGAGATGACATTGGTCCTGAGCACTTAATTCAAGGAACATCAAATTAACTCATATTCAAATTTTTATAATTTCATTAGTTTTCTGTTACAGCAATTTTGGTATCTTTTGGAATGGACAGATTTTGGTCCCCATAAGATTAATTTATTTCTATGATAACACTAATTAAAATATTAACCCATATCAGAGTTCAGCACTTCATATTAGAGACTCCTTTGCTTTTGATGGCAAGCTGTTTGTGACTGCTTGGGTATCTGACAGAGTTTGCACTTTCACAAATTTGAAATTCATTCTCTTGACATGAGTCTTACACATATTTTTTTCAACTCGGTCTTACTCATCTCTCATCTAGTCTGTGGATAAATTAGCAATAGGTCATGATAAAAATTGGAAAGACATACCATAAACAGTAAAAATTTACATCCCATGGTAAAGATTCAGGAACAATAAGTAAATTGGGGTCAAAGAATTAAGAAGTAGGAAAAAAAAATTGGCCTCTACACTGAAATTTCTATCCTTCCAGCATTGCTTTTAGCATTGATTTTGCAGGTGGTATCTTAGAAGATGGAGATAGATTTTCCTTCTAATTTACTTCAGAATATATTCCCATATTAAAGAAAAATGTGCAAAGGAGGATTTTGGGCTTCATTGGCATTACAGTGGTGCAAAACCTTCTAATCCTGCAGCACAAGTTCCCAGCACCAGTTAATGTTAGTCAGGGTGGCCTCCTGGCAAGTGAAATGCCAGATGGACTCCTTTTGCAACTGCACAGCAAACAAATCCTGACCTTTGTTTCACTCACACATCCCGTATAAGCTTTTTCCTTCAAAATGCCATGTGGCTTTTTTCCACTGTTCTTGAGCAATGCTATGGCTTAAAGTATAAAGATATCAAAACAAGCTGATGATCCTGTTATACCAATATTTAAATGCTGCTATTTGAATCACAGTCTGAATCTCCTCTGGTTGATTTCCACACCTTTGGTCCCAAGAGCCATTTGTATTGTAACAAAACATCTTCACCTTCTGTCTCAGTGGGGGTTGCTGGAAACAGATTTCTTTTTGTAAGGAATCACCTCTTTTGTGCTGCAGCTGAAGAACAGTGTTGAACTAGGGCCAGACAGGAAAACAGATAACAAAGAGCAGCACACCTGAAGAAGCTAAAAACCATCTCCTCTCTTACCATGACACAGAATTGCAGTCAGTCAAGGAGGAATGGTCACAGTTCCTCAGTAGTTTAACTCTTGGTTTAACACAGGGTTGTTTCTGTATGGGAAGTTACCAGTGCTTAATTAACACCTGATCAACATTGGGAAGGTCAGCAGTGTCTGAGGATTGCTTTCTAGATCTTAGACCAAAGACTCACAATCCCTGTCCATGGGAAGTCAAGACTGCTTTGTTCTTCACTACTTCATCACATTATGTTCTTAATGGTTCAAAAATCTAGCTCCTATCTGTTCCTTCAGAAAATTATTCCAAAGAATGATGTCCACCAGTCTGAAGGCTCTCTGTGCTCTATCATTTTTGTCCTTGCTGACATTTTGCTTTCAGTTTAAAGACGAAGAGCAAGGGCTGAATTACTTTACCACCCTATGTATGCATTCATTTGTAGCTCCATGAGGAAGATTTTTGACACCCTTAAGTGGTAGGAAAGAAAATATTTGCAGCCATTAACAAATGCAGCAGTTAATGATATTATAAACCTGCCTGATCAGAGCCCTTTACTGGATATTGGATTGCTTGTAGAAAGTCAATTTTACAACAAAATAAACACCGGCATGACATAAATTTCACTAGTTTAGTTTTCAGATGTAGTTATATGCCATATTACTCCTCAGGGGTGAAAAACATTATGTGTGCAAATGAATTTAGATACACAGCAACTGATTTTCCAGTGATGATATAATTGAGGCTATAAAAGACAGCCTATATGTAACAGCTACTGTGGGAGCCCCTCTCATGCTCATATATACAAAACAACTGTATTTTTTTCTTATTTTGCTATAACACTTGTCTTTTTTGTTAGACAAGCAAATTACACAGTGTCTAAAAAAATTCTAAAAGACTGAGAAGCACAATAATTAGACCACTGACTAAAATTTTGCATTAGAGAAAAATAAACATTGCTAAATCAAAATACATCCTATTTGTTTACTACTTAGACATAACTACTTGTTTTCAACAGATACATGTACATCATGAGAACAAAGTGAGTAGTTTTAGCACTTTAGTTTTCAGTTCTTTTTCAAGATGATCACCTGTTTTCCTAAACAAGTGTCTATTAGAGTCCCTCTGGTTCCTGAACAAAGTGTTCATCCACTGTGGCTTCGCTTGGGATTAAGACAGTAGCAAGGCAGCACAATGCATCATTTTCTTTTGTACCAAGGGAGGCCTCACTGCTTTGCTTTTTTTTACTGCAACCAGAGGAATTGACTAAGTGTTGCAATTACAGGCACCACTCAACTTTTTGTTCTCCTTGTTCACCTGAGAAAGCAGAAGAAAAGTGATGATGGCTTTATAGCAGCAGGCCAGAGCTAGAGGACTGCTGAGGAGTTATAAGCATGAAAGTGGAAGGGGAGGGGATAAAGATACCCAAGCACCAGGAGCTGAGCTCCACCACTGAAAAGAAAGCTGAGCTATTTTAAAATACATTTTGGAATCCATGAATAAGAATGCTTAAACCAGTAATTTAAACAGGCACAGTAGATAAATATTAATAAATTGAGCTTCCCTCTGCAGTGTAAAGTGGAGAACTATTTAAGCAGATATTTGGAGCTGCTTTTTACTCCACTTTTATGTGTAAAACTTTATAGATTTCTCTGACAATTTTGATTCTTAAAAAAAAACAAGGACAAAATGTTCTTGAACAAAATGAACATAATGAGAACCTGACACAATGGTGAATAATTATTTTCCAGAAATTAAACCCAGGAATAGGAATGAGCAGAGAATACAGGTTAGACTTAAAAAAAAAAAAAAAAAAGCACAATTCTGAATATATTTTCTCTCATTGCTTCCATGAGAAAACCAAATAGAAAATTCTTTACACTAAGAAAAAGAAGTTTAGAATAGTAAATATAAGGTTATCACTTACCTGGTGACAAATGCCCCCCCTTGTCTTCATTATCGCTTTCATCTACATCTAAAAGTTATTTACTATATAACATAATATAAAATAAAAGCATCATGATGAAGGCTATACCTGCAAAGGCTAGATTCATTTAACTATTCTCCCTAAAAACAAGCAACATACTTGGACCACAAGTTTATTTCCTACCTGATTTTTTTCTCCTAGCTATTACATTGTGGTTTTGTATTTGGATATTTGGATTTTTTATTTGTTTGTAAGAAAAATGGCAGCTTTTCCATGAGGGTTAGGCCTTGACTGCCCACGTGGCTCAGCACTGACTGATTACTCTGAGTTTAGATGTTGCAGCTGTCCACAGAAAAAGTGATCTGCTCAGCTGCCCAGGGAGGCAAAGGCTGTGGCCCTGTTTTTAACTTACAGCACTAACTTATAACTAACTTATTATATTTTGACAAAAATAGATATATTAAATTCTCTTGGCTAGTCATAGTGCTGATCATTGGCTCCTAAATATAATAAGACAGTTATATATAAGTTTACTAAGCAATACAACCATAGTAGAGATGAAATCAAAGACCTCAAACAATAAGCACATATAATATTAAATAATGACAATAGAGGTCAGAAAGTACACTTCAGCTGTTCAAAGACATCTTCATTGATTCATTATCACAATGGTGTGATCATCACTGATCAATACCAGAAGTTACAGATGAAGCCCTGAAGTGCTATTGGTTGCATCTAATGTGTTGCTTTTACCAGACAGACACCAGATTCCCAGCTGCAGTGAGTTCTTTACTTGCAGTTTACAAGATGCTTTCCTGTCCTGTTATATCCTCCCTGCCTATTTTTAGAAATGTTTCACACTTACTCTTGCAGTGCTCATCAATGTGTGAAATTAAAGTATGAACTGATCAGGACGTGAAAGCGAGGTTCATAGAGTTAATCTATGAATAAATTATGCCAGGGATCCTGAATATATTTAAGGAAGGCTGTGCCACCTGCTAAAATGAGCTGTTACTACTACACAGATGTCTGAAATCAGAAGGGTTGCAAGCAAACCCTGGCTGGAATCTACTGAGGTGGGACAAATATCATCAAGTTACTAAATATAGGCAGTTAATTGTGTTTTGCTGGAATGTCAAATAAAAAATCATGTCTTAAACGTGATAGGCAGAATTGTAAAATCTCAGTTTCTATTCTGTAAGTTGTACAACTTAAATCTAATGTTTCAAGCTATAGATGTGGTTTGCAAATAGACTCTATTTTTCTGCTTAAGGTATTGAAATGAAAAGTTTCGTGTGTACTTCTGATGTCTGTGCGTTAGGAATGTAAGTGCTTTACCTGTTCAAAAGAAGCTATTTTGGAATACATAAAAAGTAGATATTACCTGTTAAATTAGTCTCATGCTCCAAAATAAACTGGGTCAATTTCTTGCTATTTGAGCTCAAAGAGACTGTGAACAACACACAGAGTTAGGAGTTAAATCAAATGAAGAATAATAATAGCATGGAAGAATACTAAAGATAAATGCTCTGTCAGGCCTGCAATCCCCTGGAAACTCAAAGCATCCAAGAAAGATTTAATCCATATACATGCCACTTTAGGAAAGCAAATGCAAGGTAGCCTTATTTCTGATAATGGAAGGTTCTGGTAACATTCAATGCATCTAGACAGATAATTGTGTATGTCAAACCAATTCTGCCGGAGATGGGATATACAGCATACTAATGTCTGATGTGACTGATAGTATATCTGCTCTCCACTTTCAAACAGAGTGGTGGTGGGTTTTGATAGCATGTTTTACAGCACTGGCTAGAAAGTATTATGTGTACATGCTGATGAAAAAAATAAGTTTGGTCTTTTCATCCTCAAAATTCTTCTAAAATGTGCTCTTGCTTTCTCTTCTGAGCTGTTCCATGAGTATTGGACAAGCAGTACATGTTAAGGGGTAAAGTTGTGAGAAAAGTGAAAATTTAGATGTAGATATTTTCCTAGAAAATGATGCTTTAAAGTTATGATAAATTTAAAACCATAAAAATTTTTAAAATGGTCACACAAGTTTAAAACTGTGGTTCTAAGCCTACAGTTAGCTGTATGAAGATGGAGCTATGTGCCTCCATAAAAACTGCCAGGAAGCTGGGAGACACACTCATGCTCAGTACCTTCTGAAAATGATGAAAACTATTTCAGAGGTTTAGAACTATTGAACAGAAACATCACCCTGCAGTTTTGTAGGCCACAACATTTGTGTTACTCCACTAAGACTGATTTGGGATTAAATCATCTAACAGAAAAATAAAGCAGGTTCTCAGGTTAGACTAAGGAAGCTCACTTCACCTCATCATGATTTTAAAATATTTTTCATTTTCAAAAAAATTGCAGATTTCCTTAAACATTTGAATAACTCTAAGAATAAACTACATTTGCTTATTCAACTATAAAAATTCCTTAGCTTTTCCATATTTTTTCAGGGTAATGTTTTAAAGATTAAATTGAACTCGCTTACATAGTTTCCACAGCTACCTTTCAGCAATTTTTTTTCCAAATAATACTACATGGTAGTATTTGGAGTTGTTTGAAGATAAGGTTTACTTTCTTACTTTCTAAATGAAGCAAAATTTTTGTCTCCAAATACATAAATGATGGAAATTATAATATTTGGTATAAATCCACAGTTGTTTATTTGTCACTATTTTTTGTTGATTAGACAATGATTTAATATTTTCTGTTCCAATATTGAATGGAAATTTTTATCAAATGTGTGAAGTTGTGTGCAAAAAAAAGTTCTTATTTCAACAAAGCAGTAATTTTAAACAGTGGAAACTTGTCAAGGTAATAACTAAGTTTTAAACCTCTTCAAAAATGCTGGCATTTTTCAGAGGTGAAAAAAATATGGGATATGGTTCCAAGAAGTGCAACTAGAAAAGGATGAAACTAAAGGACGAAAAAAAATAAGGGGGAAAAAAAAAGAAGCATGAGGTGGTGCTTTGTAGCACAGCTGCAAATTGTGATTAATGAAGCTTGGTATATTAGTGCACTAAAAAAAGACTTCCACTTTATGTCAGCTTGTCTGATCTGGAAAATTTGGAGACTGATTTTTAACATGTCTGATAATTCTCTTTAATTTTTCTAATCCAGTGGTTAGCTGTGCTTTGGCTGGAAGCAGGCGTGTCAGTTGAAAGGACACAGACACTCACATTTTCTTCTGCTGAGATTGCATTTATAATGCCTTGTTCTGTTGAAAGGAAATTCAATGCTTTAAGTTTATTTAAAAATAGGCAGGTATCTATAAATAAAAATGGAAATGTGATCAGCTCTATTTGCATAAGTTGTACATATTTTACATTAAAAAAACATTGTAATCCTCTGTGTACTATTGTTGTTCCATGTATAAAAGTACAACCTGGTGCACAATTAAATCATACAAAAATCCATTAAAAAGTCTAATGCTGCCTTGTATGGCTTGTGATATAATGAACATTTTCAGCTCACAGTCTCAGCCATTATAAAGTTATTACACAGTCATTAAATTGAAGTTGTTATTCCACTGCTAAAACAACTGATCAATATCCATTACCATTCAGTGATGTTTGGAGCCAAAATGAGATTATATTGCAAATGAGCCACAGACAAGGTAATGATCCCTCCATTTTGATATATTTAAAGGCATTCCCTAAAGCAGATCATTTCCTTAAGGGAGAGTAAAACTTTTCCATCAAGTCACCAATCTAGGAAAATAAAAATGTTCTTTAATTACAAAGAGCCTTACATATTATGATTTATAATGAAACAATAGTGTTCTCAGCAAAGATAACCACTGTTGGATCAATGAAATTGTTTCTAGTTTCTGCCCATTGCCTTTTACTTGTTATAAGTGTTGTGCAGTACAGACCCTGTGCCTTATCAAAGAAACAAACCAAATTATGTTTCTTTGAAGTTAGGACTTATCTCAATGTAGTATACTTTGAAGCTTGTCCAAAAATAAATTTAAAATTATGGTAAATACTTCCTTAGAGGGATTTTAGTGTCTTATTCCCATAAGACCCACAATAGTTTTGCCCTTTCTTATCACTTACAAAGTCTGGCCAAAAATTTTCCAAGCTGTGCTTGAGTGGTTCCTCCAAGGCCCTGTCAGTCACTGACTTGAGGGATCCATCTTTAGCTATCATCTCTGTTATCTCTGGATCGTTAGTATGCCTGGGTGTTTATAAGTTATTGTTATCTTAATTGTTTCTATGTATTAATATAGTCTGTATTATGTTAATATGTAATATAATTTTTGTGGGTTTTTTTTATTTTATGTTAACAGTTTATTCTCACAAGACAGATGTCCTTACATCCAGGTCTCCATATCTCCTTTACATTCTACATGTCATAACAATAAGCCGAACACAGGAGGTTTTCCATTTTCTCCATCTTGCACCTCTTTTCAACTGGTCCTGAAGTTTCCCCACTGAAGCAAAAGTTTCTCAAGCTGTTAAACAAATTTGGACAATTTACTAATATGTACTATAATATAGTAACAAAACATATCATATTACTTTATCTAAAGATCTTCTTCCTTTTCCTGCTTGTTTTTTTTTTTTTCCTGTATTAGACAGATTTCCTTCATTTTGTTTTTCAAAGTGGATATCCATGGATACATGGACAAAATGCTCAGTTTGTTTCAAATAGACCTTTTAGAACTAGATCTTCTGTTTCTAGTTAATTCAGTCTTCTGTTATTTTGAATATATTTATAGAATATTAAAAGCACTTTAGCCCTCTTCAAGGAAGATCAGCTCAAAAAGAAAGCATTATTTTTGATACTATAATGACTACTTGGAAGGAAAAACTACCAGTAACTATGATAGGGTTATGTAGGTATTTATATACTAAATATAAATACTTCCTATGGCAGAAAGAATTTTCCCAATATGAAGATAAAAATATTGGAAGTCTAATACTTCCTTTCTACTTGCCTATATTTGATATTCCTGTGAATATTACTCTTCTGCAGCAAGGCTCTGAGGGAATTCTGGGCTGTCCAAAGGTTAGTGTCTTTGCAAATGTACAGAATGATAGAGGCAAATAAGTTTAGTTCTTTCATGTATAAAAATTAGTCTATCCTCTTTGTAGTCCTTGATAACCACAAAACAAAGGCTGTGACTTAATTTTCCAGAAAACAGACACATTATCCACCTAAAATATTCAGCAGAAAAAAAGATTTTAGTAATAGGCTGGGTGCCAATGGTAACTTTTGTCATTGCTCTCTTCTTTCACATGTAAAATTACTGCAGTTTTTGAAAAACTCATATTCCTGGACCATTTCTTTGGATAAATCATTTGTAGCTTCTCACCTCTCTGGATTTTCTTCTGGTCTTCTCAAAAGCTTTTCCCTTTTACTGACCCAATTTGGTATCTTCATTTAGTGAGTAAAATTTGTTTTTCTCCACCTGCAGAACACTGTAAGCTTAATTCCTTTGCAAAATCTACTCATTTTCCCTTGAAAGCTCAAATGAAAGCATAATTAGATAGGCAGCTGGTGTTCTGTGGCCGCTGTGCATGTCACACTGGGACTCACTGCTTTCTCCTGCCTGCCTACCTTACTTTCACGTTGTCCTGTATCTTCTCTGTCACGTTGCTGTGCAATCATCAAGCTGCCTGTCCTGGCCCCCACCCCCATCACTGTTGTACCAGAGACTGCAGTGGGAGCAGCAAAAGACCAAAAAGGAGTAAGATCCTAGGATCCCACAGGGAATGGACTGAAGCAGCCACAGAGCATGCTGTGGGGGTTTCACTGCTCCTGGCACCCATGAGAGGGTGAGTAAAGCTTGCTGCTGTCCGGTCACCATCATATTTTCTGAAAAACCCCCTTGCCCAGGATTCTTCTTATGGGAAGCTGAGAAGCCTCAGAGAAAAAGGAAAACAATATTATCTCATTTGCTTCTCCTGTGTTTTGCTGCTTTGGAATGTGGTTTCAACATTGTTTATCCAACAGGTGGTTGTTTGATTTATTTCATGTGAATTGTTTTAACTTAATGACCAATCACGGTCAGGCAGTGTCGGGGCTCTGGAAGGTGTCACAAGTTTTTCATTATTATCTTTGTAGCCTTCTGTCTGTATCCTTTCTCTATTCTTTAGTATAGTTTTATTATAGCATTCTATAATGTAATATAATGTAATGTAATGCAATGTAATGTAATATAATATAATAATATAAAAAATAATAAATTAGCCTTCTAAGAACATGGAGTCAGATTCATTCCTTCCTGCCACAGGGGACCCCAGAAAATACCACACTGTCCCACCTCTGATGGCTCTCTAAACATCCTCTCAGTTGTAAGTTCCTTGGCAGAATAGTATGTGTGCCAGAAAGAACAATTGGATCATAGTCCATGGCTACTCTGAGGCATGATGGCAATAATACCAGCAATAAGTAATAAGAAACAGCAGTAGCACAAATGCATACTTAAAGCAAAAATAAACAAATTATTTTTGTGAAGAGACCCTTAGTGGCCCTCCTATACTACTATATTCTGCTTCATTTAGAGTAAAGTACATAACCCAGCCTGACAGCCCTGACAGCAGAACTGTCAGAAGATTTAGTGGAATCATATGATTTTCTTTCTCTGATCAAACTGAGGACTGACTTGTTTTGGCAAAATTGTAACAAGGTTTTGAATGTTGACAGAAGAAGGGCATGTTGGGGAGAAGCACAAAGGTCATGAAAGCTGTCTAATCTAATAAATACCATAATTCTTAATGGGTTTTATCTTGGTGATTTTTATTTTTTCCTTACACTGTTGTTTCTCAGCAGTTTCCTACTCTCAGTTTATGTTTTGTGTATGAATACATTAATTGCATCTTAGCTTTCAGAGATCTGAGGGCTGGTGCTGGTAGCAGAACTGGCTGCTCCTATGTATACCAAGTGTTTGATCAATAATGTATTTATTGCAGAGGCACAGCCCCCAGAAGTTGTTGCAAACACCCAGATGGAGTGAATGCCTTTCTCCTACACATGCTCCGCAGCAGCTCAGCTGAGCAGGGCCCAGCACTGCTACACTCAGAGGCCAATTAAAACCTCTCTGTTTAATTTCAAGTCCATTATAACCCTGCAAAGGTTAAGTTATTGCAGTTACTGACATTTAAGTTGTAAATAAACAAGGCCTGAAGAGAAGAAAGTAAGTGGGATGCTATTTTTATTGCATGAAATGAATAATTTGCTGGAGTTATAAAGACAATTCTGCTGGTTTCTTCAGAGCTGCTGAAGAAAATTCACACTGACTGTGGCTGAATATAACAAAAACAAGTTGGAAAAAGTCTTTTAAAAGACTGAAGTGAAAGAGCTTAATTTTCTTTTACTTACACCTGCCTCATCAAAACGTAATTCTCTGAAGGAAAAATGTAGGTGAACTGATTCTGGTGGGTTGATTCTCTTTTATGATATGAATGCAAACTGAACAGAATGAAATTCTGTCATTATTACCTTATCAAGTTCATTGGGCACAAATGAGAATAATTTCCTGCGTAATGCAATGTAATATAGAATGCAAACCTATTTAGACTTGATGTTATGAGAGAAAATGAAAATTACTATATTCTGTTCAACAAGTTCAACAATAATGATCATCTCTAGTCTTTAAATGTCTCGGCTTATAAGAATGGCTTAACTAGCCCTAAGCTGCATACATATTAACAAGAATTTTTTTTCTTTCATAAAAAAAAAAAAGAAAAATGCTTTTTCCTACCCTAACTAATAAAATTGTTGCAAAGAATAACATGGCTTTATCATTACTTTGAGTTCTTAAATCAGTATTAAGTCTTTCTGTAGATAATAATATGCAGCTTCTTGAGCTATATGCAAGAACTGCTTGATAAAATTCTATGGCAATGGTTACAAAAAAAGATGTGCTCATGTCTTCTAGCTTTAATATCTAATAATATTACATTTCATGACATTACATTAATAAACAGCACAGTCAACACACTATGTCAAGATAAATAATGTGAAAATAAAAGAGATATGATTTTAATAATTTCAGAATTTAGGGAGAAAATTATTAACATGCTGAAGCGAACTTTTAAAATTTCTTAAGTGTTGTTTTAATTCAATAAATTTTGTTATGTTTATTATACACTATTTTGCATTATTTCCATTTTCAGCTATTTCTTCAGAACTTCACATAATCTGTATTGCCTGACAGATGGCGATTGAATGGCCAATGGCCATTCTGGTTCTGAGAATAATTCAGAAAATAATTGTTTTCCAATGATTTTCAGATATTTTAAAGATGGTTCTTGATTGTTAGATATGTCTTATGAATTCAGAAAATTAGGTAGCCAAGGCTCCTCGCCCTTCTCAAGAAAGTCAATATATTAAGAGGCATTATTAATTACATTCCCTTTAGTGTGTTTCTTTTAGAACCTTGAGTCACTCCATTTCTGCTACTAAAAACCCAAATTATGCAATTAGGTAAATAGAGTTCTTTCTATTTTATACAAGCAAAATTTTTTCCTAACTTCAGTCCATAGACAGAAGACATAAATTAAAGTTTAGTGCCTGGCTGTTAATCATAAGTCTATCATAGTAATTTTTTTTTCTTGTAAGGCTTGTTTCATATGTTTTCCGGTACAATTATGTAAATTTTTCCTTTGTTGTTTAGTCTTGCTGTTTTCCTCAAAGGTCATTTTATATGCCTGAGTTTAACAGAAGAGATGATAGCTACATAGTGTTTGATAACTCTGCAACACTTTAGTTTATAAAATGAAAAAAACCTGACAATCTAACAATTCATCTGGGTCTTCTTACCTCCTGAGCACATCGCTGATGCATGTAGTGTTGTCTGTGGGATAACGCCAAGTGATTGATGGCACTTCTTTCCTACCTAAATGCTGTGTTGTAAGTGTTTAGAATAAAATTAGTTCTACTAATGGAGTTTACTGGAGTATGAACATCACTGAGGAGTGTACTAACACAGTTTTTCAATGGTCCAATCCTCATCCAATGGAAGGAATTTGAAAACATACATTAATTTTCAGAGACAAGTTTTGGCCACAAGAAATTCAGAGAGAAAGTTATGCAGCATAAAGATAAATAGTTCAGAATCCAGTATCTTTTATGCAAACTTTTTAAAGATGTAACTGTCAACATGATTGAAGCTGTTCACAATTACTTTGATATATAAAAACAGATCGGGCCCACCAAGATTAGATTAACACTAAGATGTAAAACAGTCACATGGAGCATGACCTGATTCAGAAATTCTCAGTCATCAAAATGAACATTCTAATTTCTGCAGAATTACTTAGATAGACTAATGGACACAAAACTCAATCCAAGCCAGTAGGAATCTACAAGGGTTTTTTCTGCATCATTGGTTCAATTGTAGTGGAAGATCACATTATGATTTTATGCATCCATACGCACATTTGACATGTCTCTGAGAAGCTGGATGTTCATTACTTTGACCTTAAGTAAAATGGAAAATATGCCTCCTTTTCTTTTAGGAACTTGATCTTCGTAGCACTGAGCACATTATAGAAATGTCAAGGGCTTTGAATTGCCATAAAAGCTAGAAGTTTGAAAGGTTGAGTCATATAGGTATTTATGTTATAGCAATTAATAACCTGAGAAATTAAGTCACTAATATACTATACATCTTCATTAGAAGCCACATCTTCAATTTAATTACTTTTCTTAAATCTATCTTAAATTAAATTACTTTCCTTTGCAGCTTGCTTAACAAAGGGGCAGATTCTAGATAAGATTTACTATGGATTCAATTTCTTGTTTGTTTATGTGAAACTTGATGAGAAGAAAGGTGAACACTAAGTGTTTTTACTCTCTAGTTGATATGCAGAATTGTCACTGATACTGGAAGACTCATTAGAGTGAATACACCCCAGTGGTTTTAGGGAAATATTGAAGCTACCCTTATCTTCTGTGTATTTTGGATGGCTAGTTTGTTTTAGTTTATCCCTTTGCACCTTTTGCAATAATTTATGTTGTATTTTATATTTTTGTATGTCCAATTAAAATTATAGACTAAAAAATTAAAAATAAATAAACCAAAAACCCCCCAAAACTGCATGGAAAAGGCTTGCTAAAAATACAAATTTCAAAGCAAAGTAATGAATTTAAACAGGTGTCTCAACACTTGAAAAAAAGACCAAAAGAAAGCAGCCAACCCCCTATTACTGAAGCACCCCTTCCCCCTGTGTACTCTAATGGATTTACAAAATTCTACGCCTTGCACAGATTTGTTTGTTTTTTCTACTAACTCAATGCTGCACATCTAACACTCTTAGTTTAGCACACTTTCATTCATACCTTATATCACCCTAATTGTGCCTTTATTTATCTCCTGGGCAGATTACTTAAACTGGTTTGCACACAGACATTTTGAGTAAAGTACTGTACCAACTGTGCAAGTGGTCCACCAGAATACATGGTCATCAACCATGTTTATTCCTCATAAACCCAATTCTTTGAATTTATTAGAAATAAGAGACACTGAATCAATCTTTCTCAGATTTTAGACAGAGAAAGATCTGCACACAGATCTCAGTTCTGCTGTGAAAGAATTCCAGCCCCTCTAGTGCATGTGAATTTTGCCCCAGACTCAGTAAGCCTCTTTCCTGCCCTGCTAATTTGCCTGGATAAATGCCTTCATCCACTTAGTGCTGATCATATCCTCCAACTGCATGCTGTCTCCAATAGTCAAATCTCTGCTTCACATGGAATCATAGAATGGTTTGCCTGGAAGAACTTTAAACATCCAACCAACCTGTGGTAAGCAGGGACACCTTGCACTAGAATGAGTAGCTCAGAGCCTCTTCCAACCTGGCCTTGAACATTTCCAGGGATGGGGCATCCACAACTTCTAAGGGCAACATGTTCTGGTGCCTTATTGCACTCACAGTAAAGAATTTTTTCCTAACACCTAATGTAAATCCATGGTTTTTCAGTTTGAACCCATTCCTCCTCGTCCTGTCACTACATGCCCCTGTAAATAGTTCCTGTCCATCTGTCTTGTAGGCAAGGCTACAACAGAGTCATCCGGGATGCATCTCTTCTCCAGGCAGAACCACCCAATTCTCAATCTTTCCTGATAGGAGAGGAACTCCATCCATCAAATCATCTTAGTAGCCCTTCTCTGGACTTGCTTCACAGCTTGGCTCTTTCCACACAGCATGGTCTTCTGTTTTTTATGGTCACAGCATGCCCCCTTTTTTCACAGGCATCTTCTTTCTCCCTCTCCTCATTCCAGATGCCAGTGATTTGGTATTAGGCCCTCAGACACTCTTGTCTATTGTAACAAAACTATCAAGAGACCCCTCATAATCTCATAAACCTGAGATTACCTCCTACCTAAGGTGTTTAGATGTCTCTCCCTTCCTGTCATCCAGAGTCCTCAGGGCTCAGGAGAGGAATTGCAACCTTCCCATTTGACAGGAGGCAAAGACATGCATAGAAATCCTGGATGCAAAGGAGGGCCTGTCCCTTAAATTTTTTTGCATTTTGCAAAAGGGAGCCAGGGTGCCTAAATCAGGGCCATAGATACATCTAGATGACAAATCAACTTCTCACTATTTGTAAATGTGTTGCTATAGGAAGTTTCAGATATAGATATATTGTTTATTGGTCTGTCTTGGGGAATAGATGTATGAGCACCTATTAAACATAATGATCCTTCACTTAGGCCAGGGAATCCCACAGCTGCCAAGACTCAGTTGTGGGAGGAAGTGTGAGGATGAGGATGCTCTGTTTCCTACACTGTTTCCTGAGGCACCTATTTCTAACCACTTTCCAGCACCGGGTATCTGACTGGATGGGTTTAGTTGTGATCCTGTTCAGCTGCTCATACATAGTTTAGACTAAGATACATCTTGACTTAAGGTACTCAAGATGCCAGAATACATTAAAATGAAGTTATAGTAATATATTTCTAAAAGGAGAATAGTCAGCACTGAGGATATTATATTTATTGTCATAAATACTTATCCTGAAGCAAAGGACACAATTAATAGCAATGATTTTTTTGATAAAAAAGTTTCTTCAGGACTTAGTATAATCTTTTCCATCTCAGTGAACTGTACATTAAAAAGCTTAGATTAGTTGTATCAGAAATCTACAATAATGGTTACTAAAGTTAAACATATTCATGCTCAACATATATGTGTGTGTGTATATTTCTGCACATTTTAACTAAAAATATTAAGCCAGGTACTGTGGATATGGAGGATTTACAAAATTTAGCAAAAAATACTCTTTATAGGATGGCTCTAATTTTTTTTATAATATTAGGAATTCTGCAATACATTAAGCCATGTTTGTCCCATGAAACTTCCTAGAGCTGCTGGATTTTTGTTTCCTCTGATCTGTTGTGTGGAAAACCAATAAAATAAATCTACCCTCACAGCCCTCCAAAGACAGTTCGTTCCTTGACATTTTAATGGTTCTGGTTCACACCAGATTACTGTTGTTATAATGCCAGAGCCATTCCAAAAATGAGGGCATTCCCAGTAGCCATGTATCTCATTGCTCACAAATGCTAGGCTGTTGTTTTTTAAAGAAATCTGTTGTAGCGAGAGTGATCAGGGAGTGTTCTTTTGTTTGTTCACCTCCTGAATCCCAGATTGCTACATTTGTTGAAGCTAGTAACAAAAATGAGGAAAAAAGTCCCCAGATTAACAAAAATATATGTTTAACCTTTCAAAAATCTATGTAGTAGTGAGTCTTCCCCAGGAGGAAATTTTCAAAATTTCAAAACTCTAGGCATAATGTATATTTATTAAAAAATGCAGATTTAAAAAATGTATTTAATGGCCTGGATGTGATACCAATCCTAAGAAAAAATAGTATGTATACAGATAAGACTAGCAAAGGTGTTTATATATTGTTTTTAAAATGCCAGGTGTAACTGAAAATTGCTAGCTTTGCACTGATTCAGTTAAACTTTCAATAACTTTCTTCCAATATAGCCACTTTGATAGATAATGTAATAGGTGAGTTCTGTGGTATTTCTTAACAGGCTTCTGGAACAGAAATTTAAGCTTGCATGCTTATAATATTTTGGGTTTATTATTTTTTATTTTATTTTATTTTGTTATTATTTATTTACCTTATATTTTTCTACACCCAAAAGTGTCAAGTGAATTGATTGCATAAGAAAGACAAGTTTTTTCCACAAACCAACATCTCGATTTTCTTCTAATATTATTATTGCATTTCTCAATTTCTTTCCTCTTCTTTGGGTAAGAATTAGGTACTGTATTAGATAGACCAAAGAATTAAAACCAGCAAAATATGCAACTAAATGCTTCACAAAAGGTATTTCACAAACAAATCCTTCTATGCTGAGACAAAATGTCCATATTAGAAAAAAATGTACTTGAAAAAAATTTATATTCTACAATTCACCAGCTGTTTAAACGGAGAGCTCTATACAGGACAATTAAAGAATAATAATAAAATAATACAATAGAGTATTAAAGACAAGATAATCTAGAATAAGATCAGCCTTTAAGCAAAGAAGTTGCATCTTGTTTTATATACTTTAGTTTTATTGTCTTCATGCTATTTTTCTTTACCTTAACAGCATTACCTAAAATATGCTATTTTGAATTATTTTCTCTGGCTTTAAACTTGAATAGGTGAAGATTTTTTTCCACTGACAGATCATGAAAATGAAATTTTTTGCTGTTGGCTTATCATCAGCTCATTTTTCTCACATATCCATGCTGAAACCATTATAGGTTGACTTCATAAAACCAGGAACATAGGCAGTTTCTAGCTTTGGCTCAAAAACATGCAAGTTTGCATCAGAAGAAGTTCAAAGCTTTAAGAATGACACATCTTATGTGTTTATTTTATTTTCTTCCTTTTTTTTGTAATGCTCTCTTAACTCTCTTTCAGGCTAAGAGAAGAGAGGCTTTTACCTGCAGTACTTTCTTAAGATGAATTTTCCTAATGCACTGTAGGCTCCAGATGAATAAGTATTTTATTGTAGCCTTACATAAGGTGGCTCCCTAGAAAAAAAAAAACAAACCAAAAGCAACTCAAAAAAAAAAAAAAGAATAGAAAGAACACATGGGGTTTTCAAGCCTTGCAGAAGTACTTGAGTTTTAATTGTTCAGTAATGCAATCTAAGCAACTTCCTGACATCCCAGGCAAATGGTTTATGGAAGGTTGGGAAAGAAACTCTTAAGGCAATACACACAGACACAGGTCTGGATTTTTTTTTCCTACAGCATTCCTGCTTGTTTGAGCTGCATTGTTTAGTCAGCAGAATTTATTTTACTGCATCTTAAAATCATTATATTTTTTACTTTCAGTTTAATTATTTTCCAATGTTAAAAACAAAAAACCCACTTCATAGCTTTTGCCAGTATTTACCACAAAAAAATTACTGTTTTGACTCCAAATGTTTTTGAGTATCTGACGCAAAAAATAGCTGACAATACAGCAGATGTTCATCATGTGCTGTAGGACGCTTGAAGTCAAGTTTTTCTTATATCATGGCAGGTGAACAATTTTAGATAAAATTCAGTAGAGCTGGCTGAGATGAAATGTATATATTCTTGTGCATCTCTCAGAAATAGCAGATTACAATAGGATGCTTCTTATAAAATAACATTGATCCTAGGACAGGAAAAGAAGGCTTGGACAGAAGATAAAGTATATCAAATAGTTGGAAACAAAGAGACCCCCACTCTTGAAGGTGCCCAGTTTCAGTAAGTGACTTTTCAAATCAGGAGTAAATGGAGATCAGTAGAGCTAACGGGGGGGCCCTGGTTGCAGTCTTAGCTGTGAAGACCCAGATAATTTTCCAGATGATTGGAGCTACCAACAACAAGCAGATCCACTGATTCCTAATCATTGGAATCTAATAATTAGATTATTTTGATTAATTTTGATTTTAGAGTATTCTGAGTCCTGCAGAAAAATGAGAGCTCAAATACTGTCATATCAAATCAGGGTGCCAGTTTCTATCAGCCTTAGTACAAAGAGATGTAATAAAGAGGGAAACTCAGTTTGCTTTGCGTTGCAAGTTATTTTCAAAGCAGAAGATAGGTCATTCCCATCTAAAGCTATTGTTGTTTCACCACTACTTGTTATCTAAGTTGGCAAAGTCTTACTAGAAGGCAAGGTCTGATAGAAAACATTCTAAGGTTACTGTGCTTGTCCCCACTAATTTCAACCAGCTAAAAAAAAAAAAAATTAGCTTAGAAAGTAGAAAGTATTTGGCTAAATTTGTAATTTGAAAGGGACAGATCATTAATCTTGGGATCTCTGAGTCACATGATATCTTACAGTCAGATTTCACTCCTAAAGGTCTTAGTTTGAAATTGTAGTCTGCAGTAATCTGTGGATCTCTGGGCTTTTATGAGTCCAAATCCAGCTAGCTCTGGACTCTGGCCCACATGGACTTGCATAGACGAAAGTAAGAGACTTGCATAGATGAGAGTAAGAGACGAAAGTAAGAGAAGTGCTCTTCTCCACATGGGAATGAGTCTCCTGTTTATTGGCTGGGGATAGGACACCGCCGGTAACGCCAACCGCCCAGATAGAAAAAGAGGCGGAACCACACCTGCAGTGGGCTTTTATAGCCCAGGAGAGGGGCGGGGAAAGAGGACGGCAGTCAAGGTGTACCATTGGGGCGGGGCGAGGGGAGAGGCCACCCGTGGGACAGACCACCAGGGGATATGGAAAGGGAGGGGGGTATGGGGGAGCTACCATGTAATGGGAGAGGGGAGATAACACTCTACATGACATACCATACTCAGTATAATTTCCCCATCACCCAGTGCAAAACAGCAACTAAATAAACTATTTAGTGCAATACAACAGTAGTCTACAGCCTTTTTTGGTAAATTGTCTTTGCAAAGAGTTTTTATGTCTCGTTCATTTGTTCTATCAGAAGTGACATAGAGTTTGCCTAGTCTCATTACTGAAGCTTGTGCTGTCTTAATAACCTTTCTCCCAGTTCTTCTTCAGTCTTTTCCTTAAAGGACAGAAAACAAATTTGCAAAGACAATGCCTCATTAATCAGATTGATTCTGTGTTATTAATGACTGTTAATCACAAAGCAAGAAAAGAGAAATATATTCCCTCAACCATTTTGCTTCCTTCCAGAGACCTTTTGAAAGTTATTTCTAACATAAATGCGTTCAAGCTCATAAGAAATATCATTTAATTCTAATTTAATATCATTTTAGACCAAAGTTCCTACAAGACAATAATGATTTTGCTACAGTAAATGGCTTGTGTTTTGGCCACATTCATATTCCATTTATTTTCTTTTGATTTTAATATGGCACAAACTAGCTGATTGTTCATTGAAACACCAATTGCTATTCCAGTCAGAGCCCATTTGCCCTACGCATGAAAAAATTAAATCCTTTAAAATACTTTGTGAAACTTGGCATCTTCCTTTTCTCACCACTTCCTGAATGCAATAACAAAAAATCTTTACTTCATAGCCATGTTTCATATCACATTATTAGAAACCTGCCAAAGAAATTAGGACATGGAATTCTGATAATGTTAAAGCTGGCAAGTAAGACCATCACCAAATTCAGATATTATTGCTAAAGAAGGGGAACACAATAACTTCCACACAAATATATTAGATATCTGTCCATCTGCTAGTCCCCATGGTAATTAAAACTCAAGAAGACTCACTGTTAAAGTATTTGCCAGCTTCAGTGTGTCAGGATGCACTCATAGGAAAACTCTTAGTCCTCCTTTAAGAAATTAAGAACACAGTTTGTATGAGTAGCCTCTTTATACTCCTTCATTCCTATGTCCATGTCTGACTTTTATCAAAGATTAGAGCTTTATCATATGGGTGTTATTGGAAATGGTCCCCAATCCTTATCAGAACTTTTTGGTAGCATACTGTTCAATCTTTCCTCATACAGGAATAAGCAAGAAAAAGTAGAGAACTTCTGCCTGCAGGTTACTGCTCTTAATGGAAAAAATATTACCTAATACTATGAAGTATGCAAGTTTTTAATGTGATGGATGGCAAAGAAATGAATTTTTAATGAGAGAGATGAAGTTTTCTTAAAAGTAAAATAAAAAATTCTATAGGGTTTTGCATCAACAAATACCAAAAAATCATGCATGGATTTAAAAAAGTAGTCCGCCTTTTCATTTAAAATCATAGGAAAGAAAGCTGACAGGACATATGACGTGGGAGTGAAAGCATTATTGACTGTGAGATGCAGATCACAGAGGGAGAGGGGTAAAAGACAAAATAAATGGAAGTTTTCTCATGATAGATTGGCTAGTTGCCTATATTCTATATATGAATAAATAAACAGTGTGAAAAGAAGTGTTAGTCTAAATGGCATATCCGTGTTAGAGCGATATGTTATCTTTTGGTTTTAAAATAGGGCTGACCCTTCGGGATATATTTTTAGGATTATTCAATCAAAGTTTAGTTAAAGCATGATGGCAACTACAAATAGAGAAAAAAAGGAATAGAGAATTGTAATTAAAACAGAAAAAAAGGCAAAGTTCCAAGTAAATAATGATAGCCTTAGAGGAGTTGGTTGGGAAATGGAGTGTGTGTGATGTTTATTTAGCAGAGCATAACTGTTGTGAGGACTGATGTGAGCACTGGACAGGAGGGAACTCCAACGTTTTGGTGTCAGAGAAGACACTGCAGGAAACAGGAACTGAATTTGATGGCATATAGGTAACTGACATCACACTGCTCAATGCCATGTGACAGGAGAGCGGGAAACAGCTCCATAAATGATGATACCTGCACATCTTTGCACTCTAAAGGGCGAGTCCTACATTTTTCCATGTATTCACATCCCAGTGTAAACTAAAGAGAAGTCAATGTGAAAGTAGAGACCACAAGTGGCACCAAGGAACATTTATAGAGAAAATCATACGTATTTGTGTTAAAACAGTCCCCAAGATATATCCTTTCTGGGCAGCATGAAAGCAAACATCTGTTGCAGAGAGCAGGAAAGCTCTGCACTCAGATGCTGTTCAATCTTTTATGCGCAATTTCGTCTTTTATGCATATTACGGGACATTTTTAGTGGTACCTCACATAAACTGTGTCTCCCTTGTGGGATCTCACATTGGGGTAGGTTATTGGAAGCCAACAGCCATTACAGTGGTAATTTCAGCTGGGACAGAGTAATGGCACAACATTATGAACCAATAACGGGATGCTAATGTTTGTAATATGCTCTTGCAGTGCATAATAATGAAGGGGAAGTAAAAGTTTAGAATCAATCCTTAATTAGGCAGATGACTTTCTGATTCTGACAAACACTGCAACTTGCCCAGAACTTCAGCACAGACTCACAGTGTTTGCATCATTTGTGCCCTAGGATGCCCAGGTCCCTACCAAGCATTATTGCAGGATCTGTTTGCCTTAGCTTTTACCAAATAAAGCCACCTGAGCCTCTAAGCAGCTTTTCCAATCCCTTAGATTTTCATACAGTTTTATTCCTGCAGTGCCAGTGATCTTATGCCATTTGGCAGCACTCACTGCTGTGTGAACACATGTCACAATTTCAGCAGAGTGACAATGGCAATGAAAAAGAAAAATGCTGGCATTTGGGGAGCAGTCAGCTGACTTTCAATCAGTGTGAGGAAACAGACACGGTGTTTCACACATTAATGAAAATTGTTTCAGCATATCCTCTAAAGTTTCAGATATCCTCTAAAGTTTCACATATAAAAGGTTGAGAACCTCCCCAGAATAGTTCATGACTAGCTACAGGACACCTTGTGTTTGTGGGGAGCAGGGAGGGAGGGTGGCAGTGTTTAAATCAACCTCTTGCATTATATCCAGTATGAATGTCAGCCACAAGGATGTTATGAATGCAGCTCTTTTTGCCTCCTGTGAAGCCTGAACATTATGTTTTAGCCATATGTGGGTGAGGAAATGAAAAAATAAGCAAACATATGGAATGATTAAGCCTGCTGCAGTACTTACAGACTGGCCCAAATTCCCTTCTGCTGCCCAGTGGCCTCCATCAGCATTTCTAGCAATAAGAAGTTGGCTCCTCAAAGCTGAGCTGCAGAACATCCTTTTTTTTTTTTTTTTCTGTTTGGGATTCTGTTTTAATAAGCTTTTTTTGATTTGGAAAATATTTCTCTGGTTATAAGAACCTTGCATAAGACTTCTGTTTGCGCTCTCAGGTTCAGCTATACCAGCTTCATAGCCCATTAAACTGAATGCCCCTGCTTTTATAGATGTAGTGTAAGGTTAGGGAACTCTAAAAAATATCTAGAAAACATATTAAAATCTGAAGATCAGAAACACTCTACATAGAGCATGTTCATCAGTCCATGTCTTCCAGCACCTGTGACAGCCAACACACTGTGTGCAAGGCCAGCATGCACAGCACAAAAGAGAAAGGAGTTAAGTGAGGCAGGAAAGCAGAGCAGCCAAAAGAAAGCTGCCCATTTAGCATTTCCTGATTTATATGCTCATATTGGGAACTCCTTAATTTAAAATCTTATTTGAAGATCCCCTGCTGAAGTCCCTGGGTGTTCCTAGAAATGAATGGAAACAGGTTTAAAATGGTAATCTTCATTGGCTAGGAATTATCAAATAAATTATTTGTATTTTCTATAGATAGGCATATTCTTTCAGAACACACATCTATTATAAGTCCTTTCAATTTGTTATTTACTGCCTGCTCACAGGTCAGGTCAACAAATTCAATTTTTTAATGTCTGATTTTAGGTCATTTAATTTAGGGCAATTAGGAAGTTGCCAGGAATTTCAGCACATTCCAGGTCAATTCATTAAGTTTTATAATTCTTCTGAAGTTTAAATTAACACTTTTCTGCCAAATTACAACTCTAATTAATTATCTTCTATGCTACTCATCAAAAGGACTCCTCCTATCTTAACCTGCTAATAAACGCCAGTGTTTATGAAGAGAAAGGTGCCAGATTCTCATTTGCAGTAAGGCTCATCACAAGGAATGACAGTAAAAGAGGCCAAAAAGGCGTGCAAGTTGCTTTGTCTCCAGTTTTAAAAACCTGTCTCTACTGATAGAATGGACAGTTTTTCTGACAGTGTCCAAATGTGCAAAGATATAAGATTTTGTGAGTAGAAAAGCAAACAGGCAGTGAATGACAAATGCTGGTTCTAGGATTTAGAACTCATTACATGTACATACACTATATTTCATTTGCTAAACTGTTCAGTTATTACAATAAGAATAAGGTTTTTTGTCAATAACCCTAGTGACATGCCTAATGCTCTCCCTGTTGATAAGACTTTTTAAGGCCTGTATTTTTTCTTCTACCAGCTCCACTGCTTTTAAAAGTCAGTCTCAGCAGTTACAGAAATTGAACGGGAGAGGGGCAGGGAAGTGATTTTGGTTTTTTTTGTTTCTCTGACAAACAGGTATTTCCAGAAGCATGCTGACATTTTATCATCTGCTGGACTATTGTATCCTGGAAGAAGGGCTATATTTTGTGGGTGATTGCTTCCAAGACACAGAGTTAGAGCTTCATTGCTGTCCTGTATTAGCTGAAGAAAATAACCTATTTGTCCCAAACAAAATTATTATGAGCTGTTTCAAATGCAAAGAAGTAGAAATGAGCAGTAAGCAGAACTGTCCAAGGCAGATATTTGCACAGCTTCTGTTCCTTGACCTGAAAAATGTAGAAAACTTGCAGGAAAGATATTACTTTTAATCAACCACAACTGTAATGACAGAGATGTCACTGTTACTCCTGCATTTTTGTGAATATTCCTTTATATTTTTTACTGCTTTAGTATTCCAATCTTAGTTCTCTTCCTAAGAACATATCTAGTAGAACAGCTGCTGTATGCATATCCACTGTTAAGAACCATGATGGCTCCCTGGGGAGGAGCAGGAATGGGCAGCCAGGACTTGTCCCCCATCCCAGAAGAGCAGCCAGGGCACAGGGACAGCCCTGGCCCTGAGCAGTGTGCACCTCCCTGGGGATGGAGATGGACAGAGGCCAGGGCATCAGTCCACAGAGGGGCATTTATAAAGAGGCAGACTGGCAGCTTTGCTTACAATCCACAAATCCTAAATGTCTGTCAAACTGTAGCTCACCTTCAGGTATCTGTCCATCCATCATCACCCACCTACCCAAATGCTGCAACCTCAGTACACACCAAACAGTCACACCCCAGGTCTTGTAGACAGGAACCATCCCCAGCTCATCTAGCAGAACATCTGGACAGTCACATCTGTCACATCCTGGAACTGCTTTGCTGCTCTGCATTTCCCTGAGGCCTACATTTTTATTTTTCTTTTTAATAGCTGTGAATGACACAGCTATTATGCTGCCAGGGGTGGCTCAGTGAGTGATGCTAGAGCTGAGCAGCTGTTTTCCATCATGAATCCGTGTCCAATTGCAATGCAACTGGTCAAAAGGCATCTGGTGAAGAAAGCACTATGAGCCTCTGGGAAAGGAGGGGAAAGGCAAGGTCTGTGCTGGGAAGCAGTTATCAGTTCTGTGAAAAGGTGGATTAATAAGAGAGAAAATTTTCTGGACCAGACAAGGCTGGCAGAACTCGGAAATGCCTCTCCTCCTTTTCCTACTCTTCAACTTTATTTCCTTCCGAAGGCATTTTTCTATCCTCCACAGCTTGTAAGGGATGAAATCACTGCTTCCCATTCCACCCTCATCATTGCCTTACTGAGCAGCCACTGCTTTTCTTTATGGCCTTGACTCCAGCCTCAGCTCCCTTTTGCAGACTCTCACAAATGGCACAGAGGTGGTCCTGGCCTCCCCACAGTGAATACGCTGATGATACCCACTCATCCTAGGAAAATCGTGATCTCTGAGCACACTGTGCCTGTTTCTGCTGCCTCCAGGATCCTCCTCAGCCTGTCTCACGCAGGCATTATGGCAGGCAGGGAGAGCCTGGACCCAGCTGGTGCAGGGGCTCTAGCCCTCCCATCCTGCAGCTCTGCTCCTGTAAGTTCAGGAAAAGCTGAGATCAGTTTATTGCCATCACCACCTGGCCTCTGCTTGGCAAGGGGCTGCACATCTGCAGGTTTCTGTGTCTGCTTGGATGTTGTTAAGGCTCCTCCTCTGGGGCAGCATTGCTGCATCTTGGGGGTTCATTGCATGGTTGATATAAGTTGCTGTGTGATCTTCCTCTGTCCTCTCTGCACTTCCCACTAGCTCTGTCTTATTTTTGTTCAAGGAGAGACAAAGTTGAATTCCAGCCCAGATTTGCAGCTGGTGTCTCTAGAAGAAAGCTTACAGAGGGAAAAAAACCCCCACAAACCAGTAAACAAATAACCCAAATTCCATGCTGAATCTGCAGACTATGCAGTTGGATTCATTCAGCCTTATAAGAGGTAGAGAGACTGAGAGGAGGTGAAGGCTGTAAGTGCTTTCTCCTGTGATGGGAAGAGCAGCAGTAGTTGCTCTCTCTCCTCCAGTGGTGTCCAATAAACTGAGAATTCCAGGTGGGAGCAATGATTTTAGCAATGCTGTGCAGTGCAGGAGATAGAGCCTGTCAAAGGAGAAAGAAAAAAGGAATTTGCTGCGATGGCTTAGAGAAAATACACTCTGCTACTGACAAAAAATATCCCTACTGCCAGAAATGGTTCTCTCTTTCAAAAAACTTTGAAAAAAAGTAGCTCATTTCCCCACCTGACTTGCATACAGAACAGCACAGCACAGAAGGTACAGATATGGTTATTCTCCACAGAGGAGAATGCACCTTTTCTACCATGCAGCACTGCACTTGGGTAACATAAACAGACTTGCAACATTAAATGTTGAAACAATTAATGGCAGCGATGGGTCAGCAAATTATTTCAGACAAGTGCCTTCTAAGGAGTCTGCGCAGCATCTTTTCAGGCTTTCCTTTGAGGAACTTTAGGTGGAACATCTGTTACAAAGAGCAGAAAATTGCACCTCCAGCCACCTACCCCAGTACTTTTGCCTGATGAATGGATTTGCAGAATTCAGCTGTGTGGCATTAAGATAGAAACACTCTGCCTTGAACCTCTGGAAATGTCTGGCTCTCTATTCTTAGAGGTAGATGAGCTTTTATGTTTCTTGTTAGAACTGTTTAACCAGTCTTTCTGAGGAACATGGTGCTCTTCCATCTACCCCTATTCCATGAGATAAGATTCCCTGGCTACCAGCTGCATCAGAATATTGCTCTGTACTGCTAGCACTTGAACTTAGAGGGCAGAAGGGTAAACTTAAGGGCTCAGTTTTAAGACATTAATCTTGCAATTGGATATCCATGGAAAAGAACCCAATTCATATGAACAGACCTTTGACAAAGCACAGGATCTTACTCAAACATTAGGCTTCAGGGCCAAAGCCTGTGAGGAAACACCCCTGGCCATTCAGGAGCTTTCCTGCCTAGTGCCACAAGATAAAACTTCTCAGCTACCACACACCAACCAGAATCCTCTGCAGGGGAATTGGTTATACATGAGAACCTTTTTTTCTATTTTGCATTCTCATTGTATGATTTCTAAGTTAGTTGATCACACAGTTGATGAGCAAACAATAGAGCAAACTAATTTGATAAATCTTACAAATACGGAGGTGTCAAAAAGGAAGATGGGAAATCAGGAAGATTTGGCGCAGGAAAAGCATACTCCAGACATGGCTTGATTTAATTCACAGGGGGTTTAATTGATGTAAAAACAAAAGAATATTAAGAGATTGTGAGATACTGTAATAAAATTTAAACAGAAGTATTCTAAGGAATACCACTAAGAATTACAATCTCTGCATTTATGTTACACTCATTTCAATGGTCTCAGTTCTTGTTTTGCCATTTTAAATTGCCTTGGGACAGGAGACAAGTCTTTATGCTTAACTGTACAGCATTAAACATGCAGCTCATGCAAAATGAATATAAAAGTAAATCATGACAGGCATTCTGGGATATTAAGCAAATCAACACATACCTACTGCGTAGTCATTGAATATGTGCGGATGACTGAGGAGCCTGAAGAAAATGAGACATTTTCAGACCTGTGAGAAAGCATCAACTGGATAATCCTATAAGCATGGGACAGCTTAAGACCCTGGTATCTTACCAGCTGAAAAGAATCCTTTGATCATTTAATATACAGTAAATACAAGATATAATTCTGGACATGGGCCCCGCATAATATTGCAGTTTTGCTGAAATTTTCTACCGTCAAGATCATGATGGGATGTAACACACATCCAATAAAATATATTTGTGGGAGTAATATGATCCATGAATTTACAGCTACACTTCCTAAGATGGGGCATTGATGCAGTTCTGGAGATGAGGCCCTTGATGGCTGCTATGAATTCAAGCAGGATCTCAGCTCCTGAGCACCAGCTAGGAACAACTCATTGGTTTGGGAGTCTCAGTTCCCAGGATGGCCATCAGCAGACCATCAAGGTAATCATGTGGGGATGACGAATTTAAAGCACATAAAGATCACATTGATCCCCAGGTACTTGAAGATGGGAGGAAACCACTCAAATCACTTTCAAAGCCATAGAAAAGTTTTTTTTTAAATTCTGTTCTTGACATAATTTCCCTCTCTTTCCTCCATGACATTTTCACTGTGTGTGAAGACTTACAGAGGGACACAGAAGGCTTTGGAAAACTTCCTTAGCTTTTCAGAAACACTGATGTACAGCTAATTTATTGAAATTTTGTATGTGTAAGAGTTCTTCTTTCTCCTGTAGCTGACAGAGCAGCATCATTACTTGCCACCTGCTGAGATGCCTATCACAGATTGGCTCAGACAATTGCTGTTTACCACTGTCTGGGATTAAGACAGACTCACAACAAGTATTAAAACATAGCTCTTGTCAGACAAACTTGATTCATTATTCCTTTCAAATGCACTAAAGAATTAGTGGAAGAAAGGAATGGGACAGCATAATAATTCCTGATTTCAATGTCAAGAAAGCATACTTGTAAATTAATTCAAATTGATTTGGAGTGGAAGTAGGAAGCTGTGGTAAAGATGATGATCAGTCTTATTGAGATGAGGGGAAGGGCATAGGGATCACTGCAAAGATAACATGAGTTTTTCAGAAATAAAAGAAAAAAAGAGTTACATGCTCAAGTCTCAGTAAATGCCACAGGGAATTTGAGATCTCTTTGTGCCTTTGAAGATCTTATTCATATGTTTTGCTTGCCATCTTCTCAAAGTTAAAGTAAATGGAATGTTCATGAAATTTGATTAAAAAAAAGACTCAAAAGTAATTAGAAATAGAGAGAAAAGTAAAATATGACTGAATATTTGAATAAAGCAGCCTGGTTAGAAATAATTGAAAATCTGGGCTGTATATTTCCAGGAAAAAGCAATGGGGCGAAAAATGAAAAAAAAAAGGCGACAAAATTTGCAATATAAAAGCAATTAATAATTCTATATATGGAAAGACCCCACCATGTTGCAGGAAGGGAATAATGTTTTTTCCTTTCTCTGTCCTTTCATTACTGACCAAAACTAGAATATGTGCATCCTCTTTCCCAAAACACTACTGAACAGTTGGAAGAAGTTCAACAAGAGTCATGAGACCTATTTGAAACAACAGTCCTTAAATTGGCATGGAAGCTTCAGGTAAGTGTTCACATAAATGTGGAGACTTCAGTGACAAAAATAGAAGTCAAACCCACATTTTCATCAGAGAGCAAGAAGGTGCACTTTAATTTTTCCACGGGGACATTCAGGACTGGCATCATAAAATCTGTGAAAGAGCAACTTTTTTCCTGAAGACTGGTCTTAGTTCTGCAAGATGGTGAAAGCAAGCTTGCCCTTGGCACAGGATACACAAGGGCCCCTCATCCCTCCTGCGACAGAGATTGAAGCATCGCGTGACATGTCCTAGAGGGACTGGGGCTTTCAATCCTTTGGGATGCCTCCAAATCCACAGTGGCATGGAGGACTACTCTTACCCCTATCTTCTATGAGCTCATTTCTCAACTGTGTGGCAGGTGTTCAATCACTCAGCAGCCACCTAAACTGCTCGTGTCAGAAGCTTACTAATGTAATTTAAATCAGGGGTAGGTATAAATCAGAACAATTCAGGGCCACATTGTCAGAGACTATTTTGTGCTGCATTGAAACAAATGCTACCTTCAACAGAAAAATGACACCATATGAAACACACAATTCACCTAAATAGGAAGAGAAACAGGGAATAAAGCTTTTAAGGGTCATTGATTGATAGTTTTCACAATTCCTCCTAGGACAAACTAGCAATCCAGTAGGGATGAAAAATATTCTATCAGGTGTTGCCTGCTCTCAAAACTTTACATTTACTATGTACAGTATATATTTATTAAGAAAACAATCTTTCAGCAATATATCAGGAGAAATCTAAGTTTGGAGCACATTATCAATTGATTGGTGTTAAAATAATGAATGGAATGCATGCTAAGCACATAAGAGGTAAGTGATAGTATTTCAGAATTAAATGTTGCTTTGGAATCTGGAAAATTATTTATTGCATATTTATGATTTCCATTCCTTCTATGTAAATTTAATTTACTTCTTGTTACCGGCACTCATCTATTCTGGGGTGACTGCTTGCTAAAAATTATACTGCACTGTAATTGAAACACTTAACATGCTCACTGCTAGAACTTCATCTATCTGTGGAGGATTATATGAACTAGGGTCTTAGAACGAATTCCATCAAGCTATTTCTACATTTCCCTTTTATGTATATAAAAGAACATAAAGTAACATTAACATGGTGAAGAAACAGAAACTTTAATAGGCAATACAACATAGAGACATAGATATTCCCACTATATCCATCTGGTCAATTATTGGTTTTTGTAATTCCTTTTTCTTATTATCTGAGGCAAAGTGATGGCCCAGTAAGAACAGGAAGAGTCCCTAGGGGAGGAGAAAACTCTCAAATACTTTTTCTGTTATATTCATCACTAACTGTATTGAGTCCATTTGTGCTTTTCCCCAGTGTGCCTTACACAACCTAATGCCTGCAGCTGAGGATCGCCAGGGTGCCAGGCTCCAAACAGATGGGAACACAGTCGGTGCTGTTTCTGTTCTGGGCACCATTTGTACTCTCTTTTCTCAGCGCCCAATTTCATGCTGTCACAAGCCCAATTTCAAAGAAGGAAGAGTTTGCTAAAGCAGGAGAGATTGCCATCTTCTGCTATGGTTCTACACACGCGAATACTGGGATTTGGTCCCACTGAATGGCTGTTTTCTGTGCAAACAGTAATGATCCACCAGAATAAAACAAGAATCCCACTTCAGATAGTGATGCAAGGTGTTTTGGTATGAAGGCAAGTACCAACTACAACAGCCTGCAACAAACTTGATATCCCCATGAATGGGTGTATGGTGTGAGGAAAAGCTCCCCCAGCTCTTGCCTCACCAGCCTCGTGCAGCCCAGCAGCACCATCTCTGAACTGGGGTGTCCAGTTTAGCTGCAGTACCAACACACAGCAGGTGTAGGTGGCCAACAGGACACTGACAGCAGCAGTGGTTCATTTATCAGTGAATAATGACTTTGTGGCTTGTTTCACTGGAGGACTGGTCTTTGCTAAAGGAAGGTGCCACCTGACAGTCTGAAACAGACCACAAGCTGTAGGGCAATGTGACTTTGCCTTCCAGCTTATGCTTTATAGCATCTTCTTGCCAGCAGTGATGAAGTTATTCAAACCAATAACACTGCCAGTGTGTCCAGCTTCCCCCACCAATTTCCAGTGTAGTCTAGTCTCTTCTGAATTTGAATACGTGTCTTCAGGCAAGAAACAGATAAGCTCTTAAATAAAAGTGACTCTATGGATGACCATGGTAACAATGAAAAAGAGAGGGGCGGAGTGTAAAATATGAAGCAGGGTGAAAGCCTCTTCTAGATAACAGATCCTGGAAAATGAGAAACTACTTGCTGGCCTGTAATATATAAGCTGAAGTAATGAGTGAATGTTATTTTTATGATGAGCCCATCAGTGGTACAATCCTGCAGAAACCTGAAGTATTCTTGATAATTTCTGAGCATCCCAAAAAGCCTGGTTCAGGACATGAGTCACTTGTAAAAGGAACTCAACATTGCCCTCTCGTTACTAATTTGGGTTTTCCACCTCCAGTAGGAAGCTTATTTTTAAATATCATTACTTGAACAAAGACAACATTAGCAAGTCAAACTATATTGCATAAGCACTATTTTTTTTACAGGAGGCCATAAAATTATGCATTTTATGCAATTTTTCATATTGTATTCATTCAAAGGAAATCAAAGTGAATTCTAAAATTCTATTTTAGAATTAATTTCAATTATTCTAATACTTAAACATTTTTGTTAATGCAATAATCCTTCAGTAATAGACTAGTCGAGCATGTCATTCTGAGCTTTGTTCACACATTTTCAAAGGTAAACATCACTGTATGGCAAAACTATCTCTAGTCCCCATAATTCAGTTACAACAATAAAAACTGCTGCATGTAACATTTATGATGAGGGCTTAAAACTCACTTGTCTAGCAAATAAGTATGAGCAATAATAACAACATTACTGTAGCATCAGATTCTAATTAATTACTCTCATTAAATATTAGCTTAACTGTGAGATTACTTATAAAGGAAGATTTTTTTTATCAGTTTCAAATGTTTAGTCTAGTCTATACCAATCCATATTTCTGACCATGTTAAATATTAAGAATTAAACTCATTGAAAAAACATAATGGATACGTATTCCACGTTGAATTTTCAATAAGACCAAAATGTAAGGAGCTGTGTTGATTTAGACAGAAAATCTGCAGAAGCAAGAATTCTATTGCTTTCCTGCCAGAAATATGCTTGCTTAATTTACATGTTAAATTACTTCTTTGTATTTTTTCTTATTTAATTTTTAAAATAATTTTTATCAAAGCAGTTACCGCCTAAACCTACCACTAAATCATTCACTTAAACTACTTAGTCTTTAATTACACTAAACAAAATTGACACCCATCTTTGAAAAGGATGGAAAGAGGATCATGGGAACTACTGACCTGTCAGCCTCACCTCTGTGTCCAGGAAGATCATGGGACAGATCCTCTTAGAAGCTGTGCTATGGTAGACAGCCAGCACAGCTTCACCAAGGGAGAGTCCTCCTGAACTTCCAGGGGTCTTCTATGATGGAGTGACTGCATCAGTGGAAGGGAAGAGCTACAGATCTATCAGCACTTACGTAAGGCCTTGACACAGTACCCACAACATCCTCCCCTCTGACCTGGAGAGACACAGATCTGATAATAAGAAAATACAAGATTATAAGAAAGACTTGGACAAATGCTTAGTAGGGCCTGTTGTGAAAGGAAAAGGCTTAATGGTTTTAAACTAAGAAGGTAGACTCAGACTAGTTATCAGTAAGATATTTTTTATGATGAGGGTGGTAAGACTCTGGAAGAGGTTTCCAAACAACCTGATTTATTTGAAGATGTCTGTGATCATCGCAGGAGGGTTGGACTAGATGACCTTTGAAAGGTCCCTTCCAACCCAAACCATTCTGTGATTATAATTGAGGATCAACCAATATCAGCATTTGGATTTATTTCAGGTTCTCTTTTTCCGAAAAACATTATCTTCATAAACTTCAAATGGAGTGGATATTTAGTGTGCTGACTGTCTCTGCTGAAACCCAATAAAACGCGCAGATTGCAATGGTAGACTATTCCAGTGCGTAACAAATTGAACAGCTGAAAAGAGAAAAAGAAGACTAAAATGAAAGAAGAAAAAGCAGCTATCATTGGAACATAGGAAGAACGTAAGACAATAGGAAACAATCAACCCTCCAAGTGCTTTTAATATACAATTCTCTTGTAACACCTGGGAGCCTTCAACCAACTGTAGCCATCTCAACACCCACAGCATCCACTGAATGTCTCAGCTTGTGTTCTCCCTAATTGTCTGAAAACTGTAGAATAATAATTACATAGATAGGGTTAGAGCTTTAACTGGGTGAAAAGTGTGACAGGAATTAGAGAATACAACTGAGGGATTGTCATGACCTGTGGTTCCTCCCCCCTCTTTCTGACTACAACACATTGGAATTTTTCACTCTGAAAGAAGGACAGTATACACTGTCTAATTCCATAACCAAATAATTTTGTCTTAAGATGACACTGTGGTTACCAAGTAGCAGTAATGTCATTCACCTGCCACATCACTCACGCCTCATGAACACACGGAAAGTGGTTATCAAAAGTCTTACAAGTACTTACGTATTAAAAACACATATCAACGTATCTGTTCTCCACAAGAATGAATCAATATGTTTTGAGAAATTTTAGGCAGTATAATAATAGAAAAAAATAGCTCATAAAAATATTTATATACTGACAAATTAAAACCAATAGATACGTGAAAAAATCACCTAAGCATTCCTCAGGCAGTCATTTCCTGGAATACTGAGAATAACTAGGAAGGCAAAGCAAAACCTCCAAATTCAACAACAAGGGTTACTAGGAATGCTCAAGATGCTGTCTATATCTAAAATGTATTATCCCAGGTGGAAACAGAGCTCTCAGTCTAACTTTGGAGTAAGTAAAACTAGAATTGTATCCACTGGAGGATAAGTGATGATTAAACATTTGGAAGCTTCATCAGGTAAAGAATAGGAATCCAAAGATTAGAAAAGATAGAAAGTAAAGTATAACCTTGTCTAAGAAGTATTAAACTTTCAAAAGAAAGAATGGGTCTTTGGGACCAGGAAGAAGCAAGCAAGGAACATGAAGGCAAACCTGAGATGCCAAATGGTCTCATACTGGTCTGCATCAGCTCAGACTAGAATTACGCCAGATGTGGTCCTTCAAGTTATTAAAATGTTGTCAAAATATGTTGAAGCCAACTATCTGAATAGGAGAACAACTAGTTAGATGGGTTAAGAAAAGAATTAGTGAATGATGTTGCTTCTAAAAAACTATTAGAAATTTTTTAAAGTGGCCTTTTAGAGGACTAAAAAGTAATACAGGTATCAGGAATAACCCTGGAAATTATAATTCAAGACGTCCTCTTTACTTTATCTAAAACCATTTAAAAACAACAAACCATTTTAGCTAAACCATTTAAAATTACCATAAGGTGGAAACCACCTATTCTTATACAACTGTGCAGTTTGTGCTATAGAGCATGTATGGAGATTAACCCTTCTAAATGTGGATGTGTACATTTGTGTGCTCACAGTAATAATTTGAAATCTGTAAGAACTCAGCAGCTCTTTTGTGAACTCCAGCAGTCCTTATCCATTTCAGCTGTGGCTGTCTGAACCACAGTTGTCTTCTTGGTGTTTCTGTAATGAGAAAGGAATTTATTTTCCCGTATCTGGGCTGAGATAACAGGTTTGCCATATAGAGCTGACTATTCACAGAAACTTTTCATTTGTAAATGTAGCACACTCTGCTGTGGTATTCTAAATTTTCTATTTCTAAGCTGATTTTTGTGAACTTGTCAAATTGGAACTGCTTTCCGCTCTGCTAGTAAAACGACTCAGTTTTTTAGTTCATCCTCTTCTGCTTCTTAGCATAACTCTCTTTCTCTTAGGGTCTGTATGGCAGTTCCAATTAAACTGCACTACCCTAAATATTTTTTCTCACTCTTGAGATATGTTTTTGTTTTGTTTTTTTATTTCCAGCAGAGTAGTTACAAAAACACTGAACAAAAGTAAAAACTTGTTTGACTCTATTTAAAAAGGAGAGGCAACAACAGCCAAGAAAATCTACTAGATGGTTCTTTTAATAAATACATTAAAGTTTCTTTTATTTTTCTCCATTTTTAGCGACTAACATAACAAAAACTTTCAGACCATCAAACCAGTTTTCACAATCTGCCATAAATTCGCATTTCACAGAAATAATCCTGACAAGCACTAATAGATGAACGTTGTTGGTGCAATAATAAAACAATATAAGGCATATTTACACCATCCTTACATACAGAAAGAACACTGTACACACAAAAAAATCACAGATCCAGAACAAATAAATTCAATCCCTTAGACATTTTACGTTTATAGGCTTGGTATCAAACAAGTAATTCTCCAAGCAACAGACAACCTCTTGCTCTTGTGTGATTTATGTGTAATATTGTGCTCATGCAAAATAGGTATTTGATTTATTGCATTAACATTGAGAGAATGTTGGGAATTAGTTCCAAAACCAGTTCAATTGAATTTTAAACCCTGTATGTCTTCATCCTTAGTAAGTCTGAGTCATTTTTAATGGTGACATAAAATGAGGTGTTAACTGATGATTGAGATTTTTTATTTGTTATGTTCCAAAATAATAATGAAGCTCAACAGACTGTGGTTCAAAAACCATCTTTCTTGACCATGCAATTTTTTTCTTTGCTACTATGAAGTGGTTTAGATGAGACACCTTTTGCATTTTTAAAATTTCTATCTTTATATATATATATATTTAAAGAAAAACATGTACTATCCAACATCCACTGTTCACAGAAAGAAATAAGCAGCAGGAATAGCTCTGGTGGCAGAGTTGGCCAGGAGGAGGACATCAGTAAGAGGCAATGTAACAAACATCAAATGCCTCAGAGATACGTCAGGAAACAGTTGATTACTATAACCCATATTTCTGTAAGAGTTCAGACTGCCAGGGACGTTTGCGCTCTGGAAAGTAATCTGGAATGTGGATTTTTTTAAAATCTTGAATACATTTTCTCATTTCTTCCTCAACGCTCAGCTTCTCACACACCTTCTTTTTGGAAAGGTTTGTTTCTCTGGACTTGCTAATGAGAGTTTGAAAGAGTTCACTGTTCCTGCGTTTGTCTGGCGCTGGCATCCACTGCACCGGGGCCTTCTTAGATGGGCGATCCAGCGTCAGAGTGTTTGGCTGGTGGGCTGTGGATGGCTGAGTGCTGGAGGCATTTTCTTGAGGGGTGCTCGCTTCCGAGTGGCTGTCACAGCTTGAGGTGGACAACTCGTTACAGGAAGTCCCACTTTCACTGCCCTTGTCCAAAACTTTGTCGTGCTTCCTTTCTTCATGGTCTTGTTTGGGGGAAACTGTTCGCTGAGGGGGCCCTAATAAAAAGTAGGAGAAAAAAAGTATTAAGCAAGCACTGCTTTACACATAAAACTGATCAAATACCATTTAGAAAAACATGATTCAGAATCTCAGCTAGCAAAAGTTGGTTTCATTTCCTTGTAGGCAACAAAAACTATACCCAACTGGTAAACAAATTGAAGGTCCGGTCCTCAAAATTCTCACTCCTAAAAATGTTTACAGCAAGAATAACTTCACTGCCTGTGTCAGAATCCAGGTAATGGAGCGTGCACGATGGCCATAAATTAGCTGCACTGGAAATCCTCGCACACAAGTTTAAATGAACTAGTTTGCTATTACACTGCAAGAAGTTTATTGTGATAAATTAGATTTGGTTGTATAAAGGAAATACTACTGTACAATTTGCAAGCTCTTCACTTGAATAAAAATATTCCAAGGACTTTGAATTTAATTTTTTTTGGAAGCTCTTAATTCACTTTCCCTGAACAATCTACTGATACTGTGCTCTGCAGATGTCAAGTCTGCAGAAGCTCTAGACAGAAAAAGGAGTATTAAACCTAGGATAACAGAGAGATCACTCACTGCTGACAGAGTCTTTAGGGTTTTGGGGTTTTTTATCCTATAATTATCTCACCACACTTCTTACTGTCAGTTGTTACCCAGACTTGGTGCAAGCTCAGAATTCAGCTGTACGCCTCCTGCTGCACAGGTTGGCAGGGAAAAGGAGATTATGAAGTTTTGGGTAAAGAGGCACTCTGCCACGGCAGGGGGAGTAGCCCACCAGCCTCTTGGCAGGCACTGCTCAGCAATTCACATGCATGAAAATCAGATCTAGGCTCTTATTCCCTCCATATATAATTTTTGTTTTGAAGTCTTATGCAGAATATGAATGTGAAAAATAAGTGGTAGCCACTAAATCTGTACAATAATTTTCAGTTTTGAAGTCTTATTTGAAAACTCCAGCTGTGAAGTGAAATGATGCTATGCTGACATCATATAAATGTCACAATCTTAATTTAGGACACTATCTAAAGATGACAGAAATATCTATGGAGTTTAGGGGTTTTGAAATGGACTAAAGTATTCACTAAAGAGAAAAAATTCAAAGATATCTAAGGATCTAAACGAAAACAGAGTGAGGATTTAGTGGCACTTGTTTTTTTCCTACAAATCCTAAAGGCATCCAAACAGGTTGGGTATCTAAATATCTTTTGAAAACTTGGTTATCCCTACAGTTTATCCAGACACCAGCATCAGTTTACTGCCATTGCCAGTACCAAAACTCAGAGTATGACAGCTCTACCTCGGGTCACAGGGACAGAGTTGCAAGATTTTTGATTCACTTAGCATTTTGTTGCTCAGAATTACAAATAAGAAATGCAATTACAATTACAAAAAATGCAGAAGCAATTTGAACACCCCAGTGGTCTTTTTGACAGTGCAGTTTTGTGACTCAAAGGAACCTAAGAAGATTGCAGTATTTTATATGAGACAGGGAAAAACAAAACAAAGCAACACACAAAGGAAAAGAAAGATTAGTCAAACAATAGCAGCATTCAACAACCTGCTTTTCTTTTGTTTTAGCCAGCATCCCAGGATGTTGTGCCCCATTTCTGTAGTCCATCTAGAGAAACCCATGAATAATCAAGAGCCAAAGAGAGACAACAATCCTACAGGGCTAGTAGTTACATTATGCAGAGTGAAAAACAGAAGCAATTTTCTACTTCATTATATTCAACCCAAATATTTAACACATGGCTGCAGCGATTTCCCTCCTCCTTCTCTTTCATAAGTTTGATCACCTTCTTAAATAGATTTACATGCCTTCCTTCTATTGTTGTATCTAGCATTTCATTTCATACCTCAAACGATTATATGAATATGCTAAATTGAGAGTCAGCTGGCATTATTGAACTACTCTGGCTTTGCAGCATGCAATTATCAAACTGAGTCGTTAATCAGACAGTGATTTCAGTATTGTTACTCTGATTTTCAGTAACATGATTAACATCAATATCTAATCTAGTTTACAATCTCAGCTTCTTCAAATATAACAACACACTCTATGACTAAGAAACTAAAGCTTTTTGTTTGCAGTACTCAGTAGTCTTTAAATCTCTTTCCTGCCCATTTCTTTTGCTGCAACTTCATATATCAAGATGTTATTTCTTGTTGGTTGCTTTGTACTTAGTTCTTTATTGGTACTCCTCGCTTCTCATGGGCTCAAACCCACAATGTACTAAGGACCTATTTCAGAAAAGCACATTGAAATACACCTTCAAGAATATAAAAAAGATCCATTTCCTCCTATAAGATTATTCAGGAGCATGACAGTAGGCAGGTATTTAAATGCTTTTTTGGATCACAGCCCTTAGGTTCAGTATCTTACAGCACTGAGTTCTGTATGCTCCACTGAGTTGCCTAAATTCACAATGACTTGAATTGAAACACAAGTTTGTCCCACATCTCCCCTTTTAAAAATTAACAAATCCTCCCTCACAAAGAATTCTTTATATACCTATGCACTGCTTTCTCAGTAGTGTGTTATTAACAGAAGCAACAGTTCTGCTAGAGGGGGGATTTTCCTCACAGTGTTTTCTGCCTGCTGAAACCCAATAGAATTTTAAAATATATACAGAAGGATCTACAAAAGATTTATTGAATTTTCAACACCAGGCATTATTGGATAAATTTAGCTACATTTCTAATTCAAAAATCATCTAGTTATTGACCTTTTTGCTGCCACACTTTTCACTGTGCCTCCTCAGCCATTCCAAGATAACACCAAAGACATTCAAGTAGTTCAGTCTACCTGAAACTACTTATTTTCCAGGAGTGCAGAATAGCTCTTAAAAACTCAGAGAAGGTATATTTGCTTCACTGTGCACACAGAATCATAGGATCATTTAGGTTGGAAAAAACCTTTAAGATCATCAAGTCTAATCCTACCCTGACACTGCCAAGTCCACATGTAACACTAAAAAAATCGCTGACTTGCAACCTGTCTCTCCTGCTCCTGTCTGTTCCAGGACCTCCACCAGCTGCTGGTTCCCCAACTTGGAGAGGCTGAAGTGAGTCACTGCATCTCAGTCCACTCCACCTCATTCTCCTCTGCAAAGATACAGAGGATACAAAAAGATTCCTTTTGCCCTCTCCACTGCCCAGTTCTCCAAACAGCTCCCAGGTAGCACTTCTCCTCCAGGCAGTTCCAACAGACACTTCTTTTTCCTATAATGGTCCTATCTGGCTGCGTCTCTCATAGAAAATTAGAAAGTGAGCTAGCTCTTTACCTGGGCTTACTCATCACCTCTGCTATGGTGGTATCATGGTTTAACCTCAGCCAGCATCCAAGTACCACACAGCCACTTGCTCACTACCCCACGAGCAGGATCTGTGAGAGAACCAGAAAGGCAAAAGCCAGGGAACTCATGGGTTGAGATACAGACAGTTCAATAGGGAGAGCAAAAGCTGTGCACACAAGCGAAGCAAAACAAGGAATTAATTCCCTGCTTCCCATTGGCAGGCAGGTGTTCAGCCACCTCCAGGAAAGCAGGGCTCCATCACATGCAGCGGTGACTTGGGAAGACAAATACCATTGTTTCCAATGCAGACCCCCTTCCTCTTTCTTCCCAGCACTTTACATACTGAGCATGATGTCACATGGTCTGGAATATCCCTCTGGTCAGTTTGGGTCACCTGTCCTGGCTGTGTCTCCTCCCAGCCACCCACACACCGCCAGTCCCCTCACCAGTGTGGCACTATGAAAAGCACAAAAGGCTTTGGCTCTGTGTAAGCCCTGCTCAGCAATAAAAAAAACATGTTATCTACCCTGTGTTCACCACAAATCCAAAACACAGTTCAAGCCCCTGGGAGGAAAAATCAATTCTACCCCAGCCAAATCCAGGGTAGCTGGGGGCTACTAGACTCCGAAATCTAATAGACTTGAAAGAATATCTCAAAGACATTTCTATGATCAGGAAGGCATATTATATTTACTTTGACTGTATTTACTCCTCATCTGTGTTGCTCTCTGTGCAGATTTTAGCCAACATTTCCTGAGAACCAACTAATAAAAGAATCACTCTCAATCGCTAGAAAATATGCATAGGAAATTATCTAGAAACTTATAAACTTAATTCTCTGACGTGAAAGCCTGTTTCTATCAGTAATGACAACCAAAACAGAAACCAGAAGAAATTCTCTCAGACTTCCTGGTCAAACAGTAACTGAGCAATAGAGCTCCAGTCAGAGAAAGAACAGGCCAAAACCACAGCAAATCATACAGTGGCCAAAAACTATTGGCTGAAAATTGTAACCATATATTTACATAAATTGCTGCAGATATTCATAAAGTGCAGTCTGAATAACTATTTTAACCAATTTTAGCTCTATCTCCTGCATCAGAGAAAAATACCACACTGGAAACATTAAAAACATAAAATAATGATATTCTGCTTGTCTATATTTCAGTTTTTGTATACATTTATTTTCTTAAATAATTGTACAGCAGTTTTAACACAAAAGAAATTATATTCAAGCACTGTTACCACAGAAGGACCTTGCCAAGAGATAAGAACAGGATGGAGTGATGACAGGATGGTGCTGACTCCAGGCCTGGTGGAGGAAGATCTGGTTAGCACATCCTGGGTAATGTGTCCAGGCAAGAATTCCTGCTGGGGCAAACTGTGTAAAGAAGCAACTTGTCATATGCATATCACATACGTGCATCAAAGATGACCCCAAGTTATGGGGCAGATGGTATCTCTGACCACCAATAATCACTGAATCCCCCTGCCAAATATGCCTCCATGGATACCTGGAGCTTGGATAGTAAAATAAGCCACCATGGTGGGATCTTGAGATAAGATAAACGTGGTTCTCCTGTCCAGGTGTTACCTCAGACTCAGGGGCAGGCTAACAAGGCTGGGGGAGAAGGATGTATCACTAACAAAGGACAAAGAGAATGCAGAATTTGGAGGCCACAGGGCAAGCCTACTCAGCAGTTATGTTGAAGTCAGCTCCAATGGGGTAAAAGTTCTGGCAGGGGGAAATTGTGACTGCCAACTCATGTCCCACCAACCCAAAAGAGAAAGACTGAGCATGGGACTAATTAGCATTAGAAGTGAGGAAATAATTTAACCAATAGAATAAGAGAACTGTGTAGACAATAAAAAGTTTTTAACCACCTTGGGACCCTCACCACCAAGAAGTCCAGGGTGTAGAATGGCCAAGAGGATGATGCTGGATTTATGGGTGGTGACTGTCTTCTGCTTGTTCTCTCTCTCTCCACTCCCCTTTCCTGTTTATATCTATATCTCTCTACCTCACATTTACTGCTAAATTAAATCTGTATTACTGACTTTGGCATATGGACTCATGTGCATCTTAATTCGGGCAGAGGCATCTCTCATCGGATCTTAACAGGCTTGTAGCTCAGAAAGTCAACTACATCCTGGGCTGCATCCAAAGCAGCATGGGCAGCAGGGCCAGGCAGGGAATTGTGCCCCTCTGCTCTGCTGAGACCCCACCTGCAGTGCTGTGTCCAGCTCTGGGACCCCCAGCACAGGAAGAACATGGACCTACAGGAGCAAGTGCAGAGGAGGCCTCAAGGATGCTCAGAGGGATGAAGCACCTCTCCTAGGGAGTCAGGCTGAGAGAGTTAGGGGTGTTCAGCCTAGAGAACTGAAGCCTCTGGGGAGACCTTTGCAGACTTCCAGTTCTAAAGGGACTACAAGACAGATGAGGAGAGGCTTTTTAGCAGAGCCTGTTGCAATTTGACAAGGAATAATTATTTTAAACTAAAGAGGGTAAAATTAGAAAGGAAGTTTTTGCAATGAGGGTGATGAGGCACTGGAACAGGTTGCCCAGAGAGGTGATGGATGCCCCATCCATGGAAACATTTAAGGGACTGGGACTGTTGTTTAACATTTAAGCTGGATGGGACTCTGAGCAATTCAATGCAGTTGAAGATGTCCAACCTTCACTGCAGGGTGGGGTTGGACCCTTTCAACCCAAATAATTCTTTAGGATTCTCCTTTCTTTGGTCAAATACCTGGTTTCCTGTATGCACAGTGTCAGATGCATGAATTAATTTCCTCACTCAGCTACTTTATTCCTACAGTGTCTCAAAGATAATTTTTTTTGTTTATAATTCAGTTTATTTTTACTGCAAAATGTAAAAAAAAGTTGTGAACATATGCATAGACTGCTGCAGTTAGCTATTTTAGTAATTACTGTGTTGAAATGAATAATGGAAAATCTTAGCTCTGGAGTACAATAGTTATAGCTGGATGCAAGACATGCAGATGAGTTGAAGATGATATAAAAAGGGTCATTTGGGAAAAAACCATAACCAACACTTTATATGTGTTCAATATGCACCACCTCAATCAAAAAGGATGAAATCTACTGGAAACATGTTATCTTTCACTGTTGTTTCAGAAAATATGCATAAAAGAAGTGAACTAATTTGAGTTTTATGAATTCCCTTGCTAGCACTATAAAATAAAGCCTGTTTGTTGATTTAAGTAAAAACCCAAACCAAATAAAAATCAAACCAACAAACCCAAAATCTTGAGTCTTTCTGTGATGTAATTTTAGTAAAAAAAAGTTCTTGAGGGTATTTTTTCTTCACACTTTCCTGTTTCTTCAAATGTACTTAAAAACCCAAACTCAGCTCTACTTGATAGTCTATTGAATTAATTAAACAATCCAATTAATTAAATCAGGTCATTTGAAATGACACAGTCATAAACAAAACTAACTCCTGCATAAGCAATACATGTTTTGTAAATATGTTATATTTATTGAGAATTTCAACAAACATCTTTAAGAACATTTTTTCTTTCAAGAGTATCTTCAAAAAATTGCAGCAAAATTGTTATCAAAATAATGATGTAAAATACTGAAACAGTAAATAAATTTCATGTTTCTAGTAGATTGAATAAAAATGAAAATAGGAGCGCAACAGGGTTTTAAACTGACAGTATATTGGATGGTTCAGGAACATAACAGCAATGAGAACAAAAGTTATTTTTATTTTTATCTGCAGAAGAAATAATATCTAATTCAACAATATTATTTGCAATTTGATTCATAATTTTTTCAGTATGTGAATTATACATGACTTTGTTTAAAATGTGATTTTTTCCACATTAGGAAAAGACATTTCACATAAGGAAAAGTCCTTATTTTCAGAGGCTACACGGGACCTTTAGTCTGGAACACAGATATGTTAAACCCCTGAATGAATTTCTCCTCCACCTCTTGTCTCAAAATTACCTTATAGACAGAGTGAATGTAAGATGAAACCTATTGTGTTTTATGATTTAATCTTTAAAATCTAAATAAAATTAACTATAATTAATATACAATTACAGAAAAGAATACTCATCTAATCTCACATTGATGACTTGCTCATCTAACATATCTACGTTTTTTATTACCTTTCACCAAGACTGGAAGTATAACATTAAACTGAAAGCTTAGAGAGAAGTCACCTGTGAAATCTGATGACAGATTATGGCTACTGTGGGAACACTTTCATTACCATAAGTTTGAGTACTTAATATCACACTTCAATGCTAAATTATTACCTTTTATGTCTAATTTCACTTTATTTATAAAAAAGATTACTTATAAGAGCTCTGAAAGGATAGCTCTAAACCCCTGACATTTTCAGTGGCATATTAATGGTATTTCCAGTTTTAGAAGAAAATCCTGTTCTTAAGAGCTCAGCTCAACACATGAATTCACTTTGAGACCTGCACAGGACTCAGCTGGACTCTTACCACTAGATCTGTAGGTTAAAACTGTACCTTTATGGCTGGCAAATTTACAAGGTGTTTCCTGACTACTGCAATCTGTCTTATTTATCAAAAATCAAAGCTAAATCCACTTCTTGGACCTAGCAGTAAGAGTTTATGTGGGTTCAACTCCATTCAGTTCGTCAAGAAAATTTCACTACTAAGTTTAGTTATCACAATTTACATCTCACTCAGTTCTGGGGGACAAGGGATGAGGGGAGAAGGCCATGTCCCATTGAATGTCTATTTTAAGGCTAATATGCAGGCCTACATATGAATTAGGTGGTGTGCAGTCCTCAGCTGTCCCTCTGGCCATGGATGAACTTCATCCATTATGAACACAACAAACAAACAGTGCTAAGAACCGAATATACAGTGTGAGAAATATCTAAATGCTCTTGACAAGCTCTGCTCTAGACAGCTTGCACTTATGGGAAAAATTGAAGAGCTCAGCATAGAAATTTCCACGAAATAAAACTCTGCGTAGGAGTCCTTATGCTGTGTGGCATCAAATTGCTTCAAGTAAAAAAGCATTCAGTTTCCAAATTGGGTTTCATCTGGTACAAAATTCCAAACCACTTCTTAAATTAAAGGCTTGATCCAAAGAATGCTTAGTACATAATAGCAAAGTAATTTTGAGAAAGGAGGATTGAAATTTAGCCTTTCCTATTTTCTTCCTCCTTTGAGATGAGTGACACATTGCTATGGATAGCCAAATGCTCACCCTTTCACATTTTTTGACCCAACTGGGTCTTGGCAATAGTCAATGCAAAGTAGAATAGCTTCAAAAAACCTGAAAATAATGTCCCTTTCACTTTCAATTACTTCAGGGTAAAGTATCCATTTGAAGAAGCAAGTTGACTTCCCTCAGGCATAAGGGAGAATTAGTATCTGTGAGGCTTTGACTTATTACTGTGCTAAGTTCTGAACTCTTGGGTAAAAGGCCAGTGCTGTTGACATACCAACTTCAGCACTTTGAGCAGAACCTGAATTTTATGTGATTTAGGAAAGCCAAGCATGTTGGCCTGCAAATGAGACTGCTACAGAGAGGCTTGTGAATCTCAGCAGGGCTTCTCTGACATGAATAGCACTTAGGTTACTCATACTTCATCAAAACAGTTTTGTAAACATGCTCTGTGTTCTGGCAAAACTTCAAATTCATATCTTCAGGCCATGTGAATTGGTTTGGCCTCACTAATAAGATGATTCTGAGCAGTGAGTCCAAAACTGCAAAAAATTTAAAGAAAGTTTTAGACATAACTGTTGATCGCATTTAAATCAAAGACAACACACTCTGTGACCTTAAGTTAAACAAAATTAATTTTTAAAAAAAGGTGGTTCATTCTAGTGTGAATGAAACAAAGACCTTATAAGAAAAACAGTTTAACAGAGAAAATAAGGTGAAAAAATACTGTCTCTTCTTGAAGAAAAAAAAAAAGAATTATTTGTATAACTTTTCTGTACTTTACTCAGAAAGCATATTTTTATCGGCCTCCCTAGACAATTCATCTTAAGATGAAACGATGCAAAATTACTGCAGATAGAATTTTAGTCCAAATATTTGAGAAAAAGCATATGAATATTATGTTCTAAAGAATACTTCACCACAGACTTAATTATCAATTTTGATAGAATACAGAACCCATAATAATAAGCTAAAGAAATTATGAGAAAATTACAAAGAAATCATGATGATTATAAGAGATGAAGGCAAAATATACTCCTTGATTACTTGGAACTGCTTTACTACATTCAGAATTTAATAGGACATGCAAATTATCCCACAATATTTTCTGTCCTCTACAAGCCCATGATGCATCTCACATGCTTTGATTTCAACCCAGAATTTCAAAGTGTGAACTGTACACCAAAGACTTCTTGATAATATTTCAGAGTACTGAGATTTTTAGGAGTGTTTATTTTCTACTTCATGGATATTTCAATAGGAAGAATACGTCTGTGATTGCACTCTTGATGAAGCCTCTTATTTAAATCTCCTTACCTGCCATGGAAAGATAAAAGACACTGTGTAGCGACAGCATCTGTACTGGGCATAGCTCCCACAGGGGAAATTACCCTTTAATAGTGTTAAGCTTGATGGTGTGTGAATGGTTATGTGGTACTTGAAGTGAATGAACCAATTCATCTTTCAGATTAGAGCCACATGCCTGTAAGTGATAAGTGCTTTGTCTCAAAAGAAAAAAAAAGAACACAACAACATAAAAATATTTTACTGTCACATTTACTACCACCTGATGTTAAACTAACTTCTAGAAAGGGTGCAGTAGAATGAGTGAAATAAATCAATGAGGAAAATTTCTTTGCTTCTTTCCAGTTAAGCCATATTCTCAATATTATCATTATTCATGACATAGACTAATTAATATATAGAGAAGGAACTATTTTTGTTATATGGAATGACAGAATAATAAATAACAAATCCTCTGTGCCCAGCCTGAATTCATGAGATATTTCACCTGAATCTTGTTTTGAACCAACACACATTCTTCCATTTGTTACTTTTCCAGCTCAGTTTTGTGCTAGCCCAAACAGTACTTAAATAGGAGAGAGACAGGGAAATTCTGACATAGGCAATTTATTGCATTCCAGTAAAACCAATGAAGAGATCACAATTTTTTATTAAATACATTAATCTGAAAATTCTGAAGTCATTCTGCAAAGTGTCTTGTCTAGGCAGATAAGCTAAAGATGACAGGAAAGACCACTGGTTTTCATACCCAACTGCAAACAGAGTCCAGTATTGAAGATGGTATTTTTATTTGTGAAGTTAGAGATGGCTATGACATTAAGGCACTGCTGGATATACAAGAAGAAAATGAAAAGTTTGGAATAGGAAAGTTTGGGATAGATAAGACAAGCTGAATCTGTAGCAAAATATTCAAAGTCAGGAAACCACCAATACTGCCAATATCCACTCAGTAAGTATTGTGCGTGACAGATTTAGCCATTTCTGGATTACATCACTAGGTCAATATTTTCCAGCCAAAGATGTCAAACCTCCTGTTTACCCTTGAAGAAAGCACTGTTTAGCAAACAGATTGCAAAATCTTCTGCAAAATCCTAGAAGCAAAATTAAAAAATCTATCCCAGCTAAAGGAATATTGTAAGGTCACCTGCCAATTTCCTAGCAGGCAACACAAACTTCCAGAGTCAACCAGATGGTTCACATTTTCTATGTTACATTCAGGGTAAATCATCACATTCTTCAGTGGTGGTTATATGCTATATCACTCTTCATTAACAGCAGAGCAATAGCAATAAAATACACCCTTTTTTTTTATTATACTAGCAGCAGTATGGTTGAATGATTTGACTATTTTAGAATATAAGTAATTTGATATAAAAGTATTTGACATTTAGAATGGTTGAATTTTTTTCTCTCTCCACCTATAAAAATATTTTTCCCTTTCCCAAAATCTGAAAATGTAGGTACTTAAAATAATTTTGATGCTTGAAGGAGAATCTCAGAATTGAATGCATTGGTATACATGACGAATGAATACAGCTTTTATAAAAACATGCTTCTTTCATAACTTTACTTGTTACAGTGAATAGGCCCAAATGCTTTATTTCAGTAACATCTTGGCAACATCTGGCAGATGTGCTTGTCATTCATTTACAAACTGTAGTCAGTTAATGTTCAGCTCTGAACTTGTATTTTTTTGACTCATTATTTTTGACTGGTTTTCAGTTAAGAACTAAAATATTTTGTTCTGACCATGAGCAATGCTTATTAGTTACCTTTTAGATGCAGTATTTTCCCTAAAAGAAATAGCTAATTGATATTAAATGCCACCAAATTTTAAATTTGGCCTTTGAAAGTCAGCAAGACTTATCTAGTGATGCTCTCAAAACACCACAAAAAGGAGTTAGTGGAATGATCAAAGGCAGGATATTTGATTGTGTTGCTATTGTAAATTCCCTTAAGGCTTTGGTGCTTCTTTCCTTAACTAGTGCTGGGAGTAAGTTTACTTTGCTATTGCCAATCACTTGGAGAGTTCCATGACACAGACCCGTCTTCCAGTTTCTACTTTAGCCCTTGCAGCTAAAAGCAGAAGTACCTTCTTTTTATTTCAACACCTAGGATACTGGACAGTACCAGAGAATCTCAGTGGCAAGAATGCTCAGTGTTTTTAAGCTGCTCTTTCATAACCATTTTCTTCATCTCAGATGCAGGCTTGAGTTACAAAAAGGAAAAAAAAAATTGATTAAAAGCTGACAGCATACTTGCAAAAGCTCTAAAAGGGCAGAAGCAACAAAAAGAAAGACAATCACTCCACATTACAGAAATATGTCCCAAATGCATCTCCCTCCCATGACTCACAGGACAAACTATAAATGACTGCTTAACCTGTGGGATTAGATTCTCAGTTCTATTTCTTATTCTATTTGGTATCCTCAGATAACATTCAGACAAAGTAGCTGTTGAGCTGGGGAGTGATACTGACTTCTATATCCCTGTTTATCCCTGATATAGGCCCCCATTCCCTGGGGGTCCCTCTGAGGTTGCCCACTGCTATCATTCCCCTTTCTCACCTTCCCCTTTCTTCTAAGAACATATTTATCTGCTGGTCAATCAGGCATTTCAGTCTGTAGTCAACCACATTACTGGCTGCTGCATCCTGCTTTGTAAATATTAATATTGGTTGGGCATCTGCTCAAGTGTGAAATAGTCTTTTAGCCACCAGGTCTGTGTTTGGCAAAGCCCTTATCAGACTTCTAAGCAATGTGAAGCTGAATCTCTTTCCACTCAGATAAGCAACACTCTTCTTTGAGCCACTAACATTTCTTTTTTCCTAAATTAATTTTAAATTCTCAGCTGTCAGATGTGGCTCCCTATGTGGCCACATAAATGTTTGTGCCAGAACAACGAGCACCGGAGGGACGATGGGAAAGTGCATTGATGGGAAAGGACTGTACCTCCCAGCGATGGCTTACAGCAATGTGAAACATGCATGAAGCAGTTACTCGCCGCCTTCTCTCTCACACACACATGTTAAATATATCGACTTTATAATGTGCCCAACAAATACAGTTTACTTTCAATAAAACTACACATGGAATGTAAAAAATGCCATCTCAAATAAGGTCTACCAGTCAGAAACATATTTCAGTGGAACTTCAGGGATTCAGTCACATCCACAATCACTGCTTCTCTTAGAGGTTGCAGCATGAGTTAAAGCAGAGGGAGAGTGACCAACACAAATTTCAGAAATATTTATTTTGACAGTTTCTTTGTAGGAAAGTTTATTCCTAACTTATTGGCACAAACTCTCCTCTTTGGGGATGGCCAGTGGCCTCAGATACCTTGTTCTAACAGTATGAGCAAGAGGAAAAAAAAAAACCAATAAAAAAGACAGGATCAACCATGATGTTTGTGCCTTGTTTCCCCATTCAATTCCAGATACTACACTAGCAGTTTTCACTGATAATTTTTATTTCTGTTTTGCTGAGTATCATCTCACATAACTTTTCTGCGTCAATTACACTGTCATTTGCTTTAAAAAAACAGGAAATCTTCATTTCTTTCTTCCAGCTCTTTCAATTTTCTTTTTTGTCTTTCCTTCTGGCATGCAAAATATGTGACTTCAGAGAATGTGTATAAGACATGACAATAGGAAGTTGTCAAAACACCACGCACTGTCTTTGGCCTTAAAAAAAGTCATATGTTAAAGAATTATTTCAGACTTCAGCCACCTTGGTGGCTGAAACAGAATGATAACAGGCAATAAGCAAGAGCAAAACAATGGGAAATGCAGACTCAGTAACGTTTGGTTACCAAGAATTGGGCAAAATTGGGCAAAAATCCACAGTGAATTACCCTAAGGATTGAAGCATTAAGACCAAAACAATTCAGAATATACTCAAGGTCATATTTGTACAGTTTATGCCTTTTCTTGCTGGTCCCTGGGATAACAGAAAGTTCTCAACCTGCAAGAATTCTGTGAAAATACCAGACATGCTTGCTGAAAGCTTTCCTTAAGTAACAGCTCTGGTCATCAGTGAGGTCCTTCTCACTTCAGTGTATGCAGCATGAAGCACATTTGAGACTTACATTTCAACTACAGCAGTGCCATTCCCCTATTTTATCATTCAGGTCTGGTACATGAAAAACTATAAAGTAACACAAAATTATACATGTGGGGCAGTCCATCCTAAACCATGTAAACACATGCCAGTAATAGCAACTCACTGTTTTAGATCCAAATTCCTAGATCACCCTAATGGTATAATTCAAAGCATTTGTTTAAAGCTAAGGAAAGTATGAATATACATGCAGAAAACAAAAATTATTTGTGATCTCTTTTTAAGTAAAAAAACCTACTCAATATGTAAGGGATAACGAATTCACTTTGCACAGAACACTTCATTTTGACTCTGCAAAAAGCAGAATAGTTTGTAAATCAGTTGTATGTTAAAGTATTATATATGCGTATGAACAAAGTATTATGACTATATAACATAAGCCCATAAACAGATAAAAAACCCTGGAGGATGAATTCATCAAATGAATTCTTCTTGGGAAGCAGTGAAACAACACAGCCAAGCAAATTGAAATCTGTTTGTGATGACAGTTGAGGTGGTACTTCTTTCCTGTCACCATCCAGCCAAAAAAAAAAACCAAAAAATGACCAGTGTATGTGCCTTAGGACTGGCAGGGGAGAACAATGTAACTTCAGTGACTCAGATTTCCAAGTGCAATCTGTACAGTGATATATCAGGGAAAGGGATATCTGTGCCCTGCTCATTTTTAGTATTCCCCAGAAAGGAACCTATGATAAAAATACTCCTCTCTTGCTATATTCACTGGCCTCAGTCTTCCTGTAGTGTAATATTTTGCTTCCTACGTACTTGTTTTTCCTCTATTTTGATTCCCTTATAAGCTAAAAAAATTTAACCAGCTTTACCAATGGTAGTGTATCTTTCCTATTCAGCTCTACATTGAGCTTTTAAATTCAAGGCAGTTACCCTGAACAAATTGGTTTTCTTGCCTGAAAATGTAATTTTCTTTTGCTTTTCAATGTCAATATTAAAGTCAGGGTTCTTCTGTCTCACTTCCCAAGTTTCTCCACCTGTAAAATGTAAGTTGTCCCTTCGGTAAAAAGCTTCAAGACCTGCTGCTGAAAATATTAAATGACAACTGGATACTAATAATTTATTAGATTAAATTGTGCTGGTTTCTTACAGAATAAATTCCAAATTTATTTTGGGGTTATAGATTAAAGTACAGCTGGACCAAGAGAAATTAAAATCAAACTATAAACTAGGTAACAGTTTAATCTCATGTGACTGTAGAAGATGTCCCTCTTTTATATTCTTACTATTTCTGGTCTGCTAATGTGTGTGGTATGCCACAGTACTATTGTGCATTGACAAATTTAGGAGAGCAAAGGAAGTCAAAATTCTTAGTAGAAAAAATTAATGGAAGCCCAGGGATTACAAATTTAGTTCTCCAGGATACTTCTGACTGACTTTGATTTTCACTCTACAGTCAAAAGTTTATTAAATTCTCCCTTCCATTTTTTTTTTTAACTTAGACTTAAAAATTGTAAACAAATGTTGATAAAAGGAAGAAAAATATGCTGATATAGAGTCCTACATTCTTCTCACAAGATGCTGTAACTTGCACATTTCAGATCTAGCTTTTGTGTGATGCTTAGTGTGCCCAAAGGGCAGAGCTTTAGAGCTGCCTGTATTCCAGGAAAGGTCACGGATGGCAGATTCGCACCGGCACGGACTCTTAGCGACAGAAGGAAAACTCTGATATATCCTTTTATTTCCCCATGCTCAAGCTTCAGGGATCCACAAGTGGGAATGGTGCCTGCACTACAGTGCTATTCCATTGCTCTAGCTGTGTGGTTTTGTTAATTATACTAACATGAATTAAGGGTCACAGTCTTGGCTATAAGTTCTATTTCTTTAGTGGAATTTTAAACTGGATTTTGTGAACCAGTCATGAAGTGCTTTCTGACACAAACATCACCAACTGTTCCTTGTGTTAGAACAAAGATCATTCTTCACAGAAAACTCAATACCTTTTTGACTGTACTTTTCAACCTACTGTCAATTATATCATTTATATTTTACACTCCTCAGTAGATGTTCATAATAAGAAAACAGAAAACACAGGGTTTTTTTTATTATCTAATCATAGTTGAGATATTACATTTTTTAAAATATATTAGGGTCAAGAGGACAATTGTTTCTTCTCTTGCTTAGGGTAGGTTTTGACTTCTTTTGTTTTAAGATATGTTTTTTCTTTCCAGTAAGTGAAATGCTTGTATTTTTAAAAAATAATGTAAAATAAATGAGGAAATCCATATAAGTTAAAGAAAAAAATCATCAAAGCTTTTAAGAACTTTCCACACTTTTGGAAATCACCTGTTTTTCTTCTTAAAACTACCTTTCTAAGAAAAAAAATCCATGTACTTAAAATACTTTAACTTTTGATGAAACATATTTCACTGAAAAAATATTACAGTGTTTTTTTGTGAACACAACCTGTGCTTTAAATATATTTTCCACATCTTGCATCACTTTACAGTAGTTTCTGACACAACTGAAACAATAATTCCACAGATTCCTTTTGTGATATTTGTCTGAAGCTATTTCAAAGTCTTCAAATGAAAGAATAGAAGGCAGAAAGTGGAAAAAAATGGAGTAATTTTAATGTGTATGATAAGGTAGTTAGAATAAGGGTATCTCTAGATTATGCAGCATCTGTGGTTAATACAGATGCAGTACTAGAAGTACAGATACAGAAATACATTCCTACTAATGGCAAAATATCATATAATATATCCATACAACAAAAAATGACACTTATTTCCTCAGCAGGTAGAGGCAGCCAATATTTCACAATCATCACCTCCTTTGCTTCCTACTGCTATTGTTGCACTCAATAATGAGATTTTCAGTTCTGCTATTCATATGGTTGCCTTTCTTATAGCACAGCTCAGATTCTGAACACAGTTACACTGCTGTGAATCCAGCTTCACACCAGCTGTGTTGATGAAGGTGCTCTGGTCTTCATCATGCTCACACATAAGAAGACAAGTCAGGTTCTGTTGTCTCTCTTATTCCTACACATTAACCTGGATATGTGCAGGACAGACATACTCCTACATTCAGCAATGCTACAGCTGGACTTGGAGGTTCTCAGCTCCCTTTTAGCATCTGCTAAAACCTCTTGGTTTCCAAAAAGTTGGAAATGTTTTCACGGCCATCAGCAGAAAAATTTGTTAGATTTATGTTCTGTACTGGAACTGTCGCGTTTCCCTTGCAGTTCATTTTTTATAGTTTCTTTATTTAGATATGTTTTTTAAAACATAGCTGTTAGAAAAGGATTCATAATTTTTAGATGATGAATTATTTTCTGCTTTGTAGAACAACCTCAGTAGGCAATCCAGGCACAGACACATGCTGACAGCTAAAAGCCTGGAAGCAGGGAAACTCTGCTAGAATTTGCAAGTGTTTCCAGAGTGAAGTGATAGCTGAGTTGAGTTTCTTAGGATGACATGCTGCACTTAGCTATCTAAGTTCAACAACATACGCCTAAATCTTCTCTTCTTGATGTGGATTTCAGTTTTACCTTAGCTGGAATACAGCTTAGAGATATTTGCCACTCTCCTGTCATGTAAGCAATGAAAAATTTCAAGTTTTATCCTCCTCATGTTTCTTTGATAAGGACTTTACTAAGCACATCAAACATTTCAGTTTAATGATAAAGTACAAGCAAAAGCTTATGGCTGGCAAGTGAATGGGTGACTGCAAATGGTACATGCAGTATCTGACCTGAGACAGAGCTAACAAAAATAACACTGGGTGAAATCCACACAAAAATCCTTCTTTAACCAGGACATAAGTGTCCACAAGAGTGTGCCATGCTCCTTTTCTGCCCTGCCTGCCACTGCAGGTTCCTCATGTCACTGGCGGTGCCTGTCCAACGCTGCTCTGATGAACATCCATGCAGGACAAGGGGCACCTGCTTCCTGCAAAGAGGTCCACGAGGGTGGTGGGGCCAGACATCCTGCTCATGTTTGACACATGGCTCAATGTGCCAGGTCAGCATCACCCAAGGCAAGAGCTCTTAGGGAAGGGGTGGGAGCTAACACTCTCTAGGGAGAAGCATCCATGCTGACCTCAAGACAAGCTGCAAACCTGCTTCCCACTGCCTTCTGCTCAGGGACACAAGCTAGACCACCATGTCAGTTATACTTATTATTTTCACTTGAGCATTTTTTCAGAAATAAATTAAACCCTTGCTTGTATCAAGGGACACCCTGAGAACGGGCTCAATTTATAGAGAAGTAAGTATTGTCTGATGTGCATGGCTTCAAACAAAAGAAACAGTGATAGTCACCGAATGTCAGTCTGCAGCATTAAACCTGCCCCCTCTGTGAGCAGCATGTCTTTTCAGGATTAACAATTTATGAAGTTAACGCACATGTAAGTATGCAGCCGTCCTTTTCTATTTTTAATAACCAAAAAGAAAATGTCACCAAGTAAAGGAGAAAAAAGCTGTTTCTCAGTTGGGACTGTACAGAAAACAGTGGCAGAGTTATTCTCTGTGCTGTAAAATGGTACTAACCAATTTTATCATAGAGCTTAAAAATACCAGATAGACCAAACAATTTAAACTCTCTTTATTTTGCTTTTACATTATTATTGAAGTTTTCTTTGAAAGAACTTATTTTAACTTGGATTATAAAATGATTCTTACTCCGTGTGTAGCTTTGTATAAAAAAGCATTAAAAAAACCTACTTGAGATATTTCACTATTTAATTGCATTTTTTTTCTGTTTTACACAAGACTTAATACAAACAATCCCTTACTTTTCTGGGCATTTATGTATGAAGAATCTGTAAGTGCTTTGCAAAACTACATACATGAAGGAAAAGCATTCAGTGTTTAAACGCAGTAGTCCTCTGAGGAGGTTTATATGTAAATGTGTATTTTTCTGCTCGCCACCAATTTCTTGGACTTTGGTAATGGATGTGCTATAAATACTTTGATAGGAATAGAATCTGCAGCTGCATGGAAAGATGAATTTTGAGCAATAAATATTTTGCTAAAATATCAGTACAATTTCTCACTCATTTGAAAAGTATTGTGAAACTTGTGCAGTAATGATCTGTAAAAAGCCAGACAAGAAGAGGACTTATACAGGAATACAAAGGTGGCCACAGATTTGACTACATGGGAGATGAAGATGAAAATTGAATCACTGAACTAGAGAAAAGTGGGTTCTTTTGTTCAGAATCATACTTGAGATGAGTCTCATTTAATATCTGTAGTGATGACCTTCGCAAAGAAACATGACGCAGAAATGTGGTGACACAAAGTTGTAAAACATTACAAAAGTCATACTGAAAATGAGGTGATGCTGAAGATCTAAACAACAGAAACAGGATGAAAAGTAATGGTACAAAAATGCATCTTGGAAATTATCAACAAGAATTTCTTCTTTAAGCATCTGTGTGGATAGAAAAGGAGAGCAAAGAATTGGTTGAGTTAATTGATCATAGCTCCCCTGAACAAAGTAATACAGTCATTAAAGAAGAAGTTGTATGCAATTCCAGAACATAACAAGTGAGGAATACCCAGAAGGAAAAACTGTACCGCACTGCAAGGTACAGGTAAGACCTGACCTAGAATACTGTGTTTAATTATGGCTTCTCACACTTATGAAAGACAATTCAAATTAAAGAAAGTGCTTCTAGCTTTTTTCCTCTTTTTGTTTTACTATTTTTTATTTGAAAGTCCAAAAGAAGAAAAAGCAATGAAAACAGAAATGACAGTGTTTGTACAAAAATAGGTTGATTTTAACCAATTGTGAGTTCAGAAGCTTTATAACAAGCCAGAACAACAAGGTTTTGCAGTTTGATTCGTTTATACACATGTGGCTGTTTGAGATAGTACATATTCAGTAAATTGGGAATTGCCTTCCAGACACATCTATGATGAGATCCTCAAATTAGCTCCAGTTTTGGTTAGGATCTGCATAGATAATTTTCTTATAGGTACTTCTCAAAATCATTTGATAAATTAAGGCGAAAGAAACGAACAAAATCAAAACCACATTTTCCTTAAATTGCTTGTGTTGTGGGCTGACAGATTTTCTTTCTGGGAGTTGCACACTTAGAGCTTTGCAGCTCAAACCCACTCAGTACACCAGTGAGGGCACCAGGCAGAATTAATCTTTCCCCCCTTTGCCCAACATACGTTGCCTACAGTGCAATGCACCAGCTTACAGAAAAATGAATGCAACCTGCTTTCTGTCATGACTCACAATGAAGCTGGTCAGTTATACAAAACCCAGAATTTTATAAATCCTGCATTCTGCCCAGAAAAACAAACAAAAAACCCCAACCTAGCAGGTCTTCCTAGGAATGTGTTCTACAGCTGGAAGTAGCACAGGCATTGTATACATGGTGCTACAAACATGGTGATTAACAGCCAAGCTCTCAGAAGAGCATGTGGAATCAAGACACTGCGCCATTCTGACAAGACAGGGCTGCAAAATATTTTGGATGCAGATAACAATAATTTTCCAAACCAAAAAAATATTGCACAGACTTTATACTGGTAGGAGACAGGCTGAGACTGTGTGAGAAGATCTGCTAGATTGAAACAACTTTTATCATCTATTTAAAACTATATATGCTGCTCTTGATCTTTTGGAAACTGTCTTAACAGCTCTGTTTATGTGTAATGATAGCAGATCCACCTTTTAGTGAAACCCTGCCATCATAATTGGAGAGTATGTACCCAACATGCTGTTGATTTCATAAGACTTCATCACTTCCTTGGCTGTCAGTCTCAGCAATTGCAGTGTTATGTTCCTTCCTCCCACACTGTAATTTCTTTAGCACAGGGCAGGCAGTGGAGCATGATGTTTATGCTGCTATCTCCACTGCTGCTGCTACTTCATCGAATGCATCTGTGATACAAGTTGCTCAACCATTATGAGAATAATAATGTATTATGAAGCAGGCTACTTAATATGCTAGAATTATTCAGTAATGGTATTTTTAATGAATATTTAATTTCCATCATCACCACAATTTGCATAGAGCTGCCTATAAGTCCCAAATAAAAACAAATAATTGTAATCCAGAGTCATTAGTGCTACAGTTATGAAGTCAGCTCATACATATGAAAACCTTTACTGTTTCAGAAAGGTAAGTCTTTTGGGGTTATGTTAATAACCTCCTTCCTGAGCTTATCTGCATTAAGGATCAATTACTGTGTTTAGAAAAAATTGTATACTGTGTTTACTTCTGGGACAACATGTAACATACTTGTCTCCTTTGAAGGTCTCAGCAGCAACTGCATAGAATATTCACTGCCACCAGACCCTGAATATCTGTCCATTGAAGAAGAACATTTAAACTTTCTTCCATATTCCTCTTGAAAAACACACATTTATATTTATACACCTGTGCTATGGTTCCAGGAGGGAAACTTAAGACTTAAAATCCCTTTGGAAGCCAAAACAACATACCTTTTTTGTAATATATTTATAAGGCAGATACCTGCATTGGCATACACCAACACGAGTGGTCATTAAGAGGAGCAAAATTCGAGGGACATACATAAACAGCAAGGGCAGACACTGTCTGATAGATTTTGCTGAAGGGGGACAAACGATCTAAAGTTTAAACTCTCTACTGTTCCCTTTGCACCTCTGGAAGAGGTTATTGCTCCCTGAGACAGTAAAGAAAATAATGTGCTGGCACCTCTGGTGCCTCAATTCACAGCCTGATAACCAAATCTATAAATAAAACAACATTTCAGTGTTGCATTAATAGATATCCCTTTTGTTTGGTTCTGACATTGTAGATCAGAGATGTTCCTTTTATCAGTGAGATACCATGTATTTCTAATGTAAACAACAGTGCAGCCTTTTAATTCATATTTTAGAAGTTGTTTTGCTCAATAATCCTGTAGTTCATAGATAATATTCTTGGTGAGCAGGTTTCCTGATATGTAGCAAATATTCTACCCATAACAGAATATATGTAATATGATGATTTTATATTCTCTATAATTTCATCATTAACACTTACTGAAAATTAAGAGAAAATGTAGATAAGTATAGCACCTAATTAATTAGCATCACAGTGTGTGCAGAAAACACGACATAAATGCAACATATCATATATACTATGGAAAGCTATTGTGGAGATTATCTCTTATGACTTCTATTGGGACACTACATATAGTATACAAGATTGTGCCCAGGTAAAGTAGTTTTCATTGATTTCACTGATATCAGTGCTGTTATAACTGTTGAAAATATCCATTTGGACTTATTTTTATTTTTCAAAATTTAGGTAGCCCAGTCCCCCATTCACTACTCCGCACAGTGTCAATTTTCTTCAGCCTACAACCTAAATTATTGGAATACTGTGAAATCTTTGAACTGTGGCATAAGGCTGAACTGTGCAAAGAAAACCTCTACAGAAAAATACATGTTAATAAATAAAAGAAAACTCATAAAAAACTCTACCGGGTCAAGGATTGGCCAGATGCTGTAATTTTTGGCAGTGTCCCCTGAACAATGATATGCAATGTCAACAAGCTCTTTTTCAGACAGTGTTTGGGCACAGCTTTAAAGAGAGTGTGGGTCAGGGTCTGTTCTCACAAGGTCAGTTGCACATGGCCACAGTGGTTTTGGGTGAAAAGATGTTTAGTGTATAAATGGGGACCTTTTGTTTCAGAAACAACTTGGGTTTTTTAAAGTTGGTACAAAGAACACAGTACAGACAGCCAAAATTGACTTAGCACTTGCTTCTGCTTAGCTTTCTTCTATTTCTTTGCTGAGAAGCCTAAGAAATAGTTCATGAGGGATCAAAACCACACAACCTAACTGGTGTTGGACAAGCACTTCTGCCTGTATCTGCTTTGCTGTGTTCTTCACTAGTGACCAGCTGCAGAGACAGAGCTAACAGGCATTACATAACTCTACAGTAGCTCTGACACTGAGTTAAGCTTTCCATAACAGCCCCCATACCTTTAGTGCTGCAGCGTGCTGCAGTCCCTCTTCTGAAGTCTAAAGATACCTACAGGTACAAGACACTTGGGACAAGAAGTGAGGGAACAGTAATTTCTCCAGTGGTATCTCCAAATGCAACACATGTGCATCACAGTTTAGCAAGACATTACAGTTGAAATCATTAGGAGTTTCTCGTTGCAAAAGGGTTGGGAAAAAAGAAAGCAATTCTAGCTTGAATGCAGATTTGCATACAGGAACCTAATTTATCAAACTGTGGGATGTATTTTGGAAGAAGAGAGAATACAAATGAAGAAAAGGAGAAGCAAATTTAAGATTATTGTGCCTTGCAATTACATACATCTTTATGTCCTGTACTTATCTTCTGACATGTAGAGCTTCTATTTTCCAAATAAAACACCTCAATATCTTAATTGAAAACAAATATTTTGAAAAACAGAGGAAGAAGCATTCCCTAATCCTGTAAAGTGATATAAAGCCAGCTAAGAGCACAATAAGATAAGGAATACAGACTAATTGGTGATAAAATATCAATATTCCAATAGATGTATGCCTGCAGTCCATTAGATTTAATTAGGCTCTCTCAGCAAGCAATAAATCATGTAAAAGATGAATTGAGAAAGAAGTCAACTGACTGCTGGGAAACACTCATAGTTTGATGTACCAAGGCTAATCTTTAGAGTAAATTAAGAACTAGCCCAGACACGTTAAACTGAGAATTTGAAAAAAAGAGCAACGTCTAATATTAGTACAAGATTAAGAGATTACACAAAGGCACTGTTGATCTACTCAGGTTTTAATTATGATATCACTTACTGATATAATTAAAAAGTATTAAGAAAGACTCAAATGAAAGGAAGCACTAGACTGGAAAACTGGGCTGGTTACACACAGCCCCATTCTGAAAACCAGTAACAAATACTGTGCAGCACGTGGACACTGCAGCTTCACCCTGTTCAGCAGGGCTCCATGGAGCTGCCCCTCTGCACTCCATCAACTGGACCAAAACCTGCAGTTTACACGCTGTGCATGGAAAATGAAACACAAATGACCTGGTGGTCACATCTGCAGGATCAGGGCAGAAGAGCAGCAGGTGCAACACACACTGGCTGAGCACACAAAACCAAACAGGAAAAGGGAAGATGACAATGAGAAAATAAAAGCAGTAGTTCTTGCAGCACTGAAGAGTGAAAATGTAACATAATTTAATGCATCTGTTGGAATAAAAACTATGCTTTTTTTGCTGACATCAGTGATGGGATTTTATTTTTTCCTTGGCTCTTCTCAGTTCTTCATTAAAAAGATACTTGAAAAAGCTAATGACACTTTAAAAAACTTTAAAAGCATCTGAAATACAGAGCACATGAAGCAAAAGAAGGGGAGGTTTTGGGTTAATTTTTGGTGGAAGCCAAGGCACAATAGAAATAAGATGATACAAGGAAACATATTTTTAGATTTGCTCAGAAAGTAACAACTATTTTTTAAAATTGTTTTGTTTTGTTTTTGCAACCTAATCACAATAGATGTCAATTCTACTTATTTAAAATTGATCGGATGAAACTTGGATAGAACTGGCACAAAGTGCCATTTCCCACAGGACAGACCTTCTCTTGTCATGTGTAAAAAGCAATAAATAGTCTTCTTTTACTCAAAAGTGATGCTCTGACAGTTTGCATTATGCCTTGAGACAGGCATTTAGTTGCATATTACAAATAGAATGGGACTCAGGAGAGCAGAAGGTTGAAGACCAAGTTTCTATGATTTTTGGCTTTCAGGAAAAATCCTGTATTTTTCTAAACTTCTGCTTCTAATCTGCCCTTGTAAGATTTTAAAGAGGAAGGGAAGAGAGAGTGGAAAAGTTCTCCAGGTGTTTGTAGATTTAACCACTATTTTCCATTTGCCATTTTAAGCTGTATATTATTACTCTATGAAATTAGCTCAGAGGTAGGTAGGTTGGTGGGTAGCCAGGAGCAGGGATTTAGTCTCTTAGGTACAAAACCCTGGCTTGTTCCATGCTACTCCTCAGTTTGAGTCCATCCAAGTTACTGACAGCGAACACATTACATCAAGAATTATCCATCGCACATTTTCAGAGCTGCACCTGAGCACCAGGGCAGCACTAACACACATCAAGTGCATCACTTCTGGCATCAGACAAGCTTCATCAGCACTTGCTGGAGATGTGCTCCACTGCCCTGCGTAGACCTGTCCTGTGGGAGGTACAGAGTGTCCAAGATCCACTATGCCTTCAGCAGCTCATTCTTCTTAATTATGTTTTTCGTTAATTTGGAGATGTCCTTTTTATTTTCAATTTTTAGAAATGGTGGCATATCCATGCAACCTCTGCATGTTTGCTGTGTTTAAATGCACTCTTACTGTGACAACATCCAATGAGTGCACACAGCAAGGGGAAATTTGCTCAATGATTTCTTTTGTATTGTGCAGGTTTTGGTAGACTGGAGCCTTTCCCTGGCATTTTCTAATGAATAAGAGCTGCTAAACATCTATTTTTCAATAAATTTCCTGGTAAAAATTGGCAGGGTTTCCCCTATTGGGTAAATATTTCAGAAAGGTGTAAATCTCCACGTAAATTTATTTGTTGGAATTTTTTTTATTATTACCCCTTAGAATGTAATTTAGATGTTAGATCATAGCCTTCTGGCAGTACTAAAGCACTTACTGTTTGGATTCTTTAGTGAAACAACCCTCAACCCATCACTTAGCGCCTGCAACACACATGCAGCCACATCCTCAGACTCATACAGAATGTATACAGAGATAGGATATTTTTGGTAATAACTTGAAGATTTGTTTGATTAGCTAATTCCAGTTCAGAAGAGTTGACCTTGCTGTGACAGAGTGCTTCATATTTGTTCAGTTTAAAATTATGTACAGCAGCCTAGGTTTGCTGATGTGTTTTTGTGTTTTATTAAAGCCTACTAATACTGTCACATTGTGTAAAATAAATAATTTGCTTTATAAATTTTGAGAAAAGGACATCAAACTCTCACCCAAATTAGTCTTTGTTTCCTGCAACAACCTTGCACTGAAATTTTGACAAACCTACAGAACAAGAATTAATATAATTTGATTCTTGCAAACCATCCTGTACATTAATTTAAAAAAATTATCATTACAAATCTATATGTCTAGTGGAAATTGGTTATTTAAGGGAGAATTTTGCATTTAAATTTTGTTTCAAGCTGTTTGTATAGAAGAAAAAAAATGAAAACAAACAGCACCAGACATGATCAATACAGAATAAAGTAACCCAGCTGAAGAAGCACTTTAGTGATGGTTACCCAAAACTGCCCATACACTTCTGTTGATGCATACATGGAATCTTTTCATAATCACAGAAAAATAAAGTTTATTTGGTGTTTTCTCACACTGAGTCTATATTTGGACAATAAAGAGCATCTACCTCCCACATCACCTGTGTTGGTATCTTTAAAGCATTTGCTGGTAATAGAAGAAAAGCTGTTTATGCTACAAAAAGCTTGACGCTGAATGAAAAGTGTGTCTGTATGACCCAGAGCTATTTGGCTACCCTTAGGTCTTACCTTCACAATCCTTGGCAAGGCTAAAGTAGACATACAGGATTGCTGAGGTTAGAAAGGATCTGGGGATCACCCAACCCAAACTCCCACTCAAACCAAGACCAACTGCAGCAGGTTGCCTGGGACCATGCCCAGTCAAGTTCTGAGTATCTCACAGGATGGAGACTCCACAACCTCTCAGGGCAACCTATTTCAACTATGCCCACAATAACAGGGGGTTTTGTATGTTTAAATAGAATTCCTTCTACTCCCAGTTGTGCTCATTGCCCCTATCCTGTCACTGGGCACCACTTGGAAGGATCTGGCTCCATCTTCTTCACTTTTTCCCAAAGATATTTATAAAACATTGATAAGGTAAATTGAGTTTTTTATTCTCCAGACTAAATAGTCCCAGCTCTCTCTGAGTCTTCCTATGTGACACTTGCTCTAAGCCTTTAATAATTTTTGTGTCTCCAGTATGTCCATGTCTTGCTAGTATTGGGGAGCCCACCACAAAACACAGCACTCCAGATGTGTCTCACAGGGCTGTGCAGCTGAGCAGTTCCCAGTAGGTATCCTGGATATTCAAGTATGGAAGAGGCCTGATATTGTCTTTTTTCAAAAGAACACCTTTGAATCTCTTGATGTTACAGGAGACAATAGCTGGTTCACTGGGGACTCTGAAACAATGCTTAACAAGTGTGAAGATGCAGTCATTAATAGATTTTATTCTGTATCCTGCTCTTTCATTTGTTTTGCAGTTTGATTGAATTAATTTCAAACTAAATTACTGAAAGCATATTATACTTCTTTTACCCATGTTGCCTAAATTCTGTATCACTGTGGCAAGAAATTTTAGATTCTCTGAACTAAGCAGAAAAGGTACGGGAGCGGGGCACTACTTTTCTTACATAGAATGGGAATCATCTAAAAGTATCATACAAACAACTTCCCAAAATTGATAATAACTTGTTATTACATTTTCTCTATCAAGAGCTTTGCACAGGATCCTTCCAGAGAGAACCATGTGAAAAACCAGAAACGACTCAAGGAAGAGCTGTCAAAGCTACCCAGGTAACACCTGAATCACACAATCACAGTTAATGCTTCCCAATCACCTTCTGGGTTAGAATGTGGCTTACTGAAATTATTTTTAGAAGGAGCTGTGTTGTGGGAGGAGGGTGGGTGCACACTGCCCCTGTGTCTAGCCTGATCTGACTCTCATAGTGAGGATGAGTGCCTGGACTGTAGCCTGGCTGAAGGCAGGCAGTGAAAACCAGGGCACACAGTGGTATCAGCCAGCCTCAGGGCCACCCTTGGGGCACAGACACGGAGCCTTTGCATCCCCAGAGCAGAAGATGCACCCAGAGCTGCCATTTGTGCGAGAGCTTGGACAGGAGAGAGAAATGAGAGCTTCACTGACTCCTTTCTCATGGAGATTCACAACATAGTTGGCCACCAAAACAGCAGCTTCTTACCATTTTTTGGGCTGCTGGAAATTCATCAAACTTTAATTAATGTATGTTATTTTTGGGGAAAAGGGAGAAACAGATTATTTTAATCTCCATTTCCAGTATGGAACACGGGAAAGGGTAGAATATATAGGAGTGTTGCAATAGGTTATTACCTCAAGAACTTAACAACTGCATACATAGGGTCAGAGTTACTGTGTCTACTTCAAAGATTTCTGTACTTAGTATACTCTCCATTATCTGTGCTTTCCTTACACTTTCCTTCAGATAAAGAAGTAAAATGCATTGATACTTCTAGTAACTAACAGGTATAAAGCAGAAAAACTTCTTTCAAATTGTCATTTCTAACAAAATATTAAACCATTTGTAAAAGACATGCCTGATAAACACAAAGATGAGGAAGATTATGTATTTTCCTACCTGTACATTTCTGTGTTTCATCAGAAATTTGTTCTTCAGGAAAGAATTCAAAGTATCTCTGATTGAAGTATCTTTTTTTGCTATCTATCATACCATGTGTCACTGCATCATGGCCTATATGGCATTACTACTATACTGTGAAGAAAAGTGATTTATTTACTAACAGAGGAACATGGGTAATAAACATCTATTTAGAAAATGGAAAATAGGTGACTGAATTCAGCGCCTATTAGAAATATTTTGAATGTTACACATACCAGTTCATTTCTTTTATTCATCGACTGTTCATCCAGATAATATGAGTATGTTCTAATGAAGCTAAATTTAACACCTCTAAGTGTTCAGAAAGAAAGTGCTTTTCCTTTGGGATGCATATTCATTAATTTTTTCTACCTAACTACTAGCAGCATCCAGACAAATTCCATGATGAGAAATTGATACTAACCGTGTGTGGCATAAAGTTGGTGATTTGTGACTGAATACTGATTTGAGTTTTGCAGATATGAGACATCAATCTCCCAGTAGTGGATCTTCTATAAGAAGCTAAAGAATTCTGAAGGTTAGTACTTTCTGAAGTTCAGCAGATTTTAAAGCTTAAAGAATTTTTATTTTTTTAATTGTAGGGTACAGGAAACCCGAAGGAGGTTTTTTAGGCTGGATGACACAAATCAGGCTGTGGACCATGACTTCAAAGTTCTACATACAAGGCTGTATGTACTTAAAGATCACTGTTGCCTGTCTCGAAACACAGCCAAGGCTACAAGAGGAACTTGTCATAAGATAAGCCCTGACAGCAGGAACTTGAGATAAGCACAGCTAGGAGAAATTTTCAACAGGAAGGCACTAATTCCAGGTCTAGCGGATGTGAGGTCTGGTTAGCACATTCTGGTTAATGCATGAGGCAAAAAGCTCCCACTGTGGCAAACTGTGGGAAAGAGAGCAACAGTCTTTGCTTAAAAAACCGATAAATTGAAGAAGTAAGAAATCTCAGTCCCTCACAGCACAAACCAAGAAAAAATAATATTTAATAACAGCAACAACTAAATCTCCTCTAAGGGGCTGATAAACTGTCTGATAATAGAAACTTATAGAATGAATCCTAGTGAGCTTAAATTACTGAATCTATGAATTATGAATTATAGTGAATACTATCTATGAAAAAAAAATCTAGTGTCCAGTAATAATAATTTGGTCTCCTCCTCAGGAATATTACAGTTACTATGGTTATGTTCTGGATGCTGAAAACAGCAAAATAATAAAACCTAATTGGACTGAAAGGCAAAAATGCTAAGTCTTTTATTATAACAGCTGAACTCAGTAGCATGAAAAGCACCAACATATCCTAAAGGCATATTCTGGAAATAATTATTTCACTTCTGTATAAAACAAAGTAATTAAAAGTTCTTTTCAAATGATTTCACTTACACACACTTATCCATTTCATTCCTGCCACTGTATTGTGCCAGTAATGGGTAGTGGCAATCACATGTTTTCTGTTTCCATTTAGATGCAGAACATTTTCAGCCTATTTGATCAGATTGTGTGAAATACAACCTTTTCCTCACCTGAAAACCATGTAATCCCAACAGAGAAGCTTTATCACCCTCTCAAGAAAAAGAAATGTGCTTGTCCATATGCTTGTCTTTGATAGCACTTGGTCACAATAGGATTTATTAATGAAGAGTCAGAGAACATCAGTCTCCTTCTAGACCACTGCAGATGCGGAAATTACGCTCAAAAATCATATGCTTTTTGGAGTCACCAAAATGCTTAATTCTGTTTCTCCCCACTATTCTACTGGTTGCCAGAGTTCACTCGCCGCAAGAAAGCTGTCAGGAAATAAGAATATGAGTGGGGAAACAAGTACTGAATCTCTTCTTGAAGAGTGGCTACAAGTGAAAGTAAAAGGTACTTTGCTTCCTTCAAGATCAGGTTATTAATGCAGTACTAAAAGAGAGTTTGAATTTTCTGCACAGAGCTCCAAATTCTAAATTCCCTGTTCTTTGAATTCCATGAGCTCCAGTCATGGAACAATCTCTCCAGAACAGGAGAACACGTTTCTTCAGCTATATTTGCAAATATACATCCATGTGAACAAAAAAAACAACCAACCAAAAATAACCCCACCTTTTCTACCTGATGTAACCTAATAGCAAACACGACTTACAGACTCAGCTGTCAGGCTGACTCAAGCAACTTTGCCTAACACACAGGTGATGCTCAACACTGCAAGGTGATGGGGAAGCTGCTATTAAGAGATCAATACCAAAGTCAGCAGTGACTTCACTGTGATGCAGAAGCAGAGTTTATCTTTAGTTAATTTAAAGCTACCAAGATCCTATTCCACTAGACATTTAATTACATGTAGAGCTGAGCCCAGGCTCACACCAAAGTGTTCCTTGAATAATGCTGTGAACCTCACAGCTACAAACCCTGTCTTGCAGCCAGGGCAAGCAACAGCAAAGACTGCAAAAGAAAAAAATGCTATTCCTGGAAGGAGGCACTGAAGGTGTTAAGTTTACTAGAGCAATGAAGAGAGAGATAAATCTTGCAGTTTCATCTCAACATCTTCAGTTTGAGAGACAGGGAAAAAAATGAATTTATCCTGAACTTCCTCTTGCTCTTCTTTCTGGTGCGGAAGAAACAACTGTTGACTTCAGAGTGCTGATAAATGAAGGAGTAGTTAGGTTGAAGTCTCTGAAATTACACTTTCTGAAGTAAATTCCAACTTGTATTGCAGTCGGAGGCAAAAGAGCTGTCAGAGAGATTTACCTCTCAAGAAGCAGTGCTTGGTAGGATGGTAGATCAAGTTTTATGTTCTTATCAAAACACATGAATTCAAAACTGCTTTACACTTTAGGGATGAAAATTTATAGACAAAGAATGTTTAAATTATCATAAGTAAATAAAAACCATAAAAGATGAATAATTCACTTTCATTAATGCTTTAGGCTGTCTTTCTCTTGAGAATTCATTCAGGAAGAATAGCTATTTGTCCACTCCAGCCCAGTACTACTGAATTGGTTCTTACTATTCAAGCAGTAAGGAAGCATCCTCTCAGATCAGCCAGTACAATCAACTGTCTTTTGGAAAAAAAATAAAAATCATTAGTGCCAGTTTGTATGGGCAAGTTTTACAGAGCAAATGAAAAATTGATTTTTTTTTTCTAAAATTCTAAATAAGGAAATTGTCATGTACAATTTATAGCCCAAATGATCAAGTACTTGGTAGACAGCTCTAAAACAGTGTTTCCAGGTCTTTCTCAACTTAGTTTTCCTGATATCCATTGTACCTCAACCCCAAACACAGAACAGTCTTTCAGATCACCAACACATTTTCTCTCTTAAGTCACAGTCTTCATGAATGCCTACTGCTGCTACCTCCCCTTAAGGAACACAGTCAATACATATTCAAATTATATTTTAAAAAATGAATTCTAAGCCAATATTCACATAATCAAGCAGTTATGTAATTTTACCAGCTCAAGAAATGTATTTTACTTCTTTCTATAAATTATTATCATTACTATTAATTATTATTATTATTATTATCTTTAAAGAAGGTCTAGAAAAAGTCACTAAGTGGCAAACTTCAGAAAGTCTCACCATTTTTATTTATAGTTAAAAGCCCTGATGGCTACAGGTACTGTAATCATAGAGTCCAATTAATAAAACTCTTTTTATCTCTTACCAAAAAATATTATGGCAATTTTTAGGAACTTCATTCTACGGAGGAATATTAACAGAGTGCATGATTTTTGGTCTGTGAATTCATCTAAAAATAATTTTTATTGCAAGTGGAATGAGACATATTTCACATGTTCTGCTGTACCATGAGAGGAATAACATTATAAAGGAAAAAACATATACACCCAAGGAAATAATTTCCTAAAGAGAAAGAACAAAAAACCAAACAAAAGCCTCAAACCATTAAAATAAAACAGGTATTAACTGAAACTTAGACAGGATTATATTCATAACTCTTGAATGGATGATTCTGGAGTTCATTGCCTGTAAAGAAGGCAACAAACCACCAAAAGCCCAAATACTGGTATCTCCAGCAAAGCCAAAGTGCTATGAATTTGTTACTATAGAAATAAGCCATTAGATATTGATTTTCAATACACTATATGACTTGCAAATTTTCTCATGTGAAGCCTCCCTGTAAGAAATCAAGATAGAAATCAAATCACTAATGACAGACTGGGGAATTTCCCACTATCTCATACACACACACACACACACACACACACACACACACACACACACACACAGCACCTGTCACCTGTGTTCTGAGCCAAAACCAGGCAGGAACTGAGGCATGAGAGGAGCACACATCCCAGGTAAAGAGCTTTGCTGACAGAGTGGGCATTCCTTGAAAAGCAGGCTCAGCACATGCTGCAATGCCCAACTCTGAGCAATGTTTGGATCAGAGGTTGCTCAAAACCTGGGCTGGTTTCATCTGCATCAGCCTGAAATGCAGCACCTCTGGCCTCAGAGGGGAAACTACCCTGGCACAGAGACCACCTGCAATAGGGTGTGCAGACTAGAGGCTCTTTAATGCATCTTGCAGGGGCCTCAAGCTTCTCAAGTACCTGAGTCACCACCAGCTGCCTTTGAACAGCAGCTTCTGAAAATCAGCACCTCTACCTGTACAACTTTCAATACCAAAATACACAGTGGTAAAGATTTTTCTGTCAGAGCAGTTATGTGAGTATTTCTTCACAGAAGATTAAGAAGTCCCAACTGAACAGCAGCAAAAGCTATAAATGGAGACCAAGATGTTAACCCTAAAGTCTTCTTATGCTTTATTTCACTAAAGTCTTAGTATTTTTCTCTTCATTTTATGAGAAGATTTATGTGCACTCCTGAAAAAATAATATCATTTTCAGAAAAATTCTATCTTTATCTACTGGAACCAGAAGACAAATAAATTTTAAAATACTAATTACAGGAAGAGAGATACTAGTCTAGATGCCAAATCAAACCCAAAAAAGCAATAGGGGCAGATGGCCTGAAATAAGAATACTTTCATGCAATGAAAGATCTCTTTAATCCTTAAAATGGAAAAACCCCTAGGGTTTCTAAAAGTTTTTGGCCTAAAGAGTTATATTTTTAATGTGTTAACTACTGGTGTTTTTCTTTATACAGTGTTCAGCGTAGGTTGTAATGCATTTTCAAATATCTGTATGCTAAAGTGGGAGAATACTTTACTGAAAACATTTTCTCTGCAGTAAGAGGTTCACCACCACTTCATTGTATTAAAAAAGCTCCACCTCTGAGAGCCTTTGTTAAAACTGCATTTCCTTTTTGGTAAGATTTCCTATATAACTTCTTTTTAACCTCTTCCATTTGGTGACATCATATTAAAATTGCAAAATATGTCATGAAGACAAGGCAAGATGCATTCTTGAAAATTCAGGATTTTCCCTAAGAAATGTACACAGTGGATGGAGGCAAAACATAAAAGAAGACCACTGTTTTCTGTGTCCAGCTTGGGACAAGCTTGGGAGAGGTAACTGATCCTTAATACAATGGAATAGAACGGTGTAATATTTTTGTTAAAAAGCCATACATTGCTAGAAAATCATGGCCTAGAGATTTTCAAGCTTTTCAATCCATACCATATGGCTCTGGATTCCCAAAAAACTTCCAAGGAAGTTTTAGGTGAATCCAAGTTCTTATCAGGGTCTGAAGTTTATGACAGCAAAATCTCCATAAATAAACCCCAATTTACAAGTCCTGTTATATTAACTAAATAAAGTTAATAGAAATTACAACTGCTTGCTTAGCTAGGATCTGCTCTATTGAGTCCTTCCATCTCTTGAAACAAATGGCTGTGATGTGGTAAATATGAATCAAAAAGGTACATGACTGTTTCAGATAATGAGAGGGTTTAAATGCTTAAAAAACCTCAACTGATCCTGTGACCTCAGGTATTTGTCTTTTCAGGACTGAATCCAGCATGTCTAGAAAAGCTGATTCAACTCCTACCACCATCAATTGGCAGGATTAGGTGAAAATGAATACCTGGCAGAGATATTTTGTTTATTTTACATTATTTCCTTAAACATATATACATAAACAAATCACCACAGCTCTTTAGAAAATAGGAGGTTTCAATATTGGACTCAGAAACTGACTTCTTTGACCTTATTTTGTAGGGAACAATCCAGACAGTATAACCTTGCTGTTGGCAGCATTAGAGATGAAGCTGATCTTAATTCCAGTTAAAGTCTTGCTTGCTCTTTGATCACATGAAACAAGGTCAAACTTATTTTACCTGAAGGTGTACCCTGTAAAACTCAGAAAAGTGCTACAAAGAAGCAATAGAATCATTCATAATTTAAATGACAGCATGTTTTATACAAAGGACTGTCAAGGAATATGATAAGGCTATGAAGTAAATTGAATAGAATTCAAGGAATCAGTTGAAGGTGGTAGAGCTAAATGAGAAGGATTAAAATCATAGTTAAAAGAAAGGGCACTGGAAATGAAAGTAGTTAGAGACAGATGTAAAATCACTTTAGTAACTGCCTATCATATTTCTAGTATTTTACAAAGAAAAAATAATTGCCTATTAGGAGAAAATAGTTATTAACAGCTTAATGAAAAAGAGAATGGAAAGACAGAAACTTGAAGAACAAAAACACTCAATAAAGAAGATGGGGCAGCCTGCAAACACACTTCAGTTGTAAGTTGAGGTCCTTTTAGTGATTGATTGAAGTTTTCTTACTAATGAAAACATTTAGAGCCTCTTACACAGCTCACATTGCCTTGTGTAAATGTCAGCATAAAGATATCATGCCAGTGAAAATGGAGTAGCTAAAATTCTGCTTTTCCCACTAATTTCTTCAGGATTTTTTTGTGCAATACTCAGGAATATTGTCTCAGGTGTTTTATTTGACTTTTTAATGGTATATAAATCAAATTCTTTTTCCTCTCTCCAATGCACGCACACATACAGCAGTCTTATAAAACATTAAAACAGCAGAAGAAATAATGTAATGTTGCCCAATTGTTTATCTCAATATAAAGCTTTATGCTCTAATTACCAGCAAGCTTATAAGAGATGAAAATAAAGTAGGGAAAATGAGAAGACCCACTGAAATGAAGCCCTGAGACATCCCAGGTTTCTATCGGTATCTGTGCCCCTGAAATGTTCTTATTGCCTGGCAGTATCTCATTAAGATGAATGGGTCACTTCACAAGTCTTTGGAGACTTTCTGAAAGGGCATAGAGACATGAAAGGGAGAAATAATAGCATTTCCATTCTGCATAATTTAATAGATATTTACTGGCATGGCAATCAGGTGGTTTACATTTTAAAAAATGACACAGAGAACCAGTCAAGTTTTTTGAGATTTTCCACTTTTCCTGAACAAGCTTTCACACTTGAAACACATACACCCTTTTTTTGTTCTTTTTCTTCTAATTAACTAGCTTAAAGTTTCAAATTCTTGGCAGTTAAAAGCTCCTATTCATATTGGTACCTCTCAAATACAGCTTCATGGCAGGTAAGTGCTAACATACCTTCAGTGTGTGTAGGTTTCTGTCAAAGCCTGTTAATGCAGCCCTCTTCCTTTTTAGTACAGGTGTGCCTAATGTACCTTCTCCAGCTGCTCTGAAAGTTGTTAGTTTGTCTTCAGAGTTCACACTGACTGAAATAAAAGTAACCCTAAAAGCAGCAGGATAAGCCTGCTATTAGCCTAGCTTAACAGAAATTTCAACCTGATCAAAGAAATGGGAGTAGGTAGAAAGACATGGTGTTAACTGAAGATCTGGTATGCCTCCAATTAGGCCAATGTAATTTCCCAGGGAGCTGAGTAAAGGCTTAGACAATTTAATGTCAGTCTCCTGTTCAAAATTTGCTGAGATGGTACACTTCATCCACCACATGGTGGGGATCTAGCCAAGCTCCTTCCCCCTTGAACCAAACTGCCTCATGATAAGGTAAAGTTTCCCTTGGTGCCCAAGAGAAGTGAAACAGAGTCACTGCTGCATCTGCTCCTCATCCTGTATGGATTCTTTCTCTGCCTTCCTTCAAGGAATTCTAAAAGTCAGTCATGGTGCTATGCCTTCACTGCTGGTTAGTGGAGATGAAGGATTTTAGCAACACCTGCCATCTTATCCAACACCTGTAAAGGAGAAGAGATTGGTTAACCCCACAGCTAGTTGATGGGTAGGTATCCATGTGATGGAACAAAACTCTTCCCAATAGAGACAGACAATGTAATAACATGATGTAATCTTGTAGCAACACCTTGGGAAATTCAGGCTGGACATTGGGAGAAACTTTCACACAGCCCAAGCTGCTCAAAGAAGCTGTGGAAGCCTTTCCTTGGCAGTTTTCAAGATTCACCTGAGCAAAGCTGGCTGAGCTGTGAGGTGGGTGACTGTCCTGCTTGAGGGAGCAGGCTGGACTCGATGACCTTGGGAGGTTCCTGCCAACCAATACTCACAACATTCAGTGAGCACTGTACACTTAGAAAGGCCAGGCTGGATGCCTTGAGGCAACAAAAGGAACTGAATCTGTGGAAGTGCCAGATGGTACAGAGGTATTTGAACCTGCTCCTTATCTGTGGGACCTTTGGGATTATGGATTTATCTCTAACTAGGTCTTTTAAGCATATCCTGATATTCTTCAAAGAGTCAAAATGGTCTATTAACTTTGTTAGCATAATAAAGCTTTAGCTTTAAGGAATCTGTAGCTTCCTTAGTGGCTTTGAGAACATGAAGTCTATATTCGTCTCTCACATCTTTAAAATAATTGCCAATGCCAAAGTGTGTTACAATGCTAAAAAGTACCAGAGAAGCTTCATTATCCTGAATTAGAATTTTCCATATCCATATTTTGACAATTACTTGATATAACATAGCAGACAAAGCCTCAGCTGATAATACCACCATTTGATGGCATATTTATCACTATATTAAATTTGCACAAAAGCAATTATTTAAACAGCTATATAAATAATAGGTTAGCTGAAATTTATCTATATTACTGGACATTAAAACTTTTTGGCATTTTTAGATTTGCTCTGGAGGATCAAGTCTCAATACCAGAAGATTTTGTGACATACACTGCAAACAAAAATAAGGAAAATGCAGAAAACATATTCTGTATTTTACAGTTATTTCAGGAAGCATTTAAAAGATTCAGATTTTTCTTGAAGCATTTTCAGTTAATTGGTAGTATTTTTAAAATAATCTGAAGAAGCTAATATGTTGTGAAGTTAGATGCTTCATAAAATTCCATTTCATAAAGAAAAATAATCCACAAGATCATTTCTCTTATTCTACTATTTTTCTTCACTAATTTATATTTTGCTCTGGAAATCTACAGTTACTTTTTTTCTTAAAAGAAAGTGAATTTCAGCAATATTTTTTAGTTTATTCTTTTGAGTAAATAATTTTTAAACTGATCTGTAGTGAAAAGCTGTTCATGCAAACAATTTTCCAACTAAATTTATTGAAAATATCACTTGCTGTTATGAAAAAGTGTTGTTCCCAAGGCCTACATTCCAGCAGTTTTATAAATACAAATTCACCTTACATAAACTCCAAAGAAATATTTTAAGAGATACTTTTAAATTATATTTTACATAGAATGTTTTTAACAAATGGGATTTTTTCTCATCTCCCAAATCTGATACAGTATTTCTAATACCCAAGTATTATTTTTTTATTAAAATACAGACTACATGAAGATTGCTCATCAGATCTGTTCATTTTTTAATCACCACTTCCAATGTATCAGTCTTCTCTGTTAAAGAACTGAAACAAAAAATCAAAATATGCACATTAATCCAGTTCGGTTTAAGGCACCTTTGCCTGATTAACTGTTAGACTAGAGAAATTAGCATGCCTTAAGCAACTGAAGAAACCTTTCATTTTAAGGACACAAAGCCATATATCTATGGACAGTAATTTAAAAAACTGACAGTAACATTGTAAAGCCAAGGGACACTGTTTACTAAAAGGGTGGTTTTAGTAACTCACAGATAAAGGAAGCAAAGTTGGCATTATCTTTTCTTCCTGTCTTTCAAAAATTCTAGTGAAAAGAACAGCTCATATGGAGCCATTTAACTTTTCTTTTCCTATGTTGATGTCAGCTTTGCAGTTATACTTGGCATAACAGCTTTGATTAAACATTTTATATAATTGTAAGCTTCCTGAGGGGACTCAGAATGGAACTATCAGGTGCTTGGGTTACATTCCAGATGGCAAGAGATTTGCTCAGCTTCACACTCCTCTTCCCACTGATGATACTAAACCACAGTGGAATTCATTTGCAAGTAATTCCAGGAACCATCAGGCTGAATTTCAAAGAATTAAAAAAAATCAGCAACTCCGCTCTTAAAACAAAGCAGATGATTTGCAGTATCTGTTTTATAAACAAGTCCAAGGCTTTCCCTTGAGTAATTTTTAAACCTGAGTCTGCAAGGGCTAGGTTCCAAAAGTGCTGCTGTTGCACTAAGGTGACCCGTGATCTGAAATGGCTTTCCAGAGTTAATCCTTTCCCACTCCTGATCTGATTGTAGCTAAATGGATACTTGAGTCAATAACCTCTAGAAGCAGACAGGTTTGGTAAGGGCATGCTGAGAAGTCAGCCCACAATCAGGTTCATTTGGGCTACCATCACAAATGGCCACCACTTAGACAAACTCCATTTACCACAGCAAGTTAGCTTCTGCAAGCAGCTGGGAGGGATCCAACCTCACCTGCAGAAATAGCAGTACCAAGGCACACCTTCAGGACATTCAGAAACAAACCTGAGGACACTGCTGCCCTATATTCTAGGAAGCATCAGATGTGGAGGGCTTGGAGAACAATCACAATGACCACTCTCAGAAACCCCTAATGCACCTGGACCTGCTGTTTGCCATTTCCCTGTTTCCAGCAAGCTGTCAGTTGTTCATACTTGTATCTCTGTCTGCATACATGCAGACAGAATGTTTTAAAGTGTGGTTATACATGAATAATGATCGAACTGGACTGGCTTCAGGAGTTTTTCTATCCCATTAAAGTGACATCTAGAATGGGACTTGAGCACTGTGGAAGTATTTCCACTCAAATATTTCATCCCAAAATATTTCATCCCAAAAATTCTCTCTGGCTACTGAACACTCCTAAGGTCACTATTCTGAGTTCAGACCCAAGACCAAAGCAAGACTGCTTCTTGTCATGCACAAAACTGAACCAGGCTTAACTAAACGCCTGCCACAATAACTAAATACTGAATTGAACTTTGTCTCATTTTAGCATCCTAGAAGACTTTATCTGCTGGATTTTAGGCTCAACACCCAGCAGCAGACTGGCTTTCTGCTTCCCATTCTCAGTAACACAAAGCTGTGACAGCTTGAGGATGCCTGAGGAAGAACATGCAGCCATGGGGAAATGAGTACTGGTTTTGTATTTCATCAAAAGACAATAACAACAATGATGTGATTGTCCCCCTAGAATACACTGAAAGAGTGGTTACAGATACAAAGTCAGAGGAGAGGAGTTTGAAAAGATACTTTTTTCTAACCTGAAACCAAAGTTTTGTTTTGTGTGTGGAGCACAACTGTAATGCAGAATGAGAACTGAACAACTACAAGGAATTACTGGCTAAAAATAAAGGCTCATCAGAGAGTATGTGCAGATTCACTCAAAGTTAGAGCAACAAGTAGCAGAGGTGGTAACTGCAGCAGAATTAATGCCTGATTTGTTGATCCCAATTCCTTTTACTCACTCTGTATTATCCACTTTTTTACTGCTAACAAGGAAAGGTAGAAGAGCAAATACACAAAATTGTATAACTTGATTCTTGTCAAAAGCTACAGAGAAAATGGAATACCTTGGAATGGGCTTCCCTGTTCTGCAGTAAATCATCGTTTTCAAATGAAGATTCATCAAAATACTGTCAGAATTCATCATCCTCTAAAAAACAATCAAGGAATTTAACTGTGGGTAGTAATTTGAAAAATTAACATCAGTAATCTAATGTTGGACTGTCTTAGGAATGTAAGGTATGATTAAGTAACTCTTGGATGTCAGGTTATTTCAGGACACAGTTTTTTCTATCCCCACTTTGTTCTGAGTAAGCAGAATATAGAAACATTGCACTGGAGCATCTCAACATAATAACAATATGAACATGAAAAAATTAATTTTGTGGAATGACCTCTGCTTTATTATCAATATAGTTTGCAAATATTCCTTTGACTGATGGGATGTAAAAGTTAAAGCAGTATTTCACTATAAGGGATTCTTTGAATCAAAGAATTAAAAGTAATGTGAAACAGAATAAAGGTCAGATATATCTGACCTTGAAAGATAAGAACAAACTGCAGCTCTTTAAAGCTTCTGAAATCATAAAAATAAATTTAAAAGGAAGGTCATAAAGGATTTAGTTAATTTGCTTATGAATAACACTTTAATGAAAAGTAAAACTTCTGGTTTATCACATGAGCAAAATGTCATGCCTGAACTATATCACAGATCTAGCAACATAAATGAGAATTGAAAAGAACATTCTTTCATCTCATATATATAGAAAAACTATTAAAAGATGTAAACAGCAATATATAGGTTTAAACATTTTTTCATTAAAATATTGCTTGGGAAATAACATTGTAATAATAGGAAAAGTCACATAAAGTTAATTTAAAAATTAATATACAGCCTAAAGATGTAACTTCAATTCCATTTTAAGCTTGAACCCTGTTTTAAAACTACCATGACAGGCATTTAGAAGTATTTTTTTATGATACTGGTATTTTTGGTGTAGTTATATTTAAACCTTAGTTCTGAAATTTGATCAATCAGTTTGTTAGAGGGTTTTTTTAAATATTAAAATAGTAGTCCTGAGTTTGAATAGAGTGAAGTCTTCAGGACATAAGCATCAATTATAAACCACTGTTCTGACTGTCCTATTGATTTAAAAATAAAAGTGGAAAAAACATTCAAGTCATAGCATAGTCTTATGGGACAGGAAGCAACCCAAAAGCAGAGCTACAAAAATTACTATTTTATGCCACTTCAGAGACCTGAACTTGTAAAAATTCAGAATCCATTCAAGGAACAACTACTTGAATTTAAATAACAAAGGATTTTATCTTCTGTAGCTCTTACAGAAATCTTTGTGCAGGAGAAGAGTCAAAAATGGACAGTACAACATTAGTCAGGAAGGAAATCTTCAGAAACACAATCCCACATCACTTCTGCAAGGGATGATTTTGCTTACAGTTCACTTGATTTAAATCTACTCATTTCCTTTTCTGTCCTCTACTTAGAAAATTCTTTATAAGACAAGCACTTTCAAAAGAATCTCGGGAATCATTCTCTTTCCATAAATAAAACTGCCAATAAATATCTCATACCTGCTACAAATTGATGTGTCATTATGTAACATCCCAAATTTTGGAAAGTTACATTTCAATGTCATAATGTCTGAGATTACTTGGATGTTCATGGACTTCTAATCTGTCAATGATATAACAGAAAAAAGTAGCTATTATTACTCTGTTCATGCAAAATATTAATCTCAGTTCTTATTAGGGTAGAAGTACTCATAAAGTAGAGACAAAAAAATCAGTTTAAGATATAGTAATTCTTCACATAAAGCTATTTCTGGAACCTGTGAACTACATAGCTATTCATAGTCACATTTTGTCCCTGCCAATACTTGTCACAAAAGTATTCTAGGAAAGCTCAGCTCAGAGCAATCTTCATAATTTTTATGAATTTATGTTTTTTCAGTCCTTCTAAAATGCTGCAAAGTAACAAAGTTCCTCTATTCTTCTTGAATGGATTAACAAATAGGTATTTGGAGAGGTTTGAAAGCATGTGGAATACCAGGAAGTTAGGATGACAGGATAACATTATTTGCAGCTATAGTGATATTACCATACTGATGTCTACTTAAGAAACAGCTTTGTCATACTGTTTAAGTACTTATTTAAACAATAAATACCTGAAACACCAATAATTTTTAAAACCTTAGCCATCTATTGCATGTATTCTACATTTTTAATCTAGCAAGGTCTCCTCTGTTGAGTTTTACAACCTTCTCCCTGCTCCTGAAGCAGAAAATAGGACTATTATCTATGGAGAGATAACATGGAAAGTTCCATCAAGAAATTATTTATCACGTGAGTAATTTTATACATAGGTAAAATAGATTCCTCCTTTTCTAAGAACTGTGAGCAATCTGAGGCCAATACTGCCTGCCTGGCATGCTAGTCATTACAAGTAATCAGAAAATTTGTAAGGAAAGATGCATTGATGATGACACCATTTTAATGCTTCCATTTTTTTTTTTTCTTTTAGCACAGACTTGTATTGCCTGTTACTTTTAGATGTTTCAGGAGACACATGTGAATATTTCAAATAAAAATGTGGCAGCTTAGAAATCTGCATTACATATGTTTCACAAAGCAGTTGTGGGTCTGATGATGGCTGGCTGCATAGAGCTGCAGAAGGGAATAAATGCTCCTCTTGTGCACCCCTCTGGGAAGAACAGCAGCTTGGACTCAATAACACACCTGTTCTTTCTGCATTTTTGCCCCGAGAGAAGATTCTGGACTGATTGAAACATACTTGGGAAGGCAGAAGGATGTGAATGTTGTGGTCTCTTTCAGCACATGTTCCTTAAGGTGTATATTATCTGCACACTGTGCCTTTCTGAGGTCACTGAAAGGACATGGATTTTTCCAAAGGAATCTAAAGGAAAAAGGAAAGTAAATTGGCATGCTTGGTTTGTTAACATACTGTTCCTTGTAACAGTCAAGTGTAAATACACCTGACCTTCCCCTTTAGCTTGTTCCTCTGTAAAGCAATCAGAAATAAAAGTAAATTTCCAGGTACACTAAAACAGGGAAATTTTGAAGATGATGAAAGAGGCAATTTTTTGGTTTCTGACTGAATGAAATAAGGGGAAAGTCATCACTTCTAAATATTAGCATAGTACTTACCCTGAAGGCAAATGAGACAGCTCAGATCGACAAAAAAACCCTCCCACAGCAACCAGTAAAAGCAGGTTTGGCATTTTTAGGACAGAGGTTCTGGGACTGCCTACACAAAAGATTCATCAAAAATTTACTGAAGCTGGTAATAGGGCAGCTTTTTCCTCATATGGGACCAGAGTGAAAATCCACAAATATCCAAACCTTTCTAAGAAAGGCAACAATGTACGTTTGTTTCTGAATGGACTATTGCATCTGTATCATCTTCATATGTCAAAAATAATTTGATTATAACAATTTTTACAATGAATAGAAAGATTTAAAAGACAAGGAGAAAATACAGCGAAGTGTAATACAGCCAGGAAAGGGAGAGCAAGGCACTTTGGGATTCTATTTTAGGGCAATGTTTTTATTAATTAATCTCACAATCACATAGCATCTGTCAGCCATGGAAAAACATTAAGGAAGAATGAATGAAAATTGTACTAGAGAGAAAAAAATAATGCATAATAAGCTGATTACAAAATTATCTCCTGTAGACCCTCAGAAGAATAGTAGTTTGAATTGTACAAGGAACAAACTAAATGCGTTCATACAACCTGTGCTGGGAGTGAACAGAGCCACATCTGGCTGAGACAAGGGAAAAATGCTACCTGTGCTTTTATTCTCATGGGCAGAACAGACTGACACTATGGGTGGCTGAACCCACAGAGCTAAATATTCATTAGAAAAGACATGCATTGCAAATGCAGGTAAGCCTCTTTTGACACAATGAACCATTTGCAGGTGTATGTTTCCCAAATGTGTTCATTTTTTTCATGATTCAGACAATTTAGCTGGATACACTTTTACTGGGAAAAAAATAAAGAACAGACTGCCTGGACTGTTTTTGCTCCTCATTTTTGGCATAAGTCTTGGAATCAATAAAATGAAATAAAGAATCAGAAAACAGAGAATGGTTTTCAAGAGGTACCTATCAAAATGCATTCTGAAATTAAGGTTTAAGATGTGCATATTCCCCTGTATAGACCTCCCCTGTATAATAAATAACAGATACAAGTAATGGGATTTTGATATGAAATTTAAACAACAAACATTCTAAAAGTATTCTCAAGTCCCAAGAATTTTCACATGCAAATGGAAATTTTCTGTGTAATTATGTATAATTAATATTTTGACACAAAAATCACAACAGTAAAGCTTTAATTTATGGAGGTGTTTTACATTTTACTTGTATCGCTAACCACATAACTATTCCCTGTGCATCCCAGAGGTCTCTAGGAATCACCTTTTAATTACTTCTCATTTACTAAGAACTACAAAGAAGGTTAATGTTGCCCTTTCATATTCCGTGCACTTCCTTTTTTCAGGAATAGAGAGTGATTTTAGTGATTTCCTTCAGCTGAGTCCCTGGCCATATTGCTGTGGTGTGTGGGTATCCACAGTGCAGTGCCAGAAGGATTCCCACTGTCAGTTATGTCACACATTGATTCTATACCATTAAAAATATACAGCATCATTGTCAGCTGAAGAAGATAATGAACTGAAAAGCTCCAATGCATTCTTAAAGGATGGCTCTAGTAAAGGACCTCTAAATCTCAGTAACTGCTATGTGGTTATGACCAGGAAAACTGGTTCCATGGACTAAATCCATGGTGACATGGTGGTGAATGGGACTGCTCAACTGGCTCCTCTTCCTTTCTGCCAGCTAAGAACAGCTGGTTTATTTTTGTATTTCTATTCTCTTTATTCTCTAATACATTGGATATCAAAACATATGGGAAAAACATTTCCTTACCAAATCAACTATTAAAACTGAAGTTGTTTTATTTGTCTTGGCCTCAAATACAAAGCAGATAAATTTCCCTTAATTGCACCTGAGGAATTAGAACTGTGCTGCTAATGTGCAATTCTGCTTTTAACGTACTTTATCTAATGATATTTAAATGAAATATTTGGTGTGCACTTTGTCCCTAAAAATCAGGCTTATTTTTAATTTTCCAAGATAAAGAAATACTAGTTTTACATTCCATTAAAAGCAGTCATTGTAGCAGACAGTTTCCAGCTGAACACTTCCCTCTCTGCCTTGGTGTTTACATGTCCCTTCGTGTATGTCTGTTTTCTTGTAGCAGCTCAACATTTCTCCAATCTATGGTATATGCCACAGCAGGTTATCAAGTACTGTGACTTGGAGCTACAAAGGCAAAAAAGTAAAAGATAAGGAAGTTCTTGTCTGTATTTATATTTCTTCTTATTGCATTCTTTCTGTATTTCCTCTTTCCCATCTCACAAAATCATAATAAACTCATCATCCACCCTGGGCCCACAGATGCTGGGAAGCAGATAGAAGCAAACCAAGGAGTCTCAGGAGAGGCTGTCCCCAGACACGCCATCAGTGTTTCTGTCCAACAGGCCAACACTGCTTGGCACAAAATGCTTCTGAGCCACTTCTGCCATAGAAAAACTCTACGTTCAAAAAGGCTCCCATGAGCTCTCATGCAGAATTCACTGAGGGTGTTGAACAAAATATAAAGGAGTCTGACTTAAAAATTACTCATGCAAGCAACTTGTGACTGCGTACAATGTTCTCCCAGCCAATCAAGCTTTCTCTACAGATCTTTTCTTCCATACAGATGAAACATCTTCCATTCCTAGCGTGATTTGTTTTGAACACCTCATTATATATGATTAAAAGTTTAATGATGTTTTGATACAAAAGAGCTTTTGCATAATTACAAGAAAATGACATGAAGCTAATACTAAATATAAAATTTTGTCTCTCATTCTATACATGAAACTTAGTTAAGCTTTTACAGAGCATCTGCAAAGGTTTCCATGAATTCTCCCAGTGTTTGCTTTGGTGTGAAGAGGGTTCATCCCTCTAAATTATGATAGCTGCCAGTAACTTGAAATTATTCACAGCTAATGACATAGAGGAAAGCCCTCAGCACTCTTGAGGTTAGAAGGACAGATGTGGTGTTAAACTGGTATTCTGTCAGCTGCGAAGGCATGATGCCTGTACAGACACTAAAACAGCCTTAACCTGCTAATATGCAATGATAGCACTGAAAAGTAAAGGCTCTGAAGCCCAGGGTTTAGGCCATCATGTTCTGAGAATCCTGTAAAAAGTGAAGTGGATACAGTTCCTGCTACAAAGACAACACTCTAGTACTCTAATAAGCTAACAGGTTACCATATGCAATCTTTTAAAAAATGACCACTTTCTGGCCTCAGTTATACTGCTACTGAGCACCTGTAACTTCCCTGTAATTCATTTGTGAGTAGTTTGGGCTTTTTTACAAGGTTCCAGAGTAGGTATGAAATACATCTTTTAAAGCATGTTATATAATTAGCAAATATGATCAATTTCCCAATAATTCCCATTAATTTCAAATACAACTATTTGGTTCTCTACCAAAATTGGTTTAGAAAGCATAATCCTGCATATATTTTGACGGACCTAGCCACTTTTAAATCAGTCAGTTCAATCTGGATTTCAGGATGCTAACAAGACATCTAGATATCCATAGCAGGAAAGAAAGTGCTCATTGCTAAATATGAGTTCATGCTAGATATGAGTGCTCTGGTAACAAACACCTTATGTGTCACATCATCTACTGGTGACAGTGTCCAGCCATAGCTCTGGGCTGCAGATTTAGTGATCCCAATAATGTACAAGCTTTGTATTGGAATACAAGACCATGAAGATACTATGATAATCATTTGTTCCCTGTGTGCAACCTTGAGTGAACAGTGTCTCTGTCATCTACAGTCTCCCAGCATCTAAGAATTGTTGTAGGACTTTTCCCACCTTTCCCCTTCTTCCCTTCCCAGGAATGTGCATTTTGTACAATAGTTCTTCTTCCCTGAAATTGTGAAATTGTACAGTAAAGGAAAAGTATTTTGAATACAAGATATTACAAATGCACTACACCCTTAAAAAGACAAGTGAACTCACTGTATGAAGAAAGACAAAATGATGGTGGGACATACTGAGAAGGAAACTATAAAATCAGCTTTTTCTTGGTTGATCATTGTCTCCACATCCATGTGGAAACACCTGTTGCAATAAACAGACATAAAAGTATGTGCAAACAAGATTGCTTGCAGTTTCTTGTAAAAAACCTGCATTCTAAAAAAGTGATGACCAAGGAATGAAGTATATGATTTTACAGGTGACTCTTTTTTTTACAGTAATAGAGATTTAATTTTTTAATTTAATTTTTACCTGTATTGCAACTTGCAGTAAGATTGAGAATGTCTCTTAAGGAGAATCCTCAGCTTACCATGTAGGATACCTTAACTATCTAAAACGGCCACAAAAATCACCCTTTTCCAATTAGGGTTGTTACAAGTTCTTTGCAATATTTCCATAGGTCTTGAAATTACAATTATGCATTAGAGAAAGATTGTAAAAAAGAACCTACATTTTCCTATACATGAATCATTCAGCTGAAACAGATTTTTTGTTCCATTCATAGATGCAAAGTTTAGCAGAAACCACCAGGCTGAAAACTTATACATTAAGAAGAAATTAAAAAAACAATATGTAATAGTACCAGCCAATAATGCCTTTTAAATCATGTCCCAATGACAGCAACCTTACTACAGTTCCTCAACACAAGCCAAACATTTCATCAATAAAAATTACAAATCTCATATCCCATTTAATCTTACTACTCTTATTTACACTGTTTTATAATAAAGCCATTTCCTTTTGCTATAATTTTTCTAAAGAAGTGAATGATGCTTCTTTATGATACATTAGATACATGCACTGTATTTTTGTTTTCCATTATGTTAGTATTTTATCCTGAAATAATGCCCAAAGGCCTGCTAGCAGGGGACCGCAGATGGAACTTTATTCATTTTAGTGGCTGCAAAACTTTCCAAAGTAATATATGCCTTGTTCATGTATTCATCACTCAGCTCTGATGTATGCTGACTAGTTCTCAAGTTAGAAACATACCTACACAGAAATGGAACTGAATATACATTCTCTTTCTAGTAAAGATTTACTCTTCTGAGAGGTACAAAGGAAGCCCTGAGACCATTCCTTCAGCACTGCTGAACACTGCCTGTGAGGATGTGATCTCAGTGTCTATGAAGATCCTCTAGACTTTGAAGCTAAAATAGATGTTTATAATTAGTCAGAAGAAGAAAAAAGAAGCAATCTATTACATGTCTGAATAACCTAATACTAATTGCCAGCAAATGAAACCAGCTTTTTCTTTTAATGCCTCAGTCTTCTACATGTTCACCATAAAAAGCTGAATTTGTGGTACTTGAAGGTCAAAGAAACCAATTAAGAGCAGTAGAACCAATTGGACTCATTTTGACTCAGGCAAGGACAAACAGTGAAACAGTAAATGCTTTGATGGGAACCTCAGCTGGAGTAAAAGGATATGACATGTCATTACAAAGCACTGAATATGGCACTAAAGTTGCCAAGAGAAGGAGACTGGGTTCCATTCACCTTGGCAAAAATGGGAGGATCAGTATTGTGCCAATTGGAGATTTTAGTTTATTTCCACATTTGTCTCTAGAATGAAATGAGCTGATTCTGTGACATTAACAGAACATTCAAATAAATTTTAATTAATTTGGAAAAGTCCTATTTTGACTTCAGAACCTGCTGGTTTTTCTGCACTTTTCATTCATCACAGGAGTTTGTGACAAGTTGAGTTCCTCTGTGCTCTTTTATAGGATTGTGTGTAACAGCCTTGATTTTGAGCAGGTTTTCCGGAATGCCATTTCTTAAGTTTTATATTTCCTTTCCAAGAACTTTTCTTAATACTGTTCTCTTCTCTCTATATATCCAGTTATGTTTCCATGTGCATGCCTTCCTGAAACCCCTTAGTTTCAGAAGCCATATGAATATGGTTGCTTTTCAAGTAACTTTCAGTTTAATAAGAATTTAAAAATTTCACAGCCGTGTTTGCTGTTTCAGCTTGGGGCAGGCTGCTTGAACTTTCCCACACAGACCTCCTGGATTATACTAAACTACAAGTAGGTTCTTCATCCCCTTAGTGAGGAAAGCCAGAAGCAAAAAGAGAAGGAAAAGACAGAAAACAGAAAAAGATGCCTGCAGCTAAATTTTACCTCTTGTTGCTTTCAAGCAACCCAGCACAATTTCACCAAGGTTTTCAAGGGGGTGACAGGTAGCTGGTATTACTCACGGCTCACTACATTGTCAAAAAAGCAGGGGGGAGGCTGAAAGCCAAAGAACTGTAGCACTAAGAAAGGTTAATAACATGACAATTTTCAGAAAAAAAACAACCTGAGCTCTAAATTTTCACTACCTTTGTTGCAACTTAAGACAGTTTGCCAATTCTACAGAATGAGAGACATCACTAAACACACACCTCCTCATCTGTTCTAGTAAAATCGAAGAGTTTCTCCTTACAGGTGTATCTACTCTCTAATAACTACTGTTCTTCCACAGCGGTTTGCCCATTTTGGATTATGAAAAGATTGTGGAATATTTCAATTCTCCATACAGTGTTCAGAAATGATTTAGCTATTGTAATATATTTTAACAGATGGACTTATTCAATAGCTGAACGTTTAGGTTCTATCTCCCTTGTGAAACATAAGGGAATATAAGTCCACAAAGGTGAACTGTACTTAATGGCTAGTCTAGGGAGACAAAGAAATTTTATACAAATAATAATAATTCCAAGCATTCAAATTCAAAAGACAAGACCACAATCATAACATTGGCTTTAAAATCTTGAAAGGAAGAAGGGAAAAGGATTCATTGTCTTCATTTCATCCTACTATGGTGAACTTGTCAATAATTTCTTTCTACCTTACAAATGCCAGTAACCACTTTAAAATAAAATAATAATATTAATAATAATAACAACAACAACAAGAAACAAAGCTTAAATTCTGAATTATAAGGTGAACCCAGGAGTCTCCTTGAAAGTTTTTGAGAAAGAATACCAAAATTGAGTGGTATATGAGGATTCTTGGTAAATCAAGGAAACTGTCATAGAATTTAGAGTAGGTAAAATGTTACATTACTTGATTTTTTTAATGAGGAGATATATTCAAGTATGTTATAGGGTACTAACTGTATGTGGCTTCTAAAGACAGCATCTCATAAATAGATATCAAAACACTTCTTGACAACAATCAGAATCAGTACAGCTACTTCACAGATGTAAAAACTGGAACAGATGGAAAAACCAGGACACAAAGGACTGAAACTACCAGACAAAGGGAGCAGCCAGTAAAACCCCTGCATTGACCTTATAGCTTAAAAACCCAACAGAAGTATTCCTTCCCCAACAATATCCCAAAAGAGGCATTTCTACACTTACACATTTTACTCGTAGACAATAAAATGTCCAAGATGAACAAAATGCAGCTTGCTGTTATGTCTAGTATTGTGCAATTTTCTCATTCTTTTTTTTTCTAAAATTCCTATTTCTATGCTTAGCATCACCACCTGGTAAGAGCCATTGCTTGAGGGCTTCAGATCTGACCTAAACATAAATACTTGCTCATTTTGTCTTTCTGAATATGTAAAGCTTTCTTAAATTAGAGTGAAAACATACCAAATAAATTCAAATTGCTTTGACTCTGTCTTTGACAACCAAAAAATTAAGTAAAGGCAAAGTATAAAAAGAGAAAAGAAGAAAGGATGATTTCAAGGTAATATCAATGTCTTTGCCCTATGAATGGAAAAAAATCAAGGGGTGGCATATGATTAAGTATAGTTTACCAAGTACAACACTTTTGTTGCTATTTACTGCAAATATTTGGCAGTCAGCACCTAAATTTTATGATTTAATCCTGGGAAGACTTATGTGCAAACTTAAATTTACTTCAATGCCTAAAGTTTATTGTGCACATAAATCTTCAGTATCACATCTGAGTCATCCATTTAATCCTTGTGATATAAAACAGTGTGCCACCATATAAAGTAATGCATAACTCATTATTTTTGGAATAGGAATTTTGTCTGGGAAGATCACTCTGACTACATGGAATAACAAGGCATCATTTCCAAAACTGCACAAGAACACTTCACATGGGAAATGCTGGACATGCAAATAATGAGATATTCAGAATTACAGCTCATGTTTACAAATCTCAGAGACTTCAAAATACAAGATCATTTGGATGATAATTCACAGATTACAACTCTTGCCTCATTTTGACCTCTCACATACGACAAGCTATTATGTTTTGAAAATGAAAAAAAAAATTTTTGAAACGAAGCATGGCCCTATAAAATAAAGCATAAAAATCAACTTATACTTGCAAACGCTCTGAACTGGAAAAAGGCTGTATTCACAAACAGCTTCCGTTCATTATGGAGCATGTTTCTAATTTCCTACTGCTGACTCACAGCAATTAAGCCAGAAAACATAGTCAAGATAGAAAGACAGGCAATTCACTATTGGCAGATAAGCTTATTCACAGCGTGAATTTGGCTCTCAGGACGAGAAATGAGGTGTCACAAAATCCTAGAAAAGCAAAGTTTCGGTGAATTTTAATTTAAAAATTACAGCAAATGGAAAGAGGTATATGGAATAATTAGGCTGACAACATTATGGTTTTAGTTACAGCAGGCATAGCAAAAACAGGCAGCTAAAAACAGAAGGAATATAAAGCCCTGAATATTATTTTAGTGATGGAATAATCTGTCACCGACATCAAAGAAAATGTTTGGGTAAAAAAGGCATTGCTCTGACAATATTAAGCACCACATGCAAACAAAGAAATAAACAAACCAAATGTAAAGTTACAGCAGACCAAAGAACAAAAGAATCAGAGTCATAAATGAGGCTTTTGCATGCAATCTCATGAGCTAAGTATTCAGAGACAACAAGTTTTCAATAGCAGGGCAAATACGCATGAACAGAGGCTTGGTTAATACTCTACTATAGTAATATCAGGCATATTTCAAACACATAAACTTCAATAATGAGTTTTTATCTCTTTTATTAATTTAAACCAGCTGTGAAACTAACTGTGCTCAGTACCAAATGAGAGTTCAGAGATGTTTCTCATAGTCAATTGCAGCCACTCATACAAGTGTTTGCATAATGCCACTTGACACCTGGCTGTAGAACAACAGAGGACTCCCAAATCCCCAGGGAACTGCTGGTAACCAGAAAGCTGGGATAAAACACTGGTACCATCTTCATCACAATCTCACAAGCACAACCATGGCAAGAATAAATAGTGGAAAGAGCTACTTCAACTTTTTCAGCCATCTACCCAAAAGTTACTTGTTAAGTTCTTTATCTGTATCTGCAAAGGGAGGAGGAGAGTGGGTGATCTTTAAGGTACATTCCAACCCCTCAACATTCTACGATTCTGCATTTTAATATATTCTCATCTGCAACCAGTTGCCAAGACATGCACTTTTCATAAAAAGTCTTTTAAACTGTGAGAGAGAACACCTTGCTTAATTTGCTTCATACAGCTAATTCTTCAAAAGTCACTTTGTCTTCTATTTCCAGACCTGGCTTTTTCAAAATAGGTTTAGTTTTCAATGAAGGGCATTTCACAAAGGAGCAAATGCCCTGCATGTTACTGCTATTTCAGAACACCAGCAGTACAGAGTATTTATGTTTTAAGATCAACATGTTGAAGAACACCAAGGTTAGATCATGTTACAATGGTCCTTGCAAGAGCTGCTGCCGCTGCATTCATCATTAAAGCAAAAAGTGCAAACTATTGGTCTGGGCAAGCCTTCCAGCACAGATGGGCTGCCCCAGAAGGCAGGGATCTTCAGCTAGCTGAAACAAGATAAAATTATTTTCCACTTTGCCCCTGGGCATTTAGAACCAAACAAAAAAAAATCAATCTTTGATTGGTAGTTAAGTGAAGAAACACTCGTTACTAGCGGAAACACAGGACAGGAGCAAACACTGTGCTTAGTTTTCTAACTAAAAGTAGGTGTCTGAAAAAAGATGCATAAAATTTACATAACTACATATATAAGACTAGAGTTTAAAAATATTTTTACAATCAAATGCAGAGAGTGTTATAAATTTTTTTCTTATGCTGGTGATGTTAATGTCCTTCACCATCTTCACGCCATTTAAAACTTGGAGTACATAGCAACATTGTAAAGAATTTGGCAACTATTTCTCATTCTCAAGGTCAGATGCTTATCTATAACCACAATACTTCAATCAGCACCATTTCTCTTTAAGAATAAATATCTCAGACCATGGATTATCTTTCATAAGATGAAAAAAACCTGAGAGTAGGAAATTCCATGTCTCCTGCATTGTATAAAAGCACTTCTATCTCCATCTTTGAGCATTATTTTTTCTCTTCTACTTTTCATGTTGTCATTGACCAATAAAAAAACTTAATTCTAAGTTTATAAACATGTATATTTAGTACTCCTTTTCATTGTCACAAACCTTATAGCATTTCATTTTCAGCAGAAATTATAATATATTCTATTTTACATGAGCATTCTCCAATGAAAGAATTTCAGTATCAGGGGTTCTCAGAACTCCAGACAGGAAATTACAGAGACAACTGAAGACTGAGATCCTAATGTTCACAAAAAGAAATTTTTATTTATTCTTATTTCTTCTAGAAGAGGGGTGTACAGAGTCCCAGCTAAGGGTCAAAAATATCCTACCAGTCCAAAGATGTTCAACATTAGTAAATTTCATAATGGTTAACAAAAAAAAAGGCATACCAGCTCAAAATCATTAACTTAAGCCTAACTCAATTATCAACATCTGAATTTTGATACTGAGAAAGTGTTTGATATGAAGTATTCATGAAGGAGAGAAAAAAAAATCCTGCAGATAAATTATGAATTATTTTCTCAGCTCTTTTTCAGGACACCAAGTGACGTTCTTTGGTGTCTCCAAGTTTCCTCTGCTTTAAACATAAAACATTATCATATTTTAAAATTTCATTATCAAGTCATAAAGATATTACAAAGGATCTGTGAATAATAGTTACTTCAAGAGTTTTTTTAGATAGTTAAAGTTTAATGTTGACTTTAAAATGAATAGTTTTTTTATTTGCCAACAAAATTGTCTACCTTTTCCTGCTCAAGTTTCTTTTGGACAAGATATAATAAATTATAGGGAAAATACATAGTTCGCAAAATTATTTCCCAAAGTGTATCCACACATCTATTTTCAGGCTTCATGCTTTGGTGTACCAGTATCTACATTTCAAATATTAACAGCCAAATATTTTTTGCACATTTATATACAAGTAAAGGAATACCACTATAGGATCATCAGAATTCATACACCTTTCTGGGCATTTGCTATTTGACATTGATCTTACCTATTCTTCACGACTCTCTCTTTTGCAGCATAAGCTTTAAGGCCACGTGTACTTCCTTTTACTACATGACACCTTCTGCCAGCAGATCTTAATTTTGATACTTTCAAACTCTGTTTCTTATAAATGGTTAAACAGCTCATTTTGTATTGCAACATTATAATTAGTTTCATATCACCTCTTAAAAACATTTTAGACCTATTAAAAATTACAGTTTTATTCAGATGCAGTTTTAATTTTAAGAGAATGAACTTAGCCCCAGCTGAAATCAAGGTAACATTAAAGGAGGTCATGCCATTACCTTAAAATATAGATTGTGCTGGTTTTGGCTGGGGTAGAGCTAATTTTCTTAACAGTGGCTGGTGTGGAGCTGTGTTTTGGATTTGTGCTGAACACAGGGTTGATGACCTAGAAATGGTTTTGTTATTTCTGAGCAGGGCTTACACAGAGCCAAGGCCTTTTGTGTTTTTCATAGTGCTGCACTGGTGGTGTGTGGCAGGCTGGGAGGAGACACAGCCAGGACAGGTGGCTCAAACTGACCAAAGGGATATTCCAGACCATGTGAGATTGTGCTCACTGTATAAAGAGGGGGGAAGGAGGAGGAAGAGGGAATGTTTGAAGTGACAGCATTTGTCTTCCCAAGTCACCATTATTTGTGAGGAAGCCCTTCTCTCCTGGAGATGGCTTGAAATTACAAGTGAAGAAGGTCCTATGTGAAATGTGATCTAAATGCAACAATATCATAGCTCCAAAGACATCGATTTGCACTTGGAAATCTTTATTTCAATTCATTAAAATTGCATCTATATATCTAAAAAACAAATTATTGGGGTGTGTTTGAAAAATTGCTTCTGGATAAATAGTTTAGATATTAATAATATATTATGACTTCTGTTTAGATTTTGTATATTGTGTTATGCATTAGTATTTCTTAATTATGTTTTGGCACCAGCAAGTAATTAATTTTCCTCATACTTTTTATTTGAAAGACTTCAAGAACCTTAAGGCATTCTGCGAAAGCTTTGAACTTTAGATTTCCTTTGTACTTTCCATTTTTCTCCCTATTCTGCTGGTTCATACTTTAATTCTGAAAAACATTGCAAAAAAGGTCACAAGTGAAAAAGAGAGCTGTAGCAGTACTAAAATAATACAGCATCCGAGTAAACAGAATGAAAAGTTAATCTTTATAAACACACTTTATGAAGGCAACAGAAATTCTTGTTGAAACAATTCAGTAAATTGGTTTTTTAGTTGCACTGTTAATCACTAGAACTTGCATCTCAAATCTGAAGCTACTATAGAATTGAACAGCCTTGGTATTCAAGTTTTCTAAACCATGAGTTAAATTAATTTTGAGTCATCTAAGCCCTGATGTGTTTCAAATGTCCCCAGGTATCTCATACTTTCCACACAAGAACCTCTTTATTTATTATAGACCTCTTGGAAACAGAAACCATTAGTTATTCTCAACTAGGACTGTCATTTCATATATAAACAAGTAAAATCAGCCAAGTACCTTGAGTTTAGTCTTCTAAAAGGAAAAGGCCACTAAGTATTTCAGACCATTTCCAGACAGTCAGAAGTACATGACACCCATGTGGAATAATTAGGTTTCTGTAGCAACAATTCCACAAAGCATGTGCAATGTCTTCCTAAAATATTGTTATTTAGGAACAGGGTGTAGTTTTGAAACACCAATGGCAAGACTTGACATCAGCCTAATTTATTGTAAGGATCACTGTTTATGATACACTTAAGGTTACATTGTGTACTACCTCAGTTGTATTTTGTATCTTCTTTAATTCTGTAGTGTTATTTTTCATGCAGAACATGCGTCCAGCTGTAGCAATATACTGGTGTTGTTAGCTAAGCATCTAAAAAAAGCAGCGTCATTAATATCGACAACAGTAAATTGTTTTCATTAATTTATTAAAATATTGTAAAATTTCAAGAATTACAAAAGGCAATTAGTAACCAGCAAATTTATCTATTGCAAAGAATCTCTCTCTTCAGTGCCAGAAATGCCATAAGTGCAAAGAAATGACATATGGTCATAAAACCAGACAGGCTGATAGCTGGCAACTGGGTAAGTGAACCGTAAAAAGGACAAAGTACAACAACCTAAGTCAGTACTTTCCATGACAGGCTGTCGGTTCCGTTTCTAAAGAGATGCAATGACTAAAGAAAGAAAGCTTAAGAAAAATCTCAGTATTGACAAATGCAAAGAAAGAAGTAATAGCAGTAGTGGTCATGATGGACTTGTTGATTTTCTCTCTGAAAAAGACATCAGATTCCTACATAGTCATGGAAATGAAAGCAGAAGGCAGAAAACTGTATGTATGCATAAAAGACCACTTAAACTATATGGGGTATAAATATCCAGGTAAGATGCCATTACTGCATATGCAAAATATTGTTTCTGAGCCATGACAACATTCTATCACACACAGCTCCTCCCTGTGAAGGTGATTTTGTTCATACTACTAACCACCAGAAGCTGCACTTGTTTGCTGCTGGCTTCTTCACCAAGACATGTCCCACTCCACAAATACAGCCCTGGGGCTCTGGTAGGAAGAGTGCAATCCTGCAGAAGAATGAGCAGAATCAGTAGGAGTGTGCTCCTGGGAGAAGGAAGCAGCAGTCCTTAGAACATGCAGCAAGCACTCACAGCCTGAAGAGTTGCTCCAGTCACTGAAAAAGAGCTCTTGGAAATTGGATCAGTGTACCTGAGATGCATTGAGCAACTCAATATAAGTGCTTCTGCACTTTTAATTTGATTTCCAAATTCAAGAATAATTTTGAAACAAGAGAGAATCTTCCCAAAATAAACATGCTCTTGTTTCAACTGGCCACATTTACCGTTATGGGCACTTATTGCACCTGATGTATGGAAGAACAAATTACAAGAAGACATCATAGCCAGTTTTCTGTCTAGACATTTCTATCTACATCCTCTGTCATTGACTGGATATTTCAGTTCCACAAATTCAGCAAACTGGTAAGGGTACTGCTGCTTCCATTGCTGAGCTGTGAGGAATCTGAATGCTGCAACATTGGCCATTCCTTCAACCACATGTTGTGGGTCTGCCCTTCCTCTGTGCAGTAGCTCAATCACCATCCTTGTGATGTGCCACTGCAACATGCTGCTGGATTGTGCCATTTCCCCTGCAGCAAGTCTGGATATTCATTTCCCTCCTTGGCCAATCAAGTCCTAGAAATTACCACCACATAGCCACCACCAGAACATGTTCTTCCTGAATATTAAGAGAAAAGAACTGTTGGAAAAATTATTCAGAAGAAAAAATCATGTCACTATATTCTTGAAGAGATGGTTGTTGAGTAACATTAGCCATGTTACACCATACCCCAAAAATTCTGCGTTTCAGAGCATATCCAGGAGAAAGTGTTAAATGAGTGAATCACTCGACTGATTACTGTGTGTGAGACGCGAGATGCTATCCAAGAAGCTGTTGTCTCGAATCTGTATTGATGCCTCTGTGCTTTTCAAAAAAGAACACCCAGACTGTGGCACATTATTACTTGAAATGAGTCAAGATCACAAACAACTAGTGCAGCAGTCTCTGCTCTTTGTCTGGTGTGACTAATGAATTACCAGGTCCTGTCATATCCAGCAACAGACCGTCATTTCTAATGAATTAGAGGACTTTGCTAGGAATCTCACTCATTTAAGCTTCAAATGATCAGGCTGAATAAATGATGTAGACAGTTAAAGCTGCCTTACAAAGAACTGCCAAGGGAGACCAGCCAACGAGACTTGTCAGATCCCTCATCTGTAGCAGGTCACATCCACAGCTGGGCAAAGACAACCTCTGAGCAGCAGTACTACAACACAGACTGCACTTCTCTCTCTGTTGAAGGTGAGGGATTTTATTCCACCACCAAGCAGCCCCCATTCACAGTCCAACTCTCCTTACTCTCGTTACTCAAGAAAGACACAGTGCTGCTGTGCTTGTGGTACAGGGGGACTTGTAGTCTCCCAGAAAACTTGCCCAGTTGAGGGAGGTAGATATATTTGCAGATATGTGCTACATGTGCATGTTATAGAGATGGGTATTACATATAAGGAGAAGGAATGTGTATGTACAAGAGAGACTACAATTTTGGTGAATAGAATGAAAGCTTACACAGCTTGCAGGGAGATAATAGAAATACAGATGAAAGACTAAAATCTGGATTTAAAGATTGTCCCAGAAACCTCATAGACAGACAAGGCAGTAGAGGCAGGAAATGGGAAGTTACACATACCTGGTACGTGTATTTTTTCATGCTGTGAGTAATTGTACAATTGCTAACCATCTCAGTGGTGGTGTAAAGCATGGAATAATCCTGTATTTGAGCCTCATTGAGCCTCATTACTGCTCTAGTAAAACAGCTCCATGTATCTGCTGCAGAGACACTGTCATCAGTGGACAAGGTCCTGGCTAAGAGGGAACAGGCGAGAGATGGGAAGGTTTTATTCTCACTACTGCAGGAAACCTGTCAGCATGTGCACTGCAAGTTTCAAAGAATCTAAGAGTGTAGGGAAAGAATTTTAGGAAAATTAATTTCTTCATATAGTTTGGTTTAGAGGAATGAAAGACTGTCCAGATAATTTGCATCCTTCTTCTGTACTTTTGTTGAGTGTGGGAATATTCAGGGCAAAGATGGCAAGAATGTTGTCTCTTCTTAGTCCCACATGCTTTTCTTTCAGCAAGGGGCCTCTGACAAACATGCACTGGTGAGAGATACAGTTTTCAGCCCCATATATAGTTTCAGAGCCAGGGGGGATGAGCAGAGTTGAATGCTGAATGCATCCCTCAGCTGTTGGCAGGCAGAGGATTATTGCACGCCCAAGTAGACAGAAACAGCAGACAATTGCAAATCAAGTCATCTGTGCAGAACCCTGCAGCAGGCTTGAAAAGTTGCAGCTAAAGGTGAAGATATGAGTACAGAGAGAAAGTGCAAGAAATAAGAAACAAAAGTCATTGTTTAAAAGGCTTGCTATTGATGGTAGCTTTTGATAAATTTATATCTTCATTAATTTTATCTGGGCTGCTTCTAAAGACTGGGAAACTGGTTCAGGGTCCTTAGAGCTCTTATTCCAACCCTGCCTTGTCCCTCCTCTTTCTGTTCTGTTTCTCCTATTCCTATCAGCTTGGCCGTATTCTGTATGCTTCTGGTGACATCATCAAGGTGTGGAGCTCACCAGTCTGCCAGGGCAGAGTCCAAAAGGTGAAGATGATCAGTAAGAACACAGTACAACCCTCACTACATAACTGCTGAGACAGAGAGCTGCACCCTTGCTTTCTACAGCAAGAGTGCAGTGTTTTGTGCAAACTTTACAGGCTTTTAGCTGCTTCTGCATTTCGGTGCTCCTAAAGGATGAGGTTTGCTCCAGATGGATGCCCAGATCTCTCAAGTACATCTTGTGTACTGTAAAATTAACCTGTCTTGTCTTGTCTGAAGCAGCTGCATAAGGATCAAATGTAGCACTCGACTTGTGTGGATTTTAATTGCATCTTAGACATCTAATTTCCCATCTTACAACACAGAGACATATAGAGGCCACAAGAAGTTGGAAATACTCATGCTGGAAATACTCACTGTTGAGGACAGTGCTTGAAAATTGATCTTAATGGGAGAGAAGGGCACAGGAAGGTGCAAAATATTACACATGGGAATGGAAAGGCTGAAGCTAGAAGAGCAGTCCCTAATGCTGACAGACTGTAAATAGGGATGGAAGAGAAAAGGCAGATTAAACAAATGGGCATAGATGAAAGGCAGCTGGTTGTGCCTGGGAAGGATGATGATTCAACAGCTCAGTGCTACTCAGCAAGGGACAATCTTTGTGAACACACAGCTAAAGTGAACTTATTATTTATACTAAAGCTGCTTGAAACAAGTGTGAAAATAGGTCACAACTTCAACAGCCTAAAGTACCATGGGAAAAACAAGCAGAGCATGTTCTTCTGTGAAGCAGAGTCAGAAGTCTGAAATCTGAGCAGCTGTATGAGTGAGAATTACCAGGGAAGTGCTCTCAGAACAGAAGTATCTTCACTCAATTCTCCTTTTTACATATAGTAATTTGCTAAAGATCATGACGGATGCATCTAGGAAGTTGAAGACAAGTAAGGGCAGAAATTTTACTTGTGGTTGTATGCTGTTAATGAGAAATCTTGAAAACTGAAGATTTAAATATGAAACACCTACTTATCTTTATTGCCATATGTTTCAAAAACAAATCCAACCTATGATGCTATTAGCAACATCAAAGCTTTTGAAATTTTTCTGGAAGAATTACATTTTCCATTTGGCTCAAAGACACAGAGGAAGGCTTTTCAAAGCCCTTGGGAATATATCACAAGAACAGTTACATATATTAATAAGAAAATGCCCTGGCCTTGTAACAAAAAGACCAGCTTGCACATTATAGCCAAGTCCAGAGGGACATATGCAGGTGGGCTGAAATACAGGTGGACTAATAAGCAAAAATACTGATACCAGCTCATTTCCATTTCAACAGGAGCTTGATATTACATATTAATGAAAAACTTGGAAATCTTTCAAAGAAAAATGTGCTTGGTATTTCAAAAGCAGCTATCATTTTAGCATATTGTGTGGAACTAAAGGCCAGAGGAAAAGATTACTTTTCAAAACGCTCGCTCTTATTTTTTTTTTTCTTGCTTAGCTACTCCCCAGCAGAAATAGTGGAAATGTAGATTTTAACCTTTCAGATATGTACTTCACATGATTTCACTGATTGTAATGTTACACTTTCATATTTCTCTGTCAGGCAGTTGATGACAGTGATGAAACAAACAGCATTGCATGATTACAGGCATCAAGCCTTTGATTGACCAAGGATTCAATTATAGACATTTCACAGAAAGAGTACGAAAGATTGCAAAGCTTTAACCTGGTAGGTGAAGTCATGCTGTGCAGTGTTTTGACACACTTTCCATCAGGAAAGTAATAAAAAAAATGTAAAGCTTTTTACATGGACTTGGTGAGATCATATATGGACTATAACTCAAACATAAATGGCCATGCTAAGTACTTGAAATATTGGCCTTAGAAAAAAAGACAGTTAAAAACCTATGTATTATTAGTAAAATATACAATTTCATTTAAAAGCAATGCAAGTACTTCTCATAAGTAGATTTCCATTAGACTACTCCCAAATGACTCTGTCTATTATAGTCTATAAATAGAATGCCAACTCACAAGACAAAGACTGGATTTTGTGCTTGAGAATCAATTGGTTCAACAGTGCCAATGATGCCTTCTGTTATTGTTAAATATAGTTCACAGCCAAAAATTACATATGTGAACATATGTGTGGAACTGGCATTCCAAAATGCACCGCATGTTATGGTGAAGAATTGGAAACAACTGATGATAAAGTTTTAAATTCTGAATGTAGATGTGGAAATGTCACAAAATGGGACTTGTGGTGAAAAAGAGGTGAATAAAACCACATAAAATTTAAATCTCACACTACGTCCTATTTATTGCAGAATGCATCTACTCCATGCAAAGTTCTGAAGTGGACAGTCAGGATTTTTGTGCAGAAGAACCACATTACAGGAATGCTTTAAATTCACCACGTACCAAAGGCGCAAAGCAAACAAAATGTCTAAGTAAATAGTAGTAGGAATGTCTTTTTGACTCTAGAAGAGATAATGAATCCTATCACTAAAACACAGCAGTAAGCCTCATTTTAAAGTCACATGTAAGTTAAAACTTTGAAATTAGCATTTTTTATTTCACTCCTACTCTTAATATAGTCTCCTAGCAAATTGGTACATAAAAAATGTCAAGAGAAAACAGCAGGAAACCATCAGGTCTTCCTTATACACTCAGACTGATAACCTGGGTAACTCAAACTCAAGTATGATGCAAGACAAATGCAAAACTTGGTCATAAGAATACACTGCAAGTGGGCAGAGGGAGAAGGGCAGTGTTGGTGATGAGTGTGGAGTGGTGAAATCCCCCAGCTGGCACCCGGCAAGCAGTCAAGAACATACTGCACACTCAGGCTGGGCATGTCTGCACTCCTCCTGAAATGAAACCAGCTCATGCAGAGCCAGCTCCAGTGTCTCCTCATCCACAGCAGACTGAACCCTGAGTCTGAAAGATCTATCCTTGGATAATCAAGAGCTGACTGTATCTGGATGAGCTCAGCCCATCCATTAAACACATCACCTCTAAGAGTAGCTACAACAAACAAAGGGAAGCTTTTCCTTGCCATATGCTATTTACTGAACAAGGTTCAAGTGCTCGAAATCTCCAGTGTGTTAGCTGCTTGTTCAGCTAAGATAACACTTCTCATAATGATTTTCCCAGTATTATGGATGTTGCTTTAGCCTGTCATTTTGCTACTGTTAGTTTTCAATTTTTTACAAAAGCTCAGCATGGAGAACTAGTTTGCTCTGAAAAGACTAAAAGTACTTTTCTTCTTTCCTTTTTTTTTCTCTTTCAAGCACTTAGGTTTATTCATGTAATTCCTCACCTGTGATTTGATTCTGCAAAGCACTACAATCTCCAGTTTCTCACATGTTTAGTGTAGCCCTTAAAAATGCTTTGCAGATTTGCATTTTATTCTCTGATTGCATTACACTTTATTTAAAGGAAAAGGTAATCTCACATATTCTAGAGATGGTACGAGCACTAAATCATATATTGAAAGTGCATTAAAATCTCAACTGTGATGGACTAAACAAGTCTGAAAATAATATTACTAATAGTCACCAGGAGAAATAAGACTAATTGCTGGTTTTTACCTTCTCATATCATTGCACTTTCATGGTCTCTGATGACAGACATTGCTGTCAGCCTACCTGTTTAGCTTCAATCATAGGATCTAGAAATATTTTTACTATAAACTTTGGGAACCACTATGAAACACACAATATGACTGAAGACTGCTGCTGAAGTTTCAGCTAATTTAACTAAATAGTCTTTTAATGTTTTTATTTACTCCTGGGAAAAGCAGAATTCTGACAGACTATAACCGAAAGTGCTCATTTCACTCTAACATATGCTAAATTTATAACTTCTCCTTCAAACTACTAATTTTTAAAAAAATAATGTAATTAGTATCATTCTTGAACTCACCAAGAAAGCATACTTTGCTTCTAAAACATTCAAATGTTCAAGAATTCTATGCAGCTAATTATCTTGAATCACTACAATAAAGTTCATTAACAACAATATCCAAATTCAAGGAAACAGGCTATTATGTAAAAATTTTAAAATATATTTGAATTCAGAACAATTTAGAGCCAAATATGTAATGTAAAATCATTTTAACCCCAATGTATGTAGTTGTATGGCTGCCATTGTTAAAAACACAGTTAAAAACATAATTAGACCAATCATTTTCTACAAAGAAATATGCTGCTATTATCTCAGTGGGAGATAACCCTGGCCTTTAACTTGAAATAACCCTGCAAGTTACCTTCCTGATAAACAATGCAATATTAATATCACAGCTGGGAGCAGTTTTCTGAACACTCACAGCAGGTATCAAATTTGTTGCTTAATTTTTGTCAGAATTGTAGCATCTCTTTCTAATGAATATCTTTAGCATCAGGTAAGAGGAAAAAGTAGAGTTCAAGATACAATTAAAGAAATTTCATATTAAGCTAAGGGACAAAATTATCCACAGAGCAGCAAGTATTAAATCATGAAAAGCATGAACGTAACAAATTATTCAAGTGACATTTTAATGGTGTGATTAAAGATTCTTAGTTACCAGTAACAGAAAAATAAGTGTACAAAAATTGAAAAAAACCCAAATACCTGGGGGAACCCTTGTGTCTGTGTTCAGCTATATTGAGATTCCAAGTCAAACTGCATGATTTATTATGGTGTCATAGATAAATTTCTGGAGGGCCTGTTGCAACAGGACAAGGGTAATTGTTTTACACTGAAGAAGGGTCAAATTAGATTAGAGATTTTTTTTTTATCATGAGGGTGGTGAAACACTGAAACAGGTGGTGGATCTCACAACACCCAGAGAGGTGGTGGATGCCCGGTACCCTGGAAGCATTCCAGGTTAGGCTGGACAGGCTCTGAGCAACCTGATTTGGTTGAAGATGTCTCTTCTCATTGCATGGGGGTTGTAGTAGATGTCCTTTAAAAGATCCTCTCCAACCCAAACTATTCTACGATTCTATAAAAAAAGAGATCTCTATTAAAAAAAAAATATATCAGTAACAATATGAAGCACTTTCTAGATTCTTAGAACTCAAGAAACATCACTTTGACTAGAAAAGGACAAAAGCCTGACAGCTATTTCTTCCACTTTGAACACCACTAATCCCAACCAAACCATTCCACACTTCTTAGTATGCACCAAGGTGAGAGGCTCTCTTTTTGACAAAAACCACGTTATTTGGTAACAGACTGAAAATCAAACGTAACATAGATGCATAGTAGGCTACTGTGCTCAGTTATGAGATTATTCCAGATTGTATAACCAAGGAATTATCTTGAAAAAAAACAAAAACAAAAAAACCCTGTACTTACAGTAAGATTTCCATAAGTAACATAATTGTCAATTAGGAAGTTGTAATAAATGACAGAGAGTGTTCTGCTGTTCTTTACTCTCAGCTTAATCTTACCCACAGTTCATTCTGGCATTCATTGCGGCTTCTCTAACCTTCTGCTAACACTTGAGATACAAGATCAGGAGTTTGGCCTAATGAAAAAAAAAATCAAAACAGAAAACTATGTTTCCCAAGGAAAAACAAAACTGCACTCAAAATTTGAAAAATATTTGTTTTGTGTTTGATGCTTATGACAATCACATTGTAAGGAATTTTCTTTTACAGTATTTAGTTGTTTGGAGTTTTGGGGGGTTTTTAAAGTTTCTTTTCCATTGTTTCTATAGTAGCTCTGGCAATTTCAAAGAGCAAGGAGATTTTATAGCTACAGAGTGCTCAGCAGTTTATGCATCCGAACAGTCAAAAAGAAACTTCTGAAATCCCAAAGTCAGCAGCTCTTATCTACATTTCCTTTTAATTCTACATAAAATAAAGTGAGATTAATGAGAATGTCAGCTGTCACACCTGTCAGTGTTAAATGCTGATGGAATAAAAACATCAAAAGTAGAGCCTGTGTGTTATAACATATTGATGTTCTGCTACACAACCAAAAAATGCCAATCAGTGATTTTCTGTTGCCTTTCACAGAATCCTTCCTCCCAAACTTCTTTTGTAAACTTTGCTGTTGAGGTAAGATATATATGTTTACATGCACACACATACACAGATATTTACATATATGATGTCCAGAAGTTATTCTTAAATGCATTCCCCAACACTAAACCTTTATTTTTTTAACAAATATAGGTTTTCATTCTTATAAAAATAATTCAGAAAATCCCCAGTGAACAATGGCTGTCAAAACATCTGCACAGTATGACAAACAACAGTGGATCTAAAGCTAGATGAAAAAGTAGCTGGACTACCCCACTCAAGTAGCCACTAGAACTACATGTTAAAAAATAGTTTATAGAAAGGGAAGGACTTGCACTGAGGCCACACCTCAAATCCTGTGTATAGTTCGGGTTCCCCACTACAAGAAGGACATTGAGGAGCTGTAGTGTGTCCAGAGAAAGGCAACAGAGCTGGGAAGGCTCATGAGGACCAGCTGAGGCAGCTGGGATTTTTTGGCCTGGAGAAAAGGAAGCTTTTTTTATCACTCTCTACAACTACCTGAAAGGAGGCTGTAGCCAAGGTAGGATCAGTCTCTTCTCCCAGGCAGCCAGCAATAGGATGGGAGGATGTGGCCTCACGTGAGGCCAGGAGAGGTTCAGGTTAGACATCAAAAGAAATTTCTTCACAAAAAGGGTTATTAAGGATTGGAATGGACTGCCCAGGGATGTGGTGGAGTCACCATCCCTGCAGGTATTCAAGAAATAACTGGATGTGGCACTTAGTGCCATGGAGTAGTTGACAAAGTGGTTGTCAGTCTAAGGTTGGATTCAATGATCTTGGAGGTCTTTTACAACCTAAATGATGCTGTGATTCTGTGAATTTGATACTTAAAAGCAAAAAAGAGCAGCTTTGCATTTACCTTGGCACACTGTCCCGTATCTCTCGGTTGTGAGGGTTGCAGCATGGTTGCAACATGGTGGTAAAAAGACACAGCTAGACAAGAAAAAACACCCAGAAACAGAAGAGATCAAGAAAAACCTTCCCAACAATAGAGGGTTCAGACAATTTAACAAGCTGAGACCAAAAGATCATCAAAGAATCAAAGTGGTGTGAAATGTAATGGGGTGAAATGTAATACTACTACCAAGTCAACTGATTGCTGCACTAATGACAAGAAATTTCTCATCTGAAGAAAACAAGGCATGTGAAAGACATGACCATCTTAATCAGATCAAATAATGTCTGCATGATTTGGCTTTGTAAAAATAATGAATGTTATCCTAAAATGTGTAAAAGCCACAGCAACAATAAAAACTCATTAAATGTAATGTATACAATTCTCTCTTTCTTCAGAAAATTAAAGTTAAACAGAATCAGATGCAGAAAATAAATCTAGTAGTGATCAGAGAAATCAAGTAATAGCACACAAAAAAATCATATCTTGTGGATCCTAGCAAGCCAAAACACATAAAATATCCGATTGTTCTTTTAGTGGAAGAAGACCTATGTGAACTGTAGCAGTAGCAGCACTTAAAAAGAATAAATTGTCTAAAGCAGAGGCTGGACATTTTAAAGTGTTTTCTAACCAAAAAAAGTAGTGATAGTGAACAAAGTGATAGTTCTTAAATTCATGCAGATGTACATTTATTACTAATGCAAAAGATCAGCTCTTTAGAATTTGGAACACCACTCCCACACTTGCATCCTACTTTCCTACAAGCCAACTAGTAAAGCTGGAAGTTGCATAGAGAGAACAGTAAAAGAAAAAGCTAAAGGTCCCTCAATGGGTTACTAGAGGAAATCTCTTATCTTCACCCTTGGTCTTTAAGATACAGAATGTATTCTTAAATGAGGATTGAGAGAAAAAATAATCTACCTTACTCAATTCTGTATGATAATTGATTGCTTTCCTATAAAAGGAAATGCATTATTATATATAAAATTAAGATTCACTACTAACCTGCAGAACAGAAGACCCAGCCTGTGATAAGAGGAATATCCATCACTCCACTCCCACACAGCCACATTAGAAAGACCTAAGAATCTCTAATCTTTGCAGACCACATTATGATATGATCAATTATATTTTAGCTCACAGAAATAAAATTATTATTGTATGCCATTAATTTAAATACTCTTTAAAGCAAAAATGAAGCAGACTGAGACTGATTTGTGGCAGACCTCAGTTAGAGCTAATCCTTCATAGTCCTCCTCAGCAGAACTACTTAAGCAGCCATGAATGCGTGGGTTTATGGCTCACTGCTGTATTTGTACCAGGAATTGGACCAGACCCAGAGTTGTTACTTTACAGGGATTGCACTTCCAGAAAACAGAATAAGGAGCCTCCTTACATCACCAACTGGGCAACAAATATTAGCAGTTTTGTAGGGAGAATTGTAGGGGGGCACAGTAGGTAATCTTATCCCCCAATGAGTTGCAGCTGGGGCCAATTAAGAACCACACCTGTAGCCAATTAAGAATAAGTGGCATAAAAGAGAAGAGGCGTTAGAGGAGGAGTTAGAAGGCTGTCACAAGGAGAAGGCTGCTGCAAGGACCAGGAGAGTCCCCCAGGAGAAGATAACCCCAGGAGAAGATGGAAAGCTCCTGGAGGGTTGGAGAATCTCAGAAAAGGGTAGACCCCAGGAGAGGGTTGGAGAATCCCAGAAGAGGATGGACTCTGAAACTATGGAATAGAACTGTGTTGTAATGTATTGTTGTAATGTATGAGACAACACAGTTTTGAAACACAAAGATATACAACACCAATAGTTAAGGAAAATAAATAGGTTTTCAAGCCTTACATATAATGGTATGTTTTTCATAAAAGAACTGTAACAACATGAAGCTAAAGGCTGCAGCCCTCTTCACTAGGCTCTTCCATTAAATACAGTAATTTAATAAAACTTCTGTGACAACACAAAGCCAAACTTCCTTCATCTGCACATCACACTGACTGCTGCCTGTATTGCCATGACGAGTCAGAGCCCAGTAATACGTGAAGCAAAATTCATTATGCCAGATTGATCTATTCATACCAGATAACAGGAGCATGCAATAAAATCAAACTTTTGCAAATATTCTGTACATGTTACTATGGAAACTTAATAGGAGGTGTTTTTTTTTTTTTCCTTTTTCTTGTCACACATTGTAATTTACTAGAAAATCAAACAATGTCATAATATCACTTAATCATTTTGGTTGGTAAAGACCTTTTCTTAAAGGTCTTCTCTTCATGAAGTTAACCTGACACTGCCAAATCCACCACTGAGCCAAGTCTTTCACGAGGATTCAAAATCTTTTGTAAGCTGAGAGGAGGTGTGAGGTAGCATTCATTATTTATTTTCCTAAAAACCATTATAGTCAGAAACAAGTTCCACCCTCCAGTCAGGGAAAGGAGAATTACACACTCAGAGTACAAATTCAGCAACCCTTGCCTAAGGATTTTTGGCAAATGCTTCAAATAAAAATTAACATCACCCCCAACTTAAATGATTTTAAAAATGCAAACAAAAAGGAGGAAAAATACATGATATGTGGTTTAAGAATGGAGGAAAATCTATAATGTGATTTGGGAAGAACACACAGGAATTGGGGTTTTGCCTCCTCATTGCGTCGAACAAATTTTCTCTAGCTGTTGTGAAAGATTTTTTAATTGCTCTCCCTGATACAGTAAATAAATAGTGACTGGTACTAAAAGGTATAGATTAAAGCTAATGGAAGAGAATGTTTTAGGGTGGATGTTTCATTTTACAAGACTTAATTCCACTGATACTTTAAATGTCAGAAAGGAAAGTGAGTACACTAAGACCCAAAATGATAAATATCAGGCACGTCCATCAAAGTCCAACAGGAATGTACTTGTGACTCCACCATGTTCTGGGTTTTGTATTAGCAGTTGATCAATTAAGTCATTCTTAGCCATTCAGAAAATAAAAATGCTTTCTCTCACCTTGCCTTACTCTTGTTTCCAGCCTTCTGTGTCAGCCCTGACCTTTTGTCTCTAAGAAGTATCTCACAACCCCTCCTTGGACACCAGCCTGCTTTGCCTATTCCCACCCCAGGAAGAACAGCACCACCTCAGCTACCCACTGTATCCAAATGTCAGAAATAGAGATCTGGGGAGCAGCACAGCCAATGACAACACGCAGCATCCCAGACTGTAACAAGCTTCCAAAGGAAGAAAAGGAATAATTTTAATAGTGGCAAACAAGTTCCACAGGACCAGCCATTTTGAATATTTAAACTAAAATGCCAGATCCGTTTTTGCCTTCTGTCTGTATACACTGCTGTGATCATTTCAGATAAATATCCTGTGTCTTTTGTTGTTGACTTCTTAAGAAATAGCATGATTGAATATGATGTTCCCTTCCCCCTCAGACAACTCCTTTTGAATTTTAATGCTTCATGATTCTCTTGTCATCTTTGTAGAGAACAGTATTTTCCATAAACACTCACTTCAATATAAAATTTCACAAAGCTAAAATGGCAATGAGGCAATGCTAAAATTACATACCTAAACTGGAAAATCAAGTCCACAGGACACAGTACAAGTAATCGAAATAGCCAATAGATGTTTAATTTTTAGGATAGCTTTTAAAATTCTTTTAATAGAATAACCTTCAAGTTGAGTAAAATTGGCCATTTTCCCTTTTATTTCTTAGAAACTTTTTAAAGATAAGAAAATTCATTACACAATGATGTAGCAATATTAGCACAGATACCATTACATTTCAGTTTACAAGTTATTGCCTCTAACAGTAGGAAGGACATCTACCTCAGTGCTTGTGCTCCAATCATGAGACAGCACACTTACATAAATTCTGGTGACTTTCTGAAATGAGGCAGAAAGTTTAAAAACCAAAAAAAGAAAAAAATATAGACTCCAACATCTTATTAGCTGCTATTTATTCATTTGCCTACTTTTTTTATGCGTGTCTGCCTTAAGAAGTAAAAATGCTTAGAGCTTTATTACTTGTGCACTGCAAGGCCAGCCACAATTTACCACATGCACCAACTTTTGAGCAGTATGCTGTACCAATCCTCAGGTTTCCACACTAAAAAAGTGACATAACTGCTCCACATCTGAAGGAAACAGGCACTTGCTAAATAAACAAAAAAGACCCCTACAGAGATTTCAAGAGTAGCCACAGCCTATATGGGAAACTAGAGGGCCAAACTTGCCTTGACTTAGCTGGTGCAGGCATCTGCAAGAAAACATTCACCAGAGAGCTGGGTTGGTGGGAACTTGGACATCCCAAGGTATCTTGCTGCCCATCATCTCCCTTTTAAATTTCTTAGAGAAGTGGCTGCATCTGATGAGAAAGTGTCCTTACCATCAGTGAGGGACCTGCACAAGCTGCTGACCAAGTTCACTGACTGTGAATAAGCCAGGGCAGCTGAAATGACAGCGTGAAAAATGCTGATCTGGCTATTGTTGTAGATCCCCCAGCAGAACATAGTCACAGAGCTCTGCAGACTACAGAAGAAGTTTCTCACTTCTCCAGTTGAATCTGAACCTTTTCTCTAGCAAACAACTCAGTTTTTTTTCCAGATGAACTGAGGATTTGAATCTACAGCAGCAAACAAAAGTAGTAAATAATTCTGAGTATGCTGCAGAATTTTACTCATAAATGCAATAAATTAAATCAGCATAAACAGTGAAATTATGTAATTCATCCCCTATTAAAAAAATGAATTGAAAGAAAAAGAAGGAAGCATAGCATTTTATAAAGAAAATACCAATCTCTTGTTTGTATTGTGCCACCCAAAGGACTTGCATTTATTTAAACCAGCATGTGACTGTAGGAAGCAACAGTTAAGGAATGCCAACAAGGGAACCAGCTGTTTTCCATATGTGTGGCATGATGGAAATGAGAAAACAAAGACAATTAAGAAACAACCAAAGCTGATGTCTCCTAAAGGTTTTAATTTTGCTACAGATGAAATAAAATGTGATAGAGTGGACCAAATGCACAAATCCCACAGTCTTCAACTGCTGGTAGAACAGTGTATTTCAGTCAGAAGAAACTGTACAAGGAAACAGAATTTTTCTAATTAACAGTAACAAAACCACCAAAATGCACACAAAAGCCCCCAAAACTGAGAAAAGAAATGTAAAAGAAAAACAGGTTCACAGTGGGAAGCATAATGATTTAATTTATAAGCCTCTGAAGAGGAGTATGACCAACATGACCCAGCAATGCACATTCACAGCCCAGAAAGCCAACCTCATCCTGTCCATCTTGATCCTCCCTCCTCTTGGAATTTCTATCAGCTGAACGCAACTGGAATCATGAGTGGTAGTTAATGTTTTTTCTTTTCTGTACCTTTTCTGTATTTTTCTTTTTCTAATTACCTCTTCCCAGAATTCTGAGTACCATTTTGAGAAATCTAAAGTCAGATAGGCTTGGAGCCTATGCTTAATGGGCTACTCTAACGTTCTGTGGAACATTAACATGTTTTAAGTTGATTGAACATTGCTCAAAAGCTTTTGCCAAAGTTCTCTGATTTTCTAAGTTGCCAGTAAAGGCTTTTTTTGTTGTTTTGACCTCTTGAGAGTATCTTCTTGGTGTTTCTCCCATGCATCTAACTCAGAATATGTAAAGAAAAGTAATCCCCTTCTAAGTGTCTCATCAAGTGACGTTTTAGTGGCCTTATTGCCTGTTGGAACAAGTCCAGAACCAAGCTGATCACAGGGCTGGAGCACCTCTTGTAGAAGGACAGGCTGAGAAAGTTTGGGTTGTTCAACCTGGAGAAGAGAAGGCTCCAGGGAGAACCTTATAGCACCTTCTATTACTTCCAGGGGACCTGCAGAAGAGCTGGAGAGGGACTTTCTACAAGAACATGTAATGAGAGGACATGGGGAAATGGCTTCAAATTAAAAAAGGGTATGTTTAGGTAAGAATGAGATATTGAGGAGAATTTTTTCCCTGTGTGGATGGTGAGAACAGGTTGCCCAGAGAAGCTGTGGATTCCCCATCCCTGGAAATGTTCAAGACCAGACTTGATGGTAATTTGAGCAATCTGATCTAGTGAAAGGTGTCCCTGCTCATCAAGGTCACTTCCAATGCAAATCCTTCTGTAACGGCAAGAGAAGAAAAGAAGCTGTATATGTCCAGACAAAAATCAGGAAGACAGCAGGAGTACTTAATGAGTATTTTGCAAGAGTATCTGACAAGCAAAGCCATTCAAAATTTATTAAGATTATGATTAGGATGCTTCTTCGAAGTCCAGTGAGTCAGAAGGATATCTTCCAGGCAATGGATGGAGTAATTCAAGTGCAATCTACAAAACTTGATCAAGGGGATGGCATAAAAGCTGCAGTGAGAAGTGCTAACATTAATTTGGCATGAGCGGCAGCGCTCCTGTTCCTGTGGTGAAGTTACATTTTTAGAATCAGAAGGAGGCCAAGGAAATAGTGGGAAGGGGAAGCAGCAGTACAAACCCATGAGCAGTACTAGCTAAAGAGAACATCCTGAATGTTTTCCTTGTGAATGCCTGATTATCAGAACTGGACAGGGTTGGCATTCTGTTTGGGTTTGTTTTTCAGGAACACAGCCAGAGTAAACCCAAGGAAACAATCTAGAAGAGCACAATGATTTTTTAGGAAATAGAAGTTTTAATCAGAAGTGTTTACATTTAACAAACAAAGGTAATCCTTATGCTTACAAAATCCAATTCTTGAAGACAAACCTCCTGCTTTCAATTAAATCATGAATATAAGTAAAGACCAACCATTTGGGTGGTTTGAAGCATCCTGGCATTCATTTGTTCTTCAGATTCAAACAGAACACATGAGCAAGATAAAAATCTTCTACTAGAGTGAACTTCTCTCAGCTTGCATGAAGAAAAAAAAAAAAGGGGTTTCCTGGGGTTCCTTCTGTTTTGCAAAGTGCTGGGCATGGCTGATTAAAAAAAGAAGGGGAAAAGGAAATGGCTGCAGAATGGCTACAGGTATCCAGTGGGCCTCCCTGCTTCTTGAATACTTTCTATAATCCAGTCTTGAAAACTGAGTACTTTGGAAGACTGAAACTCCTTGTACCAAGGTAAAGTCCCAGTTTTACCATCCACCACAAGAGGAAAGAGAACCAACCACAACAGAACACAAAAACAATCAACAAGTAACATCCCCAAGTTCAAATTTCTGCGTAATACTGTCCATATAAACAATTTTTTCTCAAACTCTGTGTTATTCTTTCTACTGATATGAAGAAGCCTAACTGGAAGGCAAGTTTCTGTTTTATGAAAACCTCTGAGGGAAGATACTTATATTCAAATTCAGAAAGAAAAAAATCCCTGTTGCAAAATGAATAGGTACATCCCTTGACAATCTAACCTGGCAGTTAGAAAACTCATCTGGGAGGTGGGAAGTCTATATTCAATCATTTGTTCTCTCTGATTTAAAGAACTGGCAACTTTTACCTCCCATTTAACAGCCCCAAGACTAAGGCTCATTTTCCCACACCAAATTCCAACTTAGAACCATTTGTTGCTTCCCCTAACTAGCAAGGATTCATCTAAGCAGTACTATCAAATATAATTTGAATTGCATTTTTATAGTAAGCCATCTGCATCTTTTGCTCTGGCAGAGTTATGTAATAAATTATAGACAGGACTATCACTTTCTGTGACATGCAAAAAATGACAGCAAATAGCAGCATATTTTGAAAAAATATTCAGTTTCTGTGAATATTGCAGCAGAAGACAGATAAACATCTATTTGGCCTGCATTCCTTCTGGCAGTATTAATGAAATTTCAGCTATGGCAGATCCAGTAAAAAAGTAAGAGAAAATTTGTTTTCCTGTATTTCAATTTGACTTTATCCAGCTCATTCTGGAGGGATGTAGCAAAAAAAAACCCCTGAATAAATAAGGTAGAAAATGCATGCAGTGAGGTCCCAGGAGCCACCAAGTTAAGCTGAATTTTCTTTAAGAAAATGTATTCACGGCCGTATGCTTCCTGGCCTCAGGCAAGAGCCTTCCAGATTTTTAAATGTTTAACTCCAATGAAAAAGGTGAAGGTATTGCATCAAATTTTCCTTTGTGAAGTATAAATTGGACAGAAACTTAAAACCATCTTATTTTTGAACGAACCATACAATGAGAATACTGTTCATAAATTTTACAAAGAGAAAATGTCTTTGGTAAGTGTTGATTTTCTAATTTTTTGGGTTTTTTTCAGGCACTTTTACATGTTCTTCCTTTCCTCTATTCCTCATACAGTCAATCAATCCTATGTCAGGTGTCTTCTTTTTTTTCCTATGCCTGTAAGGTATTTAATTTCTTCTGATAATGATATGTCTATTTCTTTTATCTTCTCTGCAGAATCTCTTGGTATTTATTGTTATAAAAACTGTCCCCTCTTTTCAGAGCATTAACTGGAGTTTTCCTTCATGAAGGTTGAAAATATGAACAATAGAGACAGATGCTTGCTTTAATGATCCTCTGTTTTCAAGGACCTCATCCATAAATTTTGAACATTGTTTACTAATTTAAAATTGAACTCCAGCTACTAACTTCCAGCTTTTAGCCTTCACCTATTACTGCCACATTTACTCTTCCAGAGCCCATTTGCTTCTAATCATGGTGTCCCTCAATCCTTATTCCAATAACCTTTTATTTAAGATACTTCAAGTCAGCAAACTTCCAGTTTTTCAACTAACACACAATCCAGGAACTGCATCCCAGTTCATGGGTAGAATTATGAGCTCCAGCACTAAAACAGCAATATCTAGGTGCACCCCAGCACCTCTCAGCTCTCCACCACCACCCCTCCAGCACTTGGTTTTCTTGGAAAGAGAAAGAAGCTGTGTTTTCTCTCACTGATTTCTCAGTATAGACAACATATGGCTCAAAACTGTGAGGCAATCTGCTCAGAGTCTGGCTGCACTCTCAGCTCTAACTCAATACAGCTTTTCAGTTGAAGTTTCTATGCATGCAATTCCTTGGGGACAGCACTGAAAGGCAGCCCCAGTTCATCTCACATCCAGCCAATGCAAGCCTGGTTCGATCAGCTTGAATAGACTTCCATTTGTACAAAGAAAAAGGAAAAAAAAATTGCATTTTTCTTTGCCCATCCATATGTGGCTCATCAAAATCCAGTCTCCCACCTGCAATTCTTTAAGCTATGTATGTAGAAGGAAACATGAAACAGAAGGATTTCTTTCCCCCTGGATAAATTAAATCAATTCCCCTGTCAAGCACTAGTGCTAAGGCACTGCCATCTAGTGTGGAAAATCAATATAACAAAGAAAGAGGAAAAACAGAAAGGAAAAAAAAAATACAAAGAGCATTTACAAAAAGGCAGATGAAATTCTATTGACTTCCATCAATTTTGAATACCCACTCATGGTGTTCATAACATTCATCATTCAACTTTATAGTAAAGCACAGAAGCCCTCCCTTCAAAGGAAAATCCCTGACCTGACAGGCTACAATGGATTCCATTAGATGGTACTGCATCATGTCAGACAAACTCAGCAGAGCCCTTGGTCCCAACAGCCTCATTTGGTGTAACTCTGTGAAACTAAAATTCTACAGTATTTAATGGTAGGAATCTCTTGGTAGAAAACAGCCTTTTCTTAACTGCCACACATTTTACTGCAAATTTACAGTTTCAAGACTTGATTCTCTAAATCATGTTATATGGAAAGCACTGCAACATAGCAATCTACAAGACCAGAAAATCCGAAATTTTTGGATTTTGCCTCTTTGTGTACTAGCTGAAGATTTTCTCTTGTCTTCCAAACATTCCTTTCCATGCACCCCCAGTTTCCTTTGTTCTATGTCCTGTGAAATTACCTACAATTGTTCAATGAACATGCAAAGGATTTGACCTGTTTCGCTTGGACCAGCTTTGAACAGATGAAGCTAAGTACACATGACACGAACCAATGGAGCATAGATTGGATAAATTTACAAAAGTTGCAGAGCCCTCATAAAGACCAGTGATTATAAATACCTTTATATTATTTAGTATTTCTACAACCTGTTGTAATCTCTATATTGCTGCCGTTGTGATCAAGAATGTTAAACACTTGATTAACACTGTTGCCGACTTCTTTCCAGAACTGTAGCGAGAGATTTTTATGTATTGCTGGTACAGATATTCTGTATCATCCTGAACAAAATCCTCTCTAGAATACAAGCTACATCAATGACTGAAAGTTCACATAACACAAGCCAAAGGGTTTTGAATACCGTGTCACTTGAGTTTTGATTTATATTTAATGTGGACACAGAGGGACAGACTAGCTGACACCATCAAGACATCCAGATGTTCTCTAAGTGGATGCAGGTGAGCTCCTAACAAGGCTATCTGTACCAATCTGCCCAATCCCTCCATCACAATAAATAGTGATGGAAATACACTATACCTTAACAACATATGCCCCACCTAGAAGAAAAACTTTTGAGAAAAAAACATATTAGTAGGCATAACTGACACAATTTCACTGATATTGAGTGTTTTGACAACCTACAACTGACACAAGAACTTAAGATCTTTTTATTATGCCGCTTCTCTATGATCATGTATCTATATTTAACTATTAGGTGTCAGCCAAAGCAAACAGTATTTCTGTTTTAGCTTGTTGTCATAAGGGAATTTTTAACAGCACAAAGAACCTTCAGCTACATCGCTTCAGCAATCTTTTCAGTAATGTGGGAAAAGCAACAGGAATATCCAACATTTTTTTTAATATGATCCTAGTAACTAGTGCCTCATGTTCTATTCTTTCATTGAAATTCCAAGGAAAAAATGTAAACTGTTGAAATATCCTGATAATTAACGACCTTGTATTTACTCTATGCATCCATTCCACAGTATATTGCTAACAACTCCATGTTGTTCATATTTCCTTTACTATTATTTTTAATAGTAAAAAAGGCTACCAAAATAATCCTCCTCAGCATTTTTGCAGTTGCTACATAAATTGATTCAAGCTATGCTAGGGGAAAAATACAGAAGCTGAAAATCAGCAGCAAAAAATTATATCACAATAAAGGAACTCAAGACTGATCAAAATGCAGAGAAACCCAAAGAAATCAGGCAGCCTGTCACCTTTATGAGAGATAGCACTAGAATCTCTCTAAAGAATGACAATAAAAATTATTTTAAACAGTGGTGATTTTCTAAATTTGTGACAGTTCTTTCTTCAAGCAACATGTGATCAACAATGACAGTGCTATCCAATAAGTAGTTTGATTACTTTTTCAGATACTTTCTTAACTGTAGCATATTTAAAATTCTATGGCTTTGAATTTGGGCCAGAAAGTCCTACAAGAAACTTTATCCTGAAGCAATTGTTTCCCTTTTAATAGGACACACTGATGTAAGTAAAAAGACAACATAAAGCTAAAGCTTTGAAGTTTATGACTTTGAGAATGATCAGAATTTATAGCTTTCTTGCATCTACCTAATTTACCTGCAGCAATTCACCTCCCCTTTTCTGAGAAGTGTTTTCAAATAGCCAATGTCAATGTAAATCACATCAGAGAAGAGAACCAGAAGATAACTTAGGAGCAGGCCAACCTCCAGCCCAAAAGCATGGTCAGTTATGAGGTTGGATCAGATTAGCAGGGCTCAATCCAGAAAAAGTCCTGAAAGCCTCAAAGGACACACAACACACACAGCATCACTGCACAGACTGTTCCAACACCTCCTTAATGGAGGAAATGTTTTGCCTTTCATCAAGGAACTTTTAAGTCTATTAGGAAGCTTGAAGGCTGAGTTTTATGTGCCTACCATATATAACATTTAACACCCTTAATTTCCTGATCCACAGCCCACAACCATATACCTTTTTAAACTGAAATTATGGCAACATGCTCTGGACCAGCAGTAATTGTCTAGTAATTTGCAATAATCATGCTACATGACTGCTTGATAATAAATAGCTTTTACTAGCATTGCTTTCACCGTTACAAACTGACCCAGTTGAGAAAATTAATGAGTGAGAGTTAACCACTGCTAGAAAGCAAGGTGAATTTTGATAAAATGTCAATTTCTGGATTGCAAAACCTACGCTACAACCATATGGGATAAGGAAGGAAGGAAATAAGTGTGGTTTATTACCAGTCATGGAGGTGATAAGAAAAACTAAATTTTCCAAAGCAGCAGTCTAAATTCAAATTTTTCTATCCCTGCTGCTTGCCTGGTACTCAAAGTGCAGATGGAAATTTTCACTGAACTTGACTGGATTTTCTGAAAATACATTCAAGATTGAAAGCATTGATTTAGAGGTCAATTTTAGTTTCATATTATTCTCAAATGGGGTTCATTACATGGTTCATTAAAAAGGTTAACTATTTTATTTTTGCTAGTAATCTCACTATGATGACCGAGGATAATCCTGATTTCAAAATCATGTATTAAAATATTTTAAAAAAACAAAGAATGTCTTCTCAGTGTTCAGAATATTTTTTCTGTGTTCAGAAAATGCAGCCAAGCAACCACTCCAGGTTCCTTTGTACCTCTATGCATCATGGTGACAATACAAAAAGTCTTGTGTACATAATTAATATTAATTATGAATGAAAAAATTTGCCATAGTCTGAAAAGCAAATAATTTTTTCCCATTTTTTAAATTTCTCTTTTTTCTGTGCTATAGCAAGTTTTTTAATTGTGGAATGCCCCACCCTGACTCAGTGCTCTGGCACTGAAGCACACCTGTGACTATGGTGCCTGGCCAGAAGTCATTGGAGGATGCAGCTCCTGACTTATTTTCTGGTATTTACAGAGGGCAGCCATGGGAAATATACATAAATAATATAAATATAGATATATACCCATGGGACACCCCCAGGGCTGTACTCACCCTGACAGACCCACTGGATTTCCCCAGCCTGCCCAGGACCCATTCCTGTTCCTCATGGCCTTACACCCACCTTGCCAAGTGCACCCAAAAGCACCATGAGCCCCACGTACGCTTTTGGCAAGGGTGACCAATGCTCACCTTGCTCCTAAGTCCATGTCAGACCCCTCAAACCAGAAAAGCAAAAACCATCTTCATGAATAAAATCTGCATGGACTTGCACAGGCCATGCAGCTTTTATTCATGGCATCCCTAGAAATGGGATTTAGGAAGGAAGAACTGCCAGGAGACAGTAGCTGGGGAACTGATTAGACAGAGAGCATTTAACCTAATCTCCTCTGCCACCAGCACATTCTGCTTCCTGTCATTAAATGTGATCACAGATGCAATTATTTAGGGGCATAATTCCACAAATTTAGACACCAAACTACTTCAGCTACAGGTGGAAAAAATAAATGCTGAAAGTAGAGGAATAAAAATATGAGTGTTGTTATGACTGGAGGCTGAACTACTAGACAGCTAAAAGTCACAAGAAGATATAAACTTAGCAGGTTATGAGGTAAAACTTCAAAAATTCCAATAATCTTCAAGTATCCAAATAACAAACAATTCTGAAAAGTTTTCCCTTCTATCCTAAATAATTACAGGGTTATTTTGAAGCCAAAGGATGCCATTATCTGCTACTCCATATGTTTTAGGGGGAACAAAACCACACAGACTGTGTCTCTCCCTGTCTATAAGATTTAGAGAGGTTATATTCACTTCCTGTACCCCAGAAACCAACTGACAGTGTGCAGATGAGAAATTTACATTTGCAAGCTATGACAACATTAAGATAGGTAAACAAGCACAGCTTTCTAGGAGACTGATAACAGAAAACTGAAATCTATGGGTCCTGGGAAAGTAGAAATTCCAAGCAGGATTATTAATTACAGTTGTCTTAGCTCCATTCCTTAAGGAGTTTTGTTTTAATCTTTAAATATGAAAAGGTTTAACTACACATAGCTCTTGTCCAAAGAAGGGGTATTTCAATGGTAAGTCAAGCAGAAAGGCAGGTGTGGGATTTGATGCCAGAATTTTGAAATTAAGAGAGGATAGAAACAACTTTGCTTGAACAACAGTCCCATTCTATCTTGCATCACAAATAGCCAAGTTATTTTGTTCTTTCTTTTTTCCCCCTGAAGTCCATGTAGCTTCAGCAATATTGATCAGCATTTGTATAAAGCTGTATAATGGTATTTTTAGAAGGACAGAATGAGTGATATTTATATTACCATACACTGGAAAGAGGCAAAAATAGATGGAAAGGCAAGAGTAGCCATGCCTCTGCTTTGTTTCAGAACTGCTCAAAAGCCACAGTAGGCATTAACAACAGAAATAGTAACAGCTGTCTGAAAAGAACAATACTGGCAAGTGACTGCCTATAAAAGGGTGACTGTGAGAAGAAAGGGAAAGAAAATGTGTTTACTAAGAAAAGCTAGCAAAAAGTATTGTTTAGTTTTAATCTTTCTCCACTGTATTATCTACACATTACACTAATTAAATTGTTGGCACTCAATTTTACTGATTTATTTTATCTGCCTTCTAGCCCTTCTGTAGTTGATTTTCATATTATTTTGTATTCATGAGTTTCAATAAGAATGAAAAAGCTTGGATTAAGAATCAGAGTGTTAGAGAATAGTTCTGTATACACAAACTGGACATTTGTCATTACTCTCATAGTTTTGCAGGTATGGTGGTTTTAATGATGATTTGAGTAACAAAAGAGGGGGAATCTTATTTAATTTAACTGTTAGTAAGAGGTTATGAAATTAACCCTTTTGCAGAAAAAATATTTATATAATCACGAATATATGCAATACTGGGTCTTTTTGCTCCTATCATTAAATAAAGAGTTTTACAGATCCCAGTGACATACATAAAATATTCACTAATACAAAGCTTTTGGAATGATAGTACACTTCCAATAACTTCTGTGGAATGCACTGACATAGTTGTAATACTTGAAGGATCCTCTGAAGATCTACATTCAATAAAATATAGAAGAATTTCACTACTAACTTAAGTTGCAGGAGAATGTTTACAACAGAATGTGACAAGAGTCCCTGAGCACTAGTACTTCTCTCTTTGGGAATATTTGTTAATACTACCAAAGGGTAAAACCCAGCAGGCATGAAAGACAAAAGATACAAATGCATCTGAAGGTTATTGTTGTTCGCTTATGCAAAAAATAAAATACACTGACTTACTTTCCAAATATTATCTTTCTGCTCATACAAAGAGAACATCTCTATAATTATTAAATACAACTGAACATATGTTAGGCAAAGACTTGGAATCTTTTCTTTCATTTATAAAAGTCAATGATGATGTTGATTTTTCCCCTCAGTTTCCCAGCCCACACCTTCTACCCCTGAAGAGGTGTGCAGAATACCTACTTCAGTGCACTGCTTGCCATGAGCAGTTGCACTTGTAACTGAATTGTTGTCTCTGCATTGAGTTATTCACAGTATTTTTTTAAAAAGTATTGTACCATTCCCATCAAAAGGAAGTATTATTTTTTATTCTATAAGCTACTCTAGTTTTCTTTTTTTGCCAAGTGCATGTCATTGGGACAGAACCAGGTCAGGTACGGGGTAGGTGACTGGAGCAGTACAAAGCCAGCCCAGGGGCGGTGGCAGTCCCCAGAGGCCACAGCCCCTGTCTCTGCACCTCCTGCTCAGAGCCTCTGCCACAGGGTTCAGGTGTGTTAGGAACAATGGGAAAGGGCACAATTACATTTTGACCCAGCTGCTCTCAGCTGCAAGGTACTGATGAAGGAATCATTGCGCCAGCTGTAACTCAGAGCAGTCTTCACACTGCCCAAGGCCAGACGGACCCCGCAGCACAAGGAATGGGCAAACACACTGTTCCAGACTCCTGAAGGAACAGCTCCTCTTTTGAGCAACTCTGGGAAAGACAGCATAAAAGTAACCTCACAAAGAAATAGTATCTGCATAAAAGTTTTTAAAGCGTTGAATTCATCTTGTTGCTAGAATCATGAAGCTCATTAACACCACCGTGATTTTTGCTGGTGAAGTCCCCAAAATATTTAGAGCTGTGATGATACAAATGAAGTTGCACCTTGCAGCAAGATGCACCCTTTAGTTTGTCTTCTGAAGCTACACTGTCAAAATGCAACAAACATAGTAAGTTTAGCTACCACAATCTTATAAAATGCAACCAAAATGGAAGGGCATCAGTTTTTAAAATTGCCATAAAAATTACAAATCATCACTACCTAACTCCTGACAGGATTTTGTGTATTAGAAACAGTTACAAAACCAAATTACCACTCATGTAGTTTGAATTTCACCTTTATGTGAGGGACTAGCACAAGGCTATTTCTTGCTTCAGTCCCAGTGAAGTTGCAATTTTGAATGGAACTTGATTATTCTCAGTTTCACACACTGTTGGTCCTTATATATATGATTAGTTCTATTTAGGTCAAAGAAAAAAAAACAAAAAGGAATTAATTCTCTTAATATTCTTGAATTTATATGAGGTAAAAGCTAAATGTGCAATTACTGGCTTAAAAATAAAAAAAATTTTAAAAATACAAAGCATTTAAATGAAAGTACTGAAATTCTGCTGAGAATCATATTTTACACATAGGACTTTTTTCTCCTAACATTTATTCAATATATGAATTTTAAGTAGAGTATAAATTACTTCTTCTGAAAAAGAACATGCAGTTTGATCAAGCTGGAGTGAACAACCTCCACAGGAAATCCATCATGAAGCATTTGATTTGCTAAAGCAAAATGGAATTTGCCTAGTAATATTTAAGGATTTTCCACTGGACTTCCAGTGGCTTGGTTTATAAAAGAACTATGATTTGAGTGGCATTAGTACTCCACATGCTTCAGGAAAAAAAGCATGTCCTGTAAGGAGAAGTGAAACAAAATCACCCTTGGATATAAAAATAACATCAGTTTCTTAGGTTAGGATCTCAGCTGGTATAGTGCCTCCAACTTTTTTCAATCATAGTCAAATAACCACCAACAAAATGAGCAGTCTGTAGTGTGAAAAAGCCCTGCAAACAGAACCACGGCCAGCTTACCTCTGTAACAGACTTCTAACAGTAAAGTACTCCAAACCTGGAGAAAAAATCTGAAGAAAAATCTGGGAGCCGATACAGAGCAGGGCTGCACCATTCGCCTCTCCTGCAGCGTGCGACACCCAGGACCTGCTCAGCTGCTGAGACGATGTAGGACAACGCTGAGCTGGCTGCAAGCTCCACTAAGCACCTCACCAGTCTCGAGCTGCCCAGGACCCCAGCAGGGTGAGATGGACACACACCACCCTGTGCACTTTCCTTCTTGACCCATCTGGGTATTCTGAGCTCATCCTTACACTGAGCAATAAATTCTTCATTACTTCTGGCCAGAACACAAGCAATTACTTCTGACTGCTTTATCCAGGCCATGCTGGTGTTCAGCTGGACCAAGAAAAGGACCTTTCCTGATACTCTTCCCTCCTCACACCCACAGGATCTTACTTTTGACCTCTGAGAGAGCTGCCTGAGCAGCTTTTAACTTCTGGACATCTGTGTGTGGAACTATGGCAAGAAAGGGGATAATGTGACAATCAATGAGCAACCTCGTGATGCAAATCTCAGTGAATTTTTGTTTGCCACACAAATTCTCACCACAGTGTAACAAATGTGGTATTTGCAGCAAAGGAGAAGGCCAGCCATAGTGAAATACCAGCCATATCACACCGAGAAAGCAAACATTGCAAAATATATTTTATTACCAGTAATGTTTTAATTTTAAATCATCTGCCTGGAATAATATTAAAAGAAAGCTTTTGTATGCATAACTTCTGTGCTTGAACAGTAGATAACTAGAATTTTGTGTTGATGCTAAAGAAAAAATAAAATATGATTTGCTCATCTTACTGTAAAAAAACAAACATTTCCCAGCAACTACTGTCATAAATCCTTGAAAATCTATGAAATGATCTGACGCCAAGAAGTGGTTCTCCTGCAAAATATTACAGATCCAGCAAAGTCAGCTTTTCTAACACTGTCACTTTTTCCCCCAAGTAATCCACAAGAAATACCAGTCTGGGATAATATCAAAACCAGTGTGTTTCCATTTCCTGACATCAGAAATAACAGCTGCTTCCATCAATTCTTGCTTATTCTTTATCTAGCACTGATCCTAGTATATAATATCCAGGATAGTTGATTTTCTTAGTTAATCCCTAATTCTATTTTTTAAATACGATGCAATATTTTCAACACTCTGCTCTAAATATTTAAAAGGCTCCAATGCTTAAAGTATGATTTTACTGTAGTAAAGTCAGAAACTGGAGACAATGGATAAAATGTGATCACAAATCATTGTATTGAGTTATGCATATTTTGAAGGAAGTGTAAAAAAAAAAATCAAGTGGTTCCTGGCATAGTTTTTCACTGCAGCAGTGTCTTTATATCAGCTGTAGAGGAATGCAGGTTAGTTTAATTTTTTATTAGAAAGTCAAATCTGTTCAAAGTTCTTTTTAATCTCATATTTTTAAATAATTCTGAGATAAAGTCTATTGGTTGAAATGATGACTAACATCAGAATACCAGTTTCAGTAGACTAGATTATCACACATTATATCAAGTGGCATCATCAGAGTAATATTCTTATATTATTAATTATGACTGCACACTTCGATACATCCCTTTGCATTCAGGAACATATATTTTGGAAGAATGACAAGATAAGAAGCAGTCTATTATTTACTTAATTTTAAGCTGTATTAAGAGTTGAGCTGAAATTATAAGATGGAACATCCTAAAGTCCTGCACCAGTTTTCCAAAGTCAAAGGACTGCCTACAAAATCTCTCTTTAAAGGGCTTTGCTCAATACTCCTGTCAGAAACAACATTCTAGATCTTGAAACTGTTAGAAATCTGAAGCTTTTCTACACTTTGCTTGTGATACTGATTTAATCCTTCACATCACCTCACCACACTAAAAATTTGTACTCTAATCTTTGATGCTCTTGTTCAGGTTCAAAGTAAATTGTCCCAGTTTATCTCCATGTGCCGCAGAGATGCAACTTCCTTGGTCTCATTTTTCTCCTTGATGTCTTACATATATTTATTCCAGATTAAAAAACTCCACCAAAGATGCAGTGATGGATGGAGAAGAGCTTGACATGGTCACAGTAACCATTTGCAGGATGGCTCTCACACCACTCTGCCCTCAAAAGAGCAGTTTAGGGTTATGTGCCAACCCACCAACCCCTCACTACCCCAGGGGATGCTGAACTGGATTTGGCACTTACAACACCTCAAAGTATTTTACGTGCAATGACACAATCAATGTTGGTTAGGTTTCATTGTTGTTGTTGTTGGGTGGAGTTTGTTTTTTTGGGGGGGTTGCTGCTATCATTGTGTTTGAGTTTGTGTTGATTTTTTTTTTTCAAAATACCATACTGCCTCCTAAAAATTAATTTCTTCCAACTGCTTATTCCCCATCTGATTGCAAAATTATTATCACTTGTTTATGACAATTTCCACAGCATCCAGTGTAATCTCAAAGTGCTGTGACTTCAAGTAGAAAATAAGCACCATAAATCCATGCTAATGTCACCTGTTATAAAACAAAAAGAAGAGAAAAGGAAAACAGAAACTGTCATATGTGAAACAGGAGTGTCAACACAGAAGGCATGTCAAAATTTTCAGGAATATTACTGTATTCTTCTTATAATAAAGATGTCAGTTCAGCACAGTAAGCTTTCAGCTGAGCACAATACTCTCAACACCCCTAAGTCACATTGCATAGCAGATGTTAAAAGCAAAATCCATTAGGACTAATTAGATTCTACAGAAGAAAAAAACTAGTAATAGCATGCACAGGCAATCTTGCATTACGCAACAGTACTGAGAGATGAACCACCAAAAAAATCCCCTCCAAAACTTTAAACAAGTAAATTTCACCCTTTTCTCACAAAGATGCAAGCTAACAGATGTTACAGAGCTTGCAGCCACAGGAAGGAGCAAGGTCTCCTGTCTCCAGTTAGAAGCAACTTTTGTGATGGCCACGGCCTACTGTACATCAACAGGTAATTAATTAATCTGTCATCCTCTATGGCCGTGTGAAACTAAGCAGCAGAAGAGTTTGAGCATCCTTCCCAAACTGCATATGCATCTCATGTTACACTAACCTGACCCAAGTCATCCTCATGTGTACTGGGGTGAGAGTGTTAATAGCATGGAGCCAAAAAAAACCAGTTTGTGGTACTCTCTGATAGAGCCTTTCACTACCACATAGAAGTTTACTCCCTTAACTGACCATTAAGAGACAGAGACAGGATTTGTAATAGACATGTGGAACAGATCTATGAGCACTTTCCAGAATTGAGCCACCAATGCAAGGTACAGGCTAAATTCTGGCCATGTACTAACTGGGTAGACAAATGAATCTGTCATTGCATACATGATAGCTCAAATACCACTAAGGGCAAAGAACTTAATTTTTCTTTTTATAGGATTTATACATACTAAGAAGGAAATCTGGTTTTGTATTTGTCATGACACATTGCCAAAGGCTGAAGTGCTATTTCATGGTAAGCAGTGTCAAATAACCTCTGGTTCCTCAATGAGAATTAGTCTGCATCTATCCCTAGATATTAAGCAGTTCATAAATGAGTTTAATGCATATGCAGTATCCCAGGTGAATTTGATCTTCCAGAATGTTTAAGAATATAAAGTAATTTCCTTTTTTTTAGAAAAGTGATAAATGATCATTTCAACTACCAAAGTTTGAAAGATCCTAGAAACAGACCTGAAATATGTTTCACAAACCACAGATTAAAACTTTGTCTTTCTTTAGTAGCTCTTGGGTAGAAACTCATTCAGCTACTTATGGCCTCAGAAAACAAACAGAATGAATATATCCTCATGTATGTTTCCAATCACCTTACTATCTACCATTACTAGGAAACAGAATTGTCCACAGTCCTCAAGAGAAATGGTGAAAAATAAGTTTACATGACTGTTATGGACTTGCAGACCAACAAATAACACAGTTGCTGTTGGTTGCAGCTGCTCATGCTGTGAATAACAAATGTAAATGCAGGAACAGCTTTTTCCAGTGGGATATAAAACTGGGTTTCTTCTTTGTTAGCACCAAATTAAGTCTCAGGCACTGTCCAAAACTGGAATAGGCTCCCTGAAGTCTTTCGTCTTGATATTTTTTTGCCTGGAAAACACAGTCCAGGGCTGGATATGAGAGCTCTTGAAATCAGCAACTTCCCACCTAAAACTGCTTCCTCTTCAGGGCTCATGGGGACATTTGGCAAAGAATGAAATGAAAAGCAACTGCTCTTCTTGTGTATTAAGCTCTGCTCATGAGCAAGGAAGGAAGGTGGCCGTGGCTAAGGCTGTTGGAGAGCTCCTAGCTCTGATCCCTCTTGTCACTCTTGGTGCAGAGCACAAGGCTCCCAAGGCTCACTCTCCCTTTGATGGATTCTTGTGCAGCTGTCAGGCAAGGCAGCAGCACACACACAATCCATCCAGGGCATATTTTAATTATTATTATAATAAAGTGTTGTTTTATCAACAGTCTCCATCAATTGGACATTTAGTCAGACTAAAAAAAAAAGACAACAAAAAAACTAAAGCATTTACTTCAGGCACTGTTTCACACGTTTCTCTTCCCATTTTGGTGATTTTCTTTAGTGTTGTTTCCATCTTGCTATATTTCAGAGAAATGTATCTGATCATAAAACAATGTATAAAGTTGTTATACAAAAAAGATTCTAAATGCATAACAAGCAACCAAAATTAAAGTATGCCCAACATCTTTTCAGCCTATTTTTATCTTAGCCAATTTTTTGCATTCAGAAGTAAAACAAAACAAAACTGCCACCTGAAAAATTAGGCAAAACCATAAATTTTCAGTTAACTGTATCAATTTAAGTAATTAACTAACTATTTTGCTTTTCACTTCAGAAGCTTGAAGACCAAAAACCAAAACAAAAATCATGACATACATCCAGTTCATCCCTGGCATTATTCCAAATAAATCAGTGGTATTACACTGGGGATTAAGTTGGAACACTGATGTGAATTAGAGGACTGTTCTACACAGCAGCCTCATCGTAACATACACACAAAAAATAACCAAAACATTATGAGCATCACAAATGCTCACGAAAAAAATTATGCACCTTCAAATCCATTTATAAGCAAGTAGTACATACTATTTCAAGGAAATTTTATTATCTAGAAAATAATTATGTCGAATTTTCTGAGAAAGAAGGTTTAATAATCATGTAAAATACTTGATAGAATTCCACCCAGGAGAACTGAAGCTCCTCTAGAGCTCAGATTTCACATATCCCATTGAAATATGACCAGTGATAGGTTGCGCAGTTAATCTTCAAAAACTGTTTTAATCCAGTTTCAAAGATTGATCTGAGTACTCAAGTCTGCTCCTATACAATACAGAGCAATATAAAGTAATGAATTTCTCCTCCCAGCAGAAAACTATTCACATTTCCCTCCTCTATTAAATACCGTGCCTAAGTCCAGTTTTGCAGGGCAAACAAGTTGCTTCTGTTCAGCTGCCTAACCAGTGAAGTTAGTCAGAGGTTGCATCTCCCACCTCACCACAGAGGCAGGCAGATGCTCTGCCAATTCATCCCTCCTTTGCTCAGGGAGCGTGAGACCACACAGAGGCAGAAGAGAGAAGTGAATGCAGAACACATCTCTCTTCTGCCGGCTCGCTCGACTCACATCTGTAATGTTTAAGGCTGCCTCTGCCTTTCGAAGACAAATCTCTGCCAGGGGATGGTGTTCTCGATCCAGCTGCAGTTTCATGACCCAAACCCGCTGCTCGGCCAGTGCCCTACATAGCACTACATACTTTGCCAGATTGAAACTCATTCGTCATCGCTCGGTTTTCCTATCTGCGAGTGACCCGAAACCTCTAAGGCTACCCACAGCCAACCAGCGAAGTTGCTTACGAGCTGTGTAATGGTTATGGAGCGGTTAATTTCTCTTTTCCAATTTTCGTCCACCTTGGAGCCAAACACTTTCTCGCTCCTCGGGAAGTTGGCTGTGCCCTCGCTGCCCCTTCCCTCACGGGGACCGTGCCCAGGCGCAGTGCGCTCCCTTGAAGGAAACGCAGCGATAAAATATTAAAACCCTTCCTTGCTCGGGCATCTCTGCGTCGCCTCGCCGGCGGGAGCACCGCAACGCTCCGCGCCGGAGCCGCGCCCGCACCGCGCACCGTGCCCGCCCAGATGGGCAGGGACACCCCGCTCCCGAGGTCATAGCCCCCCGATCCGTGACCAGTGACCCTTCCCCCGGGACAGCCCGACACGTGGGGGCTGCCTCTCGGCACTGAAAGGCGGGATCAGCCCAGGCTGCCCCACGGAGTGTGCGTGGGGAAATGCTCCCACGCCGCGCTCCGGACGGGGCAATTTAGGCAGTCCTGTCCCGCCCCCCACAACGCACAAAATGAAATTTGAACTATGGCGGTGACAGAGCGGAGTGAGGGGAGACGGGGCAGCCCCCATTTCTCTCCAGCTACAAGTTGCTTTGTGACAGCGAGTGCTCTGGGGGTGCAGCTGTACTTTAGGAGCACCCGCCGGGGACGGGGGCGAGGGGGACGGCACCGGGGCGCGGGCAGCACTTACTGAAGAAGATGTACTCTGTGTAGCTGCTCCAGATCTTGTCGTCCCTGTACTGGTTGATGAAGGCGGCGGTGCCCGTGGAGTTGCAAGCCACCATGTGGAAGCCCGCCTCGGAGAGCCGGTCGAAGGCTTGCTCCAGGTAGGTGAATTTGAGGTAGAAGCGGGAGGTGTACTTCTCGGGGGGGCGGTCGGGGTCACGGCTCTCGTTGAGGGTCTCTCCGAAGACCTCCTTGGCCAGAGCGATCCTACCGCACACCATGATGCGGGCGACGCGGCGGAACTTGGCGTCCGCCTGGTTGTCCCGCACCGTGGTGTAGGAGCCGCGGTAGCCCACGGTGAGGAAGCCCGAGCGCTTGTCCAGCGCCGCCCGCTGAAGCCGGTCGCTGCTGCCCTGCGAGTTGCTGTCCTCCAGGTCGCTCTGGCAGCCCTCGTCGTTGAGAGAGCTCTGCTTGGTGACCTTGGGCGACAGCAGCTTCACCAGGTCGCCCAGCTGGAAGTACTCGGCCTCCCGCAGGAGCCGCTCCTTCTCGGGGAAGTGCTCGGGCAGCGCCAGCTGCTTGTCCCGCAGGTAATCCAGCACGTACCTGAAGAGGAAGCCGTCGCGGTCGATGAAGAAGCGCGCCCGGCTGTCCCTGGGCAGCTGGCGGGCCGCCGCGGGGCCGCCCCGGCACGGGGAGAACATGGTGGCCAGCGTGCTGTCCGGGACGCTGAGCAGCGTGGAGTGCCTCGTCACGTACACCTGGCCCCCCACGTTCAGCTCCACCACCTCGGGGAACGGCGAGCCCGACGGCCCCGATACCATGTCGCTGATGGGCAGGATGCTGCCGCCCGCCTCCTTCAAAGCCATGGCTGCGAGCGGGCGGCCGCGAAGGAGGGTCTCCCTCCTAAAAAAGCCGGCCTCCCTCCACCCCTCCTTCCCTCCCCTCCCCTCCACCCACACCTCCCTTCCTCCTCCTCCTCCTCCTCCTCCTCCTCCTTCTTCCCCTCCTTCCCCCGCCGCCCGGCGCGCCCGGAAGCGCCTGGACGGAGCCGCTGCTCCGCCGCCCTCCGGCGCGGCAGCGGGCGGCAGGACCCCGGCCCGGGCGGTGGGACAGCCTGGGCTGGGCTCTGGCACGGCCCGGCCCGAGCGCGCCCCGGCGTTGGCTGCTCCGCCCGGCGGGGCGCGGGGCCCGCAGCCGCGCTGGCCTCGGCGCCGAGCGGCCGCCGGAGCCGGCTGCCACTTTGCCAAGCGCTGCCGCGCTGCCGGGCTCGGCCCAGGGAAGAGCCAAGCCCATACCGGGCTCCTCCCCTCGCTTCGGCTGGCTGGCTTCGGTTTGAAATTAATTTTTTTCCCCCCCTTGAAAATCTCCCAGCCTCCCCCAAATGCCTCTGCCTGTCTTACACTGTCGCTCCGGTCGGCACCTGCAGTGCTAGAATGATGGTCGTCCTTCCAAGAGTGGCATCCAGCAGAATGCATATGACAGCATTTTTGCCCATCTTTCCTCTATCAGCATGCCTTTAATACGAGCAAAGAGGGCATTTAATAGAGGGCACAAAAGAAACCAGCGTTCTACTGTGCTCGTGGCGCAAATCTAATGGGTCCTGATGGGACACAAATGCTTTTTTTGATGTTGTGAGGATTCGCTATGGCAAGGCACACTGGATCTTGATTTTCAGAGAATCTAAGCATGCTCTCTAGATGACGATGGAATTGGGGTGATTCAGAGCAGAAAAAAGTCAGCTGCCTTTAGGATCCAGATGACAGACACTGGTTTGGAACACATTAGTGTCTGGATTCTTGGCTGTGAAGCACCTAAATTTCTACTATGTTTAAGCAGTATAGAGTTTTAAATTTTTATCTGTTTCTAGTGATAGCCACAGCTCACCTGCATCCAGATTTCTGATGCATGTATTTCCAGGCTGTGCTGCTGGAATATATTAGAGCCCAGATTTGTGCTCATGCATTGGCTGAGAGATGTACAATTGCATTTGTCAGAAAAACCAAGGCCTAAACCTGACTGTGTTTCTCTGACTACCAGTGCCAGCCGTAAGTGTGACTGTTAAGCTGGATGTTTCATACATGGGAACATTTTAGCTTTTATTTTTTTTGTAATCCTTTAAATCATGAGGGTTCAACCATTAATAGTGCCACCTAGGCAGGAGCCCAACTTGTTCTTCATTAAAACAAAAGTGACTTCAGGCCTGGGGGTAAAAATCATCAGCAGGTAGATAGCTGCAGTTTGTCGCTTCCTCACTAGTGTGCTGTGATCAAAATGACCAGTCATCCAAAGCTTGGTCAGGGTCTTTAAACTACTAGCAAGGACTTCTCTGCTTTAAAGCAGTAACATACACATCTACAGCACTTCGTCTGACCTGTCTTAGATATCTCTTTCAGGGTGGAAGGAATCAGTCCATGGTGATACTTTCCTCACTTCATTTGCTACAGACTAACCCTAAATTTGTGTTTAGAGAGAGCTCCTTTAGCTTTTACATGGCTAAATCGAGAAAAGACTCCTAGAAAATTAGATGTGTTGTGCTTCAAACATAAGAATTTTGTGGAAGTTAAAGGACATGCGAACAAATGTGCAGGAAAGATTTCTGCAGTGCCCCTTCTTAACCATTAACTGAAACCAATTAATAGCTTTGAAAAAAGAAATAACTATAAGAAACAAAGTAAAAATTTGTCCCTTTCCTTGTTTATTTTGTTTGAAATGGTCTTAAAGGCCAGAAAAAAACATTCAAACTGCCGGGCAAGAAAGAAGGGCATCATTGTTTATTGACAATTTTTGCTGTATGTTTCTGTAGGTGTAATTCCTTGGGATATGAGAGAAGTCAGTTTTCATCGTCTTGTTCATTTCTGCAGGGGATATTGTTTCTCTTGAGGATTCAGATGAAATGTTTCTGCTGATTTTTAAGAGGACAGATTTCCTCTCCACTGTCTTTTGTGCAATATAGAATAATAGTTTGCCCACGTCTAAGACAACTCGCTCCAGAGTATTGCATGGCTGTGACACTGCAGCACCACACTTACGAGCAGCACTGAACTGTTCCTATGGTCAGAGTGGTGCCATTAGCAAGAGGATAATTGCATTTGGTTTTCTCCTCCAGAAGCCTGCAGCTGCAGCAGAACTGTATCTTAAACATTCTCTCTGGTCACTTGTGTTTGCAAGGATGTGAAATCTAAGAATACATAGTTCAACAAGGTAGAGTGAGATCACTTGCCACACAGAATTTATCAGGGTTTGTAAGTTTGCATAGAAGTCATGCATAAAACAAATATTAGTGTATTATTTATGGAAGTAAGAAGTTTCTTCTCAGGATTATCAGTGAAAGAAGGGACAATCTGTGCTACATTCTTTCTAGGCTCAACAGCCACTGTGACACTTGAAAAATCCATACACCAAATGTTACAGTCACTTCTGTACTATGCTCCTGCATGCTGTTTATTATTTGGTCAGCTCATGGTTTCCTCTGTAAATAAGCATATGCTAGGCCCATCAATGTCTTTGTCTGAGTTGATGAAAATAGCCCATATAAACTCCAAAGGTAATTTTTCATGACAATGGACAGAGAGAACTTGTTTGTACTCTGTGGGGTAGGAGCCATCTTCTTACAGGTCTACATTATGTACTGTAGCAGCATCCTGCAATGCTGTTTGAGTGGAGTCTAAGGGCAGTATGATGGAGAAAAGTAAATCTTTAAGTACATAAGTAAATACCCTTAAACTTCAGACATGTAATGGTTTCTGATGCTTAAAGCAAAGAAGGAAAATGCAGGTGAAAATCTGTCATGGTCTGTTTCTTTATCTGTCAGGACTGTTTTGAGATTGACCTGAGGAATTCATGTTGGAGATTCCCTTAGGTAGGCACATGTGCCAGCAGCAGGCAGCAGCAACAACAGTCCTTTTGGAAGTAACCTAGAGGGGCACAGTCAGGATAAATTCCTCAGATAAAAATCTTCTTTTCCCTGTAGTCCTTCCTGCCCTGGAGCCAGTTGGTGTGCTCGTTTGACCAGTCTGCATGATGAATCTCAACTAACCTGAGAGGATCATGCTGAGAGAGGGGAAAAACAGAAAAGAGGGTCAGGAAGATCGTCTGGACCACATCATGTCGATCAGCCAGGTCATTCTAATGAAACATTCATGTAGATAAAAGTATGCATTTACTGCTGCTCAGACAGTTCTAAAATGGAAATTAGGATGTCAGGAATTAATACATTTATTTGGCTTACTGCTCAGCCAGGTTGCAAGGTTTTGAACTGATTTACCCAGGTAAAGGTAAATTTTTTACATATAAAAATGCTATACTAATCTCTTGTGAAACTGTATTTGGTAAAATTGTTAAATAAAACAGCGATTCTGAGAAGGAGAGAGGTGAAAGTGAGAGTTTTCTTCATGACAGACTTGTTTTAAAGACACTCTTGAGTATGATTAAAAAAAAGAAAAATCATTCACTAATACAATACAAGGTGATTGGATAACATGAAATAAAGGATACATAACCACTTTTCAAATTAAATTGTAAAAAAAAAATCTTATTTCTCTATGAAAATGAGCAACCAAGTAAAGGATAATGTGTAGTAAAAGAACACATACTCCCTTAGAGAGAGAATGATAAAAATTCTGTTATCCCAGCAAGGGAATAAATTAAGTGAACTTTTCTAGTAAGGAGAAAATTCTTTGTCCTGAGCTGCACAATCAGGAAAGAAGAACTCCTGCAAAAGAAGTTCCAGATGATTACTCTGAGCAGGTCTGCAATAATTACAGAAATCACCTAATAAGCATTTAAGATCATTATATTGTCTTTCAAACAGTCATCAGCACAAAAACATATATATTAAAATTGTAGCCAGGAATGTGAAAAACTGCCAGCAGAATCATATTTCCAACCCTGTTGTACTCTGGCCCAGAAAGCCTACAAGTCTTGGCCACTTTCACAATTTCTTCTTTCATTTTATTTGTCATTTCTGTCATTTTCACAGATATTAATATTTTCCTGTTAAGAATTCTTCCTGTTAAGGTCTTACTTGCTTTTCTGTTAGCAACAAAACATCATTCCAAAGTACTGATTTTTCTAAAGACTTTGAGCTTGTCTGTTTTCCATCCACCTACCAGTCAACACTTCAATACATATGTTCTCTTTGTTCCTTATTAACTCATTCAGCACATTTTCCTTCCAATCCTAAGATTCATCCTTTTTAAACCTTAGATGTATTTATATGTAACATTTCATTATTCTGAAATGATTGGAATTCTGTCCTACAAGGATTTAGAAATGTTTGTATTTACATTGTGTTTATATTGTAACTATATATAGTTAATTATCAGAGTTAAAGAGAAGCACTCATACACGTAGGTGTGCTGTGGCACTTTGTACATTCAGGGCCTAAACAACATTGTATACATTTGGGTTAGGACTCCAGATTATTTAAATCCCAGTTGCAGTACTGGGATTTAAATCAGAAGAAATTAGCCTGTAGGCCTGATTCTGGGAATCTGGGAACTTTCTTTACAGTCTGTAGTTATTTATAGCTCTAATTTACGTTGCATTTGAAACATAGCAAGCAGTTATTAAGGTTTTAAAAATGATGAATTCTCAGGGAAAAAAAAAAGACCTGGTGAGAAGTTTTGTAAGCCAGGTTAATCAAGAAAGAATTTAGCAACTTTTGCTTCCCAAGGACTGGAAGTTTTACTCACTAATAGTTAATTTATCTGTTTTCTGACAGTATTTACGGAGGTTACCACTGTGAAGTCAGCTCTGTCTTACTGTGGCTGAAGTGATTTGTTTGAATTATTCATGACAACAGCTGCATTAGCTTTACCTGACAAGTTCCTCAGGTCGAGAGTCACTTTTCACTTATGAAAGTTAAAATGATGCTTGGGCTTTCATACTGTAGCAGTTTGGGGTATTCCCTACTAAATAACTAGTATTCTCTGCTAACAATACCAAAGTGAAACTAAAAGAAAGATCAACCCCAGGAGTTATAAACCTTTGTTAGAACATTTCAACTGTATTTTTTTACCCAGACATATATGAGAATAATTTGATATTTTATATTATTGTGTTTATTCCGTGAAAAGTGCACAATTTCTTTTCATCAAAATTAGCACTCAGAATTAGCATTCCAAAAATAATTCGTTCATAGTTCCTTTTCAGAGCAGAAATGTGTCTTCTATGTAAATTTGCACTAGCCTAAATCTGACTAAATTCTAACTTCAATGTGTCAAACTCTGCATTTAACATATTCTGCCTATAAACACCCCCATAGCAAGAATCTGTTCACTTGCTGTTAATTAGGCCTAATAGCCTGAACAGTTATGCAAGTGTATTCCAAGTATGACAATGACATTTTTCTCACTTTTCTCAGTGTAGGCTGTATTTAGCATTTGAATGTACTATTTTTTTTCCTTCTTCATTCATTTATCTTTTTGAAAAAAACATCTTTTAAATGTTGATCAGTGTGAAGTCATTTCCTCAGAAGTACTGCTTATTGATGTTCTGCTCAGCTGCTCATTTCTTTCTTATTCTCAAGCAGCAATTTATCAGAGCCTGCCGAAATGAACAGCTTGACAGAACATATATATATATATATATATGGTATCATATGGTTTCCTTATAGTGAAGTTAGGCTGTATTTCATTAATACTTTCTCACTATTAAGACATTTAATATGGTTGCTTGCTATAGCAACAGTTTTTATGCAATTACACACCTTTTTGCTGTCATCAGAACAGGGTATCTCATATTCTCTCACTGCCACTTCATTATGAACCTAAATTGAATGAAATACAGAAATCTCAGGTAGTGAGGACATGGATGTAGTGGCACACACTTGTGCTGGAGCAGTTGCAGTCTGAGTCTAACTGTTTTGTCAATAAAGGTTTTGATTTTTCTGTGTTTTGATAGAGTCTGCACAATCACAGCTCCTTTTGGTTTCAGCTTCTGTTTGCAGTGTTCAGGAGTTCTGACAAGTAGGCACTTAGTGTCTGAGTGGGTATGAATCTACAGTCTAGCACACAGAAATGAATGCAGAGTGTTTATTTCAGGAACTCCCTACAGTAGTGCAAATTATGGCTTCTCTAAATTCAGTACAGATTTTTGCTGTTTGCTCTAGGTTATCTAATTTTGGAATAGATGATCATAACAATCTTTTCCTTCTTCATTAATGGAGAAAATTTCAAAGAAAATATAATGCACAATGCTTTTCCAGTTTAAAATTATGCTTGAGTTTCTACATGCACAAAACCAAGAAAAGTAATTGTTTTGGTAATATCCTAATTTGCCATGTTGTATGCCAATGTTTCTGTTAGTTAAGTGAAAAAGGAAGACGTGTCAGTCAAGGTTCTGGTTATGCAAAACACTTAAGGCCACATCTAGAACAGAATACTGAAAAGCCTTTCCCGATTCACAAAATTTAATATGACTGAGGTGCCCAAACAAGGGGTACTATTTTGGCACTGGACATACAAACATTTTTGCAGTATCTGATGAGCCCTATTGCTTATGATGAGAGTACTGATTGATGTAAAAAGTATGCACATGCAATGCAGGATCAGAGATTATATTAAGTCTTTACTTCTGTGTTTGTTATACTGATGTTTTGTTAGTCAAGCTTAAAACAATAATTCATAATGTTTTAGAGCTTACTGTCTACTCACATCCTTCACAAGAGGCAAAATAGCATAATGAAATACGATTATTTGTTTGTAATTTCCATATATTTTTATTCTTTCTTTTGTACTTATTTTTTTCCTGATGTTCCATTGTAAAACCAAATCAGAATACAAAGATAGAATTTCTTTGTCGTGCAGGGGGCTGCATTCAGAAAAGAAAGCAGCAGAAGGTGTTACAATGATAAATTAATGATAGCTTTAAAAGAAAAAAGTATGGAAGTGACAAAGCTCCAAAGAATAGCACAGTAAATTAGCACATGAGAATGAAAAAGTCAGTAATACTAATAACAATGTGCATTTGATTTTACAGACAATCAAATTGTTATCACTATCAAAATAGTATTAGACTGTAAGGAAAAAATAAGAAAGTAAAATTCATAGAGGTGTTTGCCTCCCACACTTTAGAAGACAATAAAATAGACAAAAAATAGACACATAACGCAGTTAAAGACATTTTGGTTCAAATGCTGTACCACATTATTTTCCCTTACTGTCATGTTGATAGTTTGAGACTGGTCTGTGTTGTAAATGACAGACTTTTTTGAAGAGTATAACTATATCTTAAAAGGAAAGAAGTCAAAACTACAGAAGCTTCTCATACTTGGTCGCACAAAGTGAAAGCTGAGAGGAGTTCAATTACTGTGCATGACTACGGTATGAGTTCTGAAATCCTGAATGGCCAGGCTGGCCCAAGGCCAAGTAAGTTGAAACTGATCCTAGATACATTTATGCTGACTACGGGAAGGAAGTCAGTTTCAGAAGAGGGGGTTTCTGACCCTCATACTCTATTGCTAGAATCAAAAGGACAAAAAACAAAAAAAAAAACAAACAAACAAAAAAAAAAAAACCTGAACCAACAACAGCCTCAACAAAGCAGCCTTAATTTGTTTCAAGATGTTTCTAGGAAATAATAAAATAATAAATTTGATTTCTAGCCCAGTCTCATATTCCTGGTTTCTCTGAATTAGAGCACCATATGTAGATACAGGGCTACAGTGTTCCTGGCGCAGCCAAATTTCTGGTCATAGGCACTGGTTCTCCAGGCACCTGCTGCAAAGGAGGAAGGACCAGGTACTGGAAGGACCAGCCTGGGGTGATGCTGTCCTGGATGTAAGAACAAGGAGGAACTGTCAGGGCTGAAACAGTGACTAAGACCCATTATTGTAGTGATGGGTCTCTAATCTCACTTTTACCACTGACATAAGTCTAGAAACTTTTCTTGTTGCCGTTGATGCCCTGGTCACATTTAATTCTGCCAGGGCATTACCTTTCCTAACCTCATTGCTGGCTGGTAGGACAGTCTGTCTGTGTCCCTCCAAGGCTACCTGTCCTTGCTTCCCCCCTTTGCCTGGGCAGCAGCCTTGGCCTAGGTGCCTGTAGCAGACTCCCACTATGAAGTCACCTCTCCCTGCCCTGTATTTCATCCTGGATTCTCATATCCAACCTGTAGGCTTTTGCCTGGCTCCTCTTCCACTCCCAGGGGGAGCTCCAGGCGCTCCACCTGCTTATTGACAGAGAGTGTGACACCCTCTCAAGCCCTGCAAGATCAAGGAGCAGATCCTCCTGGAACCTGTGCTAAGGCACTTGGAAAATGATGAGGAGATTGGCCACAGCCAACATGGCTTCGGTAAGGGCAAATGGTTCCTGACAAATCTGATGGCCTCCTGCAGCAGGGTGACAGTGTTGGTGCATAAGGAAAGGGCAACTGTCATCGTCTGCCTGGACTTGTGCAAAGCATTTGACACTGTCCTGAACAACATTCCTGTCTTTAAACTGGAGCTATGTGGATTTGGTGGATGGACCACTTGACTGATGAGGAATTGGTTGGATGGTCACACTCAAGGAGTTGTGGTGAAAGGCTCAAAGTCCAAGTGGAAGCCAGTGATGTGGTGTTCCTCAGGAGACAGTACTGGGACCAGCACTGCTTAACATCTTTGTTGGTGACATGGACAATGGGATTAAGTGCACCCTCAGCAAGGCTGGTGACAGCACCAAGCTGAGCATGCAGTCGACACACTGGAGGGAAGGGACCTTGACAGACTTATGAGGAAATAGATGATCTTTGAGGTGTCTTCCGGTCCAAACTATTCCATGTGATTCAACCTCCCTGTCTCTTGTGAGACTCTTTCAATAGCTGCTAACCCCTTCTCATTCAATATATCAAATGGGGAGGAAGGACTTCTAGACATTATCTGAGTGCATCAGTAATTCAGTTTCTTAGGTGTTGTAGTATTAGAAGAACGTCTTATAGTCAGCTGACTCTATTCAAGCAAACTGTAATCTTACCTTAATGTGGCCTCTCTAACAAGTACATACACAGAGAGGATGAAAACAAAAAGAGTAAATGTAAGCAAGGGTTTGGGTGGGTTTTTTGTGGTAGAAATGTGCTATATGACAGATTAATGGGAAATAGATAGACATTAATATACAATAATGTAAGCTCAGTTATAAAAGGATGTTAAAATGAATATATAAAAATGAAAATATGTTTAACCAAGTAGATGGGAGGGTGAAAGAGCTAGTCATATGAGGAGAAGTAGGCTATTATGGTCACAACTTAAATCTGGCTTGAAGATTACATTATCTGGGCTATTAAAAATAACAGTCACAGATTAGATGAAATCAGCAGAAATGTGAAATGAAAAGTTTGTGAAATGGGAAACCTTTGCCTTCCTTATGAGCAGCAGCCATCAGGAATGAGACCACTTAATTCCTTTTCACTTTGGGGCAAAGGAGAATGTAAAAAAATGTTGTAATACCAACTTAAATGAGCCAGAAAATGCAATGTGAAGAGGAAAAGTTTGGGTTTTCCTTCCAGCTGGTCCAATCCATGCTATGAGAAAAGGCAGAGAGGAGTAAAAACATCCCCTTATGCATTCTCTGCCATGGCTGGTTTTCACATAGTCATTGACTTGCTTGTTACTTGAGTGAAAAACAATTGTGACCTGGTCATTCCTAAGGCTGCAGTGTCATTCAGCATTGAATCTGAATTGGTCTCAGAGAATGAACTGGCTATACCAATATGCTATATTTTACCTTCTCCCAAAACAAGAGCTCAAGTGTAAAATGACTGAGTAAATTAAAAGGCATATGGAAAGGTCAAGAGAGCTGTAGGAGTAATGAGAGATTTTCTTAACCTAGTCATAGCTTTGAGAGACTCAAGTGGAAGAAATTAAGCTGGTAGTATATATATGGCAATAAAATACAGACACTATTTTCCTACATCATAAGATTCAAAATAGTTTTAGCACAAATACTGCTGAGAATTACAAATCTCACAAATATGAAGAAAGCATGGAAGATGTCAAGCATGAAGATGAAATGAAAAGAAAAAATTGAGGTAAAACAGAGATGAGTCCTATTAAGCATCAAACCAATGTGTTCAGGAACTAATAATTAAAATCCAATGGCTTGAGGTACTAGGGAATACAAAAATATTTCAATGATTGAACATACTAAAGGTACTTAGTGCTTCAAGTAGTGTAGTATAAGTGTAACTACATATAAGTGTAATATTAATACCAGCACTAATAAAGCATTAACACAGAATTAAGAAAATGGCCAACTAATTTTAGATTTGACTAAAAAATGTTGTCTTAACATTGGTTCCAGTTTTATAAAGTGCACTTCATATTATAAATCATGAAATATTACAGGTGTTGCTCATTTTTCCATCTGCTGGAAATTGGGATTTGAAGGATCATATTTCTGAGGGCTTGCTTTTTTAATACCTAATTTATTTATTCTTTGTGTATGTTGCAAATGCATCTTAGACTTGTCATTGACTGCCTGTGTTCTCTCAGCTCCTGGGGTCAACACAGCAAAATGACTGCTATGGGGTTGAAGTGTACTTAAGACTAGGACATAACTCCTTGCAGGTGATGCTGATCACAAAAGGTTGAAATCACTACTTTAGCTGAATATAAGATCTATCTTCCTCACACCAGTCGCCTACTTTTATAATCTCAGAGCTTTTTATAATGAAAAATTATCAAGTAAGGCCCTCAGTTCTGTTGCAGTAACTGAATTGGGGATGGAGGCAGAAAAAAATTCAGTACCATTTTTTATTTTTTCAGACTGTGACCTACATGAATAATGACCTACATGAATACTTACATGCTTTTTCTTGATTTAATTTGGATCTGCCTGGCTGATGACAGGTTTTGTTTGCATGCACAAGAGCAACGTCACCATTCCAAAGTGAAATATATCTTATTTCTAAGATGCATTATAGAAAAAGGGAATTTTTCTAAGGCACGATAGGGTAAAGGAGCATATTCTAATTACTTAGCCCAGAGAGTCTGCATTGCATGTAAATCATAGAAGAATTTGGCCTATAGAGCCATGTTTATCTCTGGGAGAAAAAGCACATCTTCATCAATAATATCAAACCAGCAGTGAGTGGGACCAAATTTTGCATGTGTGGAGGGTGTGTTCTCAGCCAATTTACTCATCTTTTAGGCACTATGTTGTAAGATATTATTAGGTTTCTACTACATAGGTAATCACAGAGGCTGTTTTTCATGAGGTAAAGAGGCTGGCTGCCATCCAAGAATTTTTTACTGCATTAAAAGAAAATTTGATGATAGTGCTAAATTCACATTATCTGTATTGAGAACATCCTACCTAGGAGCACACAACACTATTTTAACAACTATATCCAAAGGATCAACACCTTTAAACTCTTTTACTTGGAAAGAGGTAGAAACAAAAGACCTTTTTTTTTTTTCTTGAAAGCTTTTCAGTTTAGCTTTCTTATGGTTATGTTTAGTGTTACCTAAGTGATGATAATGGTCTCTGAACATACAACTTAACTGGCACTAGCCAGAGCTGACTCTTGAGGAGAGGCAATAAATTATGTGTTGGACCAGATGTATTCCTAACAGAGCAGTACACCAATATATTCTCATACTGATGAGTAGGAAAACTTCCTAAATAATTGATTGAGACTAGCTGATCATTGGGAGGTATATTTGTAGGGGAGATGGTAATTGCTTTCAATAGCATGGAAGTCACCTTGAAGAAAGCACCTTTGTATTCCGCTGATCTATATGACTTACTGTATAGAAACTAAAAAGGAGAATACAGCAAATTAGATCAAGAGAACAGAAATTTAAATCTTAGAAACTTAAAAAGCAAAGAAATAAAATAAAAACGTAGCTTCCCTGAAATCAGCTGCAGAATTCTCATTTACCCTGATGAAACTTTGCCTGAGAAATCTAGAGTTTATCTCATCTAGAATTCAAATTTAAAAGAAAATAAATCTAAGTAGACAAATTCAATGTTATTATAATGCAGAGCAATAATATAAAATCTCTAACCTGATATGAAATGACTTGCTTTCCCATCCTCAGCCTTTTCTAGACCAATGCTGGCTTGAGGGGATTTGTTACACTTGGATGAAATATGTAAGACAAAAAGCTAAATGAATCATGCAAAAAAAACCAGTGAAAGTGCTAGAAGGTGCAGAGGGAAAGATTGCCTGTTAGAGAATTAAACAGAAAGGAGAGTGGAAATGACTCATTTTTTGTACATGTAAAAATATCACCTGAAACAAAAACCTCCAGTTCTATAAAAAATTACTCCAGAGACTTTAGGAAAAACTAGTTTTAAATGTAGGTTTTTTTAATAACCTTTTTTTAAAATAGAGGTTTATATCTGATCTATGGCTATTAATGATGAAATTCTCACATTAAAAACCAGTACTGGGCCTGTGTATTCCTTAAATCTCACTTAAACATTGCAAATTAGGTGTGAGACAATAAAAGCTGTGCGTTTTGTGAATAATGCCATGGAGCACATTTTCCAGTTTTGTAATAAGATTGAAATACAAGCAATTATTTTCTTCAAATGAGCAGTGAAATGCTTTCTCCATGGGTCAACCATGTCCCATTGTTTTGTTATCACCTGCATGCTTTAGACAGATACTGAATTTCATATTCAGTTGCTATACTGCATAGACTTTTTATTCAGAGACTTGTCTGAATAAGGTTACATTTATATTCAAATGACAAGTTATGATTCATATTTTAAAATTTTGTTTGATAATGCTAAATAGCCTGATTAGAAATATATCATTATGGTACATTATGTCAACCAAATCTTTTAGGGACAACAATGAAACTGCCTTTAATGTTTATCTTCAGTGACATCCAGAAACAGAGACTGAAGCCAAGCATGATCATGCCGAGAATGGAAATTTGAGGACTTGTCCTCATTTATAACAAACACACCCAGCTGGGTGCACAGCTGCTAACTAAGGAGCAAAAGCATCAGCTTCCTGCTGCCTTGGAGGGCCTAATTACAAAACCCAACTGGACTGGCTTTGAAAACTACAAACATAGGCTCAGGATTAGTTTAAGTGTAGTCTGGAATACTGTCAAGGTAAGACATCTAACACATCATCATGTCACTAAGTAGGGATATTTTATACAGATCCAAAGGGCTATTAAGTGAAAATAAAGTACTGTACTTCCTGGGGTACTTAACTTCAAAGTCCTAACTGACCCAGTTTGCCTGATCTCCTTTTACAATACCTTTAGGAAAAAGAAAACAAAAACAAAAAAGAGCACCATGCCAATCCACAGGTTCTTCTTCAAAATGGAAGTCCAACACATAAACAGAAAAAATGCCCTTTTCAGTCCAATTTATTTAGCACATCTCGTTAAATGAAGATCTAGAAAATCAGATAAATACAATGTATGAGTCCATCTTCCTTATTCTTGTTGTATAATCCAATGTTATGGTGAACTGGGAAGCAAAACTGTCTTCACTATATTTAGATATTATTGTAATTTCACCAAAGTTTTCTACATTTTGGAATATTTTAAGGTAGTACAGGAAAAAGATTTCATAAAAATTAAAAACTGAATTTAATTAGTGTCTAGTGACTTACCAACAATTGTGGACCAGCCATTCTAATGGGAGGACCCCAATTGTAAAGTCTGCAAAAAGTTTCCTTTGCTTTCTGTGCATCATAATATTTTAACATGGGGCTTAATATCTGTCAATAAACCTGTATTTTAGATAAAATTTGTCTCCCAGACTTGGTGTTAAATTACTTCATTTTACATTTCCTCTTCCTGATAATTTATTCTTTTTTTTTTTTTCATTTTTTCCTAGTTTAGAATACTGTTTCTGAGAAACACTTAAAAATGAAAAGTTCCATTATTGTACATATATTGTACTGTACAAAAGAGTGGGCAAACCAATTAAAATCCAAATATGTCACTTAAAGATTATAATATGAACTGAATATATTTTGTCCTAAGAACAGATCCTGCATACATTCTTAAAATATTGGTAAATATCAATTTATCAGTCAAGTTCAATTATAAAATTCATCAATCAAGTGATGACTGAATGGTGTAAGATGGTAACACAACAGGAGGATGTGTGAAATAATGTGCAAGATTCTTTCTGCATTTCCTCTGATATCTGCCTTACCTGTTCTCCCATTCTGCAACTTTATCTGCTGTCACTCCTTGCCTTACCCCCTTACTATCTTATCTTCCTCAAGTTTCAGGGATCTTCCACTTTTCTATGAAGTGTCAGGAGACATTCTTTAGAAGCAACAGGTGAAAATTCCTTGTCTTGCTTCTTTGCTTAAAAAATTGGAGCAGGTTGTTGTAAGAAGGGCAAATCCTTGCTCTGTCTCCCCACTTCCTTTTGCACCTGCATGGAAAGGACAGTTGTCCCAGAAGAAGAAAATAAGTTTCTCTTTTCTTAGTACAGACTGATAACTTCATGACATATGAAGTCAGAAAAGCTAAAAGCCTTCTCAGATACCTTTTAATGCTCTTTGGGATTACTTTGTCTGGTATTTTACCAAACAGTGAGGCATGCAAAATTTCAAGGAAGGAGAGGAGAGTTTTCTACTTTCTTTGTCTCTTGGAGCATTTTGATCACTTCTGAGTTCTTTGACTTCAACAGTCAGATGGTTCACTAGTAGAAGACAGAAATCTCATAGGAATTCATGAAGTTCCATTGCCCACAATGTCAAAACTTTCACATGACTTGTAACGTGTTTTTCATGCATTCTGCTCTTGGGCAGCTGCAGGAGAATATCACATTCAGACAAACTAAGGAAATGTTTGCATGCCAGAGTTCTGTTTAAATGAGATTCATATACCCCCAATCACATCCAAAGGATAGCTTGATCCATGTGGATTTTTGGTATGGGGATTTATAGTCACCATGGCTTTGAAAAATGGACAGCACTAAGATAGTATCTTTAAAGTGCTTATGTTGTTTTCCTTCATGTTATATCATAAGGTCGTGGCAGACAACAACAAAAGTTCAGGCATCTGTCTTTCAGACAATTTAAACCCTTTGCTATAACTGTCACTTTTAGCCTCTCCAATCACAATTTTGTTTTCATTCCAAATCAGAGTTAAAGTCCAGGTACTTGTTTAATTTGTACAGCTATCATTGAAGGTTACAATTTTTTCTTGCAGTCTGCTTCCCAGTGTGTTTTTCCTTTGTTACAGTAAATAAGAAATTAATTTTCTTAAACACTGTTTTAACTTCATTTCTGCCCCATCTTCCTGTTCTTGCAGATGCTTCCTGCACATTCTGGAGTGCATTAATGCAGGTACCTCCACTGCTCAACCTTGGACTCCTGGAGGCTGAACATGGCTGAAGAGCATGTGGGGAAGCACCTCCAGACTCAAGCAGCTCTGATGAACAGCCTGGAAGTGAAAGACAAACTGTTAAATGAAGGAGAACATTATTTATCCTTCTTCTTAGATTTCTGCCATCATATTACATTAAAAGAAGGTTCAGGACTCGGAAGCAAATGCTGACTGTGACAATGCAAGGCACAGATTTTATATGCATTTGCAAGCGTGTTGCATAGGATCAGAGCATAAAAGCAAGTTTAATCTTTTTTATTAATTTATCACCTGCAAATCTGTTTTTTATGTGTGTATAAAGATTCTATTATCTACACTCTAGGCATCAGCTTCCTAGTGATATTAATGAGAATGATGTAAACTTGTTGTGATTACATTAATTTAGTTATAGAAAAACATGTTTCCAAGTAATGCAACAGTAGTTTTCTAGGACTCACATGTACCCTTTTTCATCAATAGATGTGCTTATGGTTTACAGGAACATTAGCTAAATACAAGATAGTATTTATTTAACATACAACATGGACAATTCTTTTTTTCCTTAGTATTTTAATGACGTGGAAAAACTTCATTCTGATTATGTAATACACCTGCACCTCATTGAAATGTTCTCATATTGAAAATTTCCTTCTACAGAAAACAGAACTACAGATGCATAGTGGTTGTTTTCAGTGACTCATCTATTGCTACTGGTTTCTAAAACTGTCCATTTGTTATTATCTAGAGTTATAATTCCTTAACCACACCTTATATCTCTGTTGTTCTAAAGTTCTGCTAATTTAGAATCTTATTTTTTCTGTAGATGGAGAACTGTAAATTGTGCAGCAGGCTCAGATAAATTTTTACCTGTTGTTATCAGCACAGTAATGGTATAGGGGGAAAAGAACTCAGGATTAGACCAAATCCTAACCATTCAGGTGTTTCTTGCTTATTTAATGCAGGAAATAACATCCTCACAAAATCCATTTTGTACCTGCCAGATGATATTTCTCTGATTCATGGAGGAAAGTCCATGTCTTTTGTCCCCTCTTTCATACAGACACATTTATGGCAATCTTTCATCTTATTCCTAATCTTGCAAAAAAAAAACAAGGCAGCGATTAAAAGTTGAAGTTATAGGGAGTAGTTCTTCGTTGAGTCTAAGAAAGGTTGTTGCAGCAGCCAAAAGACACATGCCTATACATCACAGAGCTGTGCCACATCTAGCAAAAGAAGCTTGATGCTGCCAGCTTCCTGGTAAAAATCCCTTTTAAATCACAATAAAAGACTAAATCCCTAGCATAATACTTTCTGAAAAGAAAAATACAGCCTGCCAGTATCCTGCCTTAGCCGGGAGGTAAGGAAGATTTCATTCACTGTTTATCAGTGTTTATGCCCATACCCTTTCTGTACAGATGGAAATGTAGTGAAGCAGAAGCTATTTGGGAAATAGAAGCAGGCTGGCAAAGACTTACAGCAAGATATGAAAATAAAAGGCTCAGTACTATTTGTTAGAAATGGCAATGCAAACTAGCTCCATATCTGGAAGGAAGGCTTCACTTTTTCAAGTGCTGTTAGCTTGTGGGTTGTTTGTGGGTTTTTTCTACAGTTTCTAGTCTTGAATACTTATTAATAAGTGTTCTTAATCAAATGGCTAGTTTATATTTAAATTACATAGGAATGGAAAGTGGACCAAGGAGGAAGAAAACTAAGGTGTCAAATTACTGTGTCTGAAGGTTTGTTGAACTATTTTTAAGTGCCAGTGTCACTGCTGGTTCTAGCATGTATTCTTCCGGCTCCTGTACTAAAAAATGAGCTTGATGTCTCCTGAGGGATTGAATTTTTTTTCTATTAAATATAGGATATTCTGCAATCTTTCAGAAGTGTGTGTTTCAAAATATTGGAAACAATAATTGAAATAATTAAATGCTCATACCCAGACATACAGAATACTTTTTCTTGAAGGCTAAACAAATCATGGATCCATAAAACGGGCAAGAAGAAAACCCTCAGACTCCTCTATATAGGTCTACAGTCTTGAGGTCAGTGCTTAGAAAAGGCAGCTAAGCTTGACAGGAAAGCAAGAAATGAAAGAAAATATATAGACATGCTCCAATCCCCAAGGTATTACCTTCTCTGCCCTTCCTCCACTTTCCCTGTACTGCCAGAAGGCTTACCCTTGTGCACTGCACTCTAGTGCTGATCCAGGACTCAAACTGCTTTTTTCCAGAGGAAAGCCTGCTTAAGAGAGGCTGCCTTTGCCCCTGGCACAGAAACTCTTCTCATCTGCATGGATAAAGTGAAGGGTTAAGCTGAAGTAGTTAAAGCAGTCATCTTATTTAATTAAAACAAGGTGAAAAGCAAAATGAACAGAGACTGAAGCATGTGGTTTAGAACAGAATATCTCTGGAGTCCCTTCAGCCCTTCACAACTAAAACATCATGACAGATTTTAGGATTTTGGAATCTCTCCCTTTCTCCTACTCTTCCAGAAAACCCTTGATGTTCCATATCAGGGAAAGTTTATAGGTAGTCTAGTCTGTCCCATGCCAGGATTATGTTCACTGGTATTATACCAGTTTTCTAGCCACCTCCAGAGCAGCAGCTTGTTTTTTCTCTTAGTCAAGGATATTCTTTTACTGGCAAGAATAGTATGAAAAAAATACTGCAGTATTTTCTGTGGAGACCAGGCAAAAAAAAAAAAAAAAAAAAAAAAAAAACCACCCAAAACCTAGTCAATTTAGTCTTCCTTTTATCTGTTCTTTGTCTCAGAACCTTGATATTTTCTTGTCCTGTACCAATTAAATTTTTTGCCAGACTTCTTTTTCCCCCCTTGAATAACTTTTTTTTTTTTACTTTTTAGCCAGGTATCTTAAGCATTATTTTTCTAGATTATTGGGGCATCCTCTAATTTCTGGTTTTTTGCTGTGGTAAATCAACTTTCACTATGCATCAGTGCAGTGTTTTATTCATAATACAGTGGCTACAGTCTCTGGCTATCTAGTAAGATCATCAGTTTTAATACATCTCTTTTAAGTGATTTCTTCTTGCTGATCAAATAGATGGAAAATAATAACAGGGAATCAAAAGACAAAACCAATTGCAATCTGTATTTCAAATGAAATGAGAATTGCTAGTAAAGCACTTCTGTGTATCTGAAACTAAAAAAGTTTTAATTAACATGGGAATATGAGGACAGCCAAGGATGAGCAGTAATTCTGAATCAAACCTTTTCTATAAAAATATTAGTTATTGCAAGAGAGTATAGCTATAATCCAACTTTGTCAATATATAGAAAGATAATATTAGGAACAGTTAATATGTGGACCTTTGCCAAGATGTTCAAGATTAAATTTCCAAATCTTATTCTCTTAGCTATCTTTAAGTACTCTGTTCTTTGCAAAATATATTTCTATGTATAATCCTGCACACAAGAGTGACCCTGTGGCCATGAAAATTTTGGTCATTCTTTTTCTCTCAGAAAACTTTGAACAAACTACATTCTGCTCAGAAGTGTACATGTACACCTGCACTGTCCTCTACAGTATATGTAAAAACTAAGAATTTGTACCTTAACGGCTAAAATAGAATCCAGAGTATTACCAGCATCCCAGAGTCATATAGTGACTTGGAATTTATCAGGTGAAAATTTCCAGGACATCAGTTACTGCTGCTTGCAAATACAGATGAACATATCACATCACATCTTTTAGAGTCCTCTCATAGATAAATCTTCCATTTCCTTTTCACAGCAACAAGACATTGGCATCTTATCTGGTGGCATGCAATGAGTTATTTAATATGAAAGCAATTACTACTACTACTTCTCTTTCATTTTCATCAGAAAAGCCCATTGTTTGTAGAAGAAATTCTTGCTTTAAGCCACTAAGTTCATGCCCTCACCTTTAATACTGTAAATTTTCAGGTTTGCTTCAGCCTAGGGCCAGGTATTGAATACAATATTCCAGTCCTTCTCTAAAGTGAAAATATTCCTATCTGATGTCTTCGCATTTTGTAGCAAAAATCGTGGAAGTACTATCAAAGTTGCAATACAATCAGTATGACTTTTCTTATACAGATGAGATCTCCAAATGGGGAACTTTTATTGCTGCTTTCTTAATTGCTGCAGGGTTTTTATTCTCTTCAAAAACAGTGACAACTGAATTCAACAACAGAAAACACTCTCACATATCAGGCTGATAGTTCTTTTCAAGTCTTCTTTCAAAATTTTTCCCTGTATTTATCAAAATCAGTAAAATTTCAAGATGAGCCATCCAAATAACTTTCTCACTACAGATGGCTTGCTGAAAGTGCTCATTTTTTCCTACATAACCCTTCTATGTGAGAAAGCCAAATCTGCCATAGTACTGAGGACCGTGCTGTCTCAGGTTTTGGTTGGGAATGGCACAAATAAATAGAAATTGTGAGAAGGCTTCCAAGAAGCACTGAGTTACAGGTGAAAAAATACAGCAACTCTTTGAAATATATAAAGTAATTCAAATAATATCCTAAACTCTCAAAACTTGTTAGCCCTCTTTGGCTATCTGAAAAGTAAATCCTGCTAAATCTCACATATGCCTGCAACCACATGCAGAGACTATAACAAAGTATAACACAGATTTTTCAAAATTTTTTTTCCCCTGGGTTCTTTTGCTTCTAGTATTATCTTTCTCCTAGCATTTCTTTAGATTAGCACCTCTGGGGTAGTTTCTTTAGTGGTAACAACAGGGAGAGTACTGTCTCAAGGTGGAAATAGTAGCCATTTAAATAACACACTGCTTACAGCTGCTTAGCACAAACCCAGGTAAGATAACATAGTGGTTAAATTCCCCATAGCTATTACAACTTGTCTGCATTTATGTTCCATTCTAAATGCTGAATAGAGTCCTCAGGACAAAGCTGAAATGTTCATTCTGTTGCTTAGATACTACTTTCACAGGCTTCATATGAAAAATCTGTGTATACAGGCAAATAAGCAGATAAGTTAATAGGCTGAACCCGCAATGGTCAAACATTAATCACTCCTTTTGTACTATCTTTTGTACTATATTTCAGTGTGGAAGAAACAGGTGTGGAATGCAGAGAACACTAACAAAATGTAAAATGAAAATATCCATGCTTTGCTGGGATGCCTCCTTCATGCATAGATATTTGGGGCCACTCTATCCTAATGAAACAAATTACATGAATCTGCATTCATTTGACTTACCTTTGTGTATTTTTGCTGTATAGGATACAGAAATTAATATCCCGTTTGTTTACTTATGCAAGAGTCACTTATAATTTGTGACATTGCAACAACAGATGAAAACCAAGATCATATCTTAAAGTTAGAAAATCACCTTTGTGACATACACTATGGTCTTTGTTCCACAACTGGGAGGAGTAAAATTTGAAATGGTTCCAATATTCTATTCAGAATGCCCAAATTATATCTAGTGAAAACTGCTTTACTAAAAATAGATGCTGTTCTGCATAAGCATTAGATTGGTTCCTACTATGCCATCTCCTCAGTAGAAGGAAAAAAATAAGAAAAAAGAAAAAGCAATTTTGGTATGTGTTCTGCTCTTCTAATTAATTTGTTAATTTTTTTTTAGCACCAATAATTTATGACTTGGAGCAACATGCTCAACAAACCAGGTGTTATGTGAAAGCTGGCAGTTACAACATCAGAATACAACAGCATTACCTATTATGTATTTAAGGTGATACATACTAGTCTTGTGAAACACGCCACAAATTATAAAGCATTTTGGAGCAAATCCATTCTGCTCTGCTCAGCAAAATGAAATTGCTACACAAATTACTGGTTTTGCCTTTTGTTATATTTTTTTTGTTAATCCCCTGCAAGATAAGTGTGTACTTTCATAGGCTTTGCATTAAGGAACAATTGTGAAAGCAACAGAAACAGAGCAGAATTAAATACCCAGATTCAATGCCCAGTACCTCTTTGCTGGAGGGAAGAATATATAGCAAAATAATTCTAAATTAGAAAACAGTTATGTTTTGTAAACAAATTTTCACTCCTTGAACTAGATTTAATTGGTTATTTAGTTCCGCCTTTAGCATTATTTTTATATCATTTCGTCGTTTAGTTCATATAATTACTGCAAAGATTAAAAAGAAATCAGTCAAGATATTTAGAATGATAAATCAATCTAGCTATCCGCATTAAATGTACTTTCCATCAATTTCTACTATCAAAGAGTATAAACTATAAGCTGCTAAGTACCCCTTCTAATGCAACTTCAAGATGAATAATTGTGTATATATATAATTTTTTATTTTTCTGAACCTGAATTTTTTATCTGGCAGGGACATGGTAACTACTGACAGAATTACCGGTCTTTAAAATTCTTCTGTAAAGAGTTATTGTAACAATAATGACATTCCTTACATTATATACTGTCTACAAAATTATCCTACAGTAGATTATAATTTTCCAGGCATGGGTTTTGGTGAGAGAGACTGAATTTTAATGATTGGTTTCTATGTTTGCTTTTATGAAATGAGCCATGCTCAAATATTATCATTATAAATATGCTTATTAAAAAAAAGGAACTTAATCTTCTCACCAAGAATCATGTCTCAGTAGAGGTGATCAGTTGTTTGGGTTCATTTTTCTTTAAAAGAATATTATTAGATACTGTATTTTCGTTAAATACCATGCTTGATTTTTTTCCTCAACTTTTCCCTGAAATGTGTTTCCAAACTTTTTTTGTCTAATGAAGTCAGTGGTTATTTAACATCTATTTTCCACTAAAAACCAAGAAAACAAATTGTATAAATCAAGAAAACAAAGAGAAACCAGCATTTAACCAAATATTTTGACAATTTATAATCAAACAAAGTCATATTATGAATTTTCTGCTGCGAATCAGGTAACATTCTTTAGTTCCTTCCACCTGCATGACACAATATCTACCCTCCTTTTTGCCTCCCAGCAGCCCCTTACAGTGTGCAAAGGGATGCATATTGAAAAAGGGATGAGGGAATGTTTCTACAGAAAACCAGTCCAACAATTTGATACCTATAGGCTTTCCAGAATGGAGAGGAGTCATTTAGGTACCTAAAATTTATGTACCTAAATTCCTCACCGGAGGGGAGTGCAGAAATGGGAGGGAAGCATCCAGTCAGCCTTCAGGCCAGATGATCCTGGTGTGCCATGGAGATCCCTGATGCTTTGGGTCAGGTACTCACCAGGGCAATTGGCAGCTCCCTCCTGGCCAGTCCCTGCAGAAATCAGAGTATTCAAATGCAGGGAACTCGTGCTCAGGTCTTATCCTGGCACGGAGTCAGAAATCCTGGAGGGCACCTCTGACAGCAGGAGGGCTGGGCAGGGTTCCCATACCCCACAGTGCAGCCATAGCCTGAGACACCTACTTGAGTCTTCCTTCTTCTGAACTTCTCTTTTCAACCAAGGGCTGGATCCTGTTACACTATAAAAGCATCTATTTCGTGATAAAAGGTGAGGAGAAGTAAAGTCATCCTTATGGAAGTTAATTTGATATTTAGAGTACCACAGTGAGAGGCAGCAAGCTCATTACAGCACACCCTCCCACTGCAGGCAGAGCCAGCATGGAGAAGAGGCTCTGCAGAGGAGTGACTTTATGCCTCTCAATATACTGTTTTAGTGATGGTGTAGGGGCACATCTTTTAGTGTTTGAAAGAATTATATCATATATATATATAAAATTGTGGTTTCCTTTACTGTTAATTAAAGCAGTTTGATGCCTCAGCGCTAGATGGTTCCTTTCTGTTTTTAATATAAGTGATACAATATATAATACTGGAACTATCATAAATACAGGTACTTCAATTCATAACTTAAAATCAGTAAAACTCTACTTTTAATCATAAAAGCTGTCCTTCAAGAGCTCATAAAATGGTCATGTCATGTAGATATAATGAGGGGGATTTTAGATTATTATTTTATTTAAACATTTATTTATTCATCTGTTCATTTACTTGAAAAACATTTACTCATGATTTTATTCTTATGATTCTTGCACCCATCATGAATAATGAAGCTGCATACATAGAAAGCTGCAGTTCAGCAAAAGTATGTCAGCATTTAAGCATGTGAGTTGTCATTTTGAAGTCACATGTATTACTGGTCAAACCACAAGGAAGTACAAGTGATCTCAGGAGAGCTTCACCAATGGTAGAATTTGCTTGAGATGACTGGGTAGATGTTTCGGCCGGCCCTTCTGTGGCAGGACAATAAAAAGGCGATACAACATGTTTGATATATTTTCTTTGGCCAAGTAATAAAACTATTTTAAAATTATTTTTTTCTACTGTCATGAACAATCTGTTCTGAAGCTCTATGTCCTTGAAGACAAGAATCTTAAGAATTCACCATATGGCCTGAATTAGATGGATTCATGTGGAATAATTCAAACCATTTACATTAGTCATCTGCTACAGGAAAATATACACATATGTATGATGGAGAGATATATTTTCTACCAGTGGAATTAGGCATCAGGACTGACTTCTGAAGGGCATTCCAGAATTCAGGGAAGATGTTTGAGGGCGACAATCTCAAGGCTTGAATGAATGCAAGCATACAATGGCGAGGAGCCACAGCCAGCAGCAGTAATTTCCCAAGTTGAGAGAATTCAATGAGGACAGAGACAGCTGCTAATATTTTTCTGTTATTATTTTTATTTATTCATTAAAAGAAAAAAAAAACAACAACAATCCAAAGCAAAAAGCAAATAAGGAAATAAGAAACTCATTATTTGTAACCAAACACAGGTCTTAGTTAGTTGGGTTTAAGTTCCCAAACTAACCTAAGAGCTTTTTTGTCAATCTGGGGAAATCTAGAGTAGATTTAGAAGCAAAGTCAATGAACTTTTGAAAATGATCTTCTGTTATATATGATTTAGTACTCTGCCTCCATATGGAAAATCAACCTAATGTTAAGTGAATTTCAGTATATCATTGCATCTTGTATATAACCTTCTTGTCTCCATTAGAAACTTCCTGATAATGTGTGCACTGACATCTGATGTCTATGAGCTGGTATGGAGTCAATACTCCTGGCGTGCTGACCAAAAGTGAGAGATAAGAATTCTGTTCATGCAATAGGGAATAATCTTCCACTGCAGTAAGGAATGCATCTAGATTGTACAAGATTGATCATGCATCCCAGCCTAACCCTTTTAAGAGTATGCACACAGGTGGGCAGCCCTACCATGCAGCTACATTAACAAAACAACACCACAAGAGGTTATAGGAGTTCTACAAAGAGCAAAAGGGGGGTAATGCACATGCAGACATCTAATTCTGACAAGGCTGCATTAACAAGATAGCAACATAAGAAGTTGAAATGAGAATTATGATACCAGGAGGTGGTCACTAACTTGAAGGAGTTAAGTAGAAATTACCAGTGCAAACATCAAAAATGCTGAAGAGGTATAAAATTAGGGACAACAAGATAAAGTAATACAAAAAGCCTGTTTATTTGGGAGTGGATGAGAGTGGTAAAGGGAAAAAACTGAGAAGCTGACAAGGGTGAAAAAGGGAATGTAAGCAGAAGTGTGTCATTTAACTAGCAGTTTAGCAGTATCTGTTGGGTAGTCTTCTGTTGATCCCACTAGGAGAAGGCAAATCAATCTGTTATTATTCTGATAATATGGGTCTGATTTTTTCTGTGGTGAGTAGGGGTACTTGAGTAGTTTTCTCCAAAACTGGTGAAGGAATACATGAAGAGGATGGACCAGTCCTAGTAGCTATGGTACTGAACTTTTTAGCAGAATCCACATTTAGGCTTAGGCATTGAAGCTCACAATAAATAGACTTACAAAGGCTAGAAAGGCAAAGGATGCATTTCTAAATGCTAAGAAACACTCACTACGTTATGTGAAGTTAAATTCAGTATTCAGTATGTCTGTTAGCTGCCAAAACTGCTTGTCACTCACCTGGAAGTAGTGAAGGCACATATTTACTCAATCCTGTAATGGTTATATGGGATGGCTGAGACTGAGATTCAGTTCTGTTCCTTATTTGAATTAAACTCACATCTTCCCCAGCATAGTAAGAAATTATATCACATGGATGTCTCCTGATCTCTTTTGGGATGTTTTCTGCAAAATACTTCTAAAATTACTGGATCAGATTTGATGTCTTCTATTTATGCCTAGAAGCTTAGATAGCCTCACCAGGGTTATAAGGAAATTTTGAATTCATAAGGTTGGAATGTGCAAGCCCCACTGTCGAACCTCAAGTACATATGTGGGATTTTGAATGTGTTCCAGTTATAATGCTAAATACTCCAGGTACATTGTCTTGAGTACAGCTTACTTTTGGGTTGGGTTCATAATTTTTTGGAATCTGCAGGAATTTTGCAGTAGTTTTATACTTTGCTGATTACAGCTGAATGTGTTACAGTCATTTTCTGAAACAGAAGACAATATACAACACAGAATTTTTTGTACAATACAGAAGCTCAGCATATGCTGTTTACAGTTTTACATTACCTTCAGTATCTTAAAGCTCCAGCAACTGATAGGTGCTTTAGAAGCCCTGAGAATTTCTGGGCGTTTGTGGTTTTAAGTGGTCTATGATTGTCCTGCTGTGAAATTACAGAAACAGCATACTTTGTAGCAAGTTCCATTTTAAGTTTTCCCCCTTCCAATTGTAAAAGCAACCAAATAGCAACACTTTATTTATTGTCTACTAAACTAAACAGTTGTAGAATTACTATAATGTTCCCAGTGGCTTCCATGTTGCTGTATACAAGCTGATAAAACTGAAATCTTCTCATAATGTCCTGCTGAGACAGAGGCTTGGGTTTTGTGTTGATCTGAACATTTTCTATATAATTTCTCTCTTGCTTTTCATTCTACTAACAATCTTTTGTGCTGCTTGACCACTTCCCATTGTAAAAGCAATCTAATTTCAAGTGTTCACTAACATGTGGTAATTCTAGACTCATTAAAATTAGACTTCTTCAGATATTTCAGTGTACTCAATGTTAAACTCTTATATCTCATCTCAGATATTTATTTTACTCAAGTTATTGGCAATTTTGCAAAAAAAAATCTACAGCAAAATGTTGAGAATTATCCTGATGTTAGAGAACAGAAGATGTATTCACAGGCCTATGGTGTATGTACCAGGAAGAGAAGTTGAGATAACTTAGTTTCACAAAGATAAGGTTAAGGAGCAACCTAATAACAGCTTACTGATTTCTGAAGAAAGATACAAAAAATGCAGAGACAATCTCTTCTCAGCTGTGGCAAATGGCAAAAGAGGCCAGGTTGAACATCAGAAGAAACTTCAGAAGGAGCTTGGTGCAACACTGGAACACCCATGGATGATGTGGACTTTCTGGGAAGTTTTCAAGATCTGACTAGACAAACCAATGGCTGAGTGCTGGGGATAGTAATGCTTTGATGGGGAGGATGCACAATGTGCCCCTCTGATGTTCCTTCCAAACAACATTTCTCCAAGGCTGTGATGTAATTCTGTCCTTCTCCCTGCTTAATTAGTGGAAGTGCATGTTGAAAAGTTTTGTGGATTTTTTTTCTAAAAATGGATGATTATGTTAATTGCTAAAATAGTTTAACAGAACTTCATTTTTTTTCTACAGAAAATAAGCACATGCATGAAGAGCAACTAGGCCTCATTGTACAGTAAAGCTTCAATCCATTCCTTCCTTTTTCCTGTGAAAAATATGGTGATGATGGAAAGTCAGAGACAGTAAATTACCTACATGGAGCCTTAGGTTCTAAAGGGGATATGGACTGCAACTCTTAAAGTCTTGGACATTTATGAGGGATGTATTATTCCCTACCCAAAAACCTCTTTTGCTTCTTATCCTTCCATTATTCAAGGAGCATGACTGAATTATTAGCCAATGATTATAATTCCTTTATTATCTAAAACTGAAATCTTTATGCCTCCTATTAAAGAGTGCAGGGAGACAACACCAGTAAAGCAGCGTTCAATGAAATCCTTTCATGCACATTCACACCCAATACAAACTACTGAAGCAGATGGAAAACTACCATAGGAATATATTCTCCCTCCTTTCTTGCATCCACTTCCTTCAGCCATATAATGTAATATTTGTTTTTTCTCATAGAAGAGCTACCTGCAACAATGCAGCCAGGGGTATCCAGCACTTAATGGCCAGGCTCTGAGCCCACACTGGTGGGAGCAGTGTATGTTTGCTGCTGTCTATTTTGTACAAGGAAGATGTGCATATGATGCATTATTTTTAAGATTCACGTGCAGAATGAAATAAAACCTATGGGAAGAAATCAAATCTGGCATTTACCAATATAGCAAAAACTATCAGATTAAATAATTAATTTTTCATTGGAGTAATCTATATAGTTTGTGCATCAAACCTTGCTTGGGAAAGTGATTTTACAGCCATGATTTATGGGATCAGTAAACAGAGATTACCCATCATACCTATCAATTTTTGCATTGCATTGATAGTTTACAAAAATAGCTTTAAAAGTAAGTAGGGTATACTTCATGATTCCCTTAAGAATATGTATGGACTTGCTACACAGTAGGTATCTCCATCTCCAAGAGACCTTTCAGAGCTTTAGCAAGGAAAACTTTTGGATCCCAGTCGAGTTCTTCAGCGTATAAGTCTGCTGTGCTAAATATGCATCTCATGAAGAGAAAGTTGGGTACTGAATAATGAGGCTACTGCCCAAGCCTCAAGCTTTCTTGGACTTTTCCCTATAAATTTCTGATGAATTGGTAAAGCTGCACTAAAGAAATAGATTAGAAACTGACTGATCCCCTCACAATAGTGACCTCAATTTTGTAGATGCTAAGAATCACAAACTAATCAAACAGTCTTCTTCTTTTCATTAGAGACAAGCATTTTAATTTACTTCTGATTCGTATTTATTTTTTCCCAAGGACCTTTTTAGATTCTATCAACAAGTAAGACCATTTTCCCTAAGGTATATTGTGATTTCTCAGCTCCTGAAGCAAAAAAGATACAGAGGAGGCTATGGCATAAGTTAATTTATTTACAAGTACCTGCTTCTACTGATTAATGTTTGTCTGAACCAGAAAGAATCTGATTTTGGGTTTTGTAATTTAAAATGTGAAAGCAATTCTGCTAATACAAACTTTTCTTTCTCAGGCATGTCATAGCTATTTTACAGTCCACAGAAGGTAGCAAACTGTCTATTTTTTTGTCCTTAAACCTAACCCCTGATGTTGACCAGCAATATGATGTTGGCCAGACATTTCAGGTCTTGATATTCCTACAACCTACTCATTGATATTTGCTAATGATCTTACTCCAACTTTACTGTAGTACAACTCAGAGTAAAAGCCTATATTTTTTTGCACTAGTTTCCCACACTGGGCACTAGAATGACCTTCATTATCATCCTTGGACTTTTAGGGAGGAGTAATTCCCCTTTCTGCAAGAACTTGTGGACAAAATTGTATATTCTGCATCAGCTTGGAGGACAACATACTCAATCAATGCTCTCCATTACTCTAAAATGTAAAAAAAAAAATAATTTCCTTTGCCTTCATCAGCATCTGGTGTTTTCAACTTTAGCATGCCCACCTCCCCATTAATTTACCAGAAACAATGTCGAGATGAAGCCAACTTCAGTTTGATGATTGTAGAAATTCAACATAGTGAGAAAGCTGTGAGGAAGCCTATAGCAGAGTCATAAGGAAAAGCATAGAAACATAAAATCCTAAAGGAAACACAAGGAGTTGGAGGCCAGCATCTGGAGACTGGGAAAGAATGCCCAGCAGAAACTCATTGTATGTCTCCTTGACATAGCCCAGGAGCTCACTGAAGCCCTTGGATATCTCTTACATCTGTTAGACAATGAAGGATTGCTTTATACTTTGAAACCAGATATATTTTAATCACAGCATCTCTTTCTGCATGTCTAATTGTGTCTGAACAGTATGACAGAGTTTCAAGAGCATCCTGCACCATCAGCAGGATAAAAATCCTAAGGACTGGTCCCAGTCTATCTGCCAACCAGACTGATGAGCAAGTGAGAGACAGATTTCTCTTTGTTCCTTGTGCATTTTTCCAAAAGTTTTAATAATATCAGGATATGTGCTGATATCTATTATGCTTTATTTGGTGTACAATTTATGAACAGCTGAAATGCTATCCACCATCGCTACCAGGACCTTACATATTCTCAGTTTTCATCGAGAACAATAAAAGCTCTACCATAATGCCAGTGAATCCAGGGAAAGGGTTTCTATTGGCTTGGGTGGGGGTGGAGTAGTATCCAAGTGAGGTAGAAAATGATTTTCTCTGTTTTCTGTTTATCAGAAATTAATCTGAAGAACAGCTGACTTTTAAAGAATAAATAATCTAAAATAATGAAAATCGTTTATTCAGTGTAATTGCTCTGATGATATAGAAATATTCCAGCCCAGGATCTGACTAATTAGTGTGAAAAAAATATTTTGGACTGGCTGAAAAACTTCTTTCCTTTTCCTCGCTATTAAATTTCAGTTCACATTCCTTAATAATGGAATGTAACTTTAGAAAATGCCCCCTGCACAAGAAAAGGGATAAGCAAAACTATACAAGCACCTCTGAGATTAAGGCATTGACTGAGTTCTCTGTGTTTGTATTCAAAAGTATAAAGAATGGTGCAATTTCCTCTTCTCCATACTTCTAATTAACACTAAGCTATGCAATGTTCTTTCAGTGATCCAAGTTAACTGAAATTTGAGACATAGCAGCTTAAGTCAGCTTTGTATTCCTAAAATTGAAAACAGCCCACCCTTGTCATTTAATTATTTCTGGACATCTTACCTACTTGTGCCTATGCCTGCACCTAATTTGCATTCCACAGTTATTTGTTTTTAAATGTCATGCAGTTAAGCACATCTTGGACGTACTAAGGTAAAACAGCAAAACAATTTCTACTTCCTCAAAAGTTTTATGAGTTTTGAGATCTAATTCTCCCTCAAACTTCCAGGACTAAGGTTGTATTGCTGTTCATTCAGATGGAATGGAAATTTGTATCTCTATTTTGAACAAATATGAAAACTTTACCAAAAAAAGCTATTTGTGACAAAAACTTTACACCCGATCTATTAAAAAAAACAAAAAAACACTTGTGCATCTATTTGCTACAATGCATTATGCCCTATCAAGGACAAAGAAATTACCATAAATAGTCAGTAATAAACAGAATATCAAGAGCATATGATGGGTTGTAAAGAGTTACTGCTGACATGCACATTGGTTTGTCACAATGGACTGCGGAATATATAGTACTTGGTGGAGTTTACTGCAAAATATTTCTGGAATGCATTGGACTGATTACACAGTAACAGACTGACCAACAGAGTTAAAGATATTTGACTGTTTAAAACATCACAGGCTATTTATAAAATAAAGCCTTTTACGGAGTTAGCTCACAACTAATAAACTAATATCTTCTTGAGGTCAAAGATGCAATTTACTGAGCTCCATCTAATGGGGAACTGTGTGTTTAATCTAGTTCTGCCAGCCAGGCTGATGCTGCATAGCTGTCACCCATTGCTGTGGACAGTGATTGTGAGTTGAAAACTCAGGAAGCATGCAGAACATACTGAATTTTCTACAAGGAACTAGGACCCATCAGATATTGAGGATACTGAATGTCTGGGTAAGAGTCACTCAGTAGCCCAGACTCAGAGTCTGTATTTCAGCAGTATTGATTTTTGGTGGAGTCCTTTTTCTAGCAGCTGTTGTGGGATAGAGGAGCTAAATCTTCCTGAAATTAATCCTAGCTGACAGTACACTGGCCAAGGTACACAGGTGTGAGTGCTGGATGTAGATCTGGCTCACAGACCTCTAGTGCTCTGAGCTGCCTCACACAGGATGCATCCCTCATGCCAATAAACAGTGTAAATATCTCCCAGTCCTGCTGTAGTTTATGTCTCTCATATTTTAAAGCGACTCCTGAGACTCCTAAGCAAGGAATTGGAGCTGTCACATTTTTCCTACCCATCTTGGTCTTAAAACAGCTGTGTTTTCCACTCCTCTGGTTGCTCCTTGCAGGTTTTAATGAGGATCATCAAAGGAAAACACACACTCTGCCTGAGGTCTTTTTTTTGCCCTCCACACACAAGGGAGATGTGCTCACTGGGAGGGTGTGAGGTGTTTTACAGCAGCAGGGAAAAGGCAGAGGAGAAGCATATGGCAAGCAGGAGAGCATCTTGCTGGCTGGAGGCTGCCCATGTAGCTCCACCAGATTTTGTCATATTCCACCTTTTGTCATTAGGGCCACCCCATCTGATACGAAGCCCACTGTGTTTAAAGACCGGGGAATGTGCATATTGGGGACCATGTGTATGAGTGAAAAGAAAACTTGCTATTTTGGGAAAGGAGATTTCACCTGACTATTGTTGTGACTAATTCACTATAGGCTGCACCATCTGAGTGCTTGATTTTTGTAAGAAAATTTTAAAGAAACTAAACTCTTCTCACAGCATGTTTTTGAAATGTGAAAGTATCATTATTCTTGCTGAGAAGTCTCCGGGCCAGATGCTGAGAGATGCCTGTACCTAAAGGAAATCAGCAGGATATGTCACTAAGCACCTTTAGGACCCAAAGCCCAAATGTCTGCCCAGGATGCGAAATCCAGCGAAGTGCCCGAGTTGAACCCATATGGACTAAGTCTCAACCCAGTGTATTAGACACAATTCCTTTTTTTTACAGAAAAAAAAACCAAAAAACTTATCTCCTTAATTCATTGAACAGCTTGAAAAATTTTGGTAAACATATGTAAACAATTTATGTAACAAGTGATACTGCAGCTTCACATTGCCCAGTTCATTCAAATCTGAACACATGACATTGTGTACATAGGGATTTGTAGGCACAAAGGATATTATTACTGTTGCCATGCATTGTATTTGCATTGTGATTTTCCTTAAATGTGCAGCATTGTTTTGTTAAGCAATCAGAATGCAAATACCACTGGCACAGCTAGAATACATTCAAGTGCCCAAGTACACAAAGAATGCAAACTGTGCAGTAAAGCACACAAAGCCCAACAAGCTCATTAGTACCATACTGCAGTGATTACAGAGCAAAGTGCCTTCTGAGGTGCAGTAGTCAGGCTATACCGAGGAAAGGCTTTGCAGTGTTTTAATGCAATGATATTTTTAATGCAATGTGTGCTGCCACAGTAATCATATTTCACCAGCATAAGCTGCTCTCGGAAAGAGGCACTATTGTCTGCTTGTACCTTGCCTAGGTATCATTCTTGATTAGCCATTAGGCACTGCATAATAGCCATTAGGATGAGGATAATTATTCTAAGGATAAGAATTATGATTGGCCAGACCAAAGCCCCATCTACCTCTGAATCCCTTTTCTGATAAAAGTCAGAAGTATATTTTTAAGCAAAAAACACGAGAAAACAGGTGTGTATAGAGTGGTATGGCCTTTGAGATTCCAGCAATCTGCAGTTAGGATGTGAAAACTGTAACTAGACTCTGTGGGGATCCTCTAGTGGTTTGATTTGCTTCATGGTCTCTGTTGTAACTTTATGACTCAAAACCAGATAACCAAGATAACAGATAACACACATAGAAAAAACACCACACACTGTCCTTATATGCCACCTACCACTGAAAGATGGTGCAGGTCTTCAGTATAGTGATTTGAAAGGACTACTGAGGGAAAGGTTAAAGTTTTAAAGGAAAGTCACCATGTGACTGTCATGGTGTCAGAAACCATGTCAACGCTTCTTTGAGAGAGAGGATGGACTAAATGTCTTCCTGGTGCTCTTTCCTGCACTGATTTTTTTCATGAATCTATGATTATTCAGCTGCTATAACAGTTAGAAAGTTCTGTTTTAATTAGTCTGAAATAGGAAAATGTCTTTCATTGTGCTTGAAAAAGTAACACACATAATGTTTCATCTCGTGGAACCAGATGAAGACCTGTAAAAGTTGCGGTCATGTAAAGACCATAGCTCTTCAAGAAGCCCTAGCCATAGCCTAGGAACTGAACAGCCATATGTACATCTTCTGGCCATGAGCAGCACAGAGAAAGGTGTGATTTATTTTAGCAAAAGCATCTCTACATTATTCACCAAACAAAGGTTGTGGGTCTGGTGAACATTTCTGCAGAGCTTCTTTCTGCACTCTAGGGTATTCTTAGCAACTGATCTGAGCTTCCTCCTTTGCAGCAGGACCCATGCAATAAATCAGACTGGTGTGCTGGAAAGAGAGAATTTAAGTATATAGGCAGGGACGATGGTGAAGCTAACTGCAAAGTGCTCCATTAAACATATCACCTCAATGTCTGCCCTCAGAAATTCATGTCTCCAGGGTGATCTTCTCTTTTGAGAAGTGGTCCTTTCTATAAGGCAGGAAGCATTAGGTATGCTCATATCTCAGTCAAAGAGTTTCCTACACAGTGCCAACAGTTATTCAGCAGTGCTCATTATGCAGGTGAGCTACATCACAGCGCTGCTACTCTGCAACACTCTGCAGATCTCTATGCACCATGTGCACAATGTCTGAAATATAAGCAAATTTATGCTGCACTCATCCTTTTTGTGGTTATTAGTGTCACTTAGTATCATCTTCCTCCAGCAAATTGACTCACCAAGCAAAATGCACAAGAGCACTTTAAAGCAGGTCATATTATCACGCCTACTTCTTCTGGAGAGCCAAGTGTCATTACTACTTTTCACAAGGAATAACTGCCTAAACTGTTTCACATTCTGCAGTGCATCAACAGTGCTCTTCCTCCACTCAGTCTGCAGCTCAGAAGAGTGATGGAACAGTAATGCATGTCTATCTCATTGTTCTACATGGAGAGATAAAATCTAGTGCTCACTTTATGCCTCTTTAAAAGTTAGGGTAATTGTTTCTGGAGTCTTTTCATCAAGATATGCAGTTGTATATCACCTCTAAGCCCCTGATCATATTTCAGATGTCAACAAGGCATTTGCATTAAAATTACTGTGTTTACTCAAAAGGCATATTAGAGGTTCCTCTCTCAACACTACTGACTAGATGACATATCCCAACTGCACAGTTAATTCCACAGTCAGGTGTAGAAAATAAGGACTAACAATGGCCAAGTGCTGATAGGATTTTACTTCCAAAATATTTTCAAATTATTCACTAGCACTGTTTCTTCCTCTGTGTGTATTTTCTAGAAGGTAGATGGAGTATCAAAGAAATACAAGGGTGCAGACTGCTAAATGGTAAGATTATGACTAAAAACATGAAATGGAACCAGAAACTAGAAAATAAAATATCAGAAAGAAGCATTTTGGCTAAGAAACAGAATGAGAAGAGGTGCTAAGGGTCAAAATTGAGAACAACCAGCAATTTACTAAGCTGAAGAGCAAAGCCAGAGCCCAGTAAAACTCCATATTATATGTTTAGAGCTGAGATGAGAAGCTGACAGTGCTTGAGCTAGACAAAGTATGGCCACTCAATGTCCAGAGATGAGGATTAAAAAAACTTGAAAATAACCAAAGGAATAAAATTGTAGCCAGGGATTACATTATGCAACCACACATTGAGAGAGCTTCTTAAGCTTGGTTGCTACAGCTGTGTCTACTCAGAATTTTATGTCGGTCACCAGCCTTCTGAGACCCTGCCTGTGGTAGCCTAGTGGCTTTTTGCACTTTGCTCAGCAGTGCTTGTCAAGAGCCATCAGGAAAACCATCAAAGTACACACTTGGGCTCAGATCTCAGTGACTTTTGATGGGACTGACCGAACTGTGTGCTTTAAAAACCCACCCCTAGTTCTCTGCAAAGTGATGGCTTCCCACATGGTCTGTTATGCTTACAACTGTGAGTGTTTGGTGTTTTGTGACCTCCTCGCACTCATTATGACTCCACTTAATGTCATGGCAAAATAAGGGTAACGATTCTTTTTTTTTGCAATTGTAACTAAAATGCTGCCAGAGCAGAGGGTACGTGTTGGCTGAGGTCTTTATTATGCAACTATATGCAGATCACTGTGAATTGCATCGTCCATCTAGTTCAGTGATGCAGCACCAAGGTCACTGGGCAGTTTTAAGCTAATGATGCAACCATAAGTCTAATAAATGTGCTCAGTAACCACAGCAAACGTATTGTCATTGTCGCAGATGTTATTCTTTCAAAAGCACTTGGCAAACAACTAAAACACAGCCCTTGCGTTTGCTTTGACCTCTCCTAAGAATGCACCATCAGGAACACTGAGAAGATGAGATTCTTTAAGAAGACAAGTCATGGCCTACAGCTACAGTATTGGTATTGCTCATAGCACTCTTGCAGTTTGCTTAGAATGAACAGGCAAGAGGATAACTGAACATGAATCAGCGAAATTTTGACAGAGAGTACATTTTGGAAAAAAACATATCCATGAGTGATACCAACGCAGGTAGAGATCAATTTCTTATTACAATGATCTAGGCAAGTCAACTTTAATTATGCAGTTGATTTTTGCAGCCATCATGCTGCAGTAACCCATTACATGCTGATCCAGTTGCTTTTTCTTATCTTTCAGGAAGTACATTAACCAGGAACTGCATTGTGTCACCATGAGCTTTGTCATTATGTGCAGTGATTCCCCACAGGGCTTATCAAATGCTGCAATTGCTGTTTCTTTGGAAGGATATACATCATCTCCCAGGCTGGGTTCAACAGATGGTTGATAATATGCCCTGAAAATTGGCAATCTACTATTCAGAACTTGTTGCAGCTCCAGTGTCTTGCACCCTATCATATATATATATATATATATATATAATTTTTTTTTTTTTTTTACAAATGTCTATGGATATCATATATTCTTATGTTCATCATGTATTCTTATCTGACAGGCATGAAGAAGCTCACAATTGTCTGACCACTAAATATGCTCTTGACAATAAGGGAGAAAAAGGAAATTTAAAAACAAGCACAATCTCTTGAATTCTTGCTTCATTTATAATAATTATGGCTAGGAATAAAGATGAGTAATTCAGCCTTACTGTAAAATTCACTTAAGACCATTCAGTGAACAGAGAATGCCAATGTGTGAAGATGGCTGTTTAGCAAGGCACTGAAATAAAGTGGTGGCAAGAGAGGTCTAAGTCAAGACACAGAGCTGTCTTTTCTCAAACACAGTCATGAAATGAGGTCACAGTTTTGTATATAAGCCCTCTGTGGCTTCCGAGCTAAAAAACCTAGAAAAATATTATCCCTCGCTAATGGAGCTTTTTCACCAAGAAGCACAGCATGTGCCCAACTCAATGTGCTAGCAGCTTTCTGCCCTCAATTCAGCTTACCAACTGTTAAACCATTCAAGGTCATACTATAACCCATTAGAGATGACATGTGACAAGATGATTTTTGATAAAGAGTAGAACTTTGGTGCTACAGAAGTGGCCAGGGAGAGGAGGTCTCCGTATGCAACCTGACATTTTGTCAGCAGCTGCTAGTCAGATATAAAAACATTTTATTGCCCTTGCATAGTCAGCCACATGCTATAGTTTCCTCTCACTCATAATATGTTCACTTTCATACCCCCCTGCATTTAACTGCAATAGAACAGCAGAATGTTTACATTACAGCAGAATGCTGCATGCTTTTATCTAAGGGTGACCTTGAGGATGCCTGGCACACAAGAAGTGCAGTGGAAGGCAGGCAAACACTTTTTCTCCTACACCTCTGCCATACTGCCTGTGTCCCCCACTTATATAACCCTTTGAATTTACAGAAAGGACCTTCGTAAATGCCCATTTTTGTGAGTGAATGCACATTAAGAACATTTCATGTGCATGCTATGAAGAACATGAAACCTAAGACAGATTAGAAAACTTCACTCTCCAAAACCAAAATTATTTTTCCCTTTATGTTCTGAAGCTTATTTGTAAGTCTCATGAATATTTTTAACTCTTTGGAGTGGGAAGCCTAAATTAAACATCAGTAGGGGACCCATTACTATTTTATAATCCTCTCTTTTGCAAATCGAAAGCAACAGTTTGCCAATCTTGTATTTAAACTTTCATGGAAAGATATGAATGAGTTAAATATGAGGGCCCAAGCAAGAGAAAAATACAAGAAAGCTACATTGTGTTGGGAAAGCCTGTCCAGAGAGTCAGAACAAGAGCTTATTACCAAATATACTTGTTTTAATATATGTATTATACTTGTTTGTACTTGATCTTAGATCAAAATAACATTTATTTTTGATGAACTAACAGTTTGTGCTAGTGACCATAATATTTTTAGATTTAGGAAGTACACACAAGAATAACATGGTCAAAAGCATCACCATGGCTATGCTGACCTTCAGAATGGAGAGCTGGATAATAATGAGGAATCTTGTTTCAAAGAAGTAGAAGGACATCTAAGACAGTTAAACCCTCTCAGTCAGCACAGAGACTCCTGAAGGACACCAAAATGGGAGCACAGCACCAGAATGTACCACTTACTGGAAATCCCTTGGGAAGAAGGTAAAAGGAAATTGGCACAGAAAAACAGAAAAGCAAGGGAAGTTACTGGAATTAAGATTTTAGCATTCAAAATTATGAAGACTGGAATTAAGATCATAGCATTCAAAATTATGAAGATGTCTCTCAGTGAAGAAAAGGAAGAAGTTACAAATTCTAAGAAAACATAAAACTATAATTAGACTACCATTTGCTTTGTAAATGTTGTGGCAAAATTTCAAGGTGTTCATTTCCCCCATAAGTAATTTGACTTGTCTATGGCATCAAAAGACAAATTGATGGCTCCATTCACTGCTTCCCCTGCCATTCATATCATGCAGATCAGTATGAGAATGAACATAAAGTGCTGCAGAATAGAGCCATTTTATACTTGTTTTAGACAGTAAGAATGATAATAGGAAGTCTAGGACAAAAAGGGATCTACATATTTCTAAACCATCTTTTCTGAACTCTACAACTCATGCAGCCATATGAATCTGTCCCTATTCAGGTACGAGAATGCCATTAATGCATGGTAAATCAAAGTGCCTGATTTTTATATCCATACTCTGCAGTCACTTGACACATTTTTCTGTGCCTTATTACTGTCAGATTTACTCCCTGATACAGCAGGGCCAAATTTATCATGTTTACAATTGCTGATGTTCCAAATTCACACAATTCCCACTCATATGAAACTAGATCCTGCCTAGTTATGGCCACAATTTCCTCCAGGGTCATGCCTCCAATTTGGCCTCTCTGTTCCCATTTTCATAGCCTTGCAGTAAAGAAATGGATAAATGCAGCATTTTTCCATAAAGGAGTTGTGATTTTTAGAGGAATTAGCTAAGTATACAGTACCTTTTGTTTACTTCTCATGAACTCTAGTCTGAACCAGTTCTGCTGGAATTGAGTAAAATGAATTCCAGAATGGCTTGCATAAGTGTTCTTAAAAAAAACCCAAATCCAAATATGACAGCAATGAGAAATATTTTTACCAAAGGCTCTTGCAATTCAGGAAGAGAGTCACTAGCTTGAGGACAAACTGATCATGTAATTTACCTCTGAACTGAAAAGGATTAGGAATACAATTAATTTTGTGTATTCTAGAACAGCTTTGCCATACTAAGCTTCTGCCTAACTGCTTGCAGCATCAGGACCCTTTGTCCCAGAATCACTGGCCCACTGTCTAGGAAGAAAATATTTAAAAAATATTTTTAATATTTTTAAACAATTCAATAAAGAATTGAAAACAATCAATTGAGGATAATCAAGATCATAAGAATATGCATCAAGAAGAAAGGCACCATAAGACACTGAAGAAATAATCTGGTACCATTTATTTCCCTCACATTTCCATTTATTTCATCCATTTACTTTTCCTAGCTCTTTCTACACCTACCTTCATTTTCTCTTCTACTTCATACTTAGATTTTTTTATGTTGTGACTGCACTCATCTCCAATTCCTCTTGATGGCTTGATATGTCTAATACTATATTTTAAAATATCATCTTGTGCATTCTGTACTTTATTGCCATTATATAAATGTTTCATTCCCCTAAAACTAAAAAAAGGAAATAAATTTTTGAGGGGCAGGTGAAATGATGGAGATTTGTATTTTGCCTGTTCAAATACAGTTCTTTCAGGAGACATTTTTAGGGGTTGCCTTTACTTTGTTTGGTGCTTTCCTGCAGTTACAGCAGGCAGTGGTTTAGTGAAAATTTTAAAATAAAACATTCCTGTGCATTAAACACAGTACAATGGTGTTTTGGACACCAGTACCTCTTAAAAATAAAAAAGAAAAACAAGACAACATTCCTACGTTCCCTCTGTTGTATCAGCCTGTTCCTGGCCAATTCTTCAATGTCACAAAACCGGGTCACTCAGTCTTCTGTCACAGAAAAAACGTCAAACTCAAACATGTAAATTCTGGACATTATTTAGTAATTATATAACATGACAAGGTGGTTTTTTAAAACAAATAAATGTGTATTTTCACTTGATTTACAATGTTCATTAAATATTTACATAATTGCATTCCAGTTATTCTCTAGCGTATGTATTATAAATACTCAGAACAGAATTTTTAATTGTAATTATAATTTATTTCTTTTTTTGCACTTTTACACCTTCTCAATATAATTTCTTTTCTTTAAGCTGTAAGACTGTCAAAACACCATTATTTTAAGGCTATCTACCTGTTAGCTTGATTTTTTATTTCATTACCAGCCATTAGGAAAAACCAGTAAATCATAGAATCTAATTTTGTTAATGGAACTTACCTCTAGGCAATCTGAAAATAAGTAAATGAACCCTTGTCCCTCCAACAGCTATAAACAGACTGTGAGAAGACTACCAGAAAATACACTCAGAAAACTGTTAGAAGTGCAAAAAGTCCATAAAGTAAAGCACATGGGTATGCAATCAGGAGCTGCTGTCCTTCCATAGCCAATGCAGACGTAAAAATTTTGGACGCTGACAAACTGCACCATCCAATAATAAACAGAGCTAACACAGTTCCTGGGGTCCCCCTAGGAGAAAAAAAAAAAACAAACAAACATGACAGAGTCCACATATTACTAAATGTAGAATCAAATCTTACCAAACTCAAGTTCATGTCTAGTGGCATGTCATTAATGGGTAACACCTAACGGAAGAGCCAAGAACTAACTGACATAATGAAAGTCAAGCATGACAGCAAATGAAAATTGTAACTATAAACAGAAAAATAGTATGTTCAGCATGGATAAAAGCTTCCCCAGAAGTACTGCTAAGAGCACTGTACATTTACAAATAAATCTTCTGGGCCTCCAGCAGATGCAGCTGCTTAAGTTTAATATTAAATTTAGCCAAGTTTCTATTTCAGCCAAAATAATCTCACAGAAATTGTTAGGTTCTAAAATGGCCCTACAGACCTACTCTTTCATCAGAAAGCCTGATGATGTGGAGGGATTGCATTTTTGTAACACAGAGAACAGATTTTAAGGGTGCCTTAGACACTCAGGAGAGGCTCTGAAAGACTCACACCAGCTGGATGGGCAGAAAGGTCTCCCAGAAAAAGCCTGACTGGCCTTTTAAAAAAATGAGCACACTGAACACAAAGTAAGGAGTGGGAAAAGAACCACCAAGGAAAAATATTTTGCTTATCTCGGCATCCTTCTCTGCACATTGAAAGGACTGTAACTTTCCACCCTACCTCTTGGTGACAGCTGAGCCCATTTGAAGTTACACTGTGCCCCCTTCCAGGAGCAGGGAGGCCTGGAGAACTCATGATTATGGGACTATGGTTAAAAACCCACTGAAATACTCCTGCAGATTACAGAGGGCTCACTATTAAACCCTGTGGGAAAAAAATCTTGCCAATAAATAATGTTTCACATATGCTTTATTTGCACTCTATTTGCAGCCTGCTTCTGTAAAATGCATGAGATCATGTGCGTAATACACTGCTGAAGCACATAATGAGATAGCTACTTTACACACTTTAGCTGCATCAGTCTCAAGGACTTGGAGAAAGAATAAACCTCTGCCACTTCCTAAAGGCCTTCCTGGCCCCCCACTCTTCCAGAGCATCAGCATAACAGAAGCACAAGGGAAAAACTGACTGTGTATACATACTCAGGTAGGTCCTTTTATCAGAAATTATCTCCACTAATATAATTATTGCAACTAAACCATGATGAATAAAGCTGTCCTTATGCTATTGACTTAGTTGCTTAATGCATTCACATCACATAAAATAGTTGATTTCTTAGCAATCCAGCCACCAGGCCAATAAGGTACTAGGTGTTGCCAGTTCTTGGGCCTTTGAGGGAGGAAGGAAAGAATTGATTTCATGGTGACTCAGCACCTCATTGCAACTTCAACAAGTCAAAAATAAAACATTAAAGACCATGTGATTTAATATCCTCAGTTTAAGTGTTTTTTAAACCAGTATAGTGGCATTTAGGGAAATTCCACTGGGCTTTGCAAAGCCAGTTCATGGTCTCTCCTCCAAGGAGATGCTAAGTTGCTCACCTAAACAGTGAGCCAGAAATTCAGAGCTGGCAGGGATGGCTCTTTGAGCAGGTATGCTTGCTGGCAGAGGGATGGGGGGCAATAGGAACATACTGTGCAATGACAATTTTGAACTAACATAATGACTCTTAGGGGGCTGTCACAATGCAGCACAATTTAGAGTTGTGGCTGCTCTGCCTTGCACTGAAGTCCAGCGGCCTCTCATGGTTTGTTCCAGGATTGGCAGAGAGCAGGATGGAAAGGTGGCAAAAAAATCATATCAGGATCAAGAGGTACCTCTGTGCACTTAGAAATTCAGTCCTCAATCTAACAATGTGTTACTGCTAAAAAGAATGATTTGGCAGAGACCTTTCTGTCTGGCATGTCCATGAGGGTCAAATCCTCTAGATGGGAGAAGGGCAAAAAGCACAAGTCATGCTTACAGCGGCCAAGAGAACTGGGGCTGTACCGGTATGAGATTGGGATGGAGTGACACATGTGAGTCGACCCTTTCCACTTCTCTTTCTCTCACATTTTTCAGATGCTGTCACCAAATAGGTTCTTTGCATCAGCTGGGTGTAAGAATTTCTTTCTTCATGCTTACATTAACTTCCCTCACTGTTTAGTTAAAGAAGTAGCTTTACCCCAGTTTCGGGACTTGATATTAAAGAATTGTTGTTGCCTTCTGCAGGAAAAAAGTCTATTGATATTTCTCCCAGGAAAACAACCTAATAAACTTGGGCTTGCACATGAAAACAGTATAGATGGACACAAACAAATCTAGTTTGATGCAAATTTGAATAAGAGAACTGGTATTCTCCTTGGTACTATTCAGTACCCCAAATGTTCCATATTTTGCTTTATTTATTTACAGGGAAATAGCTAATAATGAAAATTGAAAGTTATTAGATTACTATGTATCTTTGCCATAGATGAGTGCATTATCTTATGTATGCTTTTGGTGAAAAAAAAATCAGATTATTTCTTTGAACTTTGAAATAGAAGTAATGTTTCTTATAAATATTTTTTAAAATCATAAATGTATTGCTCTTTCTTTTACCATTTAAAATATTTTTTAAAATTAAAAATAATGAAATGTATGTTGGATTTTAAAGTTGACACTTAATTTTAATAGCATGTTTGCAATAATTAACCTTGGTACTTGATGTGCTCAAGCAGTTTCATATACCAAACGAGAAAGGGCAGCAGAACCCTGTCAGTAGGTACTTAATTTTAGCAATTCATTTCAGAAATACCAGTTCATTTTTGTCAAGGCTATCACATTTTCGTATTTATAGATTATTAAAAAATGAGCTTTCTGTAAATTCACAGCATTTTACAAACGTGTAGTGTCTGCCTGGGGATTCCATGTACAGAAAACAGTACCCTGCACAGTTGTAACAGCTGGTTTGGAATTCACCCCATCTGTCTTATGATTATGTATCTGCACATTTTATTAGGCTGGATTATTAAACAGGTTAATCAAGAAAATATGGGAAGTGTAGGAGAACAGAGAATAAACAGCTTCTTTAGTGTCATCATCCATCTTATCAAGGACAGCTCAGAAACACTTTAATACATGGGATATGGTCAGGTTAAGCCATCATAGCCCCTCAGAAACATGCAACAAGAATTTTTTCCAAAAATTCATTCCACCATATAATTTCCTTAAAATATAAATACATAAATATACACATATGTAAGAATGATGCTTTTCCAAAGAAAACAAACACAGGCATTTTCTCGTTCATCAGCTGCAAGGTTCCATATGTTATAGACTGGAGAGTTAAAAATATGAGAAAACAAAAAAGACTAAGGAGGGAAACCATCATTAATAACATGTTAACAATATACAAAAGCACTGCTCAAGGCCTTCAGGCAAGATCTGGAACTTGCTTGTACTTTGCTGTGTGTGAACAGGGAGATAAACACTGTGTCTCAAAGGGCTTACTGAATGAGGAGAAATAAGAGGCTTGCCAAAAAGTTTCCTATTCAGAGATTATGACTGAACAACCCCCCACATGTGCACAGATAGCAGATACATACACCACTACACATCTGGTTTTTCAAAGTATTCAGTTTTTTTCAGGCTTGCAATTGCACCACAACTATACCTCAGAATATACAAGTCTACTTATATCTTGTCTGAATTATCCACATCATTAACGGTAACTCGGCTATTTCATTCTGTCCCACAGAAGTCAGTAGGAAAGGAAACATAAAGATGGGAGGCCTGATGTTATGAACTAAAAAGAACAAAGAGAACAAGCTATATAAACCCAAAGTTCAGCAATTGCTTTTAAAATTGATACCTGAGCTTGGCTCTGCAAAACAAAAATCACAACTGAGGCTGCTGCTAAAATCAAAAGCACTCTCAGTCCAAATGGAAAGAAGTGGAGTTGAAGACTCATCAAAATGAATGCATACAGCCCTCTCAAATACAGTCCAGTTTTGTCTGTTTCCACCTATACAAAAAACCAAACTGGTGTTACAGTTTCAGAAACCAAAACTTACTATGTGACCACTTATAAAATGTTTTGCACAACACCATCCACCTGACTTACTGTCCTTCACAGGATTCCCATTGCCATAGGCTGGTACTTACTGCAGTGAGAAGAGAACTGCAGCAGAGGACAGGATGACCATGGGCAGCAGGCAGTAGCCCAGCACACTTGCAACACAGCCATGAGAGACTCCTGAGACGCTCATCAGGTTCAGCAGGGCATGCATGGCAAGGCACCCGATGGCACTCATCCCGTACACGTAGCCAAAATGAACTTTCCCTGCCTGGAATAAATAAGGGGAAGCATGAACTGACAGAAGTGAGTGAAGTGATCACTAAGTGCTAGCAGAAGACAGATTTAGGTTTAGGTTTGTTACTTCTTTTTGTTGACACTCTCTCTCTGCTTCACCTGCATCAGTTCAGTTGTGAAACACAGATGATACTTTTGGGTGATTTTTGCATAAAAATAATTCCAAGGTGCAATTGACAAAATGTGCTTGTTGCTAACTTAAAGTTACAAGGTTGATTCTTCGTGTTAATGTCATTGGGCTCTGAACACAACTGGAATTGGTTGGGAGATTTGGGAAAGTTTAACTGGCAACAAACTAAGAAGAAATTATGGAAAGCATATTTTAGTCATTAAAAATCAGTTTAGGCTCAGGAAACATCTTTTCAGTAAGTGTATATGGGGCTGTGAAAAAGTGCCCTAAGTAATATGATGACCCAGGTTACCTGATGTGCTTCACATTTTATTACAAACCTTCAGCTACAAGCAGGTCTGCAAAAAATTGGGAAAATTTTGCTTAAACTATGGTGTTTTTCAGGGCAAATGTGACTGGTTTTTCCCTTGACTACCATGAGAAGGATACATTTCTGTGCTTAGACCAACACAACATGTTCATTTCAACATAAAACTCAGCAGTAACTGTCAGTTTATGTTCTTTTTTGTTCTAACAAATGAAAAAAATCCCAGATTTTTTTTTCCTTCTAGGTTTTATTCCTTTGTTTGAATTTATTGCCTGTGAAAGGTACCAGCCTGGCAGCCTGGAGCTTGATGTTTTCTAATTTATACACAAAGCTAGTAAAACAGGCAACTGTGGCCACAGCACCACCAATTCCTTCATCTCCTGCCATCATTTTGAAGGATCCCTCCAGGCATAAGGGCATTGTTCACTCCCCAAAATAAACCACCACAAAAGACTGTTAAATATGTTTTTGTCTCTCTTCAAGCTTCTAACAAATTAAATGCTGAAAGTTGGCTATACAATACTGTCATTTTTACATCTGTACATGAGAAAAACATTTCTAAATCAGAAATCCATTCTTTTTCCTGGAACTTTGAATCCTAATGGTAGAATGCACCTGTAAAGGAGAAAGTTCAGACCTGGAACTTAACCATTAACTCAGAACCATGAGTGAACTTGAATGAAGGGCCACTATGCATCACCTTCCTGACACATAATAAGGTGTATGTACATACATAAAACACAAGTGTGCTTGTTCATACACACACACACACACACACAATCTACATGTTGCACACACTATATATTATATATATAGATATATTGTATATGATAAACCATAGAAGACTCAAAACTAATAGAAGGTCTCTGTTTCCTAATAATGCTGTGGCTTATTGTTGGATTCTGTTGTGATGGATTAGGTGGAAACATTGTTGAAGCTTTTATCATGTTTTGTGATACTTGCTAGTTTATCTCCCATGATGGCTAAGGAGGATTGAGAAGACCTCTGACTTCACTTATCCCTACATTTTAATGAAATCTGGGGGAAATCAACCTTGAGGACCCTTTTCTGACCTCTCTTTCTGTATCCATGCATATGGAAATTGATCACTGGATGCCAGCAGTATTTGAGCTGGACAGACATAGAGCAACAGTATGGAGAAGGCCTGGTGATGACACAGCTTGGAAGTCCTGATGCTGCAGGCTGGTGCCTCCAATCTCTCATTGGAGAGCAGTTCATGAATGTGAAATGCAACCTGAGTTAATCAGACCTGACTTTACATCAGCACCATTATCCTGTCTACACATTGACCTGGCTCACTGCTGAGCTCTCCTCTGCTTCCAGTCCTCAAGGTTAAGTCAGACCAGCCAGGCTGGCTATATCCTTCCAGCATCCTGGCCTTTTCCCCATTACTGTCTTCCACCATAAAGAATAATCTATTCCTGAAATCACAGCATAAGAAATCTTCCTACTTAGGTACAGACTTCTTTTGCTGGCATTTGCATACTAGTGGTATAAAATAATCAGGAAAAATTGCTTGAACAAATAAAACTAATGATAGCTGGAGATAGTGTGGGAGAGCAATGCTAGCTCAGACGATTATCAACTAGTACTTCAGTCATTAAGGATATACAGTAAGTTTAACACTCACAATGTCTTGGGGCAGCCTTTGCTATACACCAACTAAATAAAGTTCTGTCTCAAAACAGATGCATCAACTACAAGCTATATTTTAGACTGTTTGTTTCAGTGTATATAACTACACAGCACTATTTATTTATTAGCTTTGTTTAAGATTAAAAAATTCCTGAGCCAGAGATGAAGGGAGCACTAGCACCAGCAGCTAGCTGAGATCTCCAGTTGGTGAAATGTTGGATTTGTGGTGCAAGGATATGAGAGAAGGAAAAAAAAAAAAAAAAAATGGCAGCTGAACATGTTGGTTCCGATTTTATTCTTACTTAACATATGCAAATATATTGACTCACACACACGGGAATACTCCCAGTTCACAGTGATGTAAGCAAAACCAGAATCAGGCTTGATTGGTCTGACAGGCTTTGATGAATGGAAAGAGCTAAATTTGTCCTGTGGAAGGAGCAAGGTTAGCAGAAAGTCAGACTTTGTGTTCTTGCTTGCATCTGCCTGGAGTGGGTACTACCACTGTTGGCTGGAGAGGATGGGGAAATCTGATTTCATTCAAATGACAGTGTAAAATGCAAAGCAGCTGAGATTTGGGCTTCTGCTAAATTAGGGGCTGCCATTGTTTCTCTATCTACAATGGAGCTGCCCTGTTTCACACTAACGTGAGGAGGAACAAGTCCTGCTGCCAGGCTAGCAGCCCTTTCCTCTTTTTCTCTGAAAGGATGCTACCCTTTGAAGAATATCTTTGCATAATTTTCCATAGTTAAAAAGCTGAAACTAAAGAAAATGTATACATTATTTTTAGAAACAAGCTCTCAACCAAATTATGTTCCTGGTGCTATCAGAAGATACTTATTTAAGTACAGAAGGATATCATAGTTTACACAGCTGAAGACACACGTTAGTATTCAAATACATCTGAGATAAAATGGTAGGCTGAATTTTTAAGATAAACCCAAAGGCTTACTGCTGGGAAGTTATGGAACGAAAACACTGGATTGTGTCAGAGGTGTTCTGCTGCCCTAAAACTGGAGCATTGAAAATACTTGGTTTTCTAATGACACCTAAAATGCATAATATCACAGCAAAAGTATGATAATTAAAGTAATTTATTTCAATAATAATAGTTTAATAGTCATTATAACTGTTGGCTATTCAGGGAGAAAAGTCAACAGGAAACATTTTTTCTGTTCTTTCTTTTAGCTTTCCTTTCATTTTCTTGATTATAATTAATTCAACTTTCTCTTTTTACTACCCTCATACATTTATTTCTCCAGGTGGAAAATAGCCTGTCTTCTCTAGCTTCCCACCTTCTTTTCCTTTTATTCCCTTTCCTCCTGCCCTTCCACCCTTTTAAAAGATTTTTATTTTTATAGGAACATAAATAATAATACTACTTGCCATTTATATAGCAGTTTGCACATTCAAGGTACTGCACTGACATTACAAATTGAGTAAGAACTTTCAAGAATCTTCTGATTCAGCACAATTTATCACAGAGGAAATTGAGAATTAGAGCCCCTTTCCTCTCACCTCAGTTGCAGGGCAGTAAAGCCCTTCCCAGAATGGTCCCACCTTACTGCTGTCTGATGGATTGCTGTTGGCAGTCAGAGCTGTACTTCAGCAACACTGGAGAGCCCCTGTTGCCAGGGATGTATAGATGAATTTGGAGCTCTGCACAACCCTGTTAACTTTCCTCCTGTAGGAAAGCTACATTCATACAGAAGAAGGAGGTCAAATACAGGCTACTATATTTTGTTAAGCAGACAATACAGAACAAAGAATATAAAATAAGAATAAAAATAAGTACTAGCAAAATTTATAGGAAGGCATTGCAAATTTAAGGGGGTGGGTGGAAAAAGACTCTTTCAATTTCTTTTTTCTCTAATTATTCTAGTTGTATAAAGATTTTTTTTTAGTCTATCTGTCTCTGCACTCTCTAAAATAACACTGAAAGAAGATAATTCCAAAAAAGTAGCAAGAGCGTCAGCAAAACTGGGCTGGCCTGCTATTCCTTTTTATTCCCTCCTTTAAAACCTGTTCAGAGCCTTTCCAGATTATATATGGCACAGATCTGTCCGTTTGTTCATATTAAATCCCACCCTAAAAATGGTGCGGTCTCCTCTTTCCACTGAAGTAATACATCACTTTACCTGTGTCACCTTTACATTACATTTAAATTTTAAGCAGGTGCTTTGAAAGTAGGAAGAATTTTTAACGCATAATCCCAGAATAACTGGCAGCAAATGACTCTTTTTATGCTGGTACTACATCTTCTGCAGCTTCACACTCATTATCACCTAGGCATGAGCTTGTTAGAAAAGAAATCCCTGAAGATTTCTATGACATCCTACCATCAGCAATGTTGCTCCAAGGGCCAAACAGAAAACCATAGGTCCAGTGAGGTCTGTCTCATTCATAATGCTGCCATCTGCAGGCTTCATTGGGTTTAGAACTGTTAATGTTTTCTGCCATATATGCTCAAAATTGATCCCAAGTTCTGCAACAAGAAATTTCAGGATTTTGTTAATTGCTCACAAGAAAACAACACTTTTCCAAAACTCCATTAGACATCACAAAACTACAAACAAATGCTTCAGTGAAGATAATATTGTAGGATGACATATTTTGTATTAGGAGCATAATGTCCCTGCTATGTACTCAATATATTTGAGAGTAAGCTTTCATTCTAAATTGGAATATTAATGTATTAAACTTGATTTTAGTCAGTGAAGCAAAAAATGGCCTCAGCATTTTTGAGTTAATATTTGTTTTTCCTATATTTAAAACACACATATCTAATGGCACACCAACATCGATGTTGAAAAACACATTAATTAACAATAACTGCAGAATTTAAGATACTCTGCAACACTGAGGACAGAGATATATGCTTTAATTCTGGAAAATCTCACAAGAAATGTGTCTTAAGCCTGAACTGCCAAAAGCACTTAAAAATGACATTTTTTCCTTCAAGGCAAGTTTATACTACTTTATACAGTGCTTTATAAGTTTGGAGGGCTGTAGTGTGGTTTGTTTTTTTTTTTTTTTTTTTTTTGGGTGGGCGATGTTTGCATTTAAAAAGTAATTGGTGAGACTCCAGGAAACAGAACAAAATTCTGTCCCATTAAAGGTGATGGGAATCCTACAATTAACTTTGCTGGGGCAAATCTTTATCTTATAACTTCTGAAGAAACACTTCAGCTTGCACGAGTAATCATCTTCCCTGAGATTCTCCAGTAAGGGGAAAATTAGGTTCAGATCTGCTGCCAGAATGGCTGAGACTGACAATGATTTAGATCTGTTAGGAAAGCCAAGTCTTTACCTTGTTCCACCTCTACATCATCTTGAGCTCAATCAAAACTTTGCATATATAAATCTATTCTGCATTAAAATGTGTGGCTTTGGTCAGATTTATATGGTACACAGATAGGAATATCTCTAAAGCCTTGCAGATCACAAGCAGTTGTATCACAACATCCTTTTCCCAGGGTGAACAACATAGGGAGTTAAATGGTTGGGGGTTTTAGCAGTAGAGATCTAGCAGTTATCTATATCAAACAGAATGATCTTGCTGGCTTCAAGGCAGTAGTAGTCCCTTTTGAGTAGTAGAAACTCCAGCTGCCTTCCAGTGTGCCAAACTAGCAGGCTGAATAGGCTCATTTTATATTATACTGAAATAATTACAGACAAATTCTCCTTTTTTCTAATACAGCACAAGTATTTTGCTAGCGGCAAAATCAGACACTAGCATTAGAATGGTCAATCATCATAAAGAATGACAATGCTCATATAGTTAAATGATCAACTAATTGAAACTGAAAGCAGCTTTCTCAATTCCTTCCCCACTGAAACAAGCGACTTAGCATCTGCAAACTACTAAATCTATTACTAGATATGCAAAAAAAGATGATTATCCATCTTCATTAGTTACAGATTTTCCAATATGTACTGAGGATAAACGCAAGAGTGGAAGCAATTTTGGAAACGCGAATGAATACAAAACTATTGTTCTGCTGTCATCTAGCGGTGGCACAGTATATCTGCTCTAGGCCACAAGGCTGCGGGAATCCAGGGCGGATTCGAAGGAGAAAATGCAGGTTTGGCTGACAGGAGCTTTGGCTGAAGCTCACAGAGCGAGGCTTGCCAGCTCTGCTGCAGTTTCTCTAGTGAGTTCCATCCTCTAGCTGGCAGAGAAAAGTTAGAGGCAGCCCCAGGAACCCTGCATGTCGTCTGTGGGATTAGTTTTGTTATACATAATATTGGCTTTTCACAAATATGAAAATGGATTTTGTATGTGTAATGTTAAAGTAACTTTGTTATAATGATATAGTTTTATTTCTGTTGTTAATTAAGCTAAGACATAGTAGTGAAATAGCTGATATAATGTACTTGTGCTAAAATACCTGCTTAGATGAGATAAAATCCAGTGCATATATGAAGAAATCACCTGCTACAGATATGCCAGCTATCAGCACTCACCATCTCAAGACAGTGTGAGCCAGAACCAAAACTGAAGATAATGATAAAAAAAGACTGAAAGCACAACTAAAGAATACACATTCTCTAAAAAAGCAAATCCAAAGAGGAGATGTGCTAAACAATTCTTAGAACATGTAAACTAGTTTGAAGGAAAAGTTTACTATGCATAAGAGTCTATGAATATGCAAGAGGCTGATGTAAGGGACAAGGTATTTATAGGGGGTCCCCGAAGACAACAGTGTGCTCTTGGCTGAGTGCCCAGGTGCACCTGGCTGTAATAACCTTTGCTCTGCAGCCCTTGTCTCCTATGGTCCTTTATTAAACTTTTTAACTTTCACAAGAGTGAAGGTGTTTTTGCACAGTTTTACCTTCTAGCAAAGGAGGTTCCTCGTCAAATCCATCAACATAACCAAGCTGAGAAGGAGCGTCGGGACTGTAGGCTGGCTGCAGAATGCTGCCCGAGTAGCTCTGCGGGGACAGCAGCATGTCTGACGGCACAAAGCCCCCGCCTGCAGGCTGCTCTTCTGCCTGCCTCCTAGGACAAGGAGCAAAGCATGGCCAAACTCGTAACTACAGCGAGAAACTTCTGTTATAGATGAATAATGAGATGATTGGCTCTTGCAATTAAGGGATAATTATTGTGTGAATATTAAGAAAAGCTTTAGCGATGTGTAGTTATGCTATTGTAGTTTAGATGTCCTCTGTTCTCCCCATAGTTCCCTTTTCCCCCCTGTGTTGTTGCCATCGGACAGCTGGGGTTGTCTAGGACAGGTAGGGGGGCACATGTGTCCCCGGCATGGGGCAGTTGGGAATGGAAAAGCTTGGTGCTTAGGAGATGCAGCATGACAACACCTGACCTCCAATCCAGTTACAAGAAAGCAGTCTCCACAGATAAATGGCAAAGAAGAGCTGACTGACAGACTTCGGGAGGGGCCAGGGCTGGCTGATGCAACCCCCAGGGGTATAAAAGACAGAGCATCCAGCCTGAAGATGAACCAGCCACGTGGTGTGCACACGGGCACTTTCCAGCGCTGCAACTGTTTCCTTTTGTTGTATTGTTGTTAAGGTTTAATAAACCTTTTAAAATTTTCAAAGTAAGCCGTTGTTTCTCACACGTCTTAGAGCTACTCACCACGTTCCACTTACTTTTCACCTATTTTCAGTGTGGGGAAGCTGGAATTTTTCTGGGTCCAATCCTCGCTGTGGGTAATGAGAGGTGAGCTCTGCTGCCAGTGCCTTTGCAGCTCCCTCTGCAAGCGGGCAGAGCTCCTTGCCAGTCTTCCAGAACCCTGCAGCCCCCCACACCCACTCCCACTGCTACTCCCACATCCAGGCACTTGGGGCTTTTTTGCCCAGCAGCCTGGTGACACTCCTCAGATACATTCAGATTTTTTTCCTTGAATCCCAGAAGGATCCTAAAGAATTTCCTGCAGTATGCAGCCCAAATTTCACATTAATAACATGAAGCTCAGTTACTCCTGTCAGGTAAACAATCTGTAAGACCTCTACTAATAAAAGTAGCACAAAATCAAATCCTTTAAAAAGAAAAATTCACTTATAAACATTCTGCCTTTCTGAAAGTCTAGATGATGTCTTGAACTTCTTTCCTGCTGCTGCAAGCCCCAAAGCTGGCCCCAGAACCACCATCTGTTGGAGAGGGAAGCTGAAACAACACCCACACTTACTTTCTGCTTTCACAGAGGTTTTTGTCTGAGCCATAGCTGTTGCTGCCTTCCTCCTGGTCCTCTATGGTATAATTAGACTGGTAAAAGTCGATGTGAAACTGCTCAAAACTTGACATTCTGGTTGGAAAAATGATTGCAAATATCATAAATAGCATGTACAACAAGCCAAAATCTATGTTTTGAACTGTCCTAAACTTAAATGCCAAACTGTAAAGCCCCAAAATCAAGACTCTTTATGTAGAAGCTCATGATAATTTGGAAGTGATAAAAAAAGACCATTTACTTCCTTTAGCTGTAACAAGAGGAATTAATCTGCTTTTACTACAAATTACAGTATATTAATTTAAAAGTAGTATACCAGACTTCCTTTCTTGATACTCTTACAAAATATTTTTAAACAGATCATTTTCCTGCTTTCAATTAAAAAAATTGTGACCATATCTCAATGTTTAAAAATTAAGGTTTTAGGAAGTACTTTAGATTTCAAAAGAATTACTATTTAGAATGTTTTGCAATATTATATATGGCTGTCATAAAACAATATGAAAAAAACCCAGAGTTGTTTACAAAATCTGTGATTTCTGTTCAAGGACACAGCTGGCACATCAGTGGTAGCAGCGGAACATTCTTACTGGCCAGCAACATGACTGGTAAAAGACAGCATACTGGATGATTGAATTGAATCAATGATTGGATGATTCCTCAGTGAAAAGATATGCTAAAGTATATATTTCCTTCCTACTGCATGTGTTTCACCACTTGGCTAGCACTTAGGTAGTTAAGCCCTTAAAACCCACAGAGAAGTTACATAACCTGACTGAAAACCATAGCCACATCCAACTTACTTAGATTTTCATGTGAGATATTCATCTCTCCTAACATTTCACTTTTTTTTTTCACTTTTGTCCTCATTTCCAACTTTCCAAATGCCATTGGCAAAATATGCTTTGGACCTCGCAGTTATTCTTAGAGTTATCTCAATATTTATCAAGCACACTCTGCTTATGGGAAAGATCTTTGCAAATCTCATTGTAAGATAAAAGTGATAAAGATTACTATTTAATCAGGGACCTTAAAATGCTGCATATTAGAATTTCTGATTTTTTTCCCATTATCTGTCTAATCTTTGTGGACCTATTTCCTTATTTTACCTAGAGTTCAAAGTAGAAATTGCTCTTATATTATTTTCTTAACTCCTGATCAATTGTGCAGGTTTTCAAAATAATTTTTACATTTTAAATATGAATTAATAGAAATTAATTTACCAAGCTATTTACTGTGGCTTTATTTGGAATTGCACACCACTTAGGCATTCTTTTAATGAATATTTCACACGGGGCATGTTTTAAGAAACTTTAGTTGGTAGCCCTACCTCAATATTCAGTTCCAGTAAGTATTTAATGTCCTTTGCTGTCACTATACAGGATGAAATAATTGCTTAACCAGGAATGGTTAACTCTGTATAACAGAGTTCAGAAAAGATAAATTTATTTTCCAAAAGAATTTGGAGTTATGATTACTTACGTTTTAGGATATTTGGTGAAAACTCCAGTCTGTTGAATTTACATGTTGAAGAAGACCTAAAATATCCTCTTGCTTCAACAGGGATGAGCTTAGTGCTATTTATAAGATTCTAAATTTGATATTTGAACAGATGCACATGAAGGAAAAAAACCTCACAACCTGTCAATATCAGGGCCAGCATTTAAGAAGAGCTAACAACAATGGGCAGAAAAGGGTAGGAACCTTCGAGGAAAAATGAACAAAATGAACAAATATTGTTCCATATATTCCAGCTCAATAATCTAGATTCCCTCTTAAGTAAGTATTTATGAAGATCTTGGTGGAGCCCTCATTAGCTGAGCTGTTGGACATTAAAAAGTGTAATATTACCTGTTAAAGTAGTGGGCTGAATACACTTATTTGAGGGCGTGTTTCCAGCAGCCAGAGCCCTGGAGTGGCTGTGGGATGCTCCCTGTGGGATGCTCCCTGTGGGATGCTCCCTGGGAACCCCACAGCAGAGGGAAGGAGGGAGGGAGGCTGAATGGCCTGCTGGGCCAAATCCCTCTGCTGGTCCAGTGCCAGGGCCCTGCTCTCCAGGGACATCCCCCTGCCCCACTGCTCCTCCAGGGGTTCTCTATGTTTGCAAAGCTGTCTCCTAAAGTGCAGTACCCACCATGCCAGGATCAGTGCAAGGAACCTCTGTTCCATAGTCCTGGCTACTAGGAAACAGCAGCACAGGCTGGATTTTTAAACAGATTTTAAACTTCAAAGATGACTTTTCAATTTACACCTACTTTTGTTTGACATACTTGACTAGCCACAAAAAAGGCTGCTTTTTTTGCTTCTTTATTTATTGGGTAGTTTCCCAAAAAGCACTTGGGCTGTTAAATTTAAAGAATGCAACATTAAATTATATGTATTATCAGATAATAAATCTATGCCTCAGATGCATATTCAATCCTGTGATGTTGAAGGCCAAATAATTCCATTTCATTAGCAGAACAATGATGAACTGTTAGCACATGACTTACATTATAGAAGAGTTATAACATAGCTGCATTTTAAAATAACTTAAAATGAAATTGACCAAGTTTTTGCTCAGTAAGTATGTCCAAGAAAGAGTTCAGAAGTAAAGAATGGTAAAAAGAAGAAAAATGTAACATTTGATTCTGAAAATTAAGGGTAATCTAACTACAGTAGTTATCGCAGCTATTGTTACGTCTCCCTTGTGTTTTGCTACTTCTAGAGTAACGGTTTATGCTGCTATGTCCACCAAGGTGAAGTTTCATTTTCAACTCTTAGCAAACTGCTAACCTCTATAATGTCTGATCATCTCAGTTTAGATAAAATGGCTTCATCTTTTTTATACTGAATCTGTGGGGGCAATGATACAGGATTAATTTCTGTCCCTCAGGAAGGTAATTTAAAAATTTCTTTTTAGGAATGGAAAAATTCTGATTTGCCTGGGTTTTGCCTGTTTATTTAAACTATAAAAGTGATTTGATTACTTTTGCTACTTTTTGTTAGAAATACAAATATATATACATCTATACAAAAACTGGGAATAATTATCAGACAAAAAAACATCACAGGAGAAATTTAAATAGAAAATTATACACATACATTACATTAATAACCCTGTGGATATACATGTATAAATGGACACATAAAATACAAAAATAAAAGGTAGTATTAGTTGGAAATGAGATGTAGATGATCAAAAAAAAAAAAAGTTTAAGTCGTTGATAGGAAAGTGACTGATAGAAATAAGGACTGCCCAAGTTCATTAAAGGCAGACAAAATTGTATTACTACTGCCATGCTCCAATCAGATGTAAAAATAAATGTATCAATAAAACAAAAAGATGCATTTATCAGAAATGCTAAAATCACCATTTTAAAATTCTGCATCTAATATAGAAGAAATGGTTAAAACCTTTATATTTTGTTGAGTAACAAAACAACAGGAAAGTTTGGGAAGATCAAAAATAAGCAAACATGCTATCTTGTAAAAGGCTAAATAAGATGCCTTGAGTAATTATAGGTCTATTCCCATGAGATTGATCCTAGCAAATTATGGGCTCAAATAATAACTAACTGCATTGATGAATCCAATCAACATGGGCTTTTGGAAGCGAGCTCATTTCAAAGCAATTTATTTCCTAACAAGATTTGTAGCTGGGAAAGGTAACCACTGATGACCCATATTTATACAAAGCCTTTTACTTTATTTTGGTTCAATAGATATGTAACCATCACTGCTTGGTGTGACACCCATTATACTGATTAAATAAGTGCTATCTGATGTGTCTCAAATGTAATTGGGGAGGAGGGGAGGATTTGCATTGATGCCTTACAGGACAGAATCTTTCCAAAGATCACCTAGCAGACACTCAGGTATGTCACAGGTACCTGATGTTCAGTCCACCACTGAGAGACCACACTAGACAAGGTTGTCACAGATGCATTAACATAAAGGAAAAATAAATTATTGCACTTGAAGGTTTTAGAACCGAATTTGAAGATTACTTTCTTTGAATGGCAGGTACAGAGGATGCTAATAATCTACGGGGAAGATAGTTTGGATGAGGTCTAATCCTCAAAGATAAGAATGAGAATTTAAGCCGGGGAATACAAAAAAGATGAAGAAAATTAATGAAAAATGTGATAATTTCTAGAAGAAATTAAAAACTTTTCTTAAAGGTTAACTCCTATGTTTTCATTTACCTACTTTTTCCATCTTTCCTGAAAAGGAAAATAGATGCAGCAAAAAGTGAAATGTCATCAGTTTTCATAAGTTTATATTTTCATTTTCAGGTTTCATTTTTTATGACATGGGATGATACTTCAACTTTTTTAAACTTTGAGGTGAGCATTTTTTGAAAAAAATAATAGAATTAAATGAGATTAAATGGGAAAAGATAGAAAAGACTATAGAACACTGGCTTTAGACTCAGCTATGTAACCCTACATTTATTACTCAAAGTAAGCTGATGAGCATGGCAAATCCATTATAATAATTAGTCAATAATTTTATAGTTTTTTGAAATGTAAAAATTGATCTTATTAAGGATTAATTCAGCAAGTCTTAAGCTTAAATTACTTACGTTTACAGGCCCCATTAATAATTTTGTAAGTGGACATTATTAAAATGTGCTCTTAAGGAAGAGAGGAAAATTTAATTGCAAAGAAATATACCATTTACTATGAAATAGGTTTTTTTTTAACCAAATTAATTACTTACATTATATAAAGTGGCTGCTTAGTGAATTTTATGTCTCAGACATATCTATTGCAAGAGATAAATTCTTTCCTGTAACCAGTCTTCAGAGAATGGATAAGATGAAAATAAAAAAAGAGAAATCTGAAGCTATTAGTGTTTTCTTTTTTATGCATAACAAGTTTGCTAGACTTGAACAAAAGAAGTGAGAAGTTACAGGTTCCTGCATGAGCAATTGTACCTATCAACACTCATTACAAATCAAACACACAATTCTCCAGCTAGTCATTATTAGGAAAAGACAGTAAAACAGAGGGCATCATTATATCACTGCATGTATCTGTGATTCACTGACAAGTTGAATATTATAAGCAGTTCTGGCTGTGCTCCCTCAGAAAGTATTTGGAAGGGTGGTGACATGCTGAGAGAAGAGCAGGGGAGGTGTGTGTGGAACAGGCTCCATCTAACAATAACCAGGTCAGGTCCTTGGGCTGGAGAAGCAATCATTAATAGGAGCTCATGAAACTGTGTGACAGGGACTGCTGGGTAGGGAAAAGCTGGGGCCTCTTTCTTCTGTAAAACAAACAAAATTCAAAACGTGTTCAAAACTAGGAAAAAAAGGGTTCATGAGTGACAGACTGCTGGAAAGCCATGTCAAAGGAAGTCATGCATGTTAAATATCTCTATGGATCTGGAACAAGTCCATGAAAGTTAAAACAACCAAGAATTACTGAATACATAAAAACACTATGCAGCTCAAGAAGCCAATAAACAAGAATTAGTAGAAGACTAGAAAAATATTTATGGGAAGAATTCACGATCATCCTTGTGTATTCAATCATTGTCATTGTTAAACAGGGAGTTCCTGTTTTGACTTACATGACCATTCAAATGCTTTATGTTTGTGAAGGAGGAAAGCAACACATAAGATTACAGATTCAAATCTAACAGGGAAGAAACTCACTGCATAAGACCATAACATCCTTAATTCTCCATGGGCTGAATTTGCTGACTTCCAACAATTGCCAAAACACTGCTTTGTATGACTTCTGTGATACCTTTCCTTCCACTCAGCTTCTACTTCTGACTGGAGTCCTTGTTCTCCCACCTCTGTTGTGAGTTAGCTGACTTCCAGTTTCAGATTCATAATATATATCTTCTCCATCCAGACTTTTTTCTATCAGAAGCACAAAAAAAACCAAAACCAAAACCAAGACAACAAACCAATGATTTCAATGAACAAAACCACAAAAAAAAAATCCCCTTCAGATGAAGCTTTTTTTGATGTATGAATCACACACAAGAGCTGGTTCCCAGCTTAATTCTCTAGCATGAGTGATGTTTTTATGTTTTGCTTAGTGTAGGTACCAACACAATTTCTTACCTCCTAGTAATTGCCTATTGTCATATTTGTAGAAACCTTATTAGCATTAAGAGCTCTCTCTCTGTTCAACACATTCAGAATTACTCAACAAATTCAAAATTGTTGTGGAGAATACCAAAACAGGTAGATAAGGAGCATGGTGCAGCAATACTTTGTCCTTAAGAAATAAAGGTTTGTATGAATTTGAAAAGATAGCAATAAATAAATAAATAAATCTCAATTCATTATTTTTTTTTTCTTGTATCCTTTCTGTTGTTTCACTCTAGCACAGTTTCTTTCAAATCTTCCTTCTCTTGGGGACAATCAATATATAGAGGCATATAAAGTACAATATATATTTACAAGTACAATATGTACGCATGAGAACTCAATTTGAAAAAAAATTACAATTAAGGATATAGAATAGAAAACTTGTTTCTTGAGGTAAACTTGTTTGAAGTGCAAGTATCTAATTATATTGGCTTGCATTAAATAAATATTCAGGAATACTGAACCAATAGTCAATGTACAAAAAATGCAATTTTTAAAATTTGTTGTTGTTGTTGTGGTAGGGCTTTTGCTCAATAGAATCTGAAGGGTCTTATGCAGGAAGGAGGTATCATCACTGGTAGACTGAAAATGGAGTTTAGGCAGCCTTACTAACTATTTATTTAAACAATCACAATAAAGATATTCAGCATTTCAGAAATGTGTTGCACATCTGCTTTTCATGGGCCTCTTGAAGTAACAAAACTGCAATAATGCATCCTGCATAGGCACAGTTATTATTCCCAAATTGAACTAGGAACAGCAGATATGGCAATATTTAAGAAAAAAAGTTTCTTCTCTGTGGAGGTCACGAAGCTCCTAAGGGCAACTGTAATTATTTCTTTAGAATAAGCAGATACAGACTGTGTAAGCTATAAAGGTTTCAAAAGTGCAGTTACAGCACTTTGTGTCAATAATCTATGGATCACAAATTGCCTGAGGGGAATGTTAACTCCATAAAGTGAGTTTTACTTTTTTGGAAAAGCATATAAATGAATTTGGCATCCTTAAAGGGCTTCTCAGGCAAAATTTCAGCTTCTTGTCTGCGCCCAGAGTAATTATGTATATAGCAATACAGCCATGCTTGGAACCAGATGAAGAGCAGAAAAAGATGCTGGTGATTTGTAAAATTTGCAGTAGACCTGTCAATATATTTGCTGTTTTGTATGATTTTACATATGTAGTGATCTCATTGGACAGAAATGTTAAACTAAGAGAAGGCCATAGATTAAAATCCTTTGTTGCCTGTTTCTATTTTGCTCTGACAGAAGGGGAGGAAAGGGAAGAGGAAATAAATCCAAATCTTGGAAATAAAACTAAATCACCAGACAAGCATTTAGTATTAATTAAACTGAGCATCCTGATGAATTTCTATTTGGCTGAACATATTTTGACCTTGCCCAGACATCAGACAGATGCCACACAGATCCCACAGACTACTAATAGGAAGGAAGGGGCTGGAGGCATAGGGTCTATTCCCTTAAGTGGTCAAATCTGTTGTGGCAGGCAGGACCTTCCTGGGCCCAGCCCAATTTGAACAGGAAAAAGATACATGAGCCACATTTGTTTAGAAGCAAATTCCACACACTCTTGGAATGCTCAATACCAAAATGGAGTGGCAGGGATCCCTGAGCCAGGATTCATCCCAGCCAAGGTCATCCAAGGTGCAGGCTTGCTATGACACAGAATGTACACTCAGTTGTAATCCAAGCAAGGGATTAGTGCCATAGTCTACACGGTGATTAAAGACCTTATATAAAGACCTTGCTGCTTATAAATTTGCAAAGTCTTAAGTATCTGGGATGAGATTTCCCATATGTTTTATTTTCAAGGTGAACTAAATTCAGTGAAAAAAATGCTCACTGTTTTCTGAGAATCATTTTAGAAATAACTAAAAAAAATGGTTATAAAATTAAAAATATTTGATCAAGAATGAAAATGAATGAGCAGTACAGTTCAAATTATATTTGTACGTAGGATTTTACTCCTAATGTTTTCAAACTTCATTTCCTTAACTCAGGTGTTACGTGTTGTTACTCTATATCACAGTAGCCATTGTAAGATACAGATACAGAAACAAGAAGAAATTTACTGGCTGAAAGCCAACATCAGACATTCCACCAACAGGGAGCCAAGGTAATAGTTTTCTTCTCAACATAGAAAAGATTCTCAGTGGAATAAATAAAAGAAAATAAATACTACAACTATAGGTGTAGAAACATGAGAGTCAAAATTCAAAAAGGAGAATTGTTTTTAAAAATGCTGGTAAAAATGATTGCTCTCTCTTATCTTTATTTTAACATGAAGATAAATAAATATAGAGAAAAAAATTAAAAAACAGTTCTGCTGAGATAACTAAGAAAGGAAAAAATGTAAATGTTGATAAGATTTACTAAAGTGCTTGCTGCATTCCACTTCACTCCTTTTAAAACTCCTTTCTGAAAGATAAAAAGGAAAAGACACTCATATATTGTACTACTAAGCAATTCTTATTTATTGGTACAGAATGAAGAAATAGTCAGAAATATATAATGTAATTTTCAAACAGAGACATTAATTTATTGGGCTGGACAAGTCATAGAATATAGATACTGTGAGCTCACAGGAAACTTATATAGACCAAAAAGTTAAGTACATGGTTCAGAAGGTGTGTATTCTTCTATTGTCATTGAAAATAAAAAGCAAGAATATAATTATCATCCGTAAGAGAGTGTGTTTTGAAAATCAAATCCTCAAAGCTGTCCTTTTGGAATACCTTTAATACATATGTCCAGTATAAACAATTCCTTCTCTCCTGCTCAAAAATATTTTCTTCACTTGCAACTTTTTACAGGCAATAACCATCAAAAAGATTTTAATTGTCTCTTCTCTACAGCTGGATGGATCTAGCTTTCTAACACAGCCAACCTAATGAGAGAGAAAAGCAATTAAAATTGGGATTAATGACCTTGGCCTGATCTATGTCTGGAGGGAACTGAATCACAGCAAGGTATGTGGATTGTGTTCCTCTAGACATGGTTCACATGGCCAAATGAATTCTGTTGTCATCTTCAGGACTGTCCTGGTCATTGGGACCTCATTTTTAAACAATAAAGTGCTAAATTATCTTTTCTGTTTCCAAAACTAAGCTCTTAAGAAGAGATGGCATGCCAATGGAATTAAAGAGGATATAACGAATGTCAAAAAAAAAAAGATGAAAAGTAGGGAAGCTGGAATTCTTCATGCTGGCAAAAAGGGAAGGAGAGACATGATTGAGAGCAAGAGGAATGCACTGGAGGCTTGGCCAGGCCTGTGTGTTCCCAGCACCTCCTGCTTCAGCTGCTGAAGGAAAAATACTGTTCTGGGCAGAGCATTCATCTCACCCAGAAGGGCATTTCTTATGTTCTTACTGATTTCAGCTATGGTTGTAAGTTATCCTAAAATATACATTTAATCAATGGAAAGACAGAGTTGAGTCAAATCTGATGAGTTTTGTAAGGTCTTTTTCTATTATACATATGTAGAAATTAAAGTGAGGCCATTTTTTATGGATAATGAAATTAGCCAAATTAAGCTGTATATACTGTCTTTGATTTTTTTCGACTTTAAGGAAGGCTGGTGTTCCAATCAATCTCCATCCTCCTGCTACCCCTGTACAATGTATTGCAAAGTATGCATTGGGCTGCCAGGGGTGACCAATGCTTCCTTGAGAGAAAAACCTAGCAGCTCCCAGTCCACTAAAGGGCTGAGAAGTATGGTATGGCTGTGAGGGCAGCTGGGATGGTGGGAGGTTGATGAGGAAACATGGCTTTTGCCCTAGGCAAGCCCATCAGATATGGGTTCTGCATGGGCAACTACATTGCTAAGGACACAGGCCATGCAGTCACAGGCTGGCTAGCTTTCCTTTTTCTAGGAAACCAGAAAATTTTAACATTTTTTAATATGTTTTATCTGTTTTGTAAATGTCTTTTATCATTTTGGAAAATTTATTTTCTAAATATCTTCATTTTCTTGTTCCTATACTCTGGAGTTCCTACATTTAGTCAGAAAATTCTTGAGGCTGGCTGCACTAAACCAAGCACTAGTTTTAAGAAAATGTTATTTTTTTGCTAGGCTGTCATGGGAAAGTACTGAGTCTCTGAGACACCCATACTAGGGAAGCACAACAACTGCAGTATTGTATTCCTACAAATATTCCCAGTTAATGCAATTGTTGCAAAACTACTAAATGCAAAGAAAAGGTTAACCTCAGGCAGAAGATGGTCAGGAGAATGGAATGGATCCAACCATAGAAGAGGAAAGACCTGAGGATGGGGAAAAAAGGGGACATACATGATACCGTAGCATGCATCACTTCATGTGGCACACAAGACATTTTGTTACAGCACAAAGTCAGGGAACTCATAAAATGAGGACAGAGAGCAGACATCTGCCTTGGAAGGAAGCCAAATGGATAAGATACTGCAGCAGACAGAGACTGACTTATTTACAGCAACAACAAAGCAAATACCTATTTCCTTGAAGAGCTCAGAAGCAGGATTTGCTCAGACTTCAAACAAATCAAGCCAAAAGGCCTAGGTCTCAAAGAAAACAAAAAGATGCCAATTGCTCAACAGGCTGGAGTCGTTCAGAAACTGTCTTTTGAAGGTGGAGCTGGACCAAGGCCACTTCACAGGATTGCTGTCAATATAAACTCTAAATACACAAGTTCATAGAAACAGGGGAACAGGGGGAGTAAGTTCCCCCTTCTTTTTTTTTAATGGGCATTCCAAATTAAATAGTTAGAACTAATGTTTTTCTGACTATCAAAGTGAGTGGTTACTAGGTTTTCCTCTTCTTGATGTTAGGTTTGTCCTTCTGTAAGGAGAACTGCCTGTCTTGCATGACATCTCAAGGACAAATAATAATGCAAATGAGCTATTTTCTCCATAGACTCTCGCCCTTCATAACCTTATTCTTTTAGTGCCATGGGAAAGGAGCTATAGGAATAGGTAAAATGGATTGATCAACACATCACTGAGCAGACCTCTGGCATCCTGAAAATGTGTCTCCAGGCCTTGTATATAATAGACAAGGCAGACAGCATATTACAGTTTAGCAGCAAACTTTATTCTCACTGAAGCAGAGGTAATTAAAATTACCACATGTACAGAGGCACTTGCAATTTATTATCAAAGGCAAACTTGGGACACACATACCCCACACCCCTTCTTGCTCCAGATTTAGTATGAAATAAGACAAAAATGTGGAAATAATTATCACTTTGATGCTGCAGGTGCTGTACTGCTCAAAACATCTATAACTAGTAGGTACTCATTTTCATGTACTGCTGGTAGCTGAAAGATATTCTGCTTCACTGATTTACCCTCTCTGTCTGAATGAAGCTGTGTTTTTTAACAAAAGTCTTTCTTTTCAGACATAAAACATTGTTTCAATTGTTTGCTTAAATAATTTTTTTTGCTGATTTCTAATTATCATTGAATCACTTGATTTCAGGCATCTATTGAGATGGTATAGATGTAAAATAGGTTTCATACAAAGAACTGAATTTTGAGTTTTAAACAAGAAATTAAAGAAGGTGTAAGGTGGCAATAATTACTGTAAATAAGGAGATGAGAAGTACAGATTTTTGGTAAGAGAGTTCTTTAGGAAATTTAAAGATGATTCATTGCCAACTCTAATATTTTCAGGAAACAAAATCCATTCCTCAGGAGAAAAAGCCTCCAATCATATTTATGCATTGGGGGTGATTCACCTTTTAGAAGAAAAATAATATTTATATTATTAATAGAGGACACTTCTTTTTTGTCAAAATCCTATCCAGCAACCCTTATATATGTATGTCACACAGTAAGGAGGGTTTAATTTGTTATTCTAATAGCAATACTAGAAAACACCGTGTGGTTCAATTTTAAAATAGCTGTATCCAGACAATTTGCATACAAAACTTTTAATACTGGCTGACAAGCTCTTTGAACCATTAACATGGCTTTCCAGCAACTCTTGAAATGCTGTCAGTTCAAGAACAGTGACAGAGGAAATGTGTTTAAGTTTTTAAAGAGGGCAATTACAGACCTGTCAGCTAGATGCCAATCATATGCAAAATAATGGAATTGATGCTACAGGACTATAATCAAGAATTAAAGAAGGATATCATAATTAATGCCAGTCAACTTGGATTTGTGAAAAATATACTGCATCAAAATAATTTTTTTTCTTGTTTAAAATAAGGTTACAAGTTGACAGTGGTGGTAAATAACACTCTCAATACAAAATATGTAGGTTTCTATTTGTCATGTAACTTTAATAACATGATAATTTTTATTATAAAATTGCAACAAAACTTTTAAACTGGACATCAAATGGATTGGTGTTATTTGCTAGGTCTCAAAGGTTTGGTTTGAGGAAATGGTCATCATGTACTTGTGCCTCTAGTGGAAGTCTAGGAGAGTTTCCCTTGCTTATAAACATTTTAACAATTCTGTTTATTATTTCTAGGAAAGTAAATTCTAATACAATTTAAAATAACACAAAGATTGAGGATTATTTAGATAATGAGAAACATAAATCACTGATACAAAGCAATTTGAATGGTACTGTAGGGTAGGCATTATCAGACCTGGTATTTGTGATGGGGCCAAATGTTGTTACCCCTCTAGGTACAAACTGGTTTCTGCTCCTATGGCAGCAGCATCAGCTTCAGAAATTTTGTGTCAACACAATTACCCTTTAACACATAAATAGTTTAATAATGAGGAAGGGAAAGCTATGCTACTAGCCTTTTCTCATTAAAAAATCATTAATAGAGAACAATGCAAATGTGATAGGGAAATCGATTAACCGGGAAATAAAGGAAAATAATAACAGAAATGTAATTCCTTCAATCAAAACCTTAGGGAACTTAGTCTGGCTTACAAAGACCTTAAGGAGGGCCTACTAATCAGGTAAGAACTTATAGGAAAGAGAATCTTTCCAGATGGTCTTTTCAGTCCTGGCAACAGGACACTGAGTAATTCAGAATAGATATAATTCCACTTTTTAAAGATCTAAAACTAGGCAGCTGTTAGAGTGATCATCCAATGTAAAGTGTTCTGCATCGCTTACAGCCTTTTAAATCAAGACTCTAGTTTTATTAGTAATTGTATTACAGTGCAAAGAAGAATTAAATCCAGAAAGTACTAGAAACTCTTATTAAGCGCATGTGGAACATAAAAGACCTTTTTTCCCTTCTATCTAGATACATATGATACTTTTTTGAATATTTTGAAATGCCTAGACTGAACTTTGGATGAGTTCAATTTACTTCATTAACGTTATGCTTTTTCGATTCAGAATGCTCTAACACATTCCTTATGAAGTATCCTCTAAGATTTAGAACATTCTCAATAAAACAAACTGGATAATAGAAGGGTGAAAATACATTTAAAAATGGTACATTTCTATGAAAAAATTATTTCATTAGAAATAAAAAAAACCTTTTTCTCAACATGTAGTTTGTTAAAGTAATGAAATCATAGAGTAATTTGGGTTGGAAGGGACCTTTAAAGATCACCTACTCCAAGCCTCCTACAATGAGCAGTGACATCTTCAACTAGATCTGGTTGCTCAGAGCCTTGTTGAACCTGATGTTGAATGTTTCCAAGGGTGGGGCATCTAACATCTCTCTGACTGGCCTGTTCCAGTGTTTCACCACCCTCACTGTTAAAAACTTCTAATCTGCATTAGCCCTTTTTGAATTTAACATCATTACCCTGACAAAAAGAAGTTTGTTTCCCATCTTTCAGTCTCTGTCAGAGACTGAAATATTATAGTTTATGACCTAAACATTTTCATGAAAAACTTTTGCCTATTATAGCAGAACTATGTAAGAAAAGTTGCAGAGATGACCACCACACCCCGAATGGGGCTCTGAGAGGCCCTACAATGTTCACTAAGGATGATAAGATAAAGTAATAACTCAGGATGGGGACATTCTCAACCTTGTATCAACAGGGATGAACCTATTAAATATGTTCAAACTGTTTTGTAAACACAAACCAAGCTAACCCATCTAGTATTCGTGAAGCCTTCCAAGAAAATCTAAAAATAGGCAATTTTCCATTAGACTGGTAAACACATGCAAAACTCTGTATACCAAGAATATAATATAGGGGATAATAAGGGGATAATAAGGGGAAGTAACTTTCTTAATCACTGCTTATTAAAAATACGTTCAAATTACAAGCCCAAGGAAGTTAACAGAACATAATTCTAAAATATTGTCTTTCTGCTTTATTTTTAAGGTAAGAAGTATATATGTGTCTGCTACTTTTGTCAGTTTGGCTACAACAGAAATATTTGGCCATCAGCATCATGAAGTGCCAAAAAAGAAAAGATTAAACTGCATTTTCAAGCAGAATTGGAGAAGAACTTGATATATTGCAGCAATCTGACAAGTCAGCATCAAGGAACAGCTCCAAAATGGAATTTTGTCCTAAGAGGCAAAATATTAACTTCAGTCACTGCTGCCCTTTGTCCATCATTGCTTTGGTTAAGAAAGGTGTAGAGCAGATATAACAGCAAGTATGGATATTGCACAGGACAGTTTTTGATGACAAGAAAAAAGGAAGAAAAGAAGAAAATGATGGAAGAAATATAAAGGATTTGCTAGATTTTGTCCTCCCAAGAACAAGGGCCTGTCAAACTCAAATACCCTGAGGAAAACTGGGTGACTACTCCAGTTAAAAAACTGGCAGACCAGGTTAGTTAATTAAGGTGTCTGTTCAGGTACCTCATTCTGCCACATAGACATTTATTAAGAAGATGAATGTTAGTGACCTGTCCTGTAATGTGTTTAGTTTGAGACTTCAGGTTTTTTCCTGGGTAAACTTTGTCCTTTTAATTCAGGTCATTACTGCGCAATATAAAGTGTTTGAATTTGGCTTAGGAGAATGTACTTTACAGATCTTGAAATTTCTGCCAATGTTATCTTTTAGGTACTAATTCCCTTCTAGCATCTGCTAGAGGGGAAAGAAAGGCTTTTGTCACAGCTATTGCATTTGCACAGTAAGTACTTGTGGAAAATAGAAATCTGTTCTTTTACAGAAATGCTCACCAATGAAAGAATGAAATATTCTCTTCTTTTGTTTTTTGCTCACAGTTCTTGAATGTCACTTTGTTCTTATTTCTGCATTTCCACAATCTCACAGTGCTACCAAAGACTGCTTCCAAATGCAGTGCACTGATGATTGAGTAGCAAGTGGTGCAGTCTCTGCGGTGTTTCACAGATACCACTGATTACAGATCTATTTCGCCTTCTGCATGCAGACATATCTTACACTATGAAATCCTATTTGCATTTTATCAGCTCATACTTCACTACCAAGGAAATGCTGCTTTACCTTTTGTATTACTCATTGTAATGAGTAACTCATTACAATGAGTAATTACAACTCATACTCTTCACCCTTTGTAACTCATTGTTAGGGTGTGCTATTTCACCCTGTGTGACTGTCATAGAAGTTTAGCAGATAACTCTGATCCCTGACTGGGTAAATGCTTAATTTTGCTATATGTTCACTTTATGGGAAAACACAATTCCTGTTAAAACTCAGGCTATGAAACCATGTCATTTAGGGAACATATTTGTTTCTATTGAACACAACTGCCAGGAAATAATACATAACACTAACTGGTTTGCATTTATGGCAATTACATTATGTCTTCAAATTAAATGGTTATTGATAGGACATTCAACACCTGCAGTAAAGTGTAGCTGAAACAAGATACTTGGGAATCAGATGTGCTTGTATTTTGTTTTCACCTTTTCAGTCAGGAATCGGTAAGTATCTGAATTTACAATTTATTTACCATTTATATGCTTGGCTCCATTAGTGAAGGCAGCTAGTGACAGGTACATTTAATTTATCCTCATTACAACAAATGGCTTTTGATGTTCAGGAAATGTGTGCATCCATCCATCATATTTTGACATGTAAATGATCACTTGAAAATTAATATTTCTTGCTCCTGGCTTGCTGTCACATAAATACTTTAATATTTATTATTCTGATGAAGCACACATCATTCTATAATATTTCCACTGAATGTGTTCCATTGTATATAGAGCTCAAATTGATCAAAAATCTTAATATTTGATTAATATATTTGAGCTGAAAAGTAAAAAGAAAGACATGACTGTAATTTTTTTGTGCTCTATCCTAGCTCATGATGGACCTCCAATCTGAAATCCTAGTTAATATATTTTGTTCATATGATTAGTAGTCATGCTTGAAATGCAGTTCTATCCCAGTTTTTCTTCATCTATCTCAGAACTCTAAAATACCTGCAAATAACTTTACATTAAGGGCTGCTCTCTCACAGCATGGACCAGCAGTCACTCCACAGGTGTTCACTCAATGACAACAGGACAAGTTCCAGGATGAAGATGCAGCACATGAGCTCATTCAGTTACTCCAGCACAGCTCCTTGAATCCAGCCACCTGAGTGTGCATGTGGTGCAAACACAAGCCTTTGTTCTCCAAGGTGTAAATATGGAGTGCAAGTGCAACCTATTTGGTTTGAATCATCCTGTTTTTCAGTTATTTTTGAGACTATGTGATTTTGCACATCCCTACACGTCCTGGTAGTGTGAACATGGGGTTTAGCTACCCCTGCTGCTGTTCTTGTGGAATTGCTGAAATCTGCCATCTATGTAAATTGCTCGATGCAAGAAAGTGCTCTCTCTTTAATACAGTATTTAAAGCACATTAGTTTAATTCCCACTAATAGAGCATTTTCTTAGATTTTTTGATATTCATGTACCTTAGGGCAGCAAAGACACTTATCCCTTTAGGAATGACAGTAGGAATGACAGTATTGCCATGTATTGGTCTTCTCTGCTATTGCACACAGGTAAACCAATATCCACAGTGTGCCAAACTTAATCTGTGTGTAGCAGGGAGAATGTTTTCCTCCAAATACAGCTCCTATACTCATACGCCTGCCCTAGATCATGGCTTGGGATTCTTGGTTCCTGTTGCATGTATTCACCATTCAAAGGACATACTTCTCCTTCTTTACACATCTTCATGAATTTGCCAAGGGACTCTCTTTGTCCATTACTACCCAATTTCCATGGGATCAGCCCAGCAGTAAACTACATTAGCAAATTCATTACCGCACAATCCTAAGTAATTGTACATGGAACTCCTGCTGTCTGCACTGCCTATCCCTTTTATGCAGCCTTTTGAGACCAAATCCTTCTAAGTTAAAAAGGAGTAAAAATTTTATACTCATCTCCTGAAATTAAATGATTTTGCCCTCACAATTTACTGTCTTGCTTTATTTGGCACATGCCTAGAATGTGAATCTGATTAAATATTTGCAGTTTTCTTAGCTAAGTGGTCTGCTGGCATTTCTGAAATATTTTACATAGCTACAGGTGAAATCTTAATTAGACTGAGCAAAAGAGAAAGGAGGAGCCAATACATGTAAACAGAACAGCGACTCTTGCCTGCACGTTCTCCCAGGTCTGTGGAACCTTAATGCAAAAATTTCAAGAAAAAACAGCTGAACACGCGGTCACTAATAAACGCTAAACTAGGAAAGCTACAACCTAGAAAAATATCTGAAAGACCCGCAAAGACTGTGATGAAGAGTAACACACGGAAAACGCGTTTAAGAATACAACATTTTTCTGCTTCCAGAATTTAACAAAGCGCAGTTTTGACGGCCACAACAGCCATATGCCAGCAGAGCAGCTGGCATGGCACGCAATAAACCCATCTGTAATGCCCGCAGAGCCGCAATTCCCAGCAGCAGCATCCCTCGGTGCCACCGAGCGCCCCGGCAGCGCTTCCGTCGTGTCACAGCGCGGCCACCGCCTCCCGCCCCGCCCCGTGCCTTCCGGGCCGCTGCGCCCGCCCTGCGCGGCGCGCCCGCCGCGGCATGAGGGTGCCCATGGAGGGCTGGGCTGAGCTGGGCTGAGCTTGGCTGGGCTGAGCTGGGCTGAGCTAAGCTGCTGCCTGCGCCATGGCCATCGCCGGCAGGGCGGCGCTGCGCTGGGGGGCACGGCTGCCGAGCCCCGGCCCCGCCGCCGCCCGGCTCTGCCGTCCGGCCTGGCTGCCCGCGGCGTGCGGGCGGCCCTACAGCTCCCGCGGCAAGGTGAGTCCCCGGGCAGCCCTACAGCTCCCGTGGCAAGGTATGTCCCCGGGCAGCCCTACAGCTCCCGCGGCAAGGTGAGTCCCCGGGCAGCCCTACAGCTCCCGCGGCAAGGTGAGTCCCCGGGCAGCCCTACAGCTCCCGTGGCAAGGTATGTCCCCGGGCAGTCCTACAGCTCCCGTGGCAAGGTATGTCCCCGGGCAGCCCTACAGCTCCCGCGGCAAGGTGAGTCCCCGGGCAGCCCTACAGCTCCCGCGGCAAGGTGAGTCCCCGGGCAGTCCTACAGCTCCCGCGGCAAGGTGAGTCCCCGGGCAGCCCTACAGCTCCCGCGGCAAGGTGAGTCCCCGGGCAGCCCTACAGCTCCCGCGGTAAGGTGAGTCCCCGGGCAGTCCTACAGCTCCCGCGGTAAGGTGAGTCCCCGGGCAGTCCTACAGCTCCCGCGGCAAGGTGAGTCCCCGGGCAGTCCTACAGCTCCCGTGGCAAGGTATGTCCCCGGGCAGCCCTACAGCTCCCGCGGTGAGTCCCCGGGCAGTCCTACAGCTCCCGCGGCAAGGTGAGTCCCCGGGCAGCCCGGGCTCCTGCTCCAGGCCGGCTGCTGCCGGCTCCCCTGGGCTCGGCGCATTGCCAGGCAGCCCACGCTGGCGTCCAGGAGTGAGACGGATGCGTTACTGCTTGGTAAAGCTGCCTTGCTAAGGAGTAGGGCTTGACATGTTCCAGCGATCTCAGTTCTAGGGACAGGTTAACAGAGCTTGGAGAGAACGATGTACTGTTAGTAGTGGGCCCAAAGAAAGCAGAATTCACGGGCCAGAAGGACAGAGCTCCCAGGATAAGGAAAGAACTAACAAAGTCAACTCAGCAAGTGTGCTGAAATCGGCTCTGGCTGAGTAAAAAGGTACTTCTGGCAGGGGAAGATCACAACCCGAGAAACCCACCGACTCAAGAGAAAGAGACCATGCTGGCTAGCTAGCATAAGTGAGGCAATTATTTAACCAATAGAATACGAATTAAAAGACAACTATATAACTTTTAGGCAGTCGATAATAATGCCTTTGTTTGCTAAAATGTATAAATAGTACAAAGTTTTGATAGTTGTTTGCTGGCTTTGTGGATTTTCCACCAAGTGCCCCTTTCTGCAGAGAACTGTAAATAAATAAAATACTTTGACTTTTGTGTGTGGATTGGCTTTTTTCACACTGTAGCATCCTTTTTCACTGTCTGCTTGCTCCTTGTGATAAGGTTGCTACTCAATGAGTCTCTAGGTAATGGCTCTGTATTCCTATCATGCTTGTGAAGAATGATGTCCTTAATGGCCCCCTGAATCCAGTTTTCTTAATCCTTAAGCTTAGTAGTTTCACCAATGTGAAACTGTAAAACAAAGTTTTCCAGCTCCCTATGTACATAGGAACATAGTACCTTTTGCATACTTTCCAGCATAGTTCATGATTGTTTAGTGATAAAAGAATACATGTGTCTATATGGCTAAAGTGAAATGCTGACATTTTAAACAATGGTGACAATTCAAGCTTTTGTATCTCTTTTGTATCAACCTGTACTACTTCTAGAGAAAAAATATTAAAATAATTAATTTGGTTTTTTAAAGGCCAGGTCATATGCTATGTAGAGACTGTAACCTTGATTTATGAAAAGAAATTCCTGTTTTTCAGGAAGAAATAGATATGTCAACGTATCCTGTTGAAAGCATTAGAAACTTCAGTATTATAGCTCATGTAGATCATGGCAAAAGTACACTAGCAGACAGATTGCTGGAAATTACAGGTAAGCATTCTCATTTTATACTACATTTTCTTGTCATGGAGGGTGGCATCTTAAATTCATGTACCATTGATTATACTAAAATTTCTAATATTTTTGCTCTCCTAGTGTTGCTTGGGCTTTTAAGCTCTCAGTTGTGTAGTATTACAGATATATGGACTTTGTGGTTGAGATCTACCTACACATAGGCATAAGGAAGTGAACTCCTGAAAAGGAGTTTGATGTTCCTTGTTCAAGGTGTCACTCCTGTCACTCTAACCAGTCATCCATTAGAACAGTACATGTTAAGTTTATGATGTTTACTGCCTGTGGTTGATGTGGACAGAAGGGGTGAGACTGTCATGACCTGGAAGTTCTGGACTCTCATTTAAGGGTGATTGAAACAAAACCGGGGAGAGAAACTTCTGATGAAAGTTATTTTTTATGATTACCTCCCATGTGTCATCACCATGAGCCTTTTTTGCCTGGTGCCTGTGATAGAATGAGATTTTGAATTCAGGTCTGTCACTCTATGCTAATGCTCGTCTGGCTCTTGAGATTGATTTTAGAGCCATGGGCCACTCTTCCTCAGTGGTAGGAGGGGAAGTTTCCTTAAGTATCAAAATTGTTTACAATTCAAGGGAATTTTTGCTTCTTCTTAATCTCTTAGGTGATGTTTTTTATCCTGCTTATTCAGTTTAGTATTTTACGTAACTTTATTGCGTCAACTTTATTTGACAAATGTAAAGAGTTGATACACTCTTTTGTTTTTGATTGAAAATCTTTGTTTAGCTTAATTGTATGGGAAAGCTTCATTTGCTCTTGGTTAACTTTTGTTTAATGGTATTTTCAAGATTTATGTAGTAAATTAAGTAATAAAGCTTTTTTTTTCTTATTTTTAGGAACAATTTCTAAAACTGACCGTAATAAACAAGTGCTGGATAAACTTCAAGTGGAACGTGAAAGAGGAATTACAGTTAAAGCCCAATCTGCATCTCTGTTTTACAGTCATGAAGGAATAAACTACCTCTTAAATCTTATTGACACACCAGTAAGTCAGATATAAACAGTGTTGGAATCACACAAATCTAAATGTCTTTATAGTTAAAAGTAGGAGATTTCTGGCTTCCTCTGTTTATTCAACTCCTCTTTTATAAGAATGTAAACTTACAAACAAATGAAAGCAACCTAGTACAGAAATTTTTGCAAAAATACCTGAAATTGTAAACATTTGTTTTCTCCATAGGGCCACGTAGATTTCAGCTATGAAGTATCACGGTCACTGTCTGCCTGTCAAGGTGTCATACTTGTAGTGGATGCAAATGAGGTGTAGTACTTAATTCTTGTTTTCTGTTTAGAATTTCAGGATTTCCTTTAGCTAGAGGGAAACTAGGTTGTGGGGTTTTTTTAGTTTTTCTGGCAAGTGTTTCTGCCCCTGGGTTACCTCCATGAGAGTATTACATTGCAGAAAAACAGTAGTGGGATTTTAAAGCAGTTGCGTATAATCAAACACTTTTTATTTATCCATCTCCTAAATGAAAGAGTTGATAGAAAGCAAAGTAATCTTAAATTGTATAGTATGCCTAAAAATACTCCCCAAAACCACACCAAAACTGAGGTGGTTTCTGTGTTAAACTTTATGATGTTATTTTCTAGGGTATTCAGGCTCAGACAGTGGCAAACTTCTATCTCGCCTTTGAAGCACAGCTTTCAATAATTCCTGTCATAAATAAGGTAATAAAGTTATTAGCATTTTCTGTTGAATACTTGGGTTGTTTAAATGTGTATAGTGCTGATCAGAAATGTAACCTCAAAGAGAAGTAAAGAAAGTTATTTATTATAATATTTATAGGATTTAGATTTAACATTACTTGGAATTTTCTGCATTTGCTATCTTTGTAAAATTTTACAGTAACTGCTGTGAAATTTTTAATTTCATGAAATACATTTAGGTATTTAAAAATGTAGCACTGAAGGATGTGCTTAGTAGTGGACTTTGCAGTGCTGGGTTTATGGTTGGAATTGGTGATGTTAAAAGTTCATTAATATTGAGGAAATGACATGACTAGGAGCTCAATATTTAAAAAGCAGAGTCTTAATTTTAAAAGAAATTCTAAGTGTTACTTTCTATACAGTTTTGAGAGCTGTGTTATTAGAACCACAAGATTAATTACTGCTCAGCTTATGTTAATTGCTCTTTGTAGATTTATATTGTACTTAATATGAGATCCTATAAACAGTGTAGGTAGCAATTATTTCAAATTGCTTTGTAAATGGAAGATTTTTACAAACTCTTGGACAAAGGTGTTTTACCTAATGAAACAAGCCAAAACTAGGCTGGTTACAGATGGGATCCTTCCCAAAATCAAGGAAGGAAGACTTTATAAAATGAATATTGATCTTTTCCTAAAGATGGACAATATTTACTCATAAATACATAAAGGTTCTTTGCTGTACTTTGCTGTTCTTTTTGTACTTTCTACTGTACTTTTTGTACAGTACTGGATGATGTGGGAGATGTGGTTTCTTGTATATTTAGCAGTTTGTTGTTTTACAGATTGACTTGAAAAATGCAGACCCTGAAAGAGTTGAAAAACAAATTGAGAAGCTGTTTGATATCCCTACAGATGAATGCATAAGGGTAAGATCTCTGAGTTTTATAACATGGCTGATAATATAACTTTGTAACTAATGACTGACACATGCATGTTGTAAATTAAGAGAGTGCTATCTGCCTGTTCTTGTCTGACATAAGAATTTCTTTAAATTTTGTCTCCAGTAAGAGTGGAGAAAATAAGTCTCAGCTAAAAATTCTAGTATTTTTTCAGGAATAGAACCTGGGATTTTAAATTATTTCTCACTATCAATCCATAAATGATTTTTGTTTCTATCATAAAATTAATTGCCATTCACAAAAGACAAAACAGTCTTTCTTAGTAATAGCATTCTAGAATGTCCTTTTGAGTGCTTTTATGGGTGCCACCCAAACTGTCTAAGTTCACATGACACTATTTAATTAATAAGTGTAAGATGTGTCTTATAAAGTTGTTGTTGGATTTGTTTTAGATCTCTGCTAAACAAGGAACAAATGTTGAAAAAGTTCTTCAGAAGGTCATTGAGAAGATCCCACCGTAAGTCTGTATTTAATTATGTGTCTAATTAACCTTATAAAGTAATTAGAAAAGCATGAGTTGCATTTATGTGGTATTGGCAGTAGTTTTACACTTAATATGCATCTAATTTACTGAAAATATTTTATAGGGAGATGTAGGAGAAACAGAAGGAAAATAGTGACTTGTGCTTAAACAGGAGAGGTGAATTAGTCACCAGCGAGGCTGAAAAGCAGAGGGATGCTTTTTTCGCGTCTGTCTTTACCAGCACTGTTGGGCTTTAGGCCTGGGGAGCAAAAATGCAGGTTGATGCACAGATCCACTGTCAGTAAAGAAGGAGTTGGTATGTGAACTATTACAGGAGTCTGACCCCTGTGCGTCCATTGGCCCTGATAGTATCCATCTGAGGATTGTAGGAGAGCTGACTGTGTCTGTGCAGAGCTGCTCTTTGTAATCTTTGAGAAGTCCTGGAGTTCAGGGGACATCCCAGAAGACTGGAAGAATGCTAATGTCCAATTTGCAAGAAGAGCTTAAAGGAGGATCCAGGAATTTATAGGCCTGTCAGTCTTACTGCAGTCCCTGGAAATGGCTTGGAACAAATCCTCCTGGGGGCTATGACAAGTCAGATGAAGTGATTGGGAAAAGCGAGCAGGGATTCACCAAGGGCGTATTGTGCTTGACAAACCTGATCACCTTCTACAGCAGAGTAACCTGCTGTGTACTGTGAGCGGTGGACAGTGGCTACCTGGGTTTCTCTCTACCTGGATCTTAAAGGTTTTTGATAAGGTTTTTCACAGACTCCTGGAGAAACCACTGTCTTACAGTCTGGAGTGTTCTGTGTCATGGGAGCTGTCTGACAGGCTGCACCCAGAGGGTGGTGGTAGATACCTCCTTTTCAGACTGGCCACAAGTAGGGTCTGCCAGGGTTCCACACTGGGTTCAATGCTGTTTCTTATCATAATAAGTGATCTGGAAGTTGGGATGTGTACCCTAGTGAAGTTTGCCAGTGATACCAAACTGAGAGGGGAAGTAGACACTTCAGAAAGAGGGAGCAACTTTGCAGGAAGACCTAGATAGGCTGGAAGAGTGAGCTAACAAGAACCCTATGAAATTCAACAGATGCAAAGGTCTTGCATCTGGGAATACATAATTCAGGAGCATAGCACAGGCTGGAATCTACCTAGCTGGGGAGCAGCTCTGTGGAAATGGACCTGGAGGTCTTTGGGGACAACAAAGTCAATGTGAGTGAACAGTGTGCTGCTGCAGCAAAGAAAGACAACAGCATGCTGGCTGGGTTGCCTTGGGACACCAAGGACAGGGACATCAACAGCAGAGATGAAGAAGTCGTTATCCCACTCTGCTCAGTGGTGGTCGGTTCTCACCTGGAATACTGTGTTTTGTTTTGGCCCCTTCTGTGTACAAAATGTGGACCAGCTGAAGGGGGGCCACAGAGATGATTGAAAGACTGGGCAGCTTACCCTTTCAGGAAAGGTTGAGAAAAATGGACTTGTTCAGCCTTGAAAAAAGAAGGCTTAAGGGAGACCTTTTGCTCTGTCCTGGTATTTAAACAGCAGCTACAAAGAGCCATTGGAATAATCTCTCCAGGAAAGTGGTGGATTCCACAACATTGGACACTCTCTGGTTTGTTTGGGCAGAGTGCTAGGCCATCTGGTTAAGCCTGTGTTTTTGTCAAGAAAAGTTGGACCAGGTGATACTGGAAATCCCTTCCATCCTCGAGTGATTCTGTGAAAGTGTTTGGAGTCGGCATGCTTGCTCATTCAATATTGAATGAAAACACACTGCATAATATATTGTTCTAATTTTTTTTGGTGACAGACCCCAATGTAATACTGCTGATCCATTGAAAGCCTTAGTATTTGACTCTACCTTTGACCACTACCGAGGTGTCATAGCTAACATTGCGCTTTTTGGTGGGGAGATTGCGAAGGGACAGAAAATTGTGTCTGCACACACTAAGAAAAGATATGAAGTAAATGAAGTTGGAATTCTGACTCCAAATGAACAGCCAACACATAAGCTGTAAGTAAAAACTTCTTAAAGTGAAACAAATCATATATTGGGGTAAGCTACAATGTCCTGCATTTCTCTTTGATTTTTACTTTGAGAGGTAAAAACTGGGAGATGTCTAGGTTTTTGTTCTTGTTCTTTGGTGGTGGGTTATTTTAATAATTACTATTTGCAATTTAATGCTCTGTGTAATTTTCTATTTTGGGTATGCTGAGGTAGAAGGTTTAGGAAGTGCCTTTTGGGCATTGCTGTGGGAGGAATCCATTATTTTCTGTAGTACATGGAACATCTGGACAGCTAGGTGTTTAAAGGCTAGTGTTCTATATTCTTATTCAGCTGTCCAATTTATTTCTAGGAACTGCCCTGTTTGAGAGTGGAAGGGAATGGGGCTTCATCTTAGTTATTGCTGCAGCATATTTTGAGGGTGGAAAACTTAAAATCTATGAATGCAACAGCTTCCAGAAACTGGCTTCTCAATGGCAGCAGTGGGAAGAAAATCAGGTACTTAGAATCAGTGGAGAAGTTTTACCAGTTTGCATCCAAATATACATTAATGACTTTACTGGGGTCATTTTCAGGTTACATTACTGTGTCTGATGGGTTGAACCCAGCCAGCAACCCAGCCAGCCCCCTGTTCACTCCCCAACCCTAGCAAGATGAGAACTTGTAAGAAGAGGTACTTGTGGATTGAGATAAGGACAGTTTAATAAATGAAGGAGAAAAAAAAAAGAAATAAAATCAAATGATGCAAAGACAGTCCATTATTTGCCACCTCCCACAAGCAGACTGATGTCCTGCTAGTCTACAAGTAAAAGCCTTGGGAAGACTACACTTTTAAATTGCTAAGCATGATATTCTGTGGTATGGAATGCCCTTTTGGCCAGTTGGGATCTGTTGTCCTGGCTGTGTCACCTCCCAGTCTCTTGCACACCCTCAGTCTGTTCACTTGCAGGGGCACAGCAAGAAACCCATTGGGCTTGCTCAGCAATACCTACATTGGTATGTTATCAGCACTTGTTTTAGTCACAGTTCCAAAACACAGCTTCATACTAGGCTGCTTTGAAGAAAGTTACTCCATCCCAGCCAAAACCGGTACACTGTGTTTTGCTCAATATTTACCATTTATTTCCCTCCTATTAGCATAATGTGCTGATGGAAAGTGTTTATCTAGTTTCATCCTAGAGGTATATGAAACTTGCAGTGCTGGCAGCTGGGAACTGTTCTAGTTTCTTTGTCTTAGGAGGTTCTCCAGGGTCTAGCTCCAGCTTTTAAACTGAGAGCAACACAGTATTCAAAATCCAGAATCAGAAATGTAATGTTCAGCTGTAACAGAAAAAGAACCTAGTTGAGACTGTTCACAACTCAGAGCTGAAACAACTTAAATCTCACTTCTGGACTTTGGATATGGGCTTTTTAGGGAGTGATTTATTTGAATTTCTGGCTGGGCAAAATCAAGTAGAAAAATAGTAGAAATACTGCTAATGCCAACAATCATGTCCATATAATAACAATTTTATTTAGCTATGCAGGACAGGTGGGGTACCTGATTGCTGGAATGAAAGAAGTAACGGAAGCCCAAATAGGAGACACTCTGTTTTTGTATAAACAGCCAGTGGAGCCTTTGCCTGGCTTTAAGTCAGCGAAACCAATGGTTTTTGCAGGTGAGGAGTACATCAATGTAAAGTGGAGTTACTTTTTTCCATTGACAAAAGTAAGAGCTGTTAGAGCTTTTAAAAGAAAACATGTATATTAGGAGCTGGGAGGATTAGAATTTTAGCCGAGGTACGTCACTTATGTATATTTGTGTGATTTCCCTCTGACCTAGCAGGATTAGTACTAAATGCTAACTGGTTTTGCATGAGTACAACACAAACATGATTATTGTTTCTAATGCCAGTAAACTCTTAATAGCTGGAAAAGAAAGGTTGAAATTTTAAAAAATAAAGGGAATTATTCATCTTGAGAATCAGGTTTCTGTAATTATTGTGTTGGTTTTTCTTCTTTTAAAATCTAGCAACTGTTTCATTTTTGTTAAACATGGTAAACTGCCAGAGCTAATATGCAGAATGATCCTGTAAAATATTTGACTTTTTGAGCTTGAATAATTCTGTTCAGCTGTTGCCACTAGCTTCAGTAACTACTACAAATGCTACAGAAGGTGGCTTTAGAATTATTTACATTATTCTGTAAATAATTTTCTAGACCTGTTGTGAAGCAGTGCGTAGAACTCACTTGAACTGTCTCATGGAGACTGGGCACGTAGATGATGTTTTTGTGTGCATGTGTGTTGCATCTTGATGTAGATGACATTTTCTGAGCATACAAGGATGTGAAAAGTGATACAGTAGAATCTGTTTTAGGTAGTAGTTATACAAACAGCTGTTTTTATTAATTTCAAAAGAATAGAGAAATATTTGCAACTTTGAAAAGATGCTTTTTATTTTTCACTCACTCTTAGCTTTGGGGGAACACCTCAGTGAAGTCTATACACTTACACTGCCAAACAGTGGTTATACTCACCTATGAGTCTTCCACAAATGTGAAGGATTAGATGAGTACAGTGATCCTACCATTATGTTTTAGATGTTAGTTCTGAGGTAATCTAAAACATTTTTATGTTTTGACTAATTATTTTTTTGAGGAATAAAGAATCCTCATGTTGTTTTTCACTAAAAACTGATGGAGCGGAAAGTAACTATTCCGGATTTTATTACTCTGTTAGCTGTAAGTGGCATATTTGAAACCCACGGTACATAGTAGCTAAAACTCTCTGTCACATCACTTCTGTTTAATATATTTTGGCAGGAATGTATCCAATAGACCAAACAGAATATAATAATCTCAAAAGTGCTTTGGAAAGGCTGACATTGAATGACTCCAGTGTAACTGTTCATCGTGACAGTAGCCTTGCCTTAGGAGCCGGATGGAGGTGAGGTTTTTGTGCTGCTTTCATTTTTTAAACTGTTCATAAGTTAAGAATGCATGTTTAAGTGAAGGGTAGAATTAATCTTAATTCAAAATTGGAAGCTGTAATTCAAATAAATGATAAAGATCATTAATTTCATTTGATTTTCTTACATTCTCTGTTTGCACAGAGAATGAACATTTTTGTGATTGTTTTTGTTCTCGAAGAATTTTTCAACTGTTATTTGGTCCCTTGAAGGTTGTTTGCTCTGCCTGATACTGCCATACTAGCACTGTAAACATGGTGGAGGGTGAAAAAGACCACTGTGAAATTCCAGGGGATACACAAATACTTTTACCGACAGGGTATTTATTTTCCAGATTGGGTTTCCTTGGTCTTCTACATATGGAAGTCTTTAATCAGCGTTTGGAGCAAGAGTATAACATGTCTGTTATTTTGACTGCACCTACAGTTCCATATAAAGCTGTTCTTTCCTCAGCAAAGTTGATAAAGGTATGTTAAATTCATTAAAAATTATGTAAATATAATAAACATCTAGAGTCTCTTCTTAAATGTAGGCTAGTACTGTATTTTATAGTAAGCATTAGAAACACCAGTATATTACTTAAATAGTTTTTAATTTTTTAAAGATGTTAACTGCTCTTTCTCCTTTCATTTCAAGCACTCTCTTTTTATGTCTTATACTTTTCCTTGAAAATGGGAGTATAGGACACATACCTTGCTGTATTCTTTTAAGTGCTTACTGACTGGACTGCATTAATAGCAGGTGAAATAATCTTCCAGGCTTTATCCATCAGAAAACATGAACGTTTCTAGGAATAGCTTGTGATGATACTGTAGATTGGCAGGGGCTGGTGAAAGAAAGTGAGATTTTTTTGATCACAATTAAATGGGCCTGTGCCAACTTCATTAAACTGGGTGCAAATAGAATTACTGTGTTTGAGTTCTAGATAGAGAAAGAGGTAGACTTAGAGCACCTGCTGACAGAGGAGGCTGCAAATTGACTGGCTGACTGTCCTGTAAATTACTAAAATCTTGTATTAGAAAAGTTTCTGTACTTACAAGGTGTGAGGCATAAACCTTTTATCTCTCTGGTTGTTTTTGTTTCTTACTCAGGCAGTATAGCAGCTAGGAATGAAGTAGTTGACACCTTTAGTGTGTGATTCTGGACTGCTGACATGGGATTCTTTTCAAACAATGCTGTAAGTTGGGTCCCTGTCAGTGCACAGGGAGGAGAGGGAAGTTGCATTTTCACAATAAGCAGCATAACCTTCCTTTTACCGTGGAAGGGTAACACCAGCCCTTACTGGGATGTTGGACTGGAAAAAGTAGGTAATGAAAGCACTTACACAGGAATCAAAAACTTCATTTCTAAATCCACTTCAGCATGTGAGGGAGCCTGAACCCAAAGTTCTACTTAGGGAAGAAAGTTTCCATCACTGAACTCTAAAATATTTAGAGCAGGTCTTCTGTTGAAGTTGTGTAGTAGTTACTTAGAGGATCAGGATGAAGTAAGAAAGATCCTCAATTTACGGGAGAGAGAGAGACCTGGAAAGATGGATAGAAAAGTTTTTTGTATTTCTATCATTTCCTAAGTCAAAAGCTAATTTCTGCATAATGATGTTTAAGGATGTACTCATATCAGACTTCTATATGTTTTATAAAAATCTCTTCTAAAATCATCCTTGGTTTAAACTTGGGTTGCATAATGCACCAATGTTTTCAGGCAATTGAAACATTTTTTAGCATTTTTTCAATGCTATATTTGTTTCCTTTGCTGTTCATTTTACTTCTCTCTAAAATTACAATATCTGGTTTATTTGTTTGTTTTCAGGAGTATGGAAAAGACCAGATTACTATTATCAACCCTGCTCAGTTTCCTGATAAACTTTCAGTATCAGAATATTTGGAGCCAACTGTTCTTGGTACTATTGTAACACCTCATGAATATATTGGGAAAATAATTACCTTGTGTCAGGTTGGTGTATAGTTTTAATTTTGTCTTTTGCATTTTTTAGCTTTTCACCTCATACTTAAAGTGAAGACATGAGATAATATGATAATAGATATTACTACTTAAATAGTATCTTTGAGGTAATTATTCAATACTTTTGAAAGATAAAATAATTTTTAACATTTTATTTGTAAAATTCTGAACTACAGAATCCATAAATTGAAAAGTTAATGATGAAGTTCAGTGACAACAAAGTGCCTGGTCTGTACTAGAGTAATTCATAGCTAATTCTGTTCTCCTGAAACCGTGGAGCCTGCAGCAGGGAAATAAGATGTATTGGTTTTTTTAGAAGTATATTCATGGCAATACAACTTCTGCCAACACTTCTGACTATGTGTCCATGTACTTTTTTCAGTACATCACTGAAAGTAAATTTACTATAGTGATGGCCAAATTTCCCTAACTGTATTTGGAATACTTCTAATTGAAAATGTTTTAACTGCCATGCATATTGTGTTTATATTATTTCTTCACAATATTTTTCTTAGCGTTTAACATTCCAAAATACGTAATACAAAGCAGTACAGTGAAGAATAAAAGCTATTGAAAAGAATTTCTAAATTAACTTCAAGAACACCTTTCTGGGAGGAAAGAAGATGACCCTGCAAGTCCTACAGTGGCAGCAATAAGCAGAAGCTGTTAAGGATTTCAGAAATTCAGCATTTAGAGAGGAAAGGCTTGAATTGAATTTCTAGTTAAGTTATAACCACTTCATTTGTTACAATGCTGCAGTTTGTCCTGGGACTTTAGCGAACTACCAATGAGAAAGTTACTTTGGGGCTTAAGTACAGGAATTCTCTTGTGTAGCTTGATTGCTGTTCATTTTAATTTGCTTTGTATTTTTTTTTAGAAAATTTCAAGGGAAACTGAAACAATTTTTATTTGTCTAGGATCACAGAGCAGTCCAGAAAGATCTGTTGTACATTGATGAAAACAGGGTTATGCTGAAATACCTCTTTCCACTGAATGAAATTGTGGTGGATTTTTATGATGCTCTTAAGTCTCTGTCTTCTGGCTATGCAAGGTAACTATCTCCCCTGTTCCCCCTTCTCCTCCTCCCACCCTGGACCCTGAAGGGGGGTGGTATGGTAAAAAAAAGGCCAGAGGAACAGCTGTGCAGGGCAGAAGTAAAGAATATTCCTTTATGGTGCTGCTGCAAATCTAGTCTCTCTTCACCTTGAATGGATTAGATTCACTGTGAAAATGGATGGAAATAAGTCTGAAAAACATGAAAAGTGTGTTACTACCTAATAATCATTGTTTTTGGCAATGAGTGTATTTTTCAAGAGCACCCCCTGAAGTGGCATTGGTTCATCTATATGAGTAAGACCTAAATGATCTGTCCTTGTCTGAAGTGACACTATACAATTTTTTTCAATGGAGTCACTGAAACTGTACTACTGCTGTATGAGCTGTCTCTTGGTGGAAAAAGGAAAATACCACATTGATTATTTAAAGCTAGTAAAAACAATGTGGTATTTAAAACAAGCAGTACTTATTTTATATACATGCTTTATTTTGTGAAAAAAGAAAATCATGCGTATTTTGAGACAAGATTTTCTGCTGTGGGTGGCTGCTATGAATTCAGAGTCTAGCACAGTGCTCAGATATTTGTGAAGAGCCTTTGTGAGTTTAATGGAAGGGAAAATCTTGCATGGCGATGAGCTTGTGCTCCAGGAGGCTCAATGGCTCTCACAAACCTGGTATGTTGAGATGTCATTAATAAGATATTAATGACACAATAGGAACTGGTATACCTAATTATATTATTTATTTTATAAACATAAAAATGAATTTTATTGAAGGTCTGAATTTGCTTTGAGTTTATGTTTTCTTTAATTATGTCTTAAAAATGTAAGTAAAACACGTCTTGCCCGGTTTTATATATGCAGCAAAAGCATAAACAAAAGTGGAGAGGCAAGATAGAAGAAACAGAGGGATGGAAATTTTGAATTTCCTCTCTGGATCTAGCTCCCCCACTACATAAAACCTAACCTGTTTATCAAGAACCTGTCTCATTAGCAGAATTATGTTGGGTTTCCTTTGATTTGGGGATGATTGCCAACGATGTTGCATTATCTTATTTATTAGTTTTTATTTCCGGATTGACTCTTTAATACAGCTTGTGTATGTAGTGCTCTCGGTAATCATATTTCTGTTATATGGATCCATTCACTTATCTGTGGTTATTAAGCCAACTAAGATAGAAGTACTTTGAAATAATCTGAAAGGATTTTTCTCCCCCCTTTTCTGGTATTTCAGATTTGACCACATTACAGTGATATTGATGATCCTCCACAATTATACTTACACACAAGATCCATCTGTCTGTCTGTCTGTCTGTCTATTGCATACACCACCTCTAAATCTCTTCCATTTTAAGAATTTTTGCTAACTACCACACAGACATCAAGGCCCACACCTACCAAAGAAGAAATCTGGTTTGGAAACTGAACAAAAGACGTAATTGTCAGAGACAGTGATAATAGGGGTCACATAAAAAGTGAGAGGATGAAAAGAAGACAGTCCTAGGTGTCTTGATTCCTGTGACATTCAGGACGTTGAGTGTTCAAAAGCTGTGTTGAAGGGTTCTTTAAGACTGCTTTAAGCATGTAGATTTCTGATTGCTCATTAGATTGGAAAGACATCCTTGAAGTCAAGATGACATCTTTCTACATTGGAGGGGACATTATCTAAGGTACATTTCCAGTGTGAAGATGGACTGAGAGAGTACTAAAACTGTACTCCCATTATATTAAAAAGTTTAAGTGTTTTATTAAGAAATATTTCTATAAAATTTATGGAACAAAGAATGCAAGATACAATTTATAGAATATCATGACTAATTTTTGAACTGCTTTTATTTTTTTAGTTTTGATTATGAAGATGCAGGTTACCAATCAGCAGACCTAATCAAAATGGATATCCTTCTAAATGGAAATCCAGTTGAAGAACTGGCAACTATCATACACAAGTAGGTTTACTGGACTTCTTATTCAAAAGGAATAACAATGAAAACATTGTCTATTAATAGGACTTGATGATCTTAAGGTCTTTTCTGACCTAAATGATTATATGATTCTAAATTACTCTAGGTATATGTGTTACTCTTGATACGAAAAATATGTATGAGCATTGAAGATTTTTCCATCTGACCACCTTCATTACCACTGAAGAAGATAAGCATTTTGTAGTATGAAAATTAGGAAATATGTATCATAATTAATAGCAATTTTTTTACTTCCCTTTCTCAGCTTAAGTAGTGGATGTCATATTTTTGTGGAAAATGCAGGGCAGAGAGAAAGAAACGCAAAATGCCAATCTTCTAAAGGGCTGGAAAAATTTAAGCGCAGACCAATCTAGGAGATACCAGATGAATCATTTATGATGCTTAATATTGACAAAAAATGATTTTGTTCTCCCAGTAATTCCTGTACCGTAGAAGTTTGTTGTTACCTTGTTTCCAGACAGAGTACCAGGAGAATGTAAATATTTACTGGATGCAATTACCTCAGAATTTTTTTGCTGAAATTATTCCATTTCTATGAGCATTTCAGGCATTAGAGGTGAGAATAATGCCTTTCCTGTTTCCAGCTTGTCCCCTATCTTCTCACAAGGTTTTTACAAGACTCCCTTCTGTAACTTCAGCATCCCTTTCCAATAATGCCTACTTTTGTGGGTTGTTTGGTTTTTCTTCCAAAAATACTTGTAGTTGCTAAATATTTGTATATTTTTTTGCATAACTGCAACCTTGAAATCCTTAGAATTCTGTAACTCCAGAAGGCTGACATAGGAAAATAAACCCCTTGCCCTGTTCAGAAGGATCATGGGGCTGAAGGGGAGTAACTGTCTTGCATATGATTGCTAGTTAATGCATTTCTCATAAGCATGCAGTGTTTAGCAATCTACCTGAAAAGAAGCAAAATGGAGTGGTCCACCTTGCAAAAGTTAGTTATTGCTTTAGCATGTAGTTTTTTATCAATTTAGCCCATACTCTGAACTGTTTTACTCACTAAAATGAACTGTTTTTATTCACTAAAACTGTTTTACTCACTTTACTTTCTTTTGGCTTTAGATTTCAGTTGTTTGGTTTTTTTTAAACTCATAGTTGCTGTCATTTTGCTCTTGCTGCAGGTATTCTCAGTCTTCCCACTGTAAAAACTGCATCTGTAAGAATTATGCTGAATAACATTTATAGAGAAAGCATTACAGAGATTACTGCAAGCTTGGTATTAAGATAGTCATCAATTGTTCTTACTGTACTAGTAAATACATGTACCTCTTAAAACTGTAACGCTCAATGAACATGACTCAAGTACTTCATGTTTAAACTGTTTGCTCTGTACAGGTGGCAAGGAGTCACATTGCCACTACCTGAAAACATGTATGTTGGTAAAAAATATCTGCTAAATATGGATATTTTTATACAGATAGACGCATTTCTTTCTAACAGCTTATGAAAGTATCTGTTAGTAGCTTCATTAGACCTTTTGTTGTTTTCTCTTTCCAAAACCTGAAGCATATGCAGATGCTGAATATATTTAGATAATTTTTATTAGCAGATGACGAGAGTATGTTAATTTATTTTTTTCTTGTGATATAAAACCAGACTTTGAAAGCATTCTGTAATACCTGTATTTTGACCACTTGGACCTACAATCAATGAAATTTCTCCTTGACCTAGTTTAAAATTTCACTTGAAGCTAAGCTGTGGCAGTATTCAAAATGTCTTCATTTGTGATGGATAATCAGGGTATTTTTTATAAATACTTGATATGATGTTATATACTGAGGTTAATACAGTCTTATCACTTGTTGGTATGAAACAGGTGACATACAGAGACCACTCATTAGATGTAAAATTTGATCTGATCAGCTTATCTTCTGAGTTAAGAAGAGAAAACCCTCTACTAAAATCCTTCAATCAAACAGTTTGATTTATGGATATATTTTAAGTGTTGCTGACCTTTTTTTTCAGGGATAAAGCCTATGCTGCTGGTAAACTCCTATGTGAACGTTTAAAAGAGACTATTCCTAGACAGTTGTTTGAAATAGCCATCCAGGCTGCCATTGGCAAGAAAATCATTGCAAGAGAAACGTAAGTGAAGCCCTTCTGTTCCCCTTCTTTTTTTTCTGTCTGTATTTTAAGATACGTAAAATACAGACTTGTGAAGTCTTACCTAGTTTTATACATTACAGGACTTCGATTTTGCTATAAAGTTGTATTTTTCTTGATACATGCTACTTGAAGAAAAAAACCCACATTTGAGCAGTGACTGTTGACTAAACATTTTGAATTAAATTTATACAAAGAAATTGTATTTCTATTTAAGATTGCTTGGGGTCAGAATTGCACTTAGTGGATAAAGTGTAACTTCCAACACATGTGTCTACTTCCTCTTTGGCAGTAGAAAAAGTTTCTTACTACTGAAAAAAATCAGTCACTTGTGGAATACTTTGATGTGAGAGTCAGCAAAAAAATAGCTGATTTTTGCCGTTCCAAAGGAAATATGTTGCAGCTGAACACAAAAACATTTTCCTAACACACGCTTCTTTAAAGCAAACCATTTCCTTATATTGCGTTTCTCATCACATTTTTCTGTTGCTGTTTAAATAGGATTTAAATAGTGGTAAAATAATTAAAGGTCAGAATTCAGCAGAGGTGCTGTAAGAATTTGTTTATATATATATACACACAGGGATGTAACGCTTCCTGTGAGTCATAGCAGAAATTCCAGATAAAAAGCCAAGATTGTGATTTCTTTTTGTACATATTATATGCCCTAAGTGATGTTTCTAGAATTGAAAACCATGAATTATATCTTCTGTTTAAAGCTTCATATTTTGTATACAAAATCTGAAAATGTTATGATTCCAAAGCATCTTACAAAACTAGGAGAAAAACAAGTAAAATTTTAACAACTAAAGTACTTAGCTTCACATGCAGATGTTCTAATATGTTAAGGTGTATGTGTTATTTTATTTTGCAGGCTGAAGCCTTACAGAAAAAATGTTGTGGCAAAATGTGTAGGTATTTTTTTTCTCTTTTCTTCATGTTTCTGACATTTGTAAACCTTAGAGTCATGCTAAGATTATATGCCTATCTTCCTAGAAACCCAGCAAAGACATATTCTGTTTGTGCTCCTAAGTGTCTGTGGAATTCTAACAGATACTTTTAAGCTTTTATTTTAAAATCCAACTCTTGTAACCCCTTGCTGCAGCTTGAGGAGTGGATCAGATAAAGTAATGGCATTTTCAGTCACACACTTTGAGTGTGTCTGTTTCATCATCTCATCATTTTCTAATAGTTGCAGGCACACAGTAAATGTGTGTGTGTGTGTGTTTGTATGTGTGTGTATGTACACAGGCATATAGGTAACTTTATGTTTCCTAAATTGGTTCTCAGGTGATAGAAGGAAATATAAATGTGCTTCTTTTGAGACTTGACTGTGATTAAACTTCTACTTCGGTTTGCAGTAATACATTGGTAATAAAGCTTTAAATGTGCAATAGTTGACTATGGACAAGACTCAACAAAGCTGTTGGAAAACTGTGAGGCCTCTTACTTAGCTTGGATTTAACTCTCTGAAGTGAACATATTGGAAAATATTAAACAAGTGTCCCTTTCTCACAACTGCAATAGAATTCTTCTAAGCCCAGCTGTGGGATGGTGACTGTTCATCACTGTACAAGGGTTTGGGTCACTTTTCTAGATGTAAGCACCTTATGCTAGTCAAGATGCCACAGTGTATCTGAGCTGGTATCCTGCTGCTATTCCAAGGGGATTTGGATCTAATGTGTTGTCTAGTGTCAGCCAGGCTTACAGGCATGTAAGTTGTCCAAATTAATGTGCTTATTTTCCTCCTTGTTCTTCTTAACTAGTTGCCTTTAGGCCAAACTATTTGGAGTATAAAGTAATATTTTTGTCAAAATATAACCAGCCTTTCTGACTATTTTTAAACCCTGGAGTTTTGTGTGGCTGGAATGTACTGTAGCTGCAGTTGTAATTTATGCTTAGTAATTTTTTTTTCCACAGTATGGTGGCGACATTACAAGAAGAATGAAGCTTTTAAGGAGGCAAGCAGAAGGCAAGAGGTTGATGAGAAAAATTGGCAATGTTGAGGTTCCAAGAGATGCCTTTATACGTGTTCTAAAGAGAGAAACTGACAAATAGAGATCAGTGACATCTGATCTTCCAGATCATGTCAGCTTTTGCAGACAGTAGCAAAGTGAGCTAATACAGGATTTATCAGTGTGAGAGGGAACATACTTGACTTTAAACGGTATGAATTTGGTATGTGTGCGAAGATTAATTGACTTAAAAAATGTACATATATTTGTAGATTATAATGAAACTAAAGTTACACGACTGCATCCAAAAGTTCACATTATATTGTTTTTTCATTTTATTCCATTGTTTTCATACTTTTAGCACTTAAAATTAGCATAATTTCAGGGGTTTTTTGCATTGCAAGTCTCTATATATAGCGAGGAACCATACAGCAAAAAGATTATAAAAATAATTTAAAGGTATGTATAGACAAACAATGCTGTGTTGGTTTGGTTTTTTTCTTTTAAAGTTTGAACTGTTGACACAAATGTATCAAGCTGTTTCCTGTTTCACTTTCTCTAAAGTTGCTGTTGTCAGGAAATTGTGATGCTGGGAAACCGCATCAGATGAAAAAATCAAAACTCTTTAAATTTACCATGCTGTTAATTTTAAACCAGTTGAAGTGTGTAAATTTACCATTAGTTCAGCCTAGCTGTGCTCATCTCCAGGGAAATGGTAAGTTTTCATATATTAAAACACAGGATCTGTAACTGTTCCCCTAGTAAGACCAATTCAGGCCTTAAAAAATTATTTAACATGAAGGTTTGGTTATAGCATATCTTGGTGTAGTTGGTGAAGTTTTATTTATATTTTTTACATATTAAAGTTTGTCAGTACATCCCCAGTTAAATGCTGCAGTGTAGTGTGTGTAACATGAAGTGTTACTTTTGGAAGTGTACACAAGGCAATTATAAATATAAGTTAATGACCCTACTATATATTGTATTTACAACTAGTTTACCTGCATCCAAAAACTTTTAAGCTGCAATAATTTTTTTGATCTTCAGGGACTAGTTTTGCTCTTCACAAATCTTAATTTCTTGTTATTAAATATTTATTAGAGAACAAATTGCTAGTCGTACCTGCTAAAGTACTCAGTCACCAGGAAAGTCTGCCCTTAAATTTAGGCTTGTACCTACACTTTAATCATAAACTAGTTTTATTTCAGCCTGTGTATAAGGAGGAATTGGGAAAATCTTTGGAGGGATGGAATGGAACAGGACACGTTCCCTTTCAACCTGTATTAGTTTCAGAGTGTAGAAAAAGGGGAGAGGGAGTTCTGATACATTAATGCTTTGTTTGGGCTTTTTTCTGTTTGGTTGTGGTTGTGGTGTGTTTTGGGGTTTTTTTTATTTGAAGCTGTTTCAGGTGCACTGAAAAACCAAAGATCTGGATGTGAACAAGGTATCTGTACCTTAAATAAAGGTACCTAAGCTGCTGCTACTGACACTGAAGAAAGGAAGGATGCTGTGGATAAAGGCTCCCTAACACACTTATTATTCCTCCCCTATAAAAGCTAGCATGTAAGGAACTACAGCTGCAGGGATACAGGCTAGGAGCAAAGGAGCTAAAATGAGGTCCTCCCCAGTCCTTGAACCAGACCTACAAGCAGTGATTCTGTATTGAGGAATAAGGCAGAAACTGAAGGTGAGCTAGAGATTGTCCAAACAGTAAATAATATCCTTGCTGAGTGACAGACACATCAAGGGTATGTTACCTAATTAAATGAGTTACATAGATGGATAGAGCTGCCTTGAGAATCTGTTTTAGCTTTACTATAGTCACATGAGGCAGAAAAAAATTACAAATTATAGTCTTAATTCTGAGAGGACTTGTACACATATCACTTTTCAGAACAAGAACTTTAAATTAAACTGGTCAGTACCTGTAAAGTACACGAGGTACTAGTTTTTGACACAAATGTACCTGATTCTATCTAGTTACTTTTGATTCCCCCTTTCCTTTGGAAAGACCTTAAAATGAGAAAAAGAATAAAATGGTAACCTTGATCTGCTAGGCTAACTTAGAATTTACTTTTAAGGCCTCCTGAACTTGAAAATGCTTGCTTTGCCATTACTGCAGAGTAACAGGTTAAATCTTATGCAACTTAAAGGGTTGACTTGTCTACTAAAGTAGTGGACAAGTTTGGAAGGTATTCTCCTGAAGAAATGATATTTCATAAAATGAAATTGGAAGTATCTTAAGGAATGAAATAACAGAAAGAGTGTGGTAGTACTTAAAAAATTACATAATATAGCACTCAAAATTTAAAAAAAATAGTGTAACAAGAGAAACAAGCTGGAGAACAACAAAAGCTGTGCATTAAAAGAGGCAATAATAGTCCCAGATCCAAGTACAGACAGGTTCTGCTGTACCGGTATTTAAACTGGCCTGTGTTTTACAGAAGGTCGAGTAGTTAAAAATGAAAAAAATATATTAATTCTGTGATCTGGCACATCTTGACAACACAGAGGGCTTTAGTGACTAAGGGTGCCGAGCGAGGCACATGACTGAAAGGTGTGCTGGAATAAAGAACAAGAATATTGTTTAAATAGCATTCTCCATTTTGGCACATGAAGGATAATGATCATCAAGATGAAACCTGTATTCAATTTCATTAATACTAACCTAAATTAATTACTACTTTTAGTTTCATGCTTTTGTAATAGAATTGTTTATAAACTTGCTTAGATGTAAAGTCTAATGGCAAACCTAACATTGCATTTTGAGTCATACATTACCTGTAACAGCATTCTTCTGAAAGGCAGTCTTTTCAACTTTTTTCCCCACAATGTTGCATTACGCTTCAAAAATACATGTGCATAAACTGAGCCTTAAAGCTGAAAACCTTTTTTAAATATGTGGATGTTCAATGTACTGTTGAGAATTGAAACACTAGGCCTGGCTTCCTACACTGCTGTAGACAGATTCTTCCATTCTTTTGTAATTTCACAGAATCAGAGAACAGTCCAGATTTGAAAGGACTCTGTAAGACCATTTATGAGAAAGGTGAGCCTAGATGAGTCTAGAAAAGTCACCTAGATGAAAGGTGAGCCTGCCACATCCCTGGGGAGATAATGTGATATTGTAATAAAGACTACATGCCTGCCATTTGGGTGAAAAGTTGAATTGTTGAAGTTATGGTTAGTTGTACTTTCTTGCAGTGAGTATTTTCAACAAGGGCTTTCCCAAAAAAAGTCTTCATCAGTAAACTCTTATCTTTCTCCTTTGGTGCCTAATCACTCCCTGAAATTCTGAACTATTTACTCATGACAATTTTTATTAGAAATGAAACAACTTTGAAACGAAGAGATTTATATTTAAGTTTTACTTATATTCAAAGTAGGAAATAACATTCCTTGTAACAGCTCAATGTTTATAATGATACAGTGAAAAAGTGATTAACAGTTGGCTTTAAATGATCATTTGCAGACATTATAGTCCTGTAAATTAAGCTCTTTTCAGGCATTTAATTGTAACATCAGTTATATAATTGACCAGCTACCTCCAGAAAGGTAGGTTGAGATTTCTTCCTTATGTATAAAGCTTGATTACCAAAAATATAAAATCCTAAAGTAATTTGAAGTACATGAGAGGAAAAAGTGCTATTGTAGAAGTTTAATATTTTTATCCATGGAGCAAGTTGTAACTTTGAAGAATTTGGTGCATTTTTAGGCACTGTTTTTGTATCTTCATTTGCCCAAAATATACAGCAGGACTTGAGATGCCCAAAAACTGTTTAAGACAAATTTAAGGCAACCAAGTGCAAAAGCTCAGTGTACATTAGATATATGTAAACAGAACATTTCATAGTAGAAATTGTACAACTATTACAAGTCCGTAGTAATAGCAAAGGCCAAAACCATTCCACCTAGAGACACAAATGCAAAATGTAGTTACACTAACCAAGCCAAAAATTAAGAATTCTGGGAAATGAAGTGTCATCATCTCTAACATGAGGCAGATGCAATACATTGCTGTGCTAGAGTAAGTGCTCTGCTTTTCCCTTCTCTACATAACGTGCAGTCTCTCCCAAGTTTGTTTCTTTCCATTTAGTGATGTACCAACAGCGGAGCTCCAAATATTAAAGCAAAATGCACAACACAGCAAACAGATGGAATGTGAATGTACAGATATTGGACCTTTTTAAAAATACAGTACCTAGGATTTCCCATTTTAAACAGTTTTCAGCATATTGCATAGCAGTGAACTCATCTGCTACCTAAAACTGTTGCTGCTGACCCACATGGAGTTCCTCTTCAGTCTTCTTTCAGTTTTCTTTCATACTGTACAGTGGGTCCACAAGCTTATTGTGCACATGCATTAAACCTTGGGGGGAAAGCAACAATGCCAGCTTTACATTAGTTATACTTTGTTAACATTTCTTCTATCCACATTTTTATTTGGAATTTGCTTCAAAGTATACATTTTAAATAATTCATTGAAGAGAACAAAAATGGCTATTTAAAGTAGTTCAGAGTCAGAGACAGCAGATATATTCCTGTATCACTTGCATACTAATGACATATTCAGTATCAGCTGAGCAAGGACCAGACAGTTCTCTAATAACAGACCCAAAAACCACATCTGGAATACTTCCAAATGAACTGAATATATCTTCATGTATTAAAAACTGTGTAACAGCAATGTAATTCCCTCACATCACAATTTGCCATAAAAATTCGATGCACACATAGTGAGACGTTGACAGCTTGAGTTCTTTTGAAATGTTCTAGCATTGTGGTAATACTGTCTTTGTAATAATCATGTACTTGTGGTCCTAGACAGGCAAAATCAAATTAAATTCTCCAGACTCTTAGTGCAGACTCAATTTCAGCAGTTCAACTGTTTTCTGTTGTAGCTGGGCTTTTTCTTGTCATATACAAGTCCTTCATAGCTGTGATTAGGGGGTTAATTTTTTTACTCTTGAACTACTGTAATTGTGATAAATGCTGAAGTGCAATTAATAAAAAAATGATGCTTCCTTCTTAACTTTGCTATAACTTAGTAAAAATGTTACCTACATCTAGGTATGTGTGACATTGGATCACTGGCAGGTTATACCTCATTTCACCTAGTGGACTAATAACAGTAATGATCAGTGTTCACAATCCGCAAAGTAAAAGTCCATTTTAGTATTGAACTAAAGACTTAACTTCTAAAATTAAAATATGCAACACTAAAAGTAATTTTCTTAAAAACCATGAAAGAAATCTCACATTACTGCATATTTATTATCTATGGTAAAGAATATTCAAATACCTTTGCTACATGATGCAGCTGGTGGCAGCCTTAGTGTCACTGCAGCAACATGAAATTTGTGTTAACTATACAATCTAAGGTCATTACTGTAGGTGACCATAAAAAAAGGCATCTTATGCAGCATCTATTACTAATCACTATGTGATTATGTAATATAAAATACAGATGTTAGATCAAGTGTAATATTTTTTCAGTTTAACAGTGACAAAAACTTAAGTATACATTTGACATAAAAGTCAAATGACATAAAAGAGTAAAAGCTGCATACACTATGTAAACCAGAAACATGTTTTGAGCCTTAAAACATTTAACTTCCTACTAATATTTTCCTCTTCTAAAAAGGGGAAATGAAATAATTATCTACTTCCTAGATGCATGAAAAATGGTTGCAAAGCATAGCTTCTGTCATACTTAATGAAGAATATTTAACCAGACTTGGTAGATGCCAAAACAATTATTTCAAAGGAAAGTCCCACTGGATATTCAAGTATGCTTTGAATAAACAGATTTCTGCACGCAGTTTTAAGAGGAGCATGCGTAAGTATGGAAAAACCTTGCGTAAGTATGGAAAAACCTATCCTGAACTAACTTATCTGCAGATAAATCAGTAAACTCAAAATTCATTTTCTGTTTCATTCTTCAAGAAGGTTGCAAGTAGGACCATAAGCACACTTGTTAATTTTAGCCTATTATAGGTTTTCAGAAAGTTAGAAAAAATTGAATAGGTTAATCTGTTTACCAGCCAGTGTGGTACTTGATTATAAAACAAAAAAAAAAGCAGTTTCATATTGAAAGTTTTAAGTGGTGAAAAATCTCCATAAATCACTACTATAAATACCACTATTAAGAACTACCTAGCTTCCCTAAGAAGTCTAACCTGAAGATCAAGTTTCAGAAATAATTCCAAATTTGACCCACACTGACTTCTCCATCTTACAAGGGGGAAAAATCTCAGTGATTTGAGAGCAGGCAAAATTAATTAAGTTTAAAGTAAACCATCTCTTTAAAAGTTCTATTGCTGTGTATTACAGGGTAATTAAATACAGTGACACAATAGCACACATTCATAAATCCTAGCCCTTGATATTTTTTAAAGCAATGTTCAGTGTAATTTATATTTAGTGATTCTACATTACGTTTGTATTTCCCAAGCAAAGCCTCTGCTTATATAAAATACAGGATAATGTTTAAAACTTATCCAAGCAGTTAGAGAAAATTATCTTTGAAAACAACAATAAGTGCTATCTAGCAGTGTGATACAAGAGAAGACTAACCCTCCCTCCTACCCCACAAATACATAGCAGAGAACAGCATACTGAAAAATTCAAAATTAACAAGCTGGCCACAAGAGGTATCAGGATAAATATCATAGAAGTGTCCAAACTGCAATCCAATACATATATGAGCTCTGGTAATATAATGCTCTAAAAAAGGATTTAATAAATTACAATCTTGATCTCTGATACCTCAGCTACTACAGGTACCCATGCTAGTGAGAACAACAACTGAGTCACACAATTGCATGTGCTGTGCTAGTACAGTCAGGAGAAAACTACTTTTCTCAGCTTCTACTGTCTCAGTCAAACAGAATTCAGTCTAGGAAGTCTCAACTACTATCAAATATCCTGACTTTAAGTTTGCCCCAATATACCTACTACAAATACAAAAAACACACAAGTAAAAAATGGTGCAATGTTTTCAAAGCCAGGATACACTGTTATGCTAATTGCACATGAAAAATGTTCCCAGGTGGCTTCAAAGTCTGTATTGCAGTTTAGTAGACATCACATTACAGCACGTAGCAAAAGCAGCATGGAAATGTATCAGGATTAATAAATGTATTAAGATTTTTTTTAAGGTAAACTTTCTAGTAAACTTAAGACCAGTATTCTGGAACACCAGATTACTGCTGTTTAAAGTTAAAGATTACTAAACTATTGTTTAAACTGGAAGCAAAGGAAATACTCTTCCCAAGTATATTTTCTGGAATGTAGGTAGCACAAGTTATGCCTCCTGGCAATTTTCCAAACACAAGAAATAAATTAATATTTATATTTTGACTATATAGCATTATACATTAGTGACTGCAAAGTGTTGGAAGGCTCAGGTTTAAATTAGTATAATTTCAAAGCTGTCGGTTTTGCATAAACACATGACCTGTGATTCAGTGCTCACCTTTAAAGTACTTCACAGTTTTAACTCTTAGTTCTAAAGTAGCATCTTCATCACACACAAAGATAGTGCGAGGGTGTTGCTGGAAAGCAGAAACTGTCCACATATGATTGACTCCTTCTTCAATTGCTTTGTACAATGCAAAAGCCTTGTGTGCACCTGTTATAAGAATCATCACCTGCAAAACAAAGGTCTCTTTACTTTTAATCCCAGTATCAATACCAACTAATCTTGAAAACACACATGCAACTAGAACTAAATGAGTTCTTACTTCTCTAGCATCCATCACTGTACCCACACCAACTGTTAGCGCCATAGTTGGTACTTTAGATAAGTCTCCATCAAAGTATTTAGCATTTGCCAAAATGGTGTCCATTGCTAAAGTCTTTAATCTTGTTCTTGAAGACAAACTTGATCCGGGTTCATTGAATGCAATGTGGCCATCTGGACCAATGCCTTTTCAAAGTTAAAAAAAATAAATCATTCCAGACCTGAGAGTCAACATATATCCTCAAACATTGTAAATTAATAAAAAAGGGCTCATCCTTTCCTCTTGCTTCCCCATTTTCAATAAAAACTTACTTAAGTCATTAGAAACTTGGACACCAACCATTCTCTTTTGAAATTTATACTGATTCTTTGTTAGTCACAGAACTTTCTTACACAATAATTGAAAAATTTGTGTTTTAGTCAAGTTATGAAAATAGCGATTAAAGAATTGGTGTATGTGCTTGAATTGTAACTAACCGTAGAGCATTTCTTCATACCTCCAACAAACAGATCAATCCCCCCTGCTTCTTCAATTTTCTTTTCAAATGCATCACATTCCGCCTGTAAGTCTGGTGCATTCCCATCAAGGATATGTGCGTTATTCGGATCTATGTCAATATGCTTAAAGAAGTTATTCCACATATAGGAGTGGTAGCTCTCTGGATGATTTCTGGGAAGCCCTGAAATGATTTATAGGGAAATTACCATATGACAAGATTTAACCAAACAGCCTTAATTCAAGTCTGTATTTAGCCTTAATTCTAGTGTGTATGTATCAGATGTAGGGCATGCAAAGCAAACCTGAGTCAAATAAATCTTTCAAATAAAGATTTGAAACTACAACAAGAAGACAGGTTTCCTGTTGGCACAAGGTGACTGGTTTACACTCCCTCCACATACATCTTATCCCAGAGTGTAAAGTCTTCAACAGAAATGCAGTCCTAATATTACATGACAACATAATTCTACGGAAGTACTGTGAACCACTGGATTTAGCCCGGTGTTTATTTTTGCATTTTTGTAGATAAAGGAACAGAAGAATGCTGGGACACCAGTCTGATATAGGAATACAAATATACTAGACTAACCTGGTACTTTGACAAAATATTTAATAATTTTTATAAGGAAAAAACCCACTACATGATGTTCTCAAATAATAGCACATCTTACCTACATACTCATCCATGTTGAAAGTCTTTACGTATTTGAAAGAGAGATCTCCATTTTTGTGATATTCTATCAGCTTTCTGTAGCATCCCAAAGGTGTGCTTCCTGTTAAATAAAGTTTTTCTACTGTTCTGTGTATTTGCACATTTTCAGTGTATTTAAATGTCTTCACAGTCAAATTTTGCTACAATGCTTTTCAACATACAAGCAATCTGCTGTTTCTCATTTAGTATTTATCAGTTTCTCAAACTATCACAACTTTGCACAGAAATCAAATTAATATTAAAAAAAAAAGTTAGAAAATTACCAAAAATACTTATGTTCTTTTAAATACTGTATCTGCTGCCAGTGGTACAAACATTGTTCCAGGCTTAGTTATTTACAAAGACATTGAATAAAACTTGCCTGTTGGTAGACCAAGGGTGAAATATCTTCCTTGACTTGGCTTGAACTGGATAATACGATTACAGATGTATTTGGCTGCCCATTCACTAGCCTGATCATAATCTTCAAGAATTACTAGCCTCATTATGGCAGTGAAGAACTTGTATGATAAAACAAACTTAAACCTGGAGAAAATGTTGAAGTTTTAAAAATAAGCACCACATTAGTTGCAAAACTCTTAGATTACAGAGGAGATTAAAAAATCATCTTCCATACCAATGACTTGTATTAGCATACCTAGTTCAAGCTGGACAATCAAGAGAAAAGCTACAGAATCCAAATGATAGATTATAGTCAAAATATTTATCAAAATCCACAGACTAATTTCAAGCTATTAACAGGAAAAGCTAAAACAAGATGAGAACAAGCCATTTTGAACTTCATTATTTTCGTCATTACCGTCAGAAAAGAGGAAATACCTATATACCAAGATTAATTCCTGTTTCTTATGACCAGCTGAATGCCTACAACTTGAAAAACAAGACCCAGAATAATCCCATGTTTCTATAACCAAAATACCTAACTGGGACTAAATTATTAAAGCTCCTTTCACTCTCATTCTAGCTCCTTAACAATGCTTCAGTAAGTTTATTATCTGCAAAAAAACCAAAAAACCATTAAAGCATTAGAGATATTTGAAATGTTTACAGTTCACAGGAAAAAATATGATACCACATTTTTTCTTTGCCACATAAATTTAAACAAAAATTTAAAAGGCTTTGAGTGCAATTGTATCAACTTTTAACATGACTATCCAGAAAACAAGCTTGGTTGCTAGAAGTATACAAGCATCTCTTGCATTTAAGTGAAACTCATTTTTTCCATTAATTTCTGCTTAACAGTCTGGTAATTACTCCAGAAAGACTGAGGCTCTTTCCCCAGTTTGGGATGCGTTACTCTTCCCAGGTCCGGGTGGGCTCAGCATTAGCCAGAAACAACACAGTTCTCAGAAGCCTAGGGTCACCGGTATGACAGACCACACTACTTTTAGCTGACCCCATATGAGCGGCTGATTTCAAAACAGATATGAATTAAAGTACTCAACCAGGTTTGTCCCACTAAAGAAGAAAGAAAGTGATGATCATCACCGTGTGCTGCCTGTGCCGCTCCATCTCCCTGGACAGCTGAGCCATGACAAGTCAAACTCACCTTTGCCGAGGAAACGCTATTCGCACACACCCGAGAGTTAGCACACATTCCCGAGAAGGAAAAGCGTGCCTTGAAAAGCAGGACAGACTGCGCGGCTTTAGGCTGGTTTCATAAAATCCCAGCAATTTTACGCTGGGAACACGGGGATGCTCTCAAGAGCAGGGAGCCACGGACAGCAGCAGAACCACAGCGAATTTTCGGCTAAGGACACTTTTTGGGTTTTTTTGGCGATGGTGGAGACGGAGGGGTGATAAACCTACACTGGCAGAGAAGGAGACCTGCAGCCGGGGCGCCGCCGGCACAGCAGCCCCGGGCCCCCGCGGCCTCCCCTTCCCCGGCCGGCCACTGCGCGCCCTGCCCGGCCCCGCTCACCCGGGACAGCCCGCGGCGGCCACTAGCCACACCAGGACCAGGACGAGATGAAGGAGGAGGAGGAGGAGGAGGAGGAGGAGGAGGACGGGAACCGCCGCCCGCCCCACAGCTCCCGCCCCGCCGCCTCCAGCGGAACCCGCCCCGCGACCCGGAAGCGGCCGGCGGGGACGGGAAATGGGCTCCTCGCCCCGTGGGCGTTTCCGGGCCGGTGCGGCCGGGCCGGTGCGGCCGGGCCGGTGCGGGAGCCAGCGACGGAGCGCTCGGCCCAGCCTGGCCCAGCGGCCCGGGAGATGCCAGGGGTTCCAGCTTGGAGCACGGCTGTGCTCGAGAGCTCCTCTTGCAGCCCCTCTGCTGCGGAGCACACTGAGATCTTAATGGAAAAAAAGGTTGCCCTATAGCCTAAATGTTTGCGTGATGTTGCTGCAAAAGTCGTGCGTAGTTACTGGAAAAAATTAATGACGTGAAGTATCAACGTCTTGGTGAATCAAGGTGACCCTAAGCCGGCGGTGCCCTTGCGGGCAGGAAAGGCAGTGGTATCCTGGGGGTGCATTCCTGGGGGAACAGTGGCCAGCAGGGCGACAGTGATCCTGCCCCTCCACGCAGCCCTGGTGAGGCCGCATCTGGAGCTGTGTGCAGTTCTGGGCTCCGCAGGGCAGGAAAGGCAAGGAACTACTGGAGAGGGTCCAGTGGAGGCTGCAAGGATGATGGGAGGTCTGGAGCAGCTCTCTTGAGGAGAGACTGCAGGAGCTGGGCCTGTTTAGTCTGCAGAGGAAAAAACTGGGAGGGATCTCATCAGTGCATATAAATATTTCAAAGGAGGGTATCAGAGAATGCTGCCAGACCCTTTTTGGTGGTGCCCAGCAACAGGATGAGGAGTAATGGGCATCAACTAAAACAAGAAGTTCCACCTTGACATGAAGAACTTCTTTACCTTGAGAGTGGCAGAGCTGTGGAACAGGCTGCCCAGGGAGGTCATGGAGTTTCCTGTCTCTGGAGATGAAAAACCCACCTGGACACATTCCCGTGTCACCTGCTCCAGGTGATCCTTGCCTCAGCAGAGGGGGTTGAACCTGATGATCTCCAGAGGTCCCTTCCAACCCTAACAATTCTGTGATTAATTTTTTGCTTTAAAAGCAGTCAAGTAATTCCACAGCCTTAGCTAAGCTGTAATTAAACAGGTAATCTAACAGATAGATCTTGATGTGTGGAAAGGGCTAATAGTCTGAAAGGGTGGTGCTTCAAACTGGAGTGAGGAAACTGGAGTAGGGGGATGAGCAAACAACATAATTCTGAATATATGTGTATGCACATACTTGTAGGCTTCACTGAGGCCTTACCATGATAGAAGACCAGGATAAATCTGTTTACTGGGTAGGAGCATGATTGTCTGAGGAAAAAAATGATTGAACAGTAAAACAGGAAGCTAATAAAGGGGAGTGTGTATTTAAAAAATAAATAAAATTCTGGAGTCATGCAGGAGCATAATGATACATTTTTTTGGCAAGACAGTTTAGCTCAGGTTGTTAGAGCATGATGCTAATAATGCCAAGGGTTTAATGTAGGTTTGATCCCCATGTAGGTCATTCATTTAAGACCCATCTTTGCGGGTCCCTTCCAACTCAGTATATTCTGTGGTTCCGTGAGCCTGTCTAGCAAGGTTTAGAATGAGAAATTGTATTTCTCTTTCAAGGTATTGAGAAATACTTTGCCAAGGGCATGAAAGGTGTGTTTGCAAGCTTGTGAGAGAAAATATGTCTTTCTGAGATTTCTGGTGCTTAAGGCAACCAATAAAAATACCTTTTGTTTCAAAACCGGCCTTTCATTTGAATTTAACTTTCTAATATAAACAGTTTTAATTCATGCATATTCTTCTGATAAGTCTTTATCTCAGAAATTTTACCAGGTCCTAAAGTATAGTGTTTTGCGCCATTTCTTGAGTGGTGCTCTGAGCCTCTGCTGCTCTCATAGTTTCAGAGTATACTTGCAGTGGAGGTGATTTTCAGATTCTATGTAAGAATATAAGGTTTGTCTCTAGATTTCAATTCTGGTTTTTTTCCTACCTCTGTGGACCATGTGTAACACCTCAGAGGTAAACTACTTCTGCATACTGTAGGCTAGTTAACACATTTTTTTGGTATTACTATACGCCTAGGTACCTGAAGTCACACCCCTCTCCCAAAAGCTGCGTTGGTTTCTACAACTTGAAAATTCTCTTTTTTTTTTTTCATCACTACAGAAGAACTCTTAAAATTCAGGTAATAGTCTCCCCCTTGTAGCATGTTCTCCAGGAGGTCTGAGAATATATGATGTACTGTTCCACACTCAGTGGAAGTTGTTCTTTTTCCTACTGCCCCTAAATTTGGAACAGCAGCTTGTCTGTTGCCTTTTAGCAAACTTCACAATGCTATCAACTGCTTCTATTAGATAGACAAAGTCTATCTAATGTCTTTTGTAAACATATTCAATTCTTACTCTCATTGTTTGTGTGCTAATACCTAGGGGATGATTTTCCAAGTCATTCTTCAGAATTTCCTGTCTAATTAGTAGCAGATGAAAAATGCTCTATATGCACTGAATGTTATAGTTAACGATTACTAATTAAGATGCTAAAAAAAAATCTTAGTTCCTTATTATGTTTCACTGAGTAGCATAACTAGAGATTTCAAAGTCTCACAGTTATTTATTATAAGTATCTTTTGGTTTTGGAAACAGTCTTTCTGTGATTTTTTAAATTTTATTTTCTAAATGGCCCCTTCTTTTAAGTATTAATTAATTTACTCTACTCCTGGTGATCTGATTTGTACACATCTGCTATGTGCTATGATCAGCTCACTTTTTTAAAACCTGTGTTTAAGTAACTATGAATTTAAACTGGATATACTTCCATAGTACCCAAACTACATTGAGTTTTACCTGAGGACGACCACCTCAATTTCAGCTGAACCCAGACTTTTAACAAGATAGCTCTGTTCCTTCAGATTCCCTCTGATTCAGTTGGAAGAACAAAGGATCCTGCAGAAAGCTGGGACCTGTGAAGGAAAATTTCTCATATGGATGTTGACATGTAGGAAGGACTCTGAGAACAAAACAAAAAAGTTGCAATGAAAATACTTGCCAAGGCATTAAATGTAGAGATTGAGAAACAAGTAATTGCTGAAAACACTTTAAAACAAGACTCACTTTTATTACGTTGCTGAATGAAACACTTCTATTGAGTCTGGCTGAGGTGGGATAATTTTCCCATAGCATTTCTCACAGTGCTGTGCTTTGTATTAGTAGCTAGAAGGGTGTCAGTAACACTCCAGTGTTTGGGCTGCTGCTGAGTAGCCCTCCACAGCATCAAGGCTGTCTCTCCAGCATTCCCCCTGGCCAGGAGGCTGAGGTGGGCAGGATCTTGGGAGGGCACACAGCCAGGACAGCTGACCCACTGACCACAGGATATCCATAACATAAGATATCTGCTCAGACACAACATTTAAGAGAAGGCTGGAGAGGGAAGGGTGTGGGGAGGAGAGAGCCAGGTATTTGTTATTAATAAATGTGTTATTTATTTGTCTTCTTAAGCAACTGGTACACACACTTCCTTGCTTCCTGGGAAATAGCTGGACATCACCTACTAATGGAAAGTAGAGAATAAATCTTGTGTTTTCATTTGTTTCCATGCACAGCCTTTTTTTTATCAAACTGCCTTTATCTTGATCCATGAGGATTTTGTCCATCTTATTTTCTCCCACTGTCTCCTCAACCCACCAAAATTCTGCTGTGTAATGCCTGTGCAATCAAGCATAAGGATACAAAATAACATGAGACCTTTTAGAGGGTGGTAACTGTGTGGGGAGAAGGGGAAAAACTGCAGTGAAGATTTTTTTTCCTAATTTTCACAACTCTGAAAGAATGTAAAGACATTGGTTGTTACCCCAGCTGCTTCATTTAATGCCACAGGGTCAATAGTCTGCGGTTTTCCTGCCATTAAAGCAGACAATTTCTGCTAACTTCATTTCTCTTCTGGACATAAGCCTGAGGGGACCAAATCCACTTGGCAGCTTTGCTTAGTTCTCACAAAGACTGAAGATAGTTTCCCATGTGCATTACATCCCTGTACTTTTAACAGCTTTCTATAAAACTTCACTGGTTAGATCTCACCACGCTTCTATCAGCTGAGGTGTACATGGCATGTGATGTCTTTTGGGTTATGCTACATGCAACCAGCCCAGGGGAGCCATTTTCCAGTGAAATGGGAAACATGAGATTCTGGGATGCTAGGACTGTGTCAGCAGATTCACAAATGAAGCACCTAGCTAATATATAGCACCACCTTAATTTTCATAGGCAAGGCTTTGAGTCAGTTTGTGAAGCTCTGCGCAGTAACAGATCCCTACCCTATGCTTTTGTTTTCTGGTTTTGTTCTTGCAATGTGTTGGTGCATCCTGCATGGATTCTGGTGGAGTCTGTACCAAAACAGTCAGTCAGTACCAGCTGGTTCTGAATGTAAGAGTTGGTCACTGCAGAGTAAACAGTAGAGGGGATGAGAGGAGTATTTATTGTACAATCGCTCTATTACTTTTTTGCTGGTGGACTCTTCAGTTCTGAGAGTGGGGGTTCAGTGTGGGAGTTTGCTACTTGGTACTGCTTCATTTTGCCATGTAGAGAGATCTGATGCTGATTGTTTTCCTGTGTGCTGAAGTACCAGGCTATTTCTCCACAAGTCTCTCTGCCAGAACAAGCAGGCAGAGACACATTCCCTCCACATCAGATCTTTGCCTTTTAATGACGTGTCAGCTGCGTCACAAGTATGGGTGCACTGATTGATGGTTGGCTCTGCCCCTGCAGTGTGAGCATTCTTGATGTATGCAGCGGTGGTGAGAGAAATTTCTGATAGTGCTCTCAGCTGCTGTTAAAGCCTGTTCTTTCAGAGTACATGGTTTAGACTGGGCACAGAAATACACAGGGTGTGTTTAATGCTCCATGCTACTCCAGATGTGCAGATGGGAAATAGGTTCCCTGGTTTTGCAGCCAGGCCGTTCTATGTCAATCAGCTGAGTGCTTAGGCATGTTTCTGGCTATATGTTATTTGTGAGTATCAAAAAACTTTTTGAGTCCTTAGTGCTCATGTAAATATTCTCATTTGACTGTGTTTGTGCAAAACTAAACCAGGATTTAAAGTTTCATGCTAGTATTCGCAGATGCTGAAAGATAACCAGAGTAGTCAGCAAGTGTCAATAAGTGTTTTTTTTAGTATTTGAAAAGAATGTTGCATCCAATAAAGATTGTTGCTTTTTATTGTGGAATGGACTTTGTATTTTGCATCTTTTTTTTAATAAAAGCTTGGAGAGATCAGTTATAAAGTGTGGTGGTCCCAGTTGTGGTTTCTGAGTCTGGATTGAAGGTACTTGAGATGGTAGTTCATGTTTGGACTCAGGTGTTTATTATCTCTTATCAGTAAAACAGTCTCACTACTGTGAGTTCGGCAGCTTTTCATTAGAAGGCACAAAATGGCCAACAATCTCTTGTTACAATGTCTTTTAAGACTAAACAATCCAATTAAGAACTGACACCTAGATTATTTTCCCTTTTAACCCAATAACTGATCCCGAGGAGCCCTCAATGTGGACTTTTCTGCCCAATTACAAAATGCCACCCAAACCCATGAAGAAGAAGGAAGAAGGATGTAGAAGAAGCCCAGGACGACACCCTGTGCCCTCCATCTTGCTTCCATCCACAGCATACTAAAAATCCCAAAACCTAAATTTATCACCAAGTGATACACCTACACTACTCTCTATAATCTATTTCACACTTGTGGATTCTGGTCTATCTTGAAGCCTAGGAAACTTTCTCCATGAATGAGGGTCAAAGTCAGTGTTCCCCTGAGTGTCAGGGCACCCCAGAGCAGACAGAGAAATATTCCCTGTGCCCTGGGTTTCTACAATAAAGCATATTCAAAAAAATTAATTTGGAACTATTATCAGTGTTTTGAGTAAACCTTTCAAATATCAGCTTTGGGTTTGGGTTTTTTTTTAACCTTTTTGACTCCCCAGGTGCCGCTGTTTGGGCAGGGTGACGGCCGGGGCTGCCCGGCGCGGGACGATGGCGCGGCGCGGCCGCCAGGTGGCAGCAGCGGCCCGCGCCCGGGGATCCCTGGAATTCCCGGGCTCCTCGCTCTGGCCGCTGCCTGCCTGCCTGCCTTCCCACAGCTGCCGTCACACACACAGAATCACCTTCAGACTCCTTGAAAACATAAATAAATTTGTATCTATATCTATGTAAACGACTCCAGTAAAGTGGGACTCATACATTTTTTTTTACAGCTGATTTCCGTCACACACATGGAAATTTGTTTTTGGGAACTTTGCTGATGTCCTCTGCCGTGGGGGCCATGCTCTCTGTCTAGGCTGAGGCATGGCTCGGGCAGATCAGAAATATATTTACACTTAGCTTGGAGAATGTAGAGCGAAGTGCTGCTGGGTGTTTATCTGGACTCACTTGGTGTTTTCTGTGCTACCATTTTAATTAGAGACTTTTTCAGTCTATGCACACTTGTCTGCAGCAGCCCACTATCAAGTAGAGTTTAGAAAATGGTTATCACACCGTGCAGCTGCTGAAGTGTGGGTCCTGCCTGGGTCACTTTCCCAAAAGGGAAGATAATGCTCCTTGCCCAACCTGGGGATATTATAAAAGAACTGAGAAAACAGAGGAGGCTTAAACAAATTCCTCTCCCAGGAGAATTCCATTTTTTTGTAAATCTGAGGAACAGGAGCAGCTGCCTGTCACCAGAGAGTAGGCTGACTGTACTATTTGAGGTTGTGTATGTACCTGTTTCAGAGACAAAACAGCCAGTCTCCAGGTGTCTCCCATTACAAACCCTTCTTCTCTCTCAGCATAACTGACTGGGGTTTTTTTGTGTGATTTTTCTGCTTATATGAGGACTTAGAGATCTCCTATAGCAATGCAGGTGTGTTGCTGTTCCCACCCATTCTACCCCTATCCTGGAACCAGTCAAAACTTCCCTCAAACTTTGGCACTGTAAAGCACTCATCATTCTCATCAACTTTTTAGTATAATTTTGAAGTTTGAGAGAGATAAATTGTAACAAAGTTAAATAGTGCCTTTAGAAATGTATTTATATGTCTTAAAACTATCTTAGATCTAGCAGTTATGTGATAAAATGTGGGATGAGGGACTATTTAGACATGACAAAGCCTCAGAAAGAATATTTTTTTGTACCAAATTAATTATTTGGCATATATATGCATATATGTGTAGCTATATAAGTGTGTGTGTGTGTGAGTGTAAAACAGTTTATTTGACTTGCCAGATCTCTGTCACCACCTCAGGCCAAGAGGATGGTGATCAGCAGCAGAGGAGGTGAGAGACCTGAGGCCAGATTTGTCCCTCTCTCTAACATTGTATGCTGTATTTCTTTAACAAGGTCTGTGTAGAGTCAGGCTTTCTAAATACATATTCATTTTTTAAGATCTAAAAATATACAAAATGCAACCCATTTACTTCAAAACCTATAAAATCTATTCCTACTCTACAGGTGGGATAATACTAACAGAATTTATAATTCACCTCAAGGTTAGTGCAGTTGGTGAAAGGAAATACATTTTTGGTTGACATTGCCTTTGGTTTTAAGTGTTGTTTATAGCAGACACTTGGGCAAGCTTGAAACTGTGCCAGGATCTGACTTAGGCAGGGAGAACAGGCAGAAAGTATCCACCACTCCAGCATCTCCTGCGTCTTCCAGGGGCACAGGGGGACAAATAAAATAACCATAAGGTAGAAAAAGCTGGAAATCACAGGAAAATATTTAGGATGGCTTCTGTTTGCTGAGCTTTCCTGACACTCAGAGTTGCACCTGCAGACAATTTGGCAAAAGGAGTAACTTCTCTCCCTGTAGGCCAGGATGTAAGGGTAGCACATGTGATCCAACTCACCCGAGCAGGGACTTAGGGTGTCACTGCTCTTTGGTTAAGGGTTTGCACCCAAGGCTTTATGAGTTTGCCTCTCCATGCTCAGTGTGTCATCCTTAAACATCACACTCTTTCCACATTCCTCTCATGGTCTTTCCCTGCTGAGGCTTTACAGTGCTTGATGTCCTTCTCTGGCAGGAAGGATGGGGCCTCTCCTAGTCTTGGCTTGAACGATGTAGACAGAAGCTAAAGACACTTTTCAATGAGTAATTGCCTAGCTACATATAAAACTAGTCTTTTTCATAGGCAATGTTTATGACAATGGCCCATTTCAGTTAATTTGTATGTTATCAGTGATACGAATGTTTAGTCTGTTAGTGGAAAACATGTACTTCGTGCTGAGCTCCTTTCAGAAGCTTCACATTGGTGGCTGCCTGTGTGTAGTGGGACAACAGCCAGTATGTGGGGAGCTGTTTTCTTCAGGCTGCTCTAGCACTCCCCCGGGATGTTTAGATAATGCAGAAAACAGGCTACATATTTCCTGCTGTGGCTTTGGCTTTCCCTAGGGGAGAAGGGGTACTCTGAGAGAGTACAGGGTATACTCTGGGAGCTGGGATGACCAGTCAGTTTGTGAAATGTTTGAAGAATTTGTAGACCCTGGCCTGACTTGTGATGCAATGTAAGTTGTGGTAAAACTCACTGCTATGTTGATCCTGCTCTCACCTTAGGGGTTTTTACCTTGGCAGGACAGGGGGCTCTGCTTGTGGCCTTAAGGTTGAATAGAAAACAAGGTGGGGCAGGCTCAGGACAGGTCTTAACATGTGACAGACACACCTGTACTGATTATTTGCATGAGCATATTGGGCATTTTTAAGATGTTTTCTTCTTTTCAAATATGCAGAGCAGAGATGTGAATTATAAAGGGAGCACATTTGTGAGTGATAGTAGCAAAAACTTTCAGAAACATTTCTTGGCTTCATTTACTTTGAAATTCAATAAATTAAAAAGAAGTCTTCCAGCACAATTAATCTAAATTTTGCTAGCCTTATTCCTAGAATGACTGTCCTCCTACAATAGCAATGAGCTTATGTTTCTAATTGCTTGTTGTCACATCTCCACCTCTCTACTTTTCATACCTCTGGTAAGGTTAAAAAGCCTCAGCAGGAAATAAAAAAGCATTTTAATGCTGCAATATGTTTGTGACACCATGAGGCAGATGAAAGCAGAACTTGCTCTGAATATGAATGATGGTTGCAAATTGTGATTTTTTGGTGGCGGTCTGATTTGTGGCTGGACCTGTTGGAACTTGCACACAGCACCTTGGGCTGCTTGCACTGAAATTCAGTCTCATGCCTATGTTGTTACAACTGACATCTGTTTCAGTAACCTGCAGCCAATGTTCCCCATGAGTTCCTGTAATTGCTGCTGGCAACTGACACAGCCAGATTATGTCTAGGAGTAGGTGCTCCTGCTGATTTCAATTTAGGCAAGGCATGAATCCACAAACAAGAAGCCACAAACGGATGGAAGGAGTCAGCTCATAACTGATTCACTGATGTGTGGTGGGAGTGTACTGAGAGCAAGTCACATGGATGGTTTTTTACATACAGATGGCCTCTTGCTTAAAGACCTTATTTGTTCATTCTGGAGATATGTCAAATACTCTTTGACTAAGGGACAGTTGCCTCCATCCTTTTAGCTGCTTCTAATTCAGAAACTAGTAGCACCCACTATGCTAAATTCCTCTTCTCATTGTAGAAACTGCTGGGCAAGATGAATCTTTGCTTTGATCCATTACAGCTCTTCTTGTATTCTTATAAAACATTTAACTATAAAATTAAAATCTAATTATAAATACTATTATATAAATGTTATAATTTATTATATAGAATTACTATGACTATATGAAGCTAAAATTTAATTGGGAAATTAAAATTTGGTTGTCTTAGAGTTTATCTACAGATGAGGAACATTCCTGACACAGAAGAAGCCAGCTGAGAAGAACATACTGTTGGTTAATGCCATGGAAAAGCAGTGGAAGCTGGAAATACAAAAAAAATCTAAGAGAATCTAAGAGAAAAGTGAATATGGTCTTGTGGGAGAGAACCACTAGAGAGATACAGAGAAGGTGATACAGAGGAAAAGTATGGTTTTACTGCCTCCAAAACACAGAACCCATTCTGCATGAGTTGGGTTTCAATTCTGTGCACAGTGGCCCAAAACAATTTTATGTCAGTGTTTAAGTTATTCTTTGCAGGTTTTCAGGTGTGCACATGGATTTAATTTGCAAAGTCTTTTACTTGTACAAGTTTAGCTGAGCTTCTTGAACTAGCCCATCTCATTTAAATGAATTTCCCCAAAAAAACGCCTCTTTTTCCAGTTCACCCTTCTGTTTCCCCATCAAAGCCCAAAATGCAGTGATTTCCTTTCCTTCCCCAGTTCCCAGCTTAAATGCCTTGTACCTCCACCTCTCTCCAAATTCATAGGGCAGCTGGTCTGCGTGGTTTTTAGGGCAGTGGGTGTATACTTGAGCAAGAGGCAACAGGTTGGACAAGAGACACTCCAAATCTGAAACTCCTCACTTGAGTGAGTCCCAACTGCTGACCGTCCTATCCTAGTAAAGCAATGGATTTAGGGCAAGCAACACCTGAACATATTTCACTGCATAGTTCTGAGGTTGTTCTGAAAGGCACTCCCTTTCCTGCATATCTCCTAGGCTGGGACATACCAAACTTTTGGCTTGCAAATTTCTCTGATGATCCTCCAGTACATAAGATCACAAAGATATATTATGCTGTGGTAATTAAGCATCTAAGTTCATTTGGACAGTAATTGTGAATTAAAATTCTGATTCAGAGGAAGGATTGTCAAATCATTTGTAATTTATATTGCCTGCCCTACATTTTGAATTTATCTGCATTGTTTACATGGCAATAAACAGAAAAAAAAACCAAAAAAAGAAATGTTGCTGGTTTTTATTCTTATTTTTTCTTCCTTTCAGCCTAATTATTGCTAATTGGGAAAAATTTGCTTTTTTTTGTACTGAAAAAAAATTGCTTGTGCATCATATTTTTCTGATTTTCCATGAAAGACCATTTTACTCACAGATTCATAAGATCATTAACATTAGAAAAGACCTCTAAGATTGTTGAGTCCAAACACTAACTTGACACTGTCAAGTCCACCACAAACCATGTCTCTAAGCACCGCATCTATGTGGTTTTTGAATACTTTTAGGGGTGGTGATTCCACCACTCTCCTGGAAAGCCTGTTTCAATGCTTGGAAATCCTTTCAATGAAAAAAGTTTTCCTGATATCTAATCTGAACTTGCCCTGGCAAAACTTGAGCCTGTGTTCTTATCACTTTTACCTTGGAGTAACCTCCCTTTAGACAGCTGTAGAAAGTGATAAGGTCCCCTCTGAGCCTCCTTTTCTCCAGGCTCAACAACTCCCACTCCCTCAGCAACTCCTTGTAAGACTTATGTTCCAGAATGTTCACCAGCTCCGCTGCCCTTCTTGGACATGCTTCAGCACCTCAATGTCCTTCTCACAGAGAGGGGCCCAGAACTGAACACAGGCTTTGAGATGTGACCCCACCAGTGTCAGGGGGCCACCACTGCCCTCATCCTTCTGGCCACACTATTTCTGATACAGGCCAGGTGCCACTGGCCTTCTTGGCCACTTGAGCACAGCAAACTCATGTTAAGCCAGCTGTTGACCAGCATCTCCAGGTCCTTTTCTGCTGAGCAGCTTTCCAGCCACTCTTCCCCAAGTCAGTAGTGCTGCAGGGGGTTGTGACTGAAATGCAGGGCCTGGTTCTTCACCTCGTTAAACCTCATACAATTGGTTTCAGCCCATCAGTCCAGCCTGTCCAGATCCCTCTGCAGACCCTTCCTACCTTCCAGAAGATCAACACTCTCACCCACTTTGGTGTCATCTGCAACCCGACTGAGGATGCCCTTTAGACCCCCATCCAGATCCGCAATAAAGATATGGAACAGGACTGGCCCCCAGCACTGAGCCCTGGGGGACATCTCTCATGATTAGCTGCCAGCTGGGTGTAACTCCATTCACCACCATCTCTGGCCCAGCCATCTAGACAGTTTTTACCCAGTGAACAGCGCACCCATCGAAGCCACCAGCAGTTTCTCCAGGAGGATGCTGTGGGAAATGGCGTCAGAGGAAATGGTGTCAAAGTCCAGGTAGACAGCATCTACAGCCTTTGCTCACCCATTTATCATATCACCTTGTCATAGCAGGAGATCAGGTTGGTCAAGAAGAACCTTTCTTTCACAAACTCATGCTGGCTGGGCCTGCTCCACTGGTTGTCCTGTATGTGCCCTGTGATCTCCTGTAGCCTCTTACAGCAGCAGCTGCTGTTACCTGACACTTGCACAGAAGGAACTTTTAGAAAACTTCTCCTCAAAATCTCTTTCCCTCTTCTTATCTGTCAAACTCTTCTGCTAGTAAGGTGCAATACCATGTAATACCTATCAAACCAAAGGCATTTGATTGACCACCTGAGGGTGCGTGGTGTTTTATGCTGAACTGAAACACATCCATCATTTCTTCAGGAGTTTGAAGGCTTCAGGGAGCACACGTATTTGCATACAGGAGGAAAACATTCTTTGGCATCAGATGTACAATGTACTACACTGTCAAGAACTAGGATTAAAGGGTTTGCCCTACCATCTGTCAGATTGTCATTTTCAATAAATGCTCTGTTACTGTGATATTACTATGGCAGTGTCTCTGTATCTATGTATTATCACAGTAAAAGTACATTTGTACACATCATCCTAGGAGGATATTTCTGAAGTAAAAAGAAAAGATAAGGTGTGTCAATAAAAAAAGAGTGAGGTTTTTTGTTTGTTTGTTTTTATTTTTTCACATCTGTTGGAGAGAAAAACAGCCAGAACTTCAGAATTTCTGTGGAAGCCAAATACTGGACAATGAGGAAAAAAACTTTCTTCTTGACCCAGTTACATATCATACACAATATGTCACAGTCATTTGAGACCATCACATGTAATATAATTGATCCAAGCCTTGGCCTTTTTTCTGTGTTTATCTGTACTCTTAGCTGGGAAGGGCACAGCCCAGTGAAAACAGTCATGTAATCACACACAACTGTTCCTGCTGCTTTGCAGGTAGGAAGGCAAAAGCATTCCAGACACACTCTTGCTGGAGGGCTATTTCTCATGGGAACTAACTGAGGCTCCTTGAAAATATGGGAAAGTTCATGTTGTTTTTGGCTGTTGGAGATGCAGCAGAAATACTAAGATAAGATCTTTAATTGATAAAGTAATTTTTTTCATTGGAAAATGTCAAGAAGGAAATTACAGAGGCTGCTGTGGGTAGTCCTTCTCAAACTGTCCAGTGATCTGTGCAAGGCAGTTCAGGATTTTCACGAAGACTTGACCTGCTGTGCCCACATTTCTCTGTCTCCCAGTAACACACATGGTCTGGGATAATCTCTTAAAAATATCCTATGCTCCTTTCTACAGCTGGGTAAAATTAAAGCACCTTTATCAGAGATAATCCCTTTGTTGTTGGTCTCAAAAGTAGCCAGGTGGGCTTTTCTGTGTGTTAATGATGGTGAAGAGTCCTTCAGCAATGCAAAATGCAGACAGATGTGTGCACAGCAAACTGGGCACTTAGGAGCTGTACCTTCTGAATGCTGACTTTCTGGTTCCAGCCTGAAAATGCACACCAAGACATTCGAAAGCTGTGCCTGAGAACAAAGGCAAGAACTCCAGAGATTTGCATGTTGTTCTTGTGAATATAGGGGGTTTGGTTCTCCTAAAATGCTTTTTCTATCTACAAATTTCTGTGCAATCTCAGTGCATGAAAGTGACACGTTTCTCTTTCAGAGATTTTTTTAGTCCACTGTTTTCTTCTGCCAGTGCTAGCTTACATAACTTGCAGCATGATAAGGATCCCTTCACAGACAACAGCAACCCAAGCATGAAATCAAGATCTTTTGATCATGTTTAAAGGAAGAGCTTGTTTTTCTTCTTTTGCAATTGTATTGGGCTGTCCTTTCTCTTCTGGTGCCATTGAAGTTAGGCAGTCATAAGTACAGTTGCATAATGTATGAGATGAAACACTTATATAGTCATTAATAAAATGGCTAAATTGTTGACAGTTCTGCTTCTGTCTCTGCCAGTTACCTCATTTCCATTCTAGGAACAAATTTGGACCACTTTGGGCTAAATGAGACATTCTGGAAAACATGGTGGTAGGTCTTTGTGCCAGAAGAGCCCAGGAGTCTGTAAAACAGTGCAGGTGCTACAGGTGAGCAGCAAGAGGAAAAGTGCTTGCTAGTACCTCCCGAGGCAAAACATGGATCAAGGTTTCCCACATTTTGGATCAGGAGGAAAAATTCCAGTATCTGTTACTTTATTATAAAATATAGACAAATCAATTCTTTATGTTTAGTTTTATTTCCAGGGAATAGTTCAGGGCATGAATAGGCCATAAGTCTATAGGGAATCAGCAAGTCATTAAAAAGCACTGGTCTTTAAGAGAGCATTTAGTCCATTGCTCAGCTCCAATTGTAGCCGTATCTTTCCAGGCTGTTTCTTGTCTAAACTGTTTTTTAAAACCTTCTCTGGTGGTTATTTCATAGTCTCCTCCAGTGCTCAATTATCCTTGCTATTGTAATGTCTGTTCTGATGTCTAACCTAAATTTCCAGCTTGTGTCATTTGATACAATTACATTTGCTTCTTATGCAGAGGTCATGGCATCAAGGATTCCTTTTGTCATTGCAGATGCCTTTCTTCTTTTTGAAGACCACTCTGATGTTTCCTCTCTGTTTCCCCATCCCTAGACAAAACAGCCCACAGTCTTTCAGTCTTGATAGATCTTTTTTCTCCTTGCTTCTGTGTAAGACAAGAAAACAGCTTGCTTTTCCCATTTTTCTGGCTAACTGCATGTTCAGAATATTAATCATGTTTCACCTTTTCTGTTCAATAATCATTTGGTATGATTTTCTGAGTAGATCTGAAACTCATCTAACAAAGATAGGATAGAGGCAGAAACTGCTCAAAAGTCATAGTAAAAGAAAGTAGAACATACAAGCTTTGGATCATACAAGTTTAACATCTAAGGAGGAGCTGTGTGTGAAATGAAAAGTGCATGGGATATCTCAGAGGGAGGTTACTACAGCCTTGGCACTCAGGTCCTCTTCCCCATCTCTCTCCTGTCTTCTGTGAGAGCCATTCTGGTTCTTGCAACATTTTTGCAAGAGAGTTATGATTTGACTACAGAAAGTTACAGTCACAAAATTACTTGCAAATCTCTTATAAAGAATAGGAGAAATGAAGGGATTTTGACCCTGTGATGAAAACCACAATGTTTTTTCTTCCTCTCCATCTGTTGAAGAGTTAATAAGTGTACGTCAGAAAGACAAAAAGCTGGAGGGAGGAAGGAAGGGAAAGAAGATTTAGCGCCACTTCCTGACACAAAGACTTTTCTGTGAGTGCCAAATAGATAGGAAAGTTGTTTTTCCAATCTTTGTAACAGCAAGTGTCAGTGTAAGTGTGTTTAAGTTTGATCCTTCAAAGCATTCGATTTCTCTAATTTTGGTGAAAGCACAGAATAGAAGGAAATTATTCAGGATAGCTACAAAGCTAGGGAAAGTAATGGGTGAAACTCAGATAAGATGAAATCACTCTTTCGCACCATCAAAAAAGGAAGCAGAACCCATTTCCAGGTCTTTCCACTTCACTAGCAGTGAAGATGAAGATGATCATGATTGAGTGCTGAGAAGATGGAACATGTTTTATTTCTACACAGATGTAGCAAAGAGTGCCTTTTCATCAACTGTGTTGTTCTGAAGGGCAGAGAGCTGAGGTTTCTGATGGAAGCCTTTGCTATTTAGTTAAGTCCTTTGCTAACAAAACTGCATTGAACTGATTTTAAGATCTATCTAGAAATAAGCAAATGATAGTATTTCTATTACATAGATAGAAATGAATCATACTTGAAAACTTAAAATGTGAATTACCTGTACATATTGGAGAACTGGTCAGGGATTTGTTCTAAAATACAAAATTAGTAGACCACTGACTACTGAAAAAAAAAAGAAAGCCATATGTGCCAGTTTTTTCTACAAATCTACCAATCCCTTTCTCAGCTTGCATATCTAAATAAACAAGTTGAAGAATTAACTCTTCTGTGCCCTAGAAATTATGAATGCAAGCTGCACTGGATGAAACTTCTGTTCCTTCTGCTATATATACTTCAACTTTTACTTCTAGTGGAGTCCTTTCTGTTTAAAAGCAATCCAAAAATCCAATATTTAAAGTAAGAGTAATGTACTAAACAGTTGGCAGTGTGTCACAGAGGGTGCATTAGACAGTGGAATGACCTGTGTTCAGTTATGTGAGAATTGTTTTGGTCAGGGACTTTATGTTCTCCTTACACATTTTTCAGCAATGAAGTGTGTGCCAGCAGCTGCCCTGGGTGCAGACCATGTGTTTGCATGTTACAAGCAATGCAGAGCAGTCATCTGTGTGCCTTGCTCAGAGGCAGTCAGCCTCTGACTCGTCTCTCCAGACAGAGCTAGTTTTCCTTTCTGGTGTGTTCTGCAGTCTGTTCAGTCTCTTGAGCATTAGGAAAACCCACCTTTGCTGTCTTCCTCACTTTGATCTTACTGTGTAGATATTTAATTGCTCCCATGTGCTCAGGACAGTGCTGTGATTAGAGAGTAATCCTCAAGACTCAGAACTCTGTTTTAGGAACACTGGCAAGAGTTTTTAATGAAGTGTCATGAATAATATTATGGCTTTATGCATACTTATGTCTTGGAGTGAGGACTCCATATGGTTTGAATATATGGCCATACAGCTTGCTTGGTCTCATGTGAACAGAAAAATCTGGGCCAGAACTTCCACTCTGTACAACGCTTAGGGCAGGAGGTGGGGAGCACCAGCTCCAGAATTCAGGATGAGGGGGCAGTACAAGCTGTGATCAGGACAGTCTGTTCCACGGCAGTACCTGCATATCCACTCTCATGCTGGATGATGAGGCTGTATTTGGCCAGTGGCAGACTGTTTACAGCACTTTGACAGTGTCTCTCCATCATGATGCTGCAAGGTGCATTGAGGTGCCAATGGACTGGGACAGGACTTTTGACAAGAGCGTGCAGTGATACAGCAGGGGTAATGGCTTTAAAATGAAAGAGAGTAGGTTTAAATTAGGTATTAGGAAGAAAATCTTTATTGTGAGGGTGCTGAGACACTGGAACAGGTTGCCCAGATTTCCGATGTCTGGGAGATGTCATTCTGCTACAAGAATATGTACATTTAAATCTCAAAATAGAAATTGCTCAATTTGCTCTTTTTCATTTTTTTCAGCTCTCAGCCACAGCAATCTAACACATCTTTGCATGTAGAGGTGGATAATTTCACAGTTAAAAGGTAGTGATTTCTTTAGTAGTACCTTCCTTACTTGCTCCACTTAATGCCATCTGTAAGCTGTGCTGCTAATTCCCCTTAGAGAGCCTATTTGCATGGCCAACTGCTTTTTGAAATGTAACTTACAGGGATCAGTGAGTGACTGACACACATATACAAAGATAATAAAACCCTATGAATATAAATTACTGGTTTATCCATGATTTTTGTCTGAGGCACTGTTTCATTCTGTATTACAGAAGCATTAAAGAAACTGCAGATCCATGTTACAACCCTTTTGGTGACCAGCCTAGTTTAAGAAGTTCCAAAGTCTTTTTCATCGTCACTTCTGAGAGGGTATCACCTCCCTCAATTGGGCTGATTCAACTCTTTGATTGTACCTAGACTGCTAAATTATCAGTTTAGAAAGTAAAAAAAAAAAAAAGCATTACTCGTTCCTGGCTCAGCCAACCTGTATTATTTTGCTTCTTCAACAAAGTTTCATTAACATTACTGCCAGAGAATCATTCCCATAAAAATGATAAATCTTCTGCATAAGTCAGGAATGAGTGATGGGGATGAAAGGTCTTACCCTGTGTCTAAGTGCTAAGAAAATAGTAAAATGGAGCTTGAGTTTCAGTGTGGAAATTGTCCTTAAAAGGCAAGACTTTAGGTATACGTTTGTTAGGTCTGCTTCGGAAAACAGCCCTGGTACTCTGCAGATTTACATTACATCAGTAAAAACAAGAGACCTTGAATACTTGAAAGAAATAATCCCAAGATATGCGGGCACAGACATGAGTCCAGGCCTGACTGGGAGCTCAGAGCAGCTGCAGCAGTGTGATCCTGGTGCTGTCTTCCTCTCTCTACTGAGAAAAGCAGGGCTGACATGGAGCTTCCCTGCCTGCTGTCGTGGGGCCAGTTGGGACAGCATCTGCTGGGCCACATCCCATCCTGCTGCCTGCCACGGGGCAGGTCAGAGAGCTGGGCAGTGGTGCGGCTGAGGGGCAGCAGCTGCTTGCAAGGAGGGTGGGTACACAAGGCAGAGGCTGATTCAGAGCTCAGGTCCAGTCTCCTCAGCTGCCAGGCTCAGATAATCTTAAAAGTCCTTCTTCAAGTAGGACTTCTAAAGCAGTAGGGTCATAAATGACAGAGAAAAATGGAGAATTATAAATATATGGAGTAACAGAGTGTTTACAAATTCAGAGTTTAGAAATCGGATTAGTTGTTTTCAGAATTTCTAGCAGTTCTACTTAAGGTCACATATCAGAATATAATGACTATGTAACATGGAGAGGCAAACCCATTAAATTTGAAGGACTTTTATTTGAACTGGGAGCTGTAAAAGGAGGAAGGTATGGCACACAGTGCAAGAAATGTGCAAAGAAAAATTTCTGCCTTATCATAAGGCCAGCAAAATTATTATTGCCTGGTACTTTACACAATGATGCAACCTTATTTTAGAAACTCAAACTGCAAAAGTGCTTTGACATCTAGAAGAGATTTTTTTTCCCCCTCATTTTCTATCAATCAAATGATCCACAGGAACTGTATAATCCTAAATTTGTTGATCCTCTTCATTTTAGGCCTAAAATTGCATTAAGCCATGGCTGTCTTGAGTAGCTAAGCTCCCATGTCCTGATTAAATTCTTATGGAATTTTCATGTGGGGTTATGTAGTATAAATGCCTACACACATCTTATTTAGGGATGATGATCAGAAAATTACTCATGAAATTGATACATGCTTCTTTAGTTTTAACAGCAGCCAGACAAACAGGGGTTGTAGAGATCCATTTTTCCTGCCTGCTACAGTAGCTTCTGTGGTCATCATATTTCGAAAGTCCCATACCTTCTCGGTGATTTCTCATGGGCATCTCCTCACAGCACTGACTCCTTCTTCTTCACAGCACAACCAACAAACTCCAAATCTCTTTGCAACTAACTAAACCACTCTTTTGTAGCACTCGTCTTCTTATTGGACACAGCTGTGGCCTATCAAGGGCAGGGCTGTCCCTAATCTTTGCTGATTAGTACAGCTGCAACTCCTCAGGTGTGAGACTGCCTTCTGCACTATCTTTATTTTCTTACATTCTATCCCTCCACAGCTTCTGCAGTACCCATTCAGTCTTTCTGGAGGCAGAAAACCTCAATTCACCAAGTCTGTAATAAATGGGGCCCAAATTATAATCCCAAGGTTACTTCTCTAGGTTTCTCTCCCTGGCTATGTTGGCTGAATACATTCAATATAAATAGAAATTTAAAGTCTCCCATATGCTACTTGAGTGAAATCCTAAAAATGGTACTGTCCCGCTAGTATTTTGAGTATCACACATGTATGGACCTGCTTCCTCTGTCATAAGTATTATGTGACACCTGAGGCTTTTCTTATTCACAGTATTGCAGGCTAGCATTTTTTTTAGTTCTCTAGACTTCTAGAAAAACTGTCACTACTCAAGAATTCCTTTACCAGATGAAGTGAGAAGGGGATGACTTCTCTTTTCCCCCTGCAATCTTAAATTTATTTACACAGTTTTCTTCTGATAGCATCAGCACTAAAAAAATGTGAGGTATGGCAACAAAAATCTATGGGTTTTTTTTTTTAGTGGTTTGTTAGAAAACAGTAAGCTGCTGAATTCTGACCAATGCACAGTAGGGGGACATGTACCTTTTTATGTCAGCAGAATGAGAGATTCCAGTTTGTGCTGTCCCCGTTCCAGGCTTGTGTGAATCTTGTAACAGTGCTCTGCTCTTGCAGAGTCACAGAATGGCTCAGGCTGGGAGGGACCACAGTGGTCATCAGGTCCAACCCCCCTGCTCAGGCAGGGTCATCCCAGAGCACAGGGCACAGGATTGTGTCCAGACAGTTCCTGAATATCTCCAGTGAGGGAGACTCCACAGCCTCTCTGGGCAACCTGTTCCAGTGTTCAGTCACCTGTACAGTAAAGTTCTTCCTTGTGCTCAGGTGGAACTTCCAGTGCATCAGTTTCTGTCCATTGCCTCTTTCCTATTGCCTGGCAACACTGAGAAGAGCCTGTACCCATCCTCTGACATCCTCTTTTCAGATACTTGTGCATATTGATGAGGTCCTCTCTGCCTTTTCCAGACTGCAGGCCCAGCTCCCTCAACCTTTCCTTGTAAGAGATGCTGGAGCCACAGAAGACACCTTCAAGACAGAGCTGCACTTACAGCTGAACTTCAGTTTGGAAAATGAGATAGTTCACATCCCTCTAGCTCTTTGCAATTCAAGATTGAAAAAATGTGACATACAAAGGGAGAGTGGAACATCTAATTTATTAAGCAATGTAATCCTAAGTATTGAGATATTACCAAAGTAAACTTTCAAGGCTCGGTAATGTATGTATTGATAAAATTAGGATGGAATTGTTTTAGATTTTTATAGATGCATATGTGTGCAAAACAATGGCTTATTTCTAATTTTATCACCTTTATATTTTGATACAAGTACTGATTTTCTGGATGGCTTTAATCCTGGTTTTAATTCTTTTTTTTAAATCAATATCTTTTAAAACTGAGGAGGCATGTTGTTATGCCATTTGGCAGGGAAAGAAATCAGATCACTTAAAAAATCATGCCAAATCTGTGAAGGAAGCGTTGTCTAAGAAGTCATAAAACATAGATTAATCCCTTCATGAGTGAGCATGGAGAAGCACTTTTGAGAACCTGAAAGTGATTTGAACAATGGGAATTCATCCTGTACCACCAAAACAAGAAAGTTCCAGGATGGAATGGATCCCTGCTGACCTGCATTTTGTCACTTTCTGGGAGTCAAGCATTGATTTATGCTGTTGATTTTGAGCATAGGGTAATGCTCTTTCATCTTAGTTTTGGAATGAACTTGACTACGCAATCTGTAGGTGCTCCTGTAGGAAGCCCTGGACGTCTGCTAAGTGCTTGCTCTAATGGCTGCATGGGCTTTCTCTAGCACTGCTAAGCATGTGAATGATTAGCTTATTATTGATCACCACAGAGAAATGGTTTAGAAATTGATATCCTTTAATAATGTATTTTTTAAAAGGAAAACTGGTTTGTTTTTTAAAATTCATACAAGAGCTACGCTCCTACATAGATTGGTTGTATATGAACAATCCAGAATATCAACTCAGTTGCTTAGAGCAAGAGTTCAGATGGTGTTTAGAAGAAGACAATATGTCTTTCCTTAGTCTTTCAGTGCTAATATTTTTATTGTCGTTCATAGTCCAACAATGTGTGCTTTTAATTTAGCTGGTATACCTACTACAGCCTGTGAAATGAGAAATTTCTATGCCCATTAGAGGCATTAAAAAATGAAGCATTTCATTTGGGAACCAGAAAGTTTCAATGCCACTGATTTGCTTCCTGGATTTTCAACTCAACAGATTTGATTTATTGAGACAGGACTATGATTTTTTTTTTAAAATGCGATGGCTTGAATAAATGATGTGACATGACATGGTTCACCTCCCAATGGCAACAGTTAAGCAAAGCTGATGCTGTCTCATATGCAGTACTTGGAACAGATGCACATGGTGTCTGTTCCCGACTGTTGGCTACACAACATGAGACAGTTGTTGCTTGGCAGCGCTTAGAAATTGTTTGACAGATAATGGATTGTAAGAACTTGGTCTCTGTTGAGCAAGAGGGCTTGGAGGTTATTCCTACTGTCAAATTACTGCAAGTTTAAAAAAAGCTTGCTACAGCAAATCATTTAGCCTTTCCACACAACAAAAAAAGGGATGGTTGAAGAAGTGGAAGGAGATAAACTTGCACTAAATCTGATCCTATTAAGATGTATTTAGATTGCTAAATTCTCAAGATTTTTGTAAAGGACAGACCATGCCAAAAGAAATCACACTCTTCCTGTGTTCGGAAGCATTAAATTTTAAATTATGTAGGTTCTACTACTTTTTCCTAAATCACAGATAAAAATAATGGACAGCTTGGTGCCCAGCATTCTTTGCTCTGTTCTATTGGAGCACATAAATTAAGAATTGCTTGAGTGACCTTGTTAACTTTTAAAAAACAAACAAACAAACAAAAGACCCAGACTCTGAAGGTCCTGTTTTTATGTGAATAATTACATTGTTTCAGTTAAATTACATTGTTTAGGTTAAATTAAATTAAATTTCTGGGATTGTAAAGGGGCAGTTTGCCCCAGATCATTAGTGTTAGAAGACCCATATAGAAATTGCCATGGGATCATATACGGATGTGATGTACAGATGTATTTATCTGTCTTTATTTCACCTGTTGCTGGGCTTATGTGTGTGCCTGACAATCCTGGGCTTTTCATCTCATCTGCCCACATAGGAGAGCCAACAATCAGGAAAAAGGGGGGATGAGAACGATGTCCCACTGGGAAGTTAGTAAGGCAGACTGTGACCCCTGCTGGGATTCCAGTCCTGATCAGCACTCTCAAGGTCAGGAGGGAAAATTGCCCTTTCCAGTCTTATTAGAATATCTTGTATACTGAAAAACCAACAGAAAACAGAAATCCTTTGTCATTAAGGTTGGTTTTGTGCTGCACAAATATTTTTCAACTAACATTGCAGCTGAGCTGGTGAGTCTGAACGCCTCAGCCTTGAAGGATGACTGCTGGAGAACTGAAAATGGGTGAGCTCAGGGTCATCCTAACCTGATTTTACTGCACATGGGTGTGGCCTTTATTGTGCTGTCAAGGGCAGAGCATTCACAAGTCTCTCTCACAGCCACATCCAACAGGGAAACTTATCTCTCCTGAGTATTTGACTGAATGGGGGTAATGTGGATAATGTAGCTCTGCCCTTGAAAAACCAGCCTGCAGCCTGCTGTCCAAAGGTGATTTGGATATTCAGAACCCTGCTACTGACCAGTAAGTATTAGCTTTCTGCACCATAATTGTCTTCTTGCAAACAGGTTACCCCCAAAAAAAAACCTGCATACAGTGATGACACTGCTAATTCATTTCTACAGGAAAGGTTAGAGAAAAACTAAGCAATCATGGCTTAACCACCTCAGCACATAAAGCTGTACACAAAGGCATAGTTCAGACTATGACAGAGACAGGTCAGTGTCTGGGAGAGAGAATGACCTTGCTTGTTTAAGAATTTATAACATACCTCAATTCCTTGAGACCTTTTCTGCAACCGAGGACAGCTCACAGATCTGACACATTTCTTTTAGTACTAGAGAATTAACTGCACAATCATACTTGTTCTGAGAAATGGAAAATGCTCTGGAGGAACTGACTGGGCACTTGAAAAAATGTGGATTTTTTTTGGAAAGGAATGCCATCATTACTCTGTAGAGCACCTTTCATCTTAGTGTTGCCAGCAATAAACAGAAGAAACAAATCTTCTGAAAGTGCTCATCTGAAAATGCTGATGTTTCTGAGAAGATCATCTAGACAGACATTTTCTTCCTCACTGTATGGCAAGAGATTGCAGCATATGGAAATGTGTCATCAGACAACTACCCCAAATGCCAACCTCCTTCTTTCCTCCTTCATAAGGCATCAGTTCCAAATAACTAACAGAATTGTCCTGGAAACTGTGAAGTGTGAAACCACCTGGATGAACCCCCTCATTGATCTCTGACACATGATCAGTCTTCTTACAATGAGGACAAAAGGATTTATGCCATTTCTGCAAAACTTGGATGATGCATGGATCTCTTTGCTAGACTGATCACTGCCTTTTGGAATACAGGCTATCCATCATGTGCCCAGACAGCCATCTGTCAGGGAGACTGATCTTAGCAAATTCAAAAAGGGGCTGGTACACAGTGTAGCTTTGAGGGTGGTGTTAGTGAGAAACTGGGCAAAAAATTTTGGTCTGTCTGATTCTGCAGTTGTGCCCTAAACAATCATAGTGATTCATTACCAGTAAAGAAGAGGTCAAGTATATGCTTTACATACTTGCTTTAATATGGTAGCCACTGTATTTTTCACTGCTCCATTAAAAACCCATGAAGAGAAATTTTACAAGACCTTCTATACTGTGATTTCATAAGGCTTCAAAATAAGGATTTGACTAAAGAGAGTCAAATACATCTAAGATAAAGTCCATAATTTTTTTTATTTCTAACTTCATGGCATTACAAACAAATCCCTTTGCTGTGCTTGTAGTGACACTTATGTTTTACTGTCCTCAGTGCAGAGCTACCCAGGCATTCCTCATGCACCCAGAAGATGTTACTGCCAGTGCAGCTGAGCAGAAACCCTTCTCAGCCACAATGTTCCTTGTGCAGCTACAGAAGCTGCAAAAAAAGATGTAGCTATAAAGGAAAAGTGGTGTTTCCACTGATTTTATTTTCTTTTATTGTTTACCCAAACTTTCAGTAAATTACAATGCTCTCCAGGTTTGGATGTTTCTACTGCACCCATGTATAAGGTAAAAGTCATATTTCACAAGACAGCTATTATAACATCTTGTTTGTCTGCACTTAGAAACTGGAAGGCTCAGATCAGGCTGTTATGCTGTCTAAACATTTATTTTGCAGACATAGCTATAAGAGCTCCCTGACCTCCTCCTAAAATATACCAACCCCCTCCCAGTGCTTGGAAGGCGACTTTAGATACAGATATTAGCAGGGGAATTCATTGGAGAGCACTACATTTAGGATGCAAACAGTGAGAAAAGGTACCTCAGCAAAGCTCAGTAAACCTCATGAAACAATTAGAAAATTTTATCTTCAGTCAAACAAGATGGAAGCCTAACACTGAACTCACTCTCAATCAATGCGTCATCTTCTCCACAGCTGTGCCTGCACACAATAAATAGATGCCTTTTCCTCATTTTGGGACTGGGGAAGAGCTCTGACCTCAGACCTAGGCAGGAGCAAGGCTTGGCAGAGTTGGGAAGCTGTGAAACACCCACCAGCCCTGGGCACTGCTGCAGCTGGTCAAGCACCAAAGCCATGGCAGGGATTGCACCATTCACAGCTTCCCAACTCTGCTTCTGTCCTTGCTGAAAAGTACCACCTGTGCCAGCTCTGGAGTGAACAATTAATGCTGGGAAAGGGGAGAGGGAATGGATGGTGAGGGTGGTCTTGCTGATCTGTTGCCTGAACCAACTGCCCACCTACCAGAAGCAAGTCCTGCTCATTTTTTGAGGCCAGTCTGTGCTCAGGTAACAGAGTGGACAGCCTGCAGAAGTCATTATTGATATTACTCTGAAAAAATGACTTTTCAATGAGGTGACAATGAGGTGATTGATATTTAAATAGAGATTATCTGGATTATTTCCTCCAAGCTCTCTCAGAATGAGAGAGAAGTTAATAACAAGGCAGGTGTGGAAGTCAAATATGTTACAGTTAGTTGATGTCTATTTTGACAGGATCATATTCTAAAGCTCTTCTAATAAACTTTGAAATGTCAGGAAAAGTTGGGAATAATTACAATTTTAAGCAGAAAACACCATTTCCTATTCTGGAGGCAATTGAGTTAAAGTAAAATTTAATTAAAGGCATGTGAGTAAGAAGATATTAGAATGATGAAACACCCAGGTTAGAAGAAACCTCAAAAAATCATCCATTCTAACAACTGTGGGCAAGGGAATCTAGATTATTATCTAGCACCTAGTCCAGTTGAAAGTCTCTGTTGATGGAGACTCTGCCACATCCCTGGGGAAGTTGTTCTAGTGAATAGTTGTTCTAACTGTAAAAATCTCTTTATTATATCAAAAGGAAACTTCTCCTGAGGTTGGGTGTAGATATATGAACAATAAGAAGAAAGGCTGAATATAGCTGTTGTGCATAGAAGCAGAATATGTTCAATAATCCTTAGTTTGGGGAGTGGATGTTTTTAAGTTAACCTAGGGTCTATTGAATTCTTCACAGTGACACAGCAGGATATTTGTACCTCAAAAGCCATTTCTGCATTTCTCTACACACTTCCATGAACTTTTACATATTGCTGGTAGTATGCTGGTAGATTATCTAATTGCCTGTCTTTGGGTCTCTCTGAAGTTAACTCCATATCACTGCTGACTGGTTTGTTTCACCTCTCTGCTTGGTCCCACTTCCAGGATGTGAACAAAAAAGTCATTCAGGCTTATGAGGAAAAATAAAGGCTTATGGCCTGCTCTTTGCAGGCCCATGCTGTTGCTGTTCATTTAGCAGTTGTCTGTCTTGTGTTTTGAGATTAATTCCCTTATCACTCAGTCTGTTCCTTTTGCCAGTACTGATGTCAAACGAAGCGATAATGTTCTAGGCTTTGCCCATCTTCATTACAGGGTGATACCATATTTGCCTCTGGGTTGTTTTGTTTCTAATTAATTTTAGATAAGTATGTGCTAAACCTACCTTTGCTTGTCTGAGTTGTAAAAAACCTAGCAGAGGTGTGACCTTGCTGCCTTGTGATGCATCATCTTGAGCAGAGGAAAGGAACACAGGTCTGAGGGGTAAGAATCCCTTTCAGGGGATGCTGGCTCCCTAGCACGTCAGCGAGCATCCTTGGATACAATCCTTGCTCCATTTATTTTACAAGCATAGACATAAAATCTTTTCACCTAAGAACATAATGGCCAAACTGAAATCTGGATGCTGGCAAGGCACCCAAGCCCTTTGCCATATGCCATGCTCCTGAAAGGCACATTTTCTATATTTTGTTTTGCTTAAAACAATGTCCCAAATAGGCCCCAGAGGGCACCTCACCTAGGGATTCAGTCTGGATTTTGTGTTGTATGTGCTCCAGCCTGCAGTTATATATTGCCAGCAGTCAGTTACTTGTATTCATATTGGGAAAGATGTGGAAGAAACTAGCAAGCACTTTAGAGTAATCAAATCCCCCACCAGCTGGCAAAATGATGGAAGGAAAATCCATCTTAAAATTTATCCTCTTATATTTACTTCTATGTATTAGCAATCTTCTGAAAGTATATCCTCAAAAACATCAAACTCAACACAAGATGAAAATCACAGTTACCATTAGCAACAAATAAAACAGTTGACATATCTTGAAAACTTCAAGCTTGTTAAAAAAATCTTCAGAAGCTACTTAGCATCTGTATTTCGCTCCTTAACAATTTGTACATTGAACAAATATTGTGCTTTACAGTGGTGGTTGTATTTTGTCTGAGAATTGAGCTGTCAGATTAAATTTCCTCTTAATTCCAAACTGACAGCATTTTCCTTCTTTCTAATTGCCACCATGAAAAATTAACTATTTTCTTTTTCTCACCTTTGTTTTATATTTATAGCTTCATCACCTTCCTCCCCTGCAATTTTCTTTCTCATTCATTTTCTCCATTTATTTATGTCTCAGCATTATTGCCCCTCTGTGTCACATTGCTTCTTCATTCCAGGTACTTTTTGTCAAAACATAATGATGTCTCCCAGTAGAAAACTGCATTAAGCTGAAGAGTTTGTGCTGCTTTATGATAACTCAGATAAATATCTGAAAGTATTAATAATTGTATTCAACCCAGATTACTGTTTATCTGTCTTTCTCAGGCACAGTTAAACTGTCTGGGATAAAGATATTGCACATAGATTAGAATTAGGGATGTGTTTTGTAAGTCTTCATTGAACTTCATCTTTTGATACCTGGAAAAAAAAGTTCAGTCAGTTGCATTTTGTTTTATGGGACATTCACATATTTGTGAAATAAATTTATTTCCTTACAGATGTGACTGATGGTAACAGCAAGAACCAAGTTTACTGGATTTGAGTCTTTACCATCTCTGGAGTAAATGCTCACTCTCGAGTCTTTCTGGTCCAGAGGAAGAAGACAAGTGGGCATTTGAACTAATACTATTCTTTAAGAGCCAGAAAATATTATTTAGCGAAAAACCACAGATTGACTAATAGAAAAGAAGAAATAACCCTCTTATTTTATAAGTAGTACTGGATTTATCATTGCAGAGGGATATTAATAAAGTATTGAAAAACATCCTGTTTAAATCCTCATAATTTTTGATCAGAGCTTACTGATTTTTTTATAGCCTATTTAAGTCATAAAGTACCAGTGACAGATTGGCACCACCCATGCACGTATACCTGCAGACCCCTTTACCCAGTCAACAGAAGAGCTGCAGAGAACTTGAGCAGTATCAAGAGAGATGGTTGCCTTCATAGAAGACACACAGTGAACTGGCCATCTTTGAAAGAGGTTCCTATTAGATAAGGGTATTTTGTTTGGAATGCATGTCTTTTAAACTCATTGGACTTTAAAACAGAGTATGGAAAGCAAAAGAAACAAAAATGAGCCACAATGAGCTGGGCTGCTGAGTCATCTTATTGGTTGCTTTCGATTGTAAATACCTCAGGTGATTATCTATTGTTACTTTTCTGAAGACCATCTGTACACTACTGCCAACATTTAACATCTTCACAAGAACGCTCTATTTCAGAAGTTGTGTCTTCTGCACTAAGGTGTTTCACATTGGCGTGAAAGTCAGTGGGTTGGATTCTGAGGTCAAGAAGCAAATGTCACCTGAAAAGCACACTTCCACTGCTCCTATCAAAAGAATGTACCTAGTTTGATCTATTGCTTACAATCCTCCAGGTTTGAAATTAAAGCTAAGGCAGGCCATCAGCTAGATATTACAAAGTGATTGCTATATGCACTGCATTTCAACTCTATGGTATCAAAATTACAATTTTTATTTTGGCTTTTCTCCAAGCCTTTCCAATATGCCTTTCATTTCCTTTGCCTCCTACCAGTTACATAGGCCATCTGTTTTCCCAGTGAAAGTTAAAGAGCCAATATATGAAAAGCACAAGCTCCTTTTAAAATAACTTTCCCACTGTTTTGTATTCATGTAATTTCATAATGATCAGACTGTTTCTTGTTGCTCTTCCTTAGTGCAGGCGAGATTTGTTAGCTATCGAGGGTGTTGTTGTTAAGTAAATGTTGTTTGAGGTTTTCCCTTCAAGTGCAGCTCTCTGAGAAGACATCAGTTGGAACAATCTGGTGTTCTTTCATGAAGGTTTTCTCTCTGGTTTGAAAGTGACATATGTGTAGGATGAAAATTACATATTTCTTCAAGAGTAGATGCTATTTTTGGCTATTGTGATCTGTACATTCTGTTCATGTTCCATAAAAGATGAATGTAAAAGGCTTTTCTTTCTATTTTTGAAGTTCTTGGAGAAGGTCTGCACTATTCACTCTGATATTACAGAAAGAAATTCTGTCCCAAAAATGTATTAAAAAGTAACATGGAGCAGATTCTGTTGTGCAAGAGAAATAATAGATATATCCCAGCTGGGTCCTCGTACTCTCTTAATTTTCATTTACTTTCATCCGATCAATTCTTTGCAGCTCTGTCTGGTAGCTGATACAGTGCATCAGGGAAATTACAGCTGATTTCTAAAACCTATTTCACGGAAAGCATTGAATGAAACTAAAGACTCAGCACAGAAGTGACAGAAAGAGATAGCTTTCCTGCTCCCTCATCTATAAAGGCTGTACTGCAAATCACTATAAATGCTTCCTTCCTTAATTACTAAAATGTAAGGGGTATTGCTTAAATAATCACATTGAAAGCAGGGGATTAGGAAAGAATTTTTCTCAAGTTTTTGATATAACCAGCAAAACCTTAAAAATTTCCAAACTCATAAAAAATAGATTAAACACTTTCTAAGGCTCCGGTGTTAGATCTTGTGCCCAGAGGTACAATACTCTTATAAAGATGTTGATGGTAATTTCACTTTCATATACATATAGAAAGGTACATTATAAGGGGTTAGCTAATCTATAGAGAGATGTGTGGTGATAATCTCTATGCCAGCTGTGAAAAATTAAAGGAAATTAATCTGAAAAATGCATTCTCATTCTATCTGTGACTTCTGAAGTGTAAGTTAACCATGGACCTAGGTTTCATATTTTTTGAAGACAAAAATAAGAACCTTATTTCAGTAAAATAGATGACACTGCTTATGAAGGAGATGTAAAATTCAGATAATCTGAGTAAAAGATTCCTCTTCTCAGTTTTTCCTGTATTTCACACTTTCCCTAGTAAAGCAAACCAAGAATTTGGAATAAGGTTTCTCCAGTGTTAGTTAATCAGTTTCAAAATGGCACTCATACAGAATTTTTTATTGTTGCTATACATTGTAGCAGTAGGTATCCTAAATAGCATGATTTGACTTATTATAGGATACAGACAACATGTGAATAATTAACCTTTAATGCCAGAAAAAATGTTAATAATACCATCCATTACATAAGAGATTTTTGCCTCTGGTTTCCAGCTTAGACCAGTATTCATGCAACAGGGAAAAAATATTCAAGATTGAATGAAATTAACCAAACTCATGGGCAGGTTTTTAAAATATAGAATTATAGGCCTAATGGATAAAGTGAACAAAAAAATTGCTTTTCATGGAGAGCTACAGGACCTTCATCAAACCTCAGGGAACAGCAGGCTGTGATACTGCCTTCTCAATACCATCTGTTCTTTGGGTTTGAAATGGTTTATGGGAATTGTTCATGTTTTCCTGTTGACAACTTCAGCAGTGTGCACTCAGGAAACAAATGAAAGTCTAAGCAAATATACACTACCACTAAAATTTACTCTCCTGAGAAAATTATAAGATAATTTGAATTTAGAAGCCTATATCAATAAAATGTTATTCAGTTCAGTATATAAACACATTGAAAAGAAGATACTAGTCCTCCTTGCTGCCATCTCACCAGGGACTTTGGGTAGATATTCAAAGTATCCACTTAAATTGTTTTAATATTACTGAAAAACTTACATCAATCTTCATGGGAATAAGATTGAGCCAACACTGAGTACTTCTTAATATCTCTGCTCCTTCTCATATTTCTTGAAATTCTTGTCTAAAAAATATATTGTCCCATATCATCCACTTACATGATACTGAGCTCTGCAGTACTGTTTAAACAAGTTTTTTATGCTGTTTGAGGATGGTTTTGCATTCAGAACTACTGTTTTCAGTCTTGGATGCTATTTTCTTAGCTCAGGTTTGGAGCATGCCATTTCATTTTCATGTATTCCATGCCACTGGTATATAGGCAGGTCTCTCATGAGATGTTAGGTAGCAACAGGACTTTGTAGGAAAAGTGATTTTGTTGGGGATTATAGTATTCAATTTCCCATCCTCAATCTCTGCCCATCAGGGAAGAAGTGCTGAGCAGTTGGATCTGGCCAGATGATGGCAATTCCAGTTAGGATCCACTTATGAAGTTTCAGAATTCACACTTGCCTTGTGACAGATCAAAAGGCTTACAGTAACTATCACCAAGCTCAACATGCCTGTCCTTTGGAAATAAAACTGCAGCTTCTTGGGTCCTGAGCCTCAAATCAACTTCCAGAAGTGTTTGCACCATCTTCAACCTGGTGACCAAGGCATGAAACACCTGCCTTTGATTCCTTGCTGTAATGCAATCGTAATGCATCCCAACCTCAGTTCTTTCCAACTGAGGCAGTGAACAAATCTCAGCATGAGCTTCCCACACTGTCAGCAGATTGTCAGTCACTTGGCTAAAGGATTTGTATGTTGGTGTTCTGCTGAACCCTGTGTTCATGATGATTTTTGGTGAAACTCCTACATCTACTTGAAATTATAATGATTACAGTTAAATTTGGTTAACAAAACACATTAATAAAACCTTGGTTTTGTACTAACTCAAGGCAAATCTTACCCAAATCAGTAAATGTTTTCTTTATGGAAGTAAAGACCATAGTAAAAAAACCCGTGGGACTTGCTATCCCATGGAAACTCTAGAAGACAGCTTCTCAGTGAACTGGGAGATGAAGAGACTGCATTAATCTTTCAGGCCCCTCAGAGAGCCAGGATGATGCGGCTAATGGCATAGTGACAGCATGCTGCAGTCCTTATGAAGAGGTTGATCATTATCCACCATTTAATTTTACATCCAAACTTGGCAAGATCTATTTACAATTAAGATCTTATTTTCTAGCAAATCCAACATGTGATCTGTGTACATTTCTCTCCTAAGTCAATAACTTAATGAAAAGGATTATGATCCACTTAATATTTTATTATTATTCCAGAGTTTTGTTTCTTTTCCCCTTGTTTCCATAAGCTGGATCAATGCCAGCCTCGCCCACTTCCTTTACAAAGATTTAAATTCCGCTTTAGTCCCTCACTTCCATCACCCACTTCATTGTTTCTTCATTTCTGCATATCTCTCATCATGTCTTTTCTTGCATCCATTTCAGTTTTCTACTCAGATATTCTGAAAAGAATACCCAGGGGGCAATAAAAGAAAGCATTGAGAAAACTGAACAAAATAAATAATATGCCAATTACCAATGTATGTTCTAATATGTATATAACCCTTATTATATAATCTAAATATGATCAAAATAACTACCTAAATCATGTAGCCATTTAAGAGAGAAACAACATGATTAATAGGAAACTACCAGTTTCCATCAATATTCTAAGTATGTCCAATTCTATAAAACATTAATTTTAAAAACTTTCTGTATGGAGTAAGAACTTGGTACATAGAAAGACTATAGCATCATACCCGGGTAAAATACAATTGCAAAATGCTTAAAAATATGAAGTACTTTTGTAAGCATAACTATTTTCCAAGAAGTAGTAATGTCCTGGAATAGATTGATGGAATTTCATTGTATTGATAGAAATCCATTCTTCGGTGAAAATCACAGATTCAAATCCTGCTTGACTTCAGTGGTAGAGATTATTTAATGCATTCCTACTTTGCTTCAGTATGAACTTCCTACCAGTAACAAATAATTTTTAATCATGCTAGGTATTTTTTCTTAAACTTCAAATTCTTTGTGTTTATTCAGAGCATAAAGTCTGAGGAGAGCACATATTTTCATAACAGTTTTTTTTATACAGTGGCAGATGATACTCATATTTCCAGCGCATCAAATGTAACAGCTTGGTTCTATTTAATCATATGGCTTTTTTTTGTTTCATTTCACATTGAGTTGTAATTGCACATTAGGAAAAAATTCTAAAAATCTGACCTAATTTCCCAGTAAAAACAAATTATTTACAGAAGAAACACAAAACTTAATATTTGACAGGTACAAAAATGCATTAATTGTATGAAACATCATTTTTGCTGTTCAGCAACTGCCCCAGTCTACATCATCAGTTCACAAGGATCTGGGTTAGCGGCTTAAAAGCTAAGCAGCAGGATGTCTTTTTGCCTTCCCCAGTACTTGGAAAAAATTTTCCATTAGTATCTGCTGCTCCTTTCTGGATGCCTGCGTTAATCATATTTCTTATTTCCTTGTTACAGTAGCAAGAACTTCTGTAAGGTGGGATGAAATAAATAGGAAAATATGAAACACGTTTCTCAATGTGAGAAGATTGTAGTGTAAGTAGTTACTGAAATATAACCTGAAACATCTTCAAATGCCTGATACCAACCTTATGCAATTGAAGAATGAGGAAAGAAATGTGTTTAAGTAACCATCCAACATCCAGTAAAGCTTTAAAAATTGAAAAAGGCATTCAGTCTAATCCTGATTTCAGTCTGAATTTAGCATGGCTCAATTCCTTAAATTTCTCAGCATACTTCAATTTAACAGGAAACACCTGTAGCAAGGCTGTTCACCATGTTGCAGTCTAATTCAAATAGAAATCACGTAATAAGTTTAGTACTCAGAACACCTGCTACCTTAAAACATATTCCTTTGAGACACTTTTACACTAAGCTTTCCTACATCTTCAAAAGACTGTGAATAAAGCTCTTTCAAGAGCTTTACTATTCCCCGAGATAAAAGTGGAAAATGTATAAATTGTTCTTTGTGAAAACAGGATGACAAATTTCACAACTTTCCACCTAAATCAGCTCTGTTTGGATGTGGAACTCAGTTGTACATCCTGCACAAAGAACACATACAATTTTCACAGATTTTGTTGGGTGATGTTGGACAAAACCAGAGTGGTCTTAAAAATAATGAATCCTAATTTTCTGCCATTCTTTTAAGAGTTCTGATGTTCAAAACTGTCCCAAATTCAGCAAAGTATTTACATTCCTAAGTCCTGCCCTGTGGACAAATACAATGACTAGTGATGGATATTTCAGTGGTGTCTTTCCTCTCTCCTATGATAATAGGATATCCTATGATAATAAGTTATCCTATGATAATAGGATAACTTCGTGTAGGAGATCTAGCAGGGCAGCTGTCTCATTAGTTTTCTATTTTTCTGGACTCAACTGACTAGGAAATAATTTTGCAAATGAATTGCACCTCTTAGCACCCTTAAGATTTTTGACAGAACAAGACATCAATGGCCCCCTTCAGCAATTCAGAAAATGCTGAATGGAGAAAAATGCTAGAAGAGACCATCCCTACAATCAAAGAATAGCATGGAGCTAGGCAAAGGGTGGAAGAATTAGGATCTAATGCCAGTAGTCATAATAAATGCGAGCTTAGAGATAGAGGCAATTGGACTTTCAAGCTTTCTCTCTAGAGGACATGGCTGGAACATCAGTTCCTGGATGTGAACTGCCTAGGTAGGAACAAGTTCTGTGCTCCATCATCCATAGGCATTCCAGCACTTCCCAGGGGACAGTTGTGTAGTCAGCAACCCTTGCACCTGGTCTGCAATTCAGCCTTCATGTAAACAAATGTTGCTTCACAATCCTGCCTTTTAAAAGCAAAAACTAAAGAATTCCATTCATCATTTTTAAAAACAGCAATAAATGCAGAGCGTTGCTGCTTCTCTTTTGGGGGAAAAACCTCAACCACCCAAGCACAAAATATCCCACACAAACATAATGTTTCACATTATTGGCTAGCATACTAAATACACAAGGGTAAAATGCAGTCCACAAGATGACAGAGATAAAGGGTAGAACTCATTTTGCATCCTACCCTTTTTGTGCATGGAGTCAGACTGCAGTATGCAGAAAACTTCTTGGTTAGGTGCATGTATTGAAATCAAATAACAATCAGAGAATGTGTATAAACAGTTAAGACTTTTAATTAATGAAAATAAGGTTTGGGAACTGGGGAAGAATTCATTTCTCGGGTGGCTTAGCACCTATTCTTTATATTCGCTAATTAAATTTTTAGAGTATATCCAATGCTTCTTGCTTCTTTGGCTTTTCATTTTGCCATTAATAAATAATTTATGCATGGTACAACATGTCCGCTTTACTGATCCTCTAAGATGTTCTGTGCATCTGAAAATATTTGGGTTTGTATTGGAACCGTTTCCCAGGAACAAAAGCCCATGATTTATCCCTGTGTAGTTGCATATATTCCATGCTGCACTAATCACAGAGCATTATTATTTAAGTGATAGCCATATATCTTCATTCTCCAACCACGGACTAGTCATTTGAAAGCTATCACTGCAGTTTAATGTGATTTTGCATAGCAAGGAAGGGCTTTTGTCTCTTCTGGCTCTTTGCTTACCCCTTGGGGTTCCCACTCCAGCTGCCAGAATCCCCCCTCTTTCTGCAGTTACTCATTTCAGCTGCTCACTGCCTTCTGTCTTCTCTCATCCTTTCCAAAGAATGGGGCTTGTTTTCTGAACATTGTTTTTTGGAAATTTTTAATGAATTTCCATAGTTCATATAAGTTTTTCATAGTGTCTGTTGCTTATGTTTTTCCTCAGAAGATAAAGACTGCACTTTAAAGTTGTGTAAGCTCTCTGTTTCAGGCTGTTTGCTGCAGGCAGTGACTGAGAGCCCAAGAACTGGACAGAAGACAGAGACACAGATATATGTTCCACATGAGATGTGTCTCTCCAGACCTATGCATGCTGTCCAAGTCAAAATGATCAGCTTAGAGTTATAATAATTTCTAGAAAAAAATATTTTTAGACCCTGGCATAAAATAATACACTTTAAAAAAAGCCAAAATATTTTTGGTGTGGAAATATTGAAATCAGATAACCAAATAGGCCATCAAGATTGGTTGTAAATGTTAGAAAGTGCTCCATGACTAATTCTTTCTGGATGTTTCTGGAGATTTTAATTTCTTTTTTAGTCATGTTTTTGTATTTATTAGGGACCCAGCTGCTAAACTGTTTGAGCAAAGCGTTTGCCTTAGCAAAGTGACAGTGGCTATGATAGATGTGAAGAAGAAAAATAATGCTGTATTAATTAACAGAAGAAAGAAAAAGAAAAGGTTAAGCATAACCACTGTCTTCTGTTAAGAGAAAATCATGCTGTGTGATACAGCACAGCTTTGAAGCACTGAACCAAGTCAATCAATATCTTCATTAGGAAGAGCAAGTAAGCCAGTAAAAATCAGTATTTCACCATCATCCTTGGCTTCCCCTGCTCCTCAAAGCTCTGTAAGACAAACCTGCTTGCCTGGAGCTGTAGCAGTGATAGATGGGAGCACTGAGATTTCTAATCTGTTTCTAGAATACATTTATTTGTTTCTAGAATGTATTTATTTGTTTTCTTAGTATTTTGTGAAAATTTATTTTCCTCTGTTCACCAGACTTGAGGATCTGAGGAACTAGTAAATTCAGAAACAAGGTGTGAGAGTAGGGCTTCAAAGAGGTGTGAATTGTGTTGCTTTTTCACTGCTTTAGCTATTTCAATTTTCAGCAAAGTGCCATCTGCTACTTGAAATCATATGGAGCCTACTACAAGGGAAAATTCAGAGGCTTTCCATCCACTGTGTCAGAGTAGCTGCCTTTGGAACCTTAAGAACTGCAACAATAAAAGTTTGAGTTTTAATATTGTTCCTTCTAGGATTGCATCTTTTTAAAATGTGAGGTGATTTTGGATTTCCTGGATTTTGTTTGAAAATTCTTTATTTTCCCATACTCATTCTGCCTCTAACACCTACTAATCTATGTTGAACTGCTAAAAGTGTATTTCCTTTGTTAAAGAAGCACATGCAAGTCTAAAATTATTCCTTAAAATATTTTTTACTATACCAAATAAAATAGAATAATGAGTGGCAATAGTACATGACACTGGCCACTACTCCTAAAGATACTGAATAAGAGTGAAATACTTCACATTATCATGATTAATTTATATCATAACAGAAATATTATTGGAATATCATGTCATCAACTCCAATAATGCCATAGATTCACTATTGCTTACATCACATACTTGGATTCAGGAATCTGAGAGTATTTATTATTTATTTGGTTGCAGTCTGGTCATGGTTGTGGTTTGGTGAATGCTGCCATAAATCACTGCTATTAGTTTTTATTTCACATAGACAAATGGATTTTGCTATCCTCCTGCCATTAGTGTTATTCCTATAGAAAATTATTTATGGCTTTAGAAAAACTGAAATTTTAGAGCTTTTAATGCAATTTTCACAATCTGATGTTCCTGGTAATTTAAATATTAAAAACATTATTTATAAAGCAAATGTATGCTGTTCTTATCCACAGGGCGAACATGTTATAATTAATTTTTATTCTTTTTTTGCCTTGACAACCTAAACTTGATTGCTTAGTATCAATTCTAATTATTGGAGAAGGATGACAGATTCAGGATGGAGAAGAGAAGGAAGAAGCCAAAAGCAAAAGGCTATTCCCAGGATAAAGAAACCATCAAAATGCTAATAAGCCCTGTTCCAAAAGGATATTATTGTTTCCTTTTTTGGCTTTATTTATGAACACAAGCATCTGAAGCAATGGTCCATCTGCACAGACTAAAAAGCTCTGTGTCCAAAATGTGCATTGCTTCAGAACCTACAGAGAATAAAAAGCCCTGCTCAGTTACTCAGCTTTCAGAAAATAACACTGGACTGAAAATTAACAAAAGTCTCTAGAAATCTAAATTTTAGGTAGAAAACCTGCTTTGTATGTTCTGATCCAACTAGAAAGGAGAGAACTGGTTCTCTTTATGGTCTCAGTCTTGTGGATGTTCTAATGTGGGTAATTAGTAACCTAACATGAGCTTCTAGAACTTCTCAGAAGGAAAGACAATTGTCTGATTATTTGACTGAGAGGTTGGGCTGTATTTTGAAAGGAGAGAATGGAATCTCTGCAAATTCTTGATGTATCATCACAGCACTTCTTGAAAATTGTAAGGGAAACAGGAAAAAGGAATGGATAAGGCAAGAAAGAAAAACAAAACCATAAATAACCCAAACTCAAGGAAGATCGGGAAAGGATAACTCTCAAGTGAATACAGGACTGAGTTGAAAGAGCACTTCTAACTCTTGCCTCAAGGAATGTTCCTTTAACTTTGATTGCAGAGCTGAAAAGGCAGCAAGGTAGTCTCACTGTTTGTCACAATGGCAAGCTCACAGCAGAAGCAGAACCCGAACCAGCAGTGTGAGTCTTATTTGTTCATTATACAGGTCAATATAACATGCATTTATCAACAAAAACCTTTAAAATAAGGGAAAAATAACTAACTGTACAAATTATTATTTTGAGAGATGTCTTAATGAAAAATAGTTTTCCACATTTGTATAGGAAAAGAGGGCAAATTCAACACCTTCTTTGAAGACATATTTTCCTTAAAGTGCCAATAGAGGGGGTTTAATTTTTGGGTTTTTTTAAACGTTTAACAGAATAAATAAAACTGGTACATGGGAATAGGGAGATGTGAGCAGGTGTACATGTGTGTTACTTTGTTTGTAGGTAAGTCACTTAAGCAGACTTTGTGTATTCTTGGAAAGGGACAGAGACTTTCAGCTGAAGTGAACCAAGCATGCACCATGCATCATATAGACATGATATACCTCAAAGAATAATTAGCATGGGTATATGTATGGATAGATTATAGATAACCTGTTTATAAGCAGTCCTGCCTTGTGTTTGTGGTGGGCAGGCATGACAGATTTCACTACTTAAAGCAGCAGTATGGAAATGTTTCAACAACTTGATCTTAGTCTAAGGCAAAAAAAATGATTACAGAATTTTTATAAATAGTAAGCCTATGATAATGAAAAACAGTTTCTACAATACAATTGATCTACAATGTATTTGTTACTTTGAGGAAAAGCAAATTTCCCTTCAAGTTGTTAACATCTGTAGAATTTATGAAAATAAACTCAGTCTTAATGTTTTAGGGCATAATTCCTTCCCAAAAAGAACCCAAATGAAGGAACTAGCAACCATACCATAATGAATGCTTCCAAAAATTAAATTTTCTCTTTGATTAAGTTTGATGTATCTCTTTTAAAGAAAGTATTTATTTCTTGCTATCTTCTTACACCTCCATATTTTTTGCTACATGTATATATAGATATGTATGATATTTATTCTGCTATTTATGTGCCCACAACCTCCACCATTGCTGTTACTCTCTGGTAACTGCGTGTCATTTGAAACTGGGCAAGATATTGAAACAGAAGGGCTTTGACAACATGTTTTGTTTTTTTTTTTTTTTGCATGTGTCTCTTTCTTTTTACTTTCAAAATATCAGCCAGTGACATTTTTCATTTGTTGATTTAAAGGATGAGTTGTCAGAGTAGGAAAAAAATGTATGGAGCTTACAGTTGGCAATGGCACAGTTGAGAGCCTCTGGGTAAGAATCAAGAGACAAACAAATAATATGGATGTCATTGTGGGAGTCTTCTGTAGACCTCCTAGCCAGGATGATGACACCGAGGAATTATTCTTTGAGGAGATAAGGGAAGCTTCCAAGTTAACTGCTCTTGTCTTATGGGGACCTCAGCTTGCCAGAAATTACCTGGGACCATCATACAGCTGGTAGAGCCCAGGCCAGAAGATTCTTAAAAACCTTGGATGAGAACTTCACTTCAAGGGAAATGATTCAGAAAGATGGCCTCCTTGATCTGCTGCTTGTCAAGAGAGGATCTGGTGAGCCAAGTAACGACTGGCGGCCATCTACGCCACAGTGATAATGAAGTGATTCAGTTTAAAATCTCTGTTGACAGGAGGAGAAGGAAAACCTCAACTCTGGAAATAAGGAGAGCAGACTTCAGGGTGCTCAGGCAATTAGGGAGTAAGGCCCCCTGGGATAGCATTTTTGCAGGTACTGGGGTCCATCAGTGCTGGTCGCTTTATAGACATCTCCTCCTAAAGGCACAGGAGCAGCCAGTTCCTAAATGTTGGAAGTCAAGTTGACAAGGCAGAAGGTTGGCTTGGAGGAACAGGGATCTTCTCTTAAAAATAATGCTGAAGAGGGAGGTCCATGCCCAGTGGAAGCAAGGACAGGTAACATAGGTAGAATACAGAGAATCTGCTTGCCACTGTAGGGAGAAAATTTGTGTGGCGAAAGCTCAGCTGGAGTTGAAGCTGATCAGAATTATATGGGACCATAGAAAGATTGTTTTGAAATCTATAGATGGCATAAGGCGGTGTAAAAATAACATAGGCCTGTTAAAGGATGAGAATGATCACCTCAAAAACAGGGACAAGGCAGAGGTGTTTAACACATTCTTTGCCTGTCTTCGACACAGATGACAGACCAAGGGGGTCTCAGTGCCCTGAGCTGGAGCACCATGACTACAAGAACAAACAACTCCAAGTCAGCTCTGAAACTGTGGGGGATCTGCTACCCAGCTGGATCCCTACAAATCTATGGGGCCTGATGGGATCACAAAACATCTTTTGGTAAGTTTTGAGTGGTTTTGGGAATCCAGCTGAGGTCCCAGCTGACTGGAAGCTGGTGACCATTGTCCCAGTTTTGGAGGAGGATGAGAAGGAGGACCCCAAATGCACAGGAAAAGGGCAGGGCAACCATGTTCCTGATCAACAAAACATTTAGGTCTCTAGTCTAGTCTCCTGCTACATACTGACACATGAAAAATGTCATAGAGGAAGAGCAGAAGTGAGAGGAAGTGACAATCCTCTTTTGTTAAAGAAAATAGCACTGTTAGGTGAGGCATAAGTGACTATTTAGCCATATTGACTACAAGGAAACAAAGATACACGAGAGAACTCCAGCAATGCTCTCTGAACAATGATGAAACCACATGTAAACTTCTATTTCTGCAACTTTTCAAGTTCTTCTTGGTTTGCCTGTTAGGAGAGCATTTTGTGTTCTTCTCCCTCCAGGTTGTTCTGTGCAGACTCTGAATTTCTTGTGTTGACTGCCACATCATCCCCGAGCTATAGAAATTAATATGAAGTGCGGTTGCTCTTGCGAATGGCCCGGCAGCTCCACAGAGCTGAGACTCCGAATAGGAGGCAGAGCAGCCACAGCCTGTCTTAGCCGGAGCCTGGCAGGCTACCTGACGGTAGAGCCACAGCCCCAGCCACTCAGGTCCCCCGGGGCGGTAAAAGCCTCGGGATGCGACCTGACGAAGGCCGGACGGGGACAAGCGCAGCAGCACCTCTGAGAGCGGTGGAGTGATGAAGGAGAAACGCGAGCCGATCAGTCTTCCGTGGACAGGGATGGGTTTATTGAGGGTGCGGGAAACAACGAGAGGGTGAGGGAGTCACAGAAGACTGACACCGAACCTCCCCCTGGTCTGGCTTTTTATCACCGACCCCAGGGGGAGGGAGAACAGGATAGAACCAATGACAGTACATTACATAATTACGGAGAACAAATCAAAGGACAACATAGGAGTGGCTTCCCCCCCTGACCCAATCACCTCCCAGACCCCGGGGAACTTTCCAGATCTGGGGAGTGGGCTGGGGGGTGATGGACAAGGGGGTCGCCAGGGGAACACGAGGATTGACAAGTAAATTAACATAAACTAAGGAGGGCCCGACTAGATTGACAAATAACTGACACAGGGTGGGAGGGGGGCACTGGAAATCCCCTTTGCCCAGGTCGCCATCTTGGGACAATACAAACTAATGGGGATTAATTTTAAAACTCATAAAACTTAACTTTGGAACAGCAGAGAAGGTGCAAACAAGGTGGGGAACAGAGCCCAAACACAAACGCACCCCAACATCTCCCCCTTTTTTAAACTAAACAAACAGAAAACTGGAACTGAGGGAGGTGTGGGGCAGAACTTGAAACTGAGTTTAGAAAGTCTCTTAAAACATGAAACTTCTTGAAAAGTCCAACTTAAACTTCTGATCCCTCTGGAGCTCCTTCAATGCTTTCAAAGCTGCCGCTGACCTCCGCTGCAGCCCCCGGCTCTTCCTCGCCATCGCCCTCGTTGGCTTGTGGGGCCATCTCTCGTAGGTTGGTGACTCTGGAGCGGGAGCCGGCGAGAGGGGAGCCAAGACAGCATTAGCGGAAGGCGTTGATGTTAGACGCGTGATCAGCTGCTTGAGCAGGGCCCAGAGGGACAGGGAGCTAATAGAAACAAGAATAATGATGAAAACAACAAAACTAATATCTTTGATAAGGGAAGCTGCCCAGCCCGAGAGCTTAGACATTCCTGGGCTGGACATCACGACAACTGAAATAAATCAAAACAAAGGCGACCATGAGCAAAATGGAAATCACAGGGGGAGAAGACATGAGGAGTCTTAACAGCAAGGGGCGGAGGGTTCCCAAAGCCATCGTGGAGGCAGGCTTTCCTCCAGGTCTGGTGGCTCCACGGTGCTCTCTGGGGCCTCCGGGATTGGAAGGAGCTCCCGCCTCCTTCGCCGCCAGCTTGCGACCGTGACTTGTCGAGGAGGGGTAACTTCGCGTCGGTGCGCGGGGCACGTGGGGCGAACCCACCGGGAAGGGACCCACGGGGGCCTGAGGGAGTCGACACGCAGCGTATCCCCTCCCCAGGTCACAAGAGGAAAAGGTCCCTCCTGCCGGTAGGTCTCCGGATCCCTCACCAGGACCGGAGGCTTCTCCCTCGTCCGCAGGCTGTCATGCCCCCCAAAGTGCCTCACAATGGGAGGCTCCAAGTGTTCAAATGAACAATTTAAGAAATTTAGAGTATACAGAGCACGCGACAACTGGATGTGGGGCGATTCCACCTTCATAGCCGGGGTCAGATGACTAAGGACCCTCTTAAGGCTCTGATGGGACCGCTCCACCACGGCTTGTCCCGTAGGGGAATAGGGGATGCCGGTCTTATGGCCTATTCCCCACCTCTGCAGGAAGTCGGAGCTCCCTGGAAACATAAGCCGGGCCATTATCGGTTTTATTTCTTTGGGGATGCCCAACACGGAGAAAGCCTGGAGCAGATGTTTCTGGACATCAGAGCTCTCTCCCTGTGTGGGCAGAGGCGAAGATGGCACCGGAAAACGTGTCCACGGACACGTGGACGCGTACTGAGGCGGCCGAATGATGGAATTTTAGTGATGTCTGTCTGCCACACCTCACAGCTCGCAAGGCCCCTTGGGTTAGCACCAGCAGGCAGAGATGGAGGCTGACTCTGCTGGCACTGGGGGCATGTTGCCACAATGGCCTTGGCCTGGTCGCGCGTTAGGTGGAACTGGCGAACCAAGCCAGGCGCATTTTGGTGGAAGAGCTGGTGGCTGAGCTTTGCCTGCTCGAACACTTGTGGGAGCGGAGCCCATGACGCACCACACGCCAGGAACTCCTCGGGGTCCACGCAGTCGTTTCCCGCCAAGGCATCAGCCCGGCGGTTCCCTTCCGCAATGTACCCGGGCAGGTCGGTGTGGGACCTCGTGTGCATTACATAGTACGGCTGCTTCCTCTGGGAGATGGACTGTACAAGTTTCGAAAGCAGCCTGTACAGGGCCGAATTCTGAACTTCTTGGAGAACGGAATTCTCCGCCCGCGCGACCACACCTGCTACGTAAGCCGAATCCGTCACCAAATTAAATGGCCGGTCCTGGAACTTTTCAAATGCCCTGACGACTGCGGCCAACTCAGCGACTTGAGGGGAACCCTCAACTCTTTCAACTTCCTTCTCCCAACGCTGAGTTTGGGGATCTCTCCAGGTAAGAGCAGACTTTGCAAGCCTGTCCTCCCTTGTGGGATCCCCGGACCCGTCTGTAAAACAGTCAGGGCCTCCAGGGGCTTCCGGCTAAGTAACCTTTTAGCAGACAATTTAAATTGCAGGCCGACGTTGAACAGCGGATGGGATGGCCGTTGCAACGTCGATCTGCCCGTGTATCGGCGAGTGCAAATTGGAGAACCTCGCTCTCCATGAGGAGTTCATTTAGCATTTTAGCTTGAAATTTGCCAGATTTTAGCTCAATTGGTAAGTGAATGCACATGAAGTCCTCACCTGCCAACTCCCTGATCCGGAAGCGAGCTTTCCGGATCAGTTCTGCCACCAGCTCATGTGGCTGCGTGATCCTCTTGGACCTGTGGCAACTGAGGAACACCCACTCTATGATTAAGAGGGGGTCGCCAGTGCCTTGGTCCTTGCCCCGACCCTTCGCTGGAATGCGGGACTGGTCCCATTGATAAATGAGACCATGGAGGTGTGGCAGTCGGCCTAATATGATGAATTTGAACGGCAGGTCCAGGTCACAGCGATGGGCCTGCCGAGCCTCAAGTAGTCCTGAAATTCTTTCCAGTGCCGCTCTGGCCTCTGGGGTAAGGTCCCTAGGCGAACTAAGCGCCTCCCCCCCTTCAAGTAATTTGAAGAGGGGGGCTAGGTCTTCGGTGGTGATGCCTAGCCAGGGCCTTACCCAATTCAAAGCCCCACACAGTTGGTGGGCGTCCGCCAAAGTTTCCACTTTCAAGTGGATAGCCAATTTTTGCGGCACAATGGTCCGCTTTGTGATTTCAAGGCCCAGATATTTCCAGGGCGGCATCTTTTGAATCTTGTCTTCCGCGAGCTCGAATCCTGCGGAGATTAGGCAATCGCTGACACGGGAGAGCACGTGTGCCAGCTGGTCGTCGTCGGGCGCGCAGACCAGCACATCATCCATGTAATGATGGATGATGACGTCGCTGTGGGCCTCGCGGATGGGCTCGAGGAGGGCGGCAACGTACCATTGGCATATAACAGGGGAGTTCTTCATTCCCTGAGGAAGAACTCGCCAATGGTAACGCTTACCGGGAGCTTGTCGGTTTGTAGACGGTACCGTAAAGCAAAGCGTGGTGCGTCGTCAGGGTGAAGGGGAATTTGGAAAAAGCAATCTTTTATATCAATGATGGCCAGATTCCAATCTCGGGGGAGCATCGTAGGGGAGGGCATCCCTGGCTGGAGGACACCCATGTCTTCTATCACAGCATTAATTTGGCGCAGGTCGTGCAGAAGCCTCCACTTGCCAGATGATTTGCGGATCCACGAACACTGGGGAGTTCCACGGTGACGTGGTCTCCACCAGGTTCCCCTTGTGAAGTTGCTCCCGCACGAGCTGGTTGAGCGCTTGCAATTTTTGCTTGTTCAGCGGCCACTGCTTCACTTGGACTGGAATGTCAGATCGCCAATTAAGTTTCCAAGTGGACCCGCTCTTCAGCGGCCGCTACCGAAAACCGGGCGAGGAGCCGGAAGGTCAATTTTGGCTCCCCATTGCTCTAGGGTGTCTCTCCCCCAGAGAGGCTCACTATAATTCAAAACGAATGGGCGTACTTTGGCCAATTGCCCATCCGGCCCCGTAATTTGCACGAAACTCCTACTTTGGCGTGCCAATTGGGAACCCCCAACACCTTGAATGCGACCGTCCACGCTTTGGAGCTCCCAGTGTGACGGCCATTCCCGAGCGGGAATGATCGTCACGTCCGCCCCCGTGTCTAGCATCCCCCTGATGTTAATTGTGTCCCCCCCCTGTGCCAGGCTGCACTCAAGCCGAGGCTTGGCAGCCCCCAGTTTCTGTGCCCAGGCCACGGTGTGTGTGGTGTTCAACTCTTCCTCCCTCCGCAGGCGACGGCGGGGGAGGCCAGAGCGTTGACCTGGGCAATCTGGGTCCCAGTCACCGACCATGATATCGTCAATGGCCGGGACTGGGATGGCTTGTGCGATGATTGTTCCTTTGGGGAGGAACATGGGCGGATGTAGACACCCCACAGCGACCTCGAACCGGTGCTGGTCTGAGGACACCAAGGCCGGGAAAACCTGCAAATCCCGCGGTGTGAACTTGGTGTCCCCCACGACGACGTATTGATGGTCCAGCCGGCTCCAGGTTCCCGCGGCATTGGGGCGCACTGACAGGAATCTCAAGCGGTCGTTCTGCAGACGAAGGTCCTCCACTGTCTCTAACCTATAGGGTGACGCAAGACAACGAGAGGTTAGGACAGGTTCTGGTGAGGGAGACGGAGCCACGCAACCGAGGCAAGCCGCCTCCCTGAATGTCACAATCGGTGGCAAGTCAGGTCTGGAAAAGTCAATAGTAAGTCCGGTGGAAGTAGTGTCATGTTCTCCCCCAGATGGAGCGGGGGGTGCTGGCGGCGGGCTTTCTCCCTGCTCCTCCCCTCCCCTGCGTAAAGTTGATGGTGACTGCCCACCCTTAATTTTTTCAGCACGCGCAGGGGCGGGCTGCGCTCCCCCCCTAGTTTTTTGAAGACTGAGGGGGGTCCCCTTAGCAGAACTGCCCGACTCGTGCTCCCTGCGAAACTGATAGAAAGCCTTGCGCAGGGGACAGTCGGGCATCCAGTGCCCTTCCTTGGAACAAAGATGGCAGTGTCCCCTCTGTTGTCTCGGGGTGCCGGGCCCCTGGCTGGCAGCTACATCCACAGGATCTCCGGGATGGTACATGAAGATCTCTGGCCCCTCCGCGACTGAGACTCGTTTGCCCGCGCCTGAGGTCTTCCCCACGGTGTTTTGGTGGAGCGCGGGCACCTTCCTTGCGCACACCAGAAGCATTTGCTTGAGAGTTGGAGGCGGCTGCAAAGGAAGGCTCATAATGGCTGCCTTACAGGCAGCGTTAGCATTTGACGCGGCGATGGCTGCTACCATCTCTTGCCTGGTCCCCTCCGAGACATTCTCGAACCTCGCGGCGGCCTGAAGCCGCATCACGAAGTCGTCGAATGTCTCTTCGGGGCCCTGCAGCAACAGAAAAACAGGGGTCTGTGGGACACCAACGAGCACTTTAAAGAATTCTTGAGCACCCGCCTGTGTAGATTTTTCTAGAGCTTCGGATGGAATTAGCTCTGCCGCCTGCTGCCCTTTCTCCCAATCCCCCAAACCGCAAAGATGTTCTACGGTTAGGAGATTCCCATTGGCATCCCTGGAGATATTCGGCTGGGCCAAAATCTCCGGGAGCAGGTCAGCCACCGCCTGTCTCCATCCCTCTTCCCACCGGGAAAACTGAGATTCGTTCAGGAGACATGAGAAAATTTGTCTCACGTCGCACGGAACTAACTCGTTTTCCCGGAGGGTCGCGTTCAGGAGACCCTTAAAGTATTCGCTGGCAGACCCAAACTCTTTTTGGGTCTTGCACAGCTCGCGTATGACCGACCTCGAAACTGGGGTCCACCGGATGTCCCATCTCCCCCCTTGCCGCCGGTGAAAGGTCACCGGGGCCGCCGTGATTGAATCCGGCACCTCAGTCTCCGAATTTCCCACGCTCCCCCCCTCCGCCCCCAGAGCCGGCCAAGATGGCGGACCGTGGGAAACGGAAGTGGAGGCGTGAGAACCGGAACTGGGTGGGAGGAGCTGGGAGGTCTCGGAAGACGGGGGTGACGCTAGGTGGTAAGGCGGAGCAGCAGGCGGAGCCACAGGCGGGGCCGAGGGAGGGACAACGGAAGGGGTGGACCAGGGGGAGGAGGTATAAGTGGGCGGGTCTTCGGGGAGGAAGGGGTTGGGAAGCGGGAGGAAGGGGTTGGGCGATGGCCGGCCCGAGGGAAACTGGGAGAGGGAGTCCCGCCACGGTGCCTCGTGGCCCCCGCCATCTTGTGCTCCACAGGAGCCATCTTGTGGGGGGACCATGAAGCGAACTTTAGAATTTAACTTGGGGGATTTTAGAACTCGGTAACGGGGGTTTAGGGAAGGAGAGGGACAGGGAGAGGCTGCCAGCGATCCGGCCGATGATCGCCGGCAGTGGGGAGACTGGGAAGCCTGAGACGGGCCCTCCGATGTTTCTGGAGGCCGTCTGTGGCTCGGGGCTGCCCGCCTCAGGATCCCGGTACTTTTAGGGACAGAGGGAGAGGGCTGAGGGGTAGGAACACTTGAAGGGGTAACTGGGGAAACGACAGAACTTTGAACAGAATCTTTAACTGGAGGCGCGCCTTTTAACCGAACGCTGCCGGGCAACCGGAGTCCCGGCAGCAGCTGAGTGTCCTCCCCGTTCCTTAGCATACTTGATCTTTAACGCAGCGACAAGCTGCGTCACCCAATGTAGGTGCCTCGCTAATTTCAGCCTTTTGGAAATGTCGATCTCCTCTGAGCGGGCCAGATTAGACAATTTACGTAGGACCTCCTCCCAAAATCGGAGGTCCTTGCATTGCTCAGGGGAGAAATTTTTAAACTGGGAGGAGACCCAGCGGATCAGGCTTTTGATCTCCCGTTCCTTGAACGGGAGATCCGCCCCATACAAAAACGCAAAACAAAGGTGAACTGACTCTCGCTGGGAAGTCGACAATCGCGCGCCCATGATCGGATCTTAAAAGAGACTTCCCAACCTTCCCGGCTTGCCACAAATAAAATACGAGAGGGGAGTAGAAACTCGAAACACAAAAGGGTGGGGAAGGCTGCACACTCTACCGGCGCCACCCGGAGAGCTGCCGCAACTTAACAGGATTAAGAGGGAGCCGCCCCCTGCCCGCTTCGCGAGGAATCAGTTCTCCCTCCCTCCCTCAGGAGCTTGGGGATTCCCCGCTAATCAGGCAGAAAGCAAGCTCAACAAAACCAATGGCACTAAGCAAAAACAGAGTAGGGAAACTCCTGCGCCGGCCCCCCCGATCGCCTCACCGATGAAGCGCGGCTACTCGCGACAGCCCTTGCCCCCCTAACGCACCCCGGGTCCTCCCCGATGAAGCGCGGTTTGCGACCCAGGGGGATCAGGGGCACCCCGAGCCCTCGCGGAACTCGGGGGGGGCTCTAAAAACGGAGGGGGGTAAGGAGCTTACCACTCCGACGCAGGAGGGGGACGGGAACCTGGCAGGCGGTCTCCACCGAGACGACGCCTCGGGGCGCCGAGGGGTCCTCGCCGTCTGGATCTCTGCGGAGCGGCAGCTGAGTGCCCCAGCTGCCCGCTCGACGCAGAGTGCTGCCGCGCCCACGCGGATTTGTAAATCCAAGCGAAACGGGGGCAAGGCGGATCCTGAAGTCCCAGTCCGGTGTAGAATCAGGAAAAGTCCGCTTCTTCTTGCCCCACGTTGGGCGCCAGCAGCTGCGGTTGCTCTTGCGAATGGCCCGGCAGCTCCACAGAGCTGAGACTCCGAATAGGAGGCAGAGCAGCCACAGCCTGTCTTAGCCGGAGCCTGGCAGGCTACCTGACGGTAGAGCCACAGCCCCAGCCACTCAGGTCCCCCGGGGCGGTAAAAGCCTCGGGATGCGACCTGACGAAGGCCGGACGGGAACAAGCGCAGCAGCACCTCTGAGGCGGTGGAGTGATGAAGGAAAACGCGAGCCGATCAGTCTTCCGTGGACAGGGATGGGTTTATTGAGGGTGCGGGAAACAACGAGAGGGTGAGGGAGTCACAGAAGACTGACACCGAACCTCCCCCTGGTCTGGCTTTTTATCACCGACCCCAGGGGGAGGGAGAACAGATAGAACCAATGACAGTACATTACATAATTACGGAGAACAAATCAAAGGACAACATAGGAGTGGCTTCCCCCCCTGACCCAATCACCTCCCAGACCCCGGGGAACTTTCCAGATCTGGGGAGTGGGCTGGGGGGTGATGGACAAGGGGGTCGCCAGGGGAACACGAGGATTGACAAGTAAATTAACATAAACTAAGGAGGGCCCGACTAGATTGACAAATAACTGACACAGGGTGGGAGGGGGGCACTGGAAATCCCCTTTGCCCAGGTCGCCATCTTGGGACAATACAAACTAATGGGGATTAATTTTAAAACTCATAAAACTTAACTTTGGAACAGCAGAGAAGGTGAAAAAAAAAAGAGAAAAAAAAAAAAAAAAAAACACACAAAAAAAAAAAAATAAAAAAAAAAAAAAAATTTTAAAACATCTTTTTTTTTTTTATTTAAAAAAAAAACAAAAATATTTTTTTTTTTTTTAAAAATTTTTTTTTTTTTTTTTTTTTTATTTTTTTAAAAAAAAAAAAAAAAAAAAATTTTTTATACATATACACAAAAAAAAAAATTATTTTTTAAAAAAAATTTTTTTTTTTTTTTTTTTTTACTATTTTTTTTTTTTTTTATTTAATTAAAAAAAAAAAAAAAAAAATTTATTAAAATAAATAAAATAAATATTTTTATTTATTTTTTTATAAAAAAAAAAAAAAAAAAAACAAAAAAAAAAAAAAATTTAAATATTTTCCATATTTTTTTTTTTCCCTTTTAAAAAAAACAATCTTAAATAATATTTTTAATATTAATTTTTTTTTTTTTTTTATTTTTATTTTTTTATATATTTTTTCTTTTTTTTTTTTAAAATTTTAAAATTATAAAAAAAAAAAATTTTTTCTCACAATTTTTTTTAAAAAAACTTTTTTTTTTTTTTTTTTTTATTTTAAATTATTTTTTTTTTTTTTTTATTTTTTTTTTTTTTTTTTTTTTTTTTTTTTTTACAATTTAAAAAAAAAATAAATTAAAAATTTATAAATTTAAAAAATTTTTATATTTTTATTTTAAATATAAAATTTTTTTTTAAAAAAATTTATTAAGCCAATTTTGAAAGCAGAAGAACTGGAGTTTTATTGCAGGAAAAAGTGTCTATCCTATTTAGACAGCAGACCTGTAGTGGAGCTATCACCGTGCTTTGAGAGTACTCTCACAGCATTTTTTTCAGTGCATGTCTATAATTTTGTCATGCATCTACATATTCAGGTCCTGTTTATCCCATTCTGATCCTATTTTGGAGGATGAAGTGTCCTCTGTATCACCCTATCTGTCCTATGACTGAATGTAATGCAGGTAGAGCAGAATTATCTTCAGATACCTCATTTCCATTTACTCAACACAACTTACAAGGGAGACCACAAACCTCTTTGGGTTGCCTGTCTTCCAGCTGAATGCATCTTTGTCACTAAGTATGTTTAAATAGTGGTTTTACTGCAATAGCCCCAAAGTACAAGGAATAAAAAACAGCACTGTGAGGTGCTTAGTTAGCTATTGAGACAGTGGAGATCAATACGAGACAGCTGCCTGCTGCACTTATTCCAGCTGAGCAGACCGTTTTTGTCTGAGGTTCCAGAGAAATTGCAGATTGCCCAGCCAGTGACTGATGCTCCTGTAGAAGTGAATTATTTACTAGTGAATATATGACACTGATATTTTTAGTCTCTTGCTATTAATTGTGGAGAGAAGAAGAGTGCATCTCCTTCCTTAAAATAAAGTAAAAAAAAAGGACTTCTCTTCAACAGCAGCTGACTAACAACAAAGATTATATTTTATGCCAAATAAGAGGCTATAGGAGCAGACACATCTGTCAGGCCTGTTTCTTCCTTCCCAGTAAGAGTGCTAATAGGGAGACTTTTTTGCAAGTGCTCCTTATAGCATTTATAAAATACATTGTAGGAGCAAACATTTCCAAGGCTTATCTTGCTTGAAAGTGCTTTCCAATGTCTGTATTAAGAGTAACTTTGAATTATTTGATGAAACAGTGTTTGAGATTTAGTCTTCAACTGCAGACTTACCCCCAGCAGGGCTAAGTATTGTTATAGACAATTTCCCTTAAAGTGGAATCTCAAATTGTCAAATGGCTATTCACAAAGCTGCCTTTCTGTTGCTGCTTCCAGGTGATGGAGAGAATTTTTTCTGATGTCATATTCTAAAGAACTGAGGTGCACAGTTCTTAATTCTCTCCACAATTAAGAAGATTATAGAATTATGTAATGGTGAGGGTTGAAAGGGACCTTAAAGATCACCTTGTTCTGACCCCACCTTGCCATGGGCAGGGACACCTTTCAGTGGACCAGATTGCTCAGAGCCCCGTACAACCTGCTTTTGGGTAATTCCAGGAATGGGTATCCATCACTTTTTCAGGCAGCCTGTTCCAGTGCCTCACCAATGCAGAGAGCTGCCAGCCTTCCTGGCTGCTGTCCTTCATGAAGCATTTGTAAGGGTAAGGTTTTGCTCACATGGCCAGTCAGAGGAAGTCCTTCTGCTGATAAAAGGAAGAGGGACATCTTGTCTCAGTATAGGCATAAGGCAATCATGAAACTGCTCAGCATTATGAAGACTGAAGTGCAACTGGAAGAATTCTGAAGAACTAGAAGATAAATGGACTGAAATGCTCAGAGAAGAAAAAGTCCCTTAGGGCCAGACAGCAGCTGAGTGTGGAAGGCTGCAAAGTCCATGCAAGACTAATTTTAAATTCCCAGCTGCAGTTCCATTTTGTGTCTGGTCCTTAGAGTCTCATTTTTCTTGCCTTTAAAAGGATGTAGATCAAATCAGTAGAAGTTAAAAAAGCTGAATTTCACTCTAGGCTGTTACCTTTTATTGTTTTCAGAATTATTTGGACTTTTAAACAATATTTTTGTAAAGTGTTGTCATCAGTGACATCTGTACTGAGATAGATCCCTGTGATTTTATTCTAGATTTATATTAAAACTTTTATGTATTAGCTCAAAAATATTTATGAATTCTCCTTTGGCCTACTTAGTCTTTTTTTACTCACTGTACAGTGCCCTGCAGCTTTAATAATATACTTTCACCTAAAATGAATACATATGAGCAAAAAATTATATTAGCATGTAAATGCATCAGTAATTTGAATCTTAACTCCATCTCCCTGTCTCTCTTCACTGTCTAATGGGAGTGATTTTTTGTATGTGCATACTTGAATGACTTTTTTGTTACTTAAGTTGTATTTTTCATGCTAAGTAGGTTTTCTGATTATTATGCCTTTTGGAATATATTGTTAGCAGAAAAATGAGCACATTCAACAGGATGAGTAGTGACAGAAAAAAGAAAGACTGATAACAGGGTAGCTACACTTTGCTTCTGTCATCATCTGCAAAACCTGAAAAACAGTATTTCCCTACTTTTCAGTTGTGCATCCAAACAATGTAAGGATTAGCACATGCTCAGATGTTATGGTGATTTTATCAGTAAAGAGAACTGTACAAACAAAATGTGTGATGTCACAAAACCAAATAACTTATTGCAGAAAATGATTGCATACATTGATTACCTGCATGTTAAACAATACATTTTTAATGCATACAATTTTTGAAGGCAACAATGAAAATTAAAACAAAATCAATGGGGAGAGGTTGGGCCAAGTTTACAGGGAGTTTTTTCTTTAATTTTCTTTTCACACTGCTGATTGCTTTTGATATATATATATGTGTATTCTAATTAACAATTACATTATTTAAAAAAATCCTTCACATACTCATTTTGTGTCTTAAGAGTGCTTACTTTGTGTAAAAGTGACAAGCTCCTCGGAAGAAATTATCTGTGGCACTGTTATATAAATTCAGCTAACCTGCTGAGACATTTTATTCTCATAAGACACCAGAAAACTCCACTTTAGCTATTACCTTTGACAATGATTCTTTGAGCAATCTAAATCACTCATTCGTGACAAATTGGCATAGCCAGCAGGATCCTAAATCAGGATTCACAACATTGTATGGTAAATTATTATATAATTTAAGAGTGTTAAAAATAGAATCAAATTCTAGTAACTGAAATGTTTAAAATAACAAGTAACTTGCCAGAAGAAGAAAACATATTCCTTCTAGATTTAACATTTGTGTTTCTGCACTAACAAGATTCCAAACGTATTTTTTTATCCGCTGTGATCCATAAGAACTGGCATATTTTTATGTGTTGCAGAAATTAACCTTACCTAGTGGTGTGCAAAGAAAAAGTTTTTTATTGTTTAGTCTGAGAATTTTTTTCAACATCAGCCTTCACAGCTGCTCCAAGTACTTCAGTTTTTCAGATGATGTGCCTGATCATGGCAATTCAGCCTAATCCAAATATGTATCAGTCATGCAAGCGGATTGTTCTTTATTAAGGTTCACTTGAAGAGCTGTGACTAGGAGTAGCATGATGAACAAAAGGTCATCAAGACTGAATGTTATTTTTTTCAGACCATTACTGAGAAAACTCTGGAGGAACTTCAAGCTAAATCTTTGTTTCCATAAATGATATTAGGATAGTTGCTCTTACACACCACAAGAGAGGAAGGGAAGTTCCTTAATAGGCCAATGGTGTCTCAGCAAATTGAACATGAAAAATAACTGGCAAGGAAGGAATTGGCAAAAGTAGAAAGCAGAGAGCAGATTAGCACTTAGCACAGGGAAGAAGAAAAGGGAGGACCTATATACACCTAGGAGCAAAATTAAAGAGTAAAGAAAATAACCCAAATTTCTACCCAGGACTGTGTGGGCATGTTTCCTATTTCCTACCAGAGCAGGATTCTTGTGTATCCATCTGTTAAAATGCTAGGAAACCATGACAGCAATTTTCCTGCTGTGTTCTATTATTAATCTGAATTCAGATTAATCGTGCTCAGCTAGAAGATCATCTCCTATCAACCTTTGCATCTCATCCAAGCTTGTAGTGACTTGTGTCTTGTGCAATGCTCCAGACCAGTTTTGTTTTCTGTCACTCACGGACTGTCTTCTCATCAGTGAATCACAATGAAACCAACTCAGATGCCTTTAAGGCATGGTTGGGGATGTGAATACTGCAAAAATACATATACGCTGTACGGTGTAGGTTGTGTTTTTCATCCTCTGCTGCCACCATCATAAATGGTGGAGAATGGTGTGATTAAGCCACTTGAGCTTTGGCCCAGTTTCCCAACTCAAAGGTGTCACAGGTTTCTATGCTTCTGTCTTTAGCTATGCAGGAATCATCCAGTTCTGTCCTTTTCTTATAGCCATAAAATACTTACCTGCTTCTCTACCACTTTCTCTCATTTTTTCTCTTTTTTTGCTTAATTTTTTTTTCATGCTGGATCTGTGAAGATAGAAGCTGCCCTTGAGTAAACTTTCAACTCATTCTTTACAGGACCATCAGCTGCTTTTCTCTATCAGAATAACTTTCTTCTAACTAAGGCTCTTCAATCCGTGTGTGGAAGTATTTTTCTGTCCTTCAGGAAGAGCAATTTTACCTGTTTCTCTGTTGACCATTAGTGTCTTTGAAACATATATTTACACACATATGCAAAGAAAGCAAGAAATCTTTGCTTACAAAAACTGCAGAGTGTTAACTTATTGTATCATTTGTCTGAAATGCTGCTTCACCCAAAGATTGACTGTTTTGTCAACCTTTTTTCCTAAGGGTCCCAACTTTTCAGGTTCTGTGTAGATAAATCATTTCAGGGTGTTTGTTACAAGACTTTTGAATTAAAAAGCCACCAGATGGCGGCAGAGGATAAATAGTAGGAATGGTCCAGTCCATTTTGCAGGTAATGGTCTTTGAGCACTATTCTGGTATTGAAGAGTAAGATCAATTTTCTGGTTTTTTCATAATAGTCTTGTATTCTTGATTTATGATTACAAGTTATTGCAAACTTATTCTAACAATTTTTTTTCTAATAGGGGTAGAAATAATTTTTCCCTGCTATCTATCTTGAAACATCAATGTAGATTTATGTCCTTATTTTAATCACCTTATGCCATTTTGTTTTGGCTTGGTTTTTTTTTCTCCCCCACTGTGTTTGCTACTGTCAGGGAGAGACACAGAACACAGACCTGAAGATATGCCAATGGACACCAGGAATGAGACAAGATTTTCATGGTTTCACTGAAGTCTTTAAAACTTCTGAATCTTAAATTACAGAAGGTTGTGTTTATCACATCTCTCCCCTTCACTTTTTTTTCCCCCTCTTACTCAAGTCTTCAATGTAAGATATGCATTTGGTGTGCTCTTTATTTAGGGACTGGTGCTTCAAACCCATTTTGTGTGAAGTAGCTTCCTTGGAGAGCAGCAGAGACAGGAGGCTTCCAGGCAGGGGAGAATTTCTGTGTGTGGAGCCCTCTCCTGTGAGCTGCTCTCTGCACACTCTCAGACAGCAGCACTCCCTGGCCAAATCTTGTGTGAATACCAACACCAAGCTTGTAATTATCCTCAAGTCCTTCTTTCTAGGAACCATCTGCCACTGGCATTTTACAAAGCTTTGCAGCACAGATATTTGGAAAAACAGCTTGTTTGTTTGGAGATCTTGAGGAGGCATAAGGTGCTTCTGTCTGCTCCCTCCATGCAGACTCTGCTATGTTCTGTGACTCCTCATTGCAAGCTCCAGCTGCTTTTTCTGCATTTCGCCCCCAAAAGGGATGATGTGCTTACTGCTAAGTTAAAATGCATTAAATATGCCACTAGTATTTTTCCATGTTGGCAGTTACAGTAGTTGCCATGGGAATATCAAATCATGTAAATGGGTGAAGAGGCAGCTCACAAAACAGTATAGATTAGAGATGTGGCCCACAGTATTAAAAACATGTACACACTGTCTTCTGTACATAACCACACCATCTTCTGTCACTAAGAGGCTTCAGGAAAATAAATTTATACTTCTCTATACCCGTTTTATAAATGAGCATCTTAAATAAATAAAGCATTTAACTGTGATGAGTAATCTCAGTTCTTTAATAAAGGATGGAGTTTGCTAATTGAACAGCAAAGTTGTTTGTCAGGGCTGACAGATATCTGCATACTTCATTTATTCCATTAATTCATTTTCTGCAGCATGTAATTACAATCCTTTGCACAAGTGACAGAATCACAGATAGCATTTCAGTGCTGAGCTATATATCTATTTTGTTATGATCAGTGAAGTATAGCAGTTATATCATTTTTATCAGGAGCATGCTGAGAATAACCAAAGGAGAATTCTAATGATTATGGACTTGTAAATCTTCAATTATTCATAAAGCAGCTTATGGACAGACATGAATTTATTTTAAATTAATATGTTTTTTTCTTTTTGTGAGTTCCCAGGAATTAAAATTCAGAGAAAGACTGGCATTAGGAAGTATTAGAGGCATTAAACTCAGTAATTCTTTAGCAGTAAGGGAGATAGAACATCTTTGTAAAGAATGTAATTATGGATAAGGTATAACTGGTATTTTTTCTTATATCATGGGAAAAAATTAAGTTAAATTCCACCCATATTGACTAACACTATTAGTTTTAGTTTGGTTTTTCTCATCTCTAAAATGTTGCTTATTTCATATTGAAATTGTTCTCTTACATATGAATAATCTAAATTAGAGCAGCTGAGTAGATGTCCCCCTCACCCTAATCACAGAATGTTCTTTCTCACATTCTGTAAACAAGCTCTGTTGTACAATATTCTGCAAAAGTTACTGTAAAATAGGACTTTGTTTCAGGTAGAATGGGATTCATTCCTTAACATAGAAACTGAATATTATCTGTAGGTATCTTTCTATTAATTCTGTGTGCAAATCCACTGGAGAAAGGAATTAAATAGTGGGTGAACTTCGTAAGAGGGGCATAGCATATAAGTGCTATATAAGTCCTTTGCCTATACATTTTGATTTCAGTAAAAGATTACACGAGTTTAGCCTGAATTTTTGTGGTGTAGGTGTGATCAAATTCATATAGGTAAATTAAATATAAAATTCATCAGCCTCAGACATCAGATCTTCTAATAATAGGAATCAGGTATTTTGTCCTGGAGAATACAAAAGGCTTATTTTTGCCAGATGATAAGTATTTTCTAGAATTGCTCAACAGAACAACTCATTTCAGACAAAAAAGAAGTTCATTGTTACCAATTTTTATTAATGTCTAAAAGTCTGTAGTCAAATTGAACTGATAACTTCAGGTTAAAATATACTTTTAAATAAAGAAAGGAGTTTTTTATGATAAAAATCATGCACTATGTCACAACTGCCCAATCATTTTCTACATACAAATCACTTATAAATGACAGAAAAAAGTGTACCATATTTTCCATGCATCTAATATTATAATAACTGAATTAATTGGTATCTGGACAAGAATGCTGTACCTAGGGCAGACAGGTGAGTGCCTTCAGCATGCATAGAAAACACTCCCTGTGTCAAGATTTGGAATAATTTTATTTTAGAACAAGTGCTGGAATTTCCAGTATTTTATATTTTTTGTGACGTCTCGTGAAGAACGTCAAACGTCTTCTGAACTCATAAACAACATGAGCTGGCCTCTTCTGTGTCAGACTGTAAGACAGGAAAAATGTTTCTTGCTGTTTGTTCTCCTCAGAGTATCAGTAAAAATACTTTCAGATTCTGCATTTGGAGGTAAAAGACTGAACTGGGGGTGTTTTTAATATGAAATGGCCAAATGCACAGCACTGCTGAAACAATTATGCTCCATTTCAGGTTTTGGAGGTACTAGATTTAAATCTGTGAGCAACTTTTAAACATGAACTGCAAACAGAAAATTGGAGATTATGATCACTGACTCTGACTAGTTTTTGACCATGAGTCAATCAGTTAGTTTCTTTGTGTTTTTTTTTAATTGAGCAATATCATGAATAAATAATACTAACAGTACAATTTCATAATATGTTAAGACCTGTAACCTATTATGAAATTACATAGCATGTTATGAATTATTTGGAAGATTTACAATGATTTCAGAACTTTTATGCACTTAATTATCCTTGGAAAATGTATTGAGATGGGGTACATATTTTCTCATTTTGTTATGAAGTAAATAAAGAAATCTCAGTGTTTATCATGAAACACTCAATTATTAATCATTAGGAAATGAAGAATTCTATAATATTAAAACTTGCGCTATTAGCCTTCTATAAGGACATTTTACTCTTTTAATCTGAATGACTTACAAGAGGCTGTTGTGGGTATTCTTCAGCAGAAATCATCTAATGGTTTGCTGCTCTGCATGGTAAACAGATGTGAAATAGATTCTCAGCCATATCTTTCTGGGTTCTGCCTTAATGTGGCAAAGAGTACCTTTTGAGGAAAACTCAAACAGATGAAAAACTCATCACAACCTCCTACTTAATTTTAAACAATACATTTAAAATTAGAAAATCCTCCTTGCTAAATTATTAAAAAAAAAAATAGAATGCTTGGAGATGCCCTTGCAGACATAATTTTGCATATCTTCTGTGTATTGTAATTAGTGTTGATTGGATGGAACAATGAAATATCTTAAGTTTACATAATTTCAAGTGCTAAAAATAGCACATGGAAAAACCTTCCCAAGTGCTTTATCTTCAGTTATGTATATATTACATAGAAATATGCAATAAATGTCATCAATAGACATTTTGCACTATGCACAGATGTTCTTGTGGTTTTAATAGTTGTGTTACTAATTACATTACACTTGGGTACCAATTCAGTGAAATTTGTTTTAGAGTAAGAGTTCTCAATTACACAGGCAAAATAACATTCATGCTTCACTGGAACTGAAAGGCTAGGGAAAATATAAAATGTTCACAGGATCAACGGCGAAATTTATTTTACACAGTTAATTTAAATTGATTTTACTGCAGTATGTTAGACTATTTTCTGGTAGCTAATATCAAAAGGAACAGTTAACCATATGACAAGATGTAGGACCATAGTCACTGCTTTTTTTCCTGCTAGCAAGTGGCACAGATGTCTTGAGGAACACCATTTGCTAATAAACACTGCAATTTTATTTTTGTTTTAATTACTCAAAAAATAAGAATCCTCTGAAATTTGCAGATAATGAACAAGCTAAATTCATTTTAGTGACCCTCTCTGGATATATTTTGGGTGAGACTAAAAAGCAAAGTGCTTTTGAAATCTTAAGCATGTGTGCAGCTTCCTCTGTTGTGATATGATAATTCATAGAATTAGACATGTTCTTAAATTCTCTAGTGACTTGGGCCTGCATGTTGCAATCTCCTCTGGTGAACAGCTTAAGGCTACAGAAAATCATCAAAGAAATTACAAAATGAGCAGAATTTCTATTACTTTGATCAGGGAATAATAGGGGAAACCAGAACGAGAGCTGTAACGTTTATTTGAAGTAGTGGGAGGACAACTGTAGATTATGTATATTACATATTTATCACTAATGTTTTTCTCAGCTATGTTTATTTGAGTTTTCATTTTACTTGTGCTTTTGTTACTCACAGGAACTTCAGGAAAAAGGTTTGTGTGACACAATATCTCCTCAGATTTTAAATGCCATTTATTCTTTGAAAATGTTACAATTTCAACCGTACTTCTTAATTAAGCCTTTGTATGTTACTACAAATATATGGAGGGATAGAATGTAACAAAATAGTGCAGAAGGTAATCTCACACCTGAGGGGTTGCAGCTGTGCTAATCACCAAAGATTAGGAACAGGCCTGCTCTTAATAGGCCACAGCTGTGTCCAATGAGAAGAAGAGTGCTACAAAAGAGTGGCTTAGCCAGGTGAGGAGAGCTGGAATTTGTTGGCTGTGCTGTGAAGAAGAAGGAGTTAGCGCTGTGAGGAGATGCCCATGAGAAATCACTGAGACAGTATGGGAACTTTGCAATACAAATACTAAAAAAGACATTTTCTGTGTTTGAAGCCTTTAAAAATAGACAAATTCCTTGATTATATTCATAAAATTTGATGAATGTTTCATTTAAAATGTTGATTATATGTTTAATAAGTAAATTGAAATTTTGGTTAGAAAAAGGGAGATGAATCAGGAGGGGAGAGGATGGGACCCTTCAACATGAATCTTCATTTGCATAAACTTGTCAAACTGCTTCCTTCCTGCCCCCCTCATCTGGTGCTCTTGAGGGCTGATGCCAGCTGGAACCTCTCTGTCCCCAGTGACTCAGAGCCACAGCCCAAGGGAAGGGGCAGGAATACTCAGCAGAGCAGTGACTCTGGTGTCAGCCTGCCCTTAGGTCGGATGAGGCTGCTTTGGAAGCAGCAGTGTCAGCAGAGCTGAGGTGGCCTGAGCTGCCCACCAAGCTTACTCCTGTCTGCTCACTCCCCTCCTCCTTGGGGAGTGGAACAGGAAGTGAAGAAAGATCAGGAGCAAGAGAACTCATGTGAAACCCCATTCCTTTGCTCCAGACTCCTCTCCTTGCCCATTTCTGTCACTACATGTCACACTCCTTTCAGTGAGGCAGCAACCTCACCAGGTAAGTACTGTAGATATTTTTGCCCCCAATGAAGGAGAGGAATAATGAGGACTGCATTGATATCAGAAGGCTAATTAATTACTTTATTATACTATATTATTCTTTATTAGATTACATTACATCTAAACTGAATCTGCCAAGCACTCAACTGCACAGAATCTTGTGACTGTCATCTGACACACACACACGTGGATTCAATTGGTCAGTGAATCAAAACATTCACACCAGAATCCAGTTATCAATTCCCTTCAGGTTAACAACCTTTCATGATGCATTCCACTTGCGAACAACACAGGAGCAGTAAATGAGATAAGAATTGTTTTTTCTTTCTCTGAGGTTCAGAGAATGTGAAACCCAGAAATATCCTTAGGAGGAAGTGCGCCTTGCTTTCCTCTGTCAAGAGAAATGTGGTGACAGGTAGGGCTGTCAGGGTTGCCAAGAGGACAAAGGTTCCTCTCTGCCACTCCTTCCTCATGCTTTTCCTCTGCTCCAGTGTGGGGTCTCCATGGGCTGCAGAGATTATCCACTGTGCCATGGACCTCCTCCCAGAGGTGCCAGCAGCTTGGCCGAGGGCTCAGCTGTGTGCAATGTTGGGCCCTTTGGAGCCAGCTGGAGCTGTCTGGAACCAGCTGTGTTCAGCACAGGGTGGTCCTTGTCCTCTCCCCAGCCTCATCTGCACACCATGTTCTGCTGCTGCGTGTCCTGAAACATGCCTCAGACATTGCAGGTACAAGCAGAGCAGCCAGGATCTCAACAAGATTCACTCTACAAAAAGTCTAAAATGCTTTGCAGAAGTAAATCCTTGATTCATTTGCTGACTCAAAGTATGTGTGATTAATCATGGTATCTCCATCTCAAAACACATTTGACATTTGTTGTGCTGTAAAGTATATACAATGTGTGGATAAGTTTTTTATATTCTTTTTTAACTGTGGCTCATAGCAGGAGGCTTTTTTCTCCTCTTTTTCCCCTGTCTTCATCCTGCAGTGTGTCTGACTGGTGAGACTCCTCTGCCTGTGCCCCTTGTCTTCTCTCAGACTTCAGCTGTCATGAAGCAGTGAGGAATCAGAGGCACAGCTGCAGGAGGCATAGGAAGGGCTGATTTACAACCATCACTGTTACAGTCCTTTCAGGGAGCTTGAATAATTTCCAAGACATTATATAAATGGGTATTTTTGACATTCAAATCATCAATAACTACTGCAGACTTTAGATACATTAATAACTGGCATGCTACCAGCTCTAAAATTGCTTATTAGTTTGGTCTATTTGTTTTATAGTATGAATTCTGGGAATACAACCTGAAAAAAGTGGTGAATAAAATACCTGGGAGAGGTGGTGCCATTGTGCAGATGCTTTTGATGACAGTGCATGCTATGTAATTTTTGTCACTTATGAAAGTGAGTCCTACAAGTAAAATATATACTCATGGAAAGAACGACATTGAGAAATGTAGGTTTGTTGGAGTGTAATAGTGAGTTGCTTGCTCTAAGCTGATAGTGAGTTGTTCACTAAGTCTTGAGGCAGTTACTTAGTCCATACAGACCTATCCTGTCTTCTTTTGATCTGTTTAAACATTGACCCACTAAACTTTTTGCCTGGACTCAGATATCTGCTGAGACATCCCACAGGAGTTGGGGAGGGACACCAAAATCTCTTTTCATAAAGGAATTTGGAAGCTTTGACTTTGGGAATTAAGGAACAGCTGTTCAGTACTACTGTAGTGAAAAGCTGTCTTGTGTTCATAAACATCAGAAAGCAAATAATAAGCCAACATACAGATTAATGGATGTCACAGGCATGAGATGAGCAGCTAATTTCATGCCCTATGTATTAGCATAATTAGTTGTGATTTATTATAGGAGCCAAGCCCAAAGATCCTTCACTGTGCAGTAAAATAGTGTTCACTGTCTAAAAGAAGGTCTGCCTAAGGTGCTGATATTAAATACCCACAGCAGCAGTAGGTGCTCCTTCATTGGCTGTGCAGTAGGGATTGGTTTGTAACCTTAGCTTTGACATCCATGTTTAAGACATTGTAAAACTCAGTAGAATGGCCTGAAAGTGATACAGACTTCTAAGAATATAAGAAAACCATAACTCCCTGGATTTTACCTTTAATTTGTTTAGGCTAAGGAAATAGAAAGAAACAACTTGTAGACAGAAAAACTAAGTGACAAAAAAGTGATAAACACAAGAAGGGAGGCATAACTGAGATTTCCAAGGGATGTGTCTGGGAAAGTAAGCTTGACTGCAAGTAACACAAAGTCTGTTTTCCCATTCTGAATTATAGGTTTGTAGCAACCAAAAAGGTATGAAAAAAGTAGTTATACCCTGAGGTGGGCTCCTTTTCTTTTTCTGAACTGGTCTGCATTTGGAGGTTCTTGTCTGCAGATGTTTTGAAATCTTGACTATTTTCTTCTGGAAAAGGTAACAGAGTTTGGACTTCCTCTCTAGCAAGCTGTCCATCTGTTAGTGATTTCTAATGTAGGTGATCACAAGATAATTCTATCTTCAGGTACAAACAAAAGATGTATTTGTTTCATATATACATTTTCATGCTTTATTTGTGACACATTAGTCTTCATTATTTGTGTTACACATTTACAGTTTTACATGAGGTACTTTTTTTTCTGCTACTATACAGCCCATTTTTTAAGGGGCTGTCCTTGAAATCTCTTGGTTCTGAGTTCATGTCTGGGTATCAACAATGAACAGTCAGTTTTTGGCAGTCCTAGATGATGCCTTGTCTGAATCACTCAGCCACCACCTACATAGGTGACCTGGTAGTCATGCTGACTAAATAGAGCATCAAGCTGTGGGTGTTGTCAGCATGGCTCAGAGTAACTGTTGATGTCTGGGTGTAGTTTGGGGAGCCTGTTGTGTTTTAATCTTAAATTATTCATACACTTGATCTGTAGCAAGACTCAAATGTTTGCAGCTCACAAAGCAGAAAAGGCTATCTCAAACTTCCCTGCACAAAGACTTGTGACTTTTTTTGTTTCTAGGTTTTTGGATGACTGTCTGTATTAAATTAGAACTAGCCTAATTTAAGTTCTTCTCTTTAAGGGAGAATGTGTTGTTTGTTGTAAATTTTTAAAGATAAAATGCCAGAACCTTGTCACAAACTAAACGGTATTTTTCAGAAACAACTTTTACTGAAAATTCAGGAGCAAGACTGTAGGTCTGTTGTAGTCTTTAACTAGTGAGAAATTTATACAAATGGATATCTTGTCTGATGGAATGAAAACAGCAAAGCTAAGAGTGATGGAGAAGCAGAAATGGCATATGTATTGAGTTTTTTCAACAGAAAGAGTTTACCTTCTTTGTTGTTCAAAAAGTCACTTGGTTCATATTAGGAAAATTATTTCTTGCTGTAGAGGAGCCTAATCTTTGTGTCATAGTATGACTCTTGGATTGCCTTTATCCATATGCTGATGTTCTTCAGGTCTTGACCAAATCTCTGGATATAAATACTGAGTGTAGGATGAACACTGCTCTGAAAATCATAAAATACTACCCAGGAAAACTATTAAAGGCAGGTCAGAGCAGCCCTTTCCCACCTTCCCAGCATGACCATTTGCACATGTAGAGAACTGTCATCCATAAATTTGCAATGTGTCCACCATAAACCAGAAATTATGTTTACCATAAGTGTTTGTCTTTCCAAACACTCTTTATATAAGGAGCCAGAACCTGGGAGACCGGGTAGCAGCTGGTTCATATCATGCAAACTGCCTTCAACTTCATTGCTCTAATGGTTGTAATGCCTAACTTGCCTATAACAGACCACCCATTTCAGTGTGTTGTCTCCCTCTGAAAGCAAGGAGAGTGTTTTCATCAAAATACAGCTCACTATAAATGCATTAATTCCTTCAGCAGCAGTTTGCATTGCAAAGTTGTTGAATGTGCATAAGTTCTTGTAGCTGCTCAGGTGCCACACAACATTTGTGGTTAGCACTTGATTTAGGTCTGCATTGTTTCGTGAGCACTGCTTTTTTTTTTTATTTCCCACTTGCACCAGCCACTGAAGTAACTGTGAGAATAATTCATTGTGTCATGCATTTGGTGAGGTGTCTTTTTTCTATTTTCCCATTCGTCAATTTTTCTAAGCTGGCAATTTTTCTAAGCTTTGTAAAACTATTTGCCCATAACTCCTACAAATGATGCCTAGTTCAATATGTCTTTGTTACTTATGCTTTTTTTGTGTGTGTTCCAAATGCATGCTGTTTTACTTTTGGTATATTTTATGCTAAGCCAGATGAGCACAACTAGCAGAATGAAGTTTTGCATGCAAATATGTTTCAGCTCAATTGATCTGGAAGCATTCCTGACAACAAGCTCATTTCCTAGAACAAGCATAGAGAGGAAGCACAATGAGAAAAAGTAGCTAAAATTATTTTTCCTTTAAATCTTGTGTATTACTAGAAAATGTCTTTCAGAGTAAAACGTCCAGTCTGCCACTCCATCACTTCATTTTTGCGGTTTCCATTTTCTTTCCAAGGCTTTGTCTGTCTCTAAGCTCCTGATACTGAAGCTAACCATGAGTGTCAAGTGAGTACTATATGTGGCCCACCAACAAGCAGGAAATTCTTCTCAGGGGAAAAATCTTTTTTTAAAACAGCTCTTCTTTTTGGCAGTGCCCTTCAAACTCTGCTGAAAGAGCTTAAATTTCAGGCTTTGCTTCTCTCAGCCCTGATCCTCACCCAAATCCTGACCCTTTAGCAGAGCTATAACCTGAGAGTTGCCCATCCACATGAAAAAGTTCTCAAGGCAGACAATATTTTGCACTTCTTCCCTTGGCCATTTCTATCCAATTCCATTTCTGCACCAGATCTAGGCTTTGGCTCTATTCTAAATTTATCCCTAATTCTAAAGCTAGAGCCTTGGCTAAGTGTTAGTCAATAGTCTCAGCTCTGATCCAGGCAACAAAGTTGTCAGGGAGGAAAACTCTATCCAGCCCACCACTTCATTTGGAAGGCCCTGGCTCCCTAAGCCCCTCCAGTGGAGCCTTAGCTCTTGTGTCTTTCTGAAACAGCCCTAAAACTAAGCACTCTCCTGAGAAAAGATGGCACAGCTCACAGCCCTTTGGCATCCACTTTCTAGCCCCACTTCAACTGCCACTCTAGCCTTTCTCCTAAAGCTTGGTCAAACCTTAAACTCGTCCCTAACATTAAGCTTCAGCTCATTGTTTTTATCCAATATTTTCAATGATTCCCACTTTAAAGATTTCCCTCAGCAGACATTTCCCAGGTTTCACCAAGGCTCCTCCTGTTGATTTGTTTGTATGGTGGTAGATCCAGTCATCCCTGCTCCAACAATCACCTCTGAGACACTGGCCACCCACTAGAGAAATTGTATAGTGAGCTCAGGTAACTCACTGCCCATTTGAAGCGCAGAGAATACATGCAATTTTTAATCAATATGATCAAAACTTTGATAATTGGAGAAGGCTCTGAAGGACCAAGAGGGGCTGAAGGACTAGAACAAACTTGAGCCTTCAAGAGGTTAAACCACCTTACTTTGAACATAAACTTTCTGATCAGTCATGTAGAAGCCCTGCAAAGAGGAAAAATATTACAAGCTAAAAATGTGGACAAATATTAACTTTGACCATAATCTCCGCTCGTACTAACTAGACATGTATAGTAGTGATGTAACAAATACACCAACATTTTATAAAGATCTTCATTATATTGTATGTTATTTTATGCAGGTTTCATTTTCTTCTCAAGGATAATTGAAGCATAAAGGAGAACTTGTTTACTAGTTCTAGTAAACTAGGCAGTGCTTGAAACAGAATTCCTGTGACTCAGGGAAATATTTCAGTTGTTGATGCTCTCTTTTAGGCACATAAAGGATATTTTTTACTAATGGAACACTCCTTACTCAGAGAACTCCCCCTCTTTTTTTTTAGCCCAGAAATAAACTGTGAAAAATTACTTTGGAAATTAGCAAGAGCTATTAATACTCAAGGGCAAGATGAAATTCCTTTTGCTGTGGCCATTTACTACTTCAATAGTGTCTCCTACAAAAATATGGAATCCTGCACTGGCTGTCAGAAGCTCTTACCTACTCTCATGCAAGACAGGGATAAAAATCAATTAAACTTCCTAAACATGACTAACACTTCTCTAAGAATGATTCATGCATATATTAATCTCTCCATTGTTGGGATCCATAAGGCGGGGGGTATTCTGTATTATGTCACTGCTTGCATCTTTTCATGCTGAAAGCCTGCATGGAAGACTTCGACTTTACTTTTTGAAAGTAATCAGTTGGCATTTGAACTACTCTTCACTATAGTTTTTTGTCTTAAGATACAATAAAATCAGGTTAGAATTTCCTGTTCTAACTTCATTAGTTCATTTCATTTAATATTTCTTTCTGTAAAGTAATGGAAACACCAAGAAACCATCTATGGCATTTTAAGATCTCATTAGAGATCTGATGGAAACCGGCTTAAAGATAAGTTATGACATAGAAAATGAAGTTGTTACATAAAAGCATATTTTTACTTCTAAGATTATTTTCATTAAAATTTCTCTTTTTTCAGGTGGACTCTTAGACTTCCTAAAATTTCTTGTTCTTTTGGACTGCAAAGTTTTATTGATAAAAAAAAAAAATCGAGTAACTTCAGGTATCAACATGATTGACTAATGTCAAGTGATTAGATAGGTCATTGAATTTTAGTCTTATGGCCTCTATTATTCTCATCTACTGTAGCAGAACTGCCAAAAGACAAGGTTTAAAAACTAGACTGGATTACTTGAAATATTTCAAAGGCTGAAAGGAAAATAGTGTTACGACTGGATCTTACATTGCCTTTGTATTAAAGACTGGCAGTATTACATTGTTATTTTCGCATACTGGTACTACTCAGTCTTGCTAGCTTGGTATTTCCTTGCATGAACTGTAAGGATAAAATCTTTAGTTTATATTCTAAAAGTCTCTTGGTACCTGGCAGCCTCAGAGAACATTTTCTGGTATCTCTACAAAGCTGCTGCTGTTCATGTTCTATTTACTGGTGAGCAAGATTTCATGTAATCTGTATTATAATTTTCACTGTCTCAACATATTTCTCATAGGAATTGGGTAATATGTTTAAGAGATGATTTATGTGAACAGTAAATAAGCATTTCTGGCAGTCATAATATGGATGAAAATACTGTAATAATAATGTCCTGCCCAAAATCTCTCAGAGTAGCCTAACCATGGCAGATTAATGCTTTCCCAACAAAGTACTGAATTCCACAGATGGAAAAAAATCAGTGGGGGAAAAAAAAGAATTGATTTTTAGCATACAAAGTAGTTATGCCACATGTTTTTAATCTTAGCCCATATCCTTCGGTAGCATATTCTTTAATAAAAAAGCATAAATTGTTTATTCTTAGTTGGAACTGAGGCAATTAACAAATTCTGGTTACTGTCTAGAAAAACATTATGTTTTGCTTTAAAATGCCCAAAGGACTTCAGTGTTTGTAAAATTAGTCACAGGTGAAGAGTTCTAGGAGAACATTCAAGAATCAATAGCCTAATATCAGATCAAGTTTATGAACTATGGAAAATCCCCAAGGAAAAGACTGGCAATGAACAGAGCAGTAAGGAATTTGGGGAGTATAAAGCTGCCCATATACTCAAATCACAACCACTTTTGGTGTAATCAAATGCCAACAATTAGGTTTTGCCTAGAGACTGGTTGCCAGTTTCTGAGTGGTGCGCATGTGTCTCAGTGCCTTTGTACTACCAAAAATAGACAAGCTCACAGAATAAATATATGTAAAGCACAGGTAGATATCAGTGTTGGTTTTAAAATATTTTAAAGTATTCTCAAATAAATTATTTTCAGTAACTGTTTTTCTTGTTTTTTTCAATTTAATCAGTGAACTAAAAAAAAAAAAAAGCTTGTGTTAGACTAAGAATAGGTAGCTTTAAGGAGAAAGATAAGTCTGGTTTCACCTAGAGAAATGCTACTTTACCTGGTACTTTAAAGATCCCTCAGATGTGTTTGGAAGTGGATAAAAATCATCCTCAATATAGATGAAAATACCATTGATCTTTGCACTATAAATTTTTAGTTCAGTATATGTTTTCAACAATCTCCCTCTTGAAAGCTGTTATTGCTCCCTTCTGAGGATTAACAGCTATTTAAATTTTCTTTCTTTCTAGCTTCCCACTAATATGCTAATAGTAAATCTGAACCATCTGCCACGTAAACAGAGAAGTGGAAAAACCTTGACAGCATAGTCTCTCATTTAACCAATTTACATAAGTTATTATTCATAAAATTAAAAATGTTCTTGAATTACTTAGTAGTTTTGTGGCCATTATATTTTTTCCCTAATTATCAGCTAGTTGCAATAAGGAGACAAAACTGTAGCAGAACAGAGTGTGTTTGTTACTAATGGCAGAATGGTACTCATTGTTTAAGTAAATTGAGTAAATAGGTTAGTTGCACAAACGCTGGGGAGAGTAATTTCTTAGGTTAGGGAACATATTTGTTTCTGGCCCATGAATGATTAGTTTACCTGAGCCACTGTGTATGTTCTGTACAAATTGCTGTCTAATAGACAGGCATCCATTAATGGCTCTGGACTCATACAAGAGCTATGCATATTTAAGAGAACAACTTTGGTGTTACTTTTAAAGTAGCAAACAGAATTTAAAATGTAGGAAGACAAAATTAATGGCAAAGAGCATTTATTTTCAGCCTTTAAATGTATTGCAATAAAAAAAAAAAAAACAAACCCACAATTTCTGTATAGGTTCACAGTGCACTCATTATTTTTGCCTAACATTGAGCTTGTTCTGTTTCAGATTTGCTCTATAGACAGATAGAGGAAGAAATCTTTGCAAATCATTACCTATGATCTGTAATAGTGGCTTTAAGGTGGGTTAAAATATCTATAAAGTGAAGGAAAAGTAATGAAAATTGATTTTAAAATAAAGGGGAGCTCCCATGGAGAAACAATACAGTGTAAATTATTATTTTGTACCAACTGAAAATGTCTGGCTGTCTACAGGGACCTCTTGTTGTCAGTTTTACTCTGACAGTTTAAATCACATTAGTTTCTTAAAATACTGACTGAATTTTGTGCTGATAGACTCTGTTCAGTCAAAAGAGTGAAAAGGAGTGGGCTAGACTATTTTAAATGGAAGTAAGAATTAGCAGTCCTTATGAAGAAAAAAAATGAAAGAGTGCTGAACCACAATATTTTACAGTGTATTAGAAATTAGGGAAAGAAAATGTGACAGCTTGCATGAAAAGAATGAGTTTTTAAAAACATTCTATTTCAAGCCAACCAATTTACCTAATGTTATTTCTTAAAATAAGAAAAAAAAGTTATATACTAGGGAGGCCATAGCTTTAGCAGTCACATACTAGTGTTCTGATTAATTTCAGATTTTAGCAACACCTCTGCCATCTTCTTCAGTTTATCTGCATGTCTGTCTCTCAGTCTTTTCTTCTTGTACACCAGCTCTATAATGGACTGGCAATTGTATTCCAGGCCTTCTTTCACTACTTAATTGTCTCCTTTAAACAGGATGAGATAAACTCAGGCAGGTGCTGCAAATCTGAGCTCTCCAATTTGTGATCAGAAGTTTTATAGAGCCTAGAACACAATGCAGTGAACTACTTGATTTCTTCAAGTTCACAGAATCCCAGATTCAGTCAGGTTGGAAGGGACCACAGTCCAACCTAGTCATCTGGTCCAACCTCCCTGCTCAAGCAGGGTCATCCCAGAGCACAAGGCACAGGATTGTGTCTATGTTCCAGTGCTTGGTCACCCACACAGTAGAGAAATTCTTCCTCGTGTTCAGGTGGAACTTCCAGTGCATCTGTTTCTGCCCAGGCCTATTGCTTGTTGGCCCTGACACAGAGGCTGCAGCCTCTGACGCTCTGCAGACACTCACAGACATGGATGAGGTCCAATCTCAGTTTTCTCTTCTCCAGACTAAACGGGCCCAGCTCCCTCAGCCTCTCCTCATAAGAGAGATGCTCCAGTTCCTTAATCACATTTGTTGTCTTCTGCTTGATGTTAACCTTGTTTTGTCCTGACAAACACACCTACAGTGATCAGAATAGAAGACCTTCAAAATACCTTCTTCAAATACCTTCAAAAGTGGATGAAAATGCTGTAAGTTTGATTCCCCTCTTGTACGGATTCTATATTAGTCATCTTTTCCTGTTTATAGTGTTGTAAGTGTAGTGTTATAGTGTAAATATTTTTTCACTCTGTTTCTCAACATTCCAGACCTTCTACTGTAGTAGTTTTGCATGTATATACTTTTGTTAAACAGTAAAGCACACTTGCTGACAATTATAGATGAAAGAATGTGGAATTCCTATGAAAAATTTTAATGAAAACATTATATTTGCAAGAAGAGTTGTTTCAATGATTTTCACCCCACCTTTAATTTTTGTTTTTAATTGTTTTGTAAATTTTCCTTTGACTTGTCCACATAAGTTGCAGTATATGCCTTCCAGCTGAAGGCATGAGCACAGAAACAACACACTGTCCCACAGCCAATCACAGTTACTTGCATATAAGCCTACTTAATTAGTCCATTAAAAATCACACAGGCTCTTTGGTCCTTCTCTGCCAAATGTAAATTCAATTTGTACAGGGACAGGATCATGAAACATATTGCTGAGCACAAAGCGCTAACCTCAGTGTTGGAGCTGAAATTCTAACAGATGCATTCATTAATCTTCTGAAGTATGTTACCATGTTTGATTCCCCCCTCCCTCTATGCAGTACAAGCATGAAACAACCTCCTAGAGTTTGTGTGAGATTTAAATAAGACTCCACGAGAGTAAGGATGCCTTGCCTAATATTGAACACTTCCAGCTGAAGTCGCTAGCTGCATAATTAGCTACCACCCATTAGTCTTCCTGACAGAGACTGCTGTGTGTATTCCTACTATCTTGTTTATAAAGTGGCCAAAGGACAAAAGAGTTTATTGGAAAATAAAGGGAGAATTGTAGGAATAGGCAGAGCTGGCTTGTTCTAGGTGGCTGACTTAGTAATTATCTGAAACAAACCGTCAAAGAAGAGGATTATTCTGAAAATAAAAGGTAAGTTGCACTAGGCCTACTTGTTTTTTTCTGGCAGTCATGGGCTAGTTGCTAGAGGTTACCCCAAGATTATGGTCTTACTAAAATTATTACGAAAACGTAACCCTTTTTTCTCTGTAACTCCATAAACTCATGTTATCTGTGAGTTAATGATTTTCATTTATTTCATGCAGATTCTTTAAAATTTATCTCAGTTTTTCTGGTGTTTTGTTGGTGGTTTTTGACAGCAAAATATAGCAGTAGTTAGTTCCCTGTTTTTCTTCTGCCATTGCCATAGTGCAGCTTTGACTGGACTCCAGAAATCCATCTTTAAAAGCAGTGTCTTGTCATGCAGCTTTCCCTATTTATATGTTTGCACATTCACATCAACGGCACAGCAACTGCAAACGTTTGTAACAATCCTATAATGTTTTGGAAAGATATTTGTATTGTTATATTGTCATTGCTTGTTCCATGCTGCTCTCTTTGTCAGATCAGTTGTTAAAGGCCATTTGAAGAAGTGATTTTAGTTCAATTCTGTGCTGACAAGATTCAATTCCACAAAATAAGCAGCACCATTATAACCAGTCTTGGCTTTGTGAGGAAGAGAAGGTCTGAACTCTTCCCCACTTAATCAGCAGGATTCTGAAAGGCAGGGTAATCTTAAAAAAAAAAAAAAAAAAAAAAGGAAGTGTTTTCAGCACCAGGCTCATGTTTGAGTCAATAAAATGATATTCTGGGACCTTTCGAAGAGAAGGTCATTGATTAAACACATAATAAAGTGTGCAGGTGGGTTTTTCTTTTGAAGTGTCATTTAATTAAATTAAGAGGAAAATGGATCAAGACAAACAAAAGGAGGTTACTTTTTGGTACAGCATATAAATAAGTTGAGGAGCTTCTTGCAGCAGGATGCAGAAATTAAAAGTGGCTATTGAAGTTCATAGAAGAAAATCTATTAAAAATGTATGTACTTTTACAATCTTTAAAAGTCCCTTAATGTCTTGCTGATGGAAGCTATCAGAAATTTTCATCATGTCCTTCTTGTCTTAGTCCCTAGGGAAATGGCATTTGACATGCCTTGGAAGCACATATGTGATGACAGACCTTTGGTCTGACCTAAAAGACCTGGGTTTTGGCCATAAGATCTTGGAAAACCTGAAAAAATAGTTGCTTAAATCAAGATATAACATTATTCAATACTTTAGCTAAGTATAATTAAATAATTGGCAGTAAGGTTTACTGCTATGGAGTTTCTTTCTAAAAATATAAAAGTTATTAAAAAATGGTAAAAAATCTCATTCATTAATTTAAAAATTAATCCAAGTATGTATATGTTTACAAGAATTAGTATCTCCAAGTCAAACTAAGTTGTCCTTCATCTGCAAATATCTTTTGTGGAGAGATTCACATACAATTCAGATAAGGAGCAGACACCTAGTTATTTGCTATTTGTATGGAATATGTCTGGGAGAACGCTCTCTTTTTATGCTCAATCTTTCACCCACTTGTTGAGAAACAGTTAAGAGTTAGTTACAATTAAGTGGTACATATGAAAAAAAGAGCATAGCTAATTTATTCTTTAAAACAAAGAGAACCATTATTTAATTTTGGTTTTTTTGGTTTCTTTGTTTTTCTTTAGAATTATCATAACTGTTTCTGATATTTATTAAAAAATTAATGATGAAATGACAGATCTCTCATAATCAACAGAGCAGAGAAAAAGTGAACCTGGGAACTGCCAAGTGTAATGAGCCAGCAGCACTCTGCTTTTCCTATAAAGTTGTTTCAAGACACATTTCATGTTATTTCATGGGCAGCTTTATATTCCCCTTTCCTGTGGGCCTCAAGTATTTTTCTGTAATTGCTCAGTATCCTAAAGGCTCATACCTGGAACATTTTTGTGCTTTCGCTGTTGGCAGTTTGCAGTGCCTCTGCTAAGATGGAAAGATCATTTTTGGGAGCCCTAAACTGAACAGGCACCTTGGGGAGTAGTTAGAAGTTGGATGACATATGTGGAAGGCTATGTCCCTTGTGGGTGTAGAAAAGGAACTTGTGAAACCCTGTTCCCTTGCGGGTTTGTTAGAAAGCCTAAGGATGTGAAAGGAACCTGTCTTGCTCACTCTTTGGCTTTGGATGCATCATGGCTATTCAGAACTGTGGAAGGCCACAGCAGGATGCACAGGAGTTCAGGCAGATATTGTCACCTGGGCAGTTATTATCAGTTGCAAACAGGGACTCAATTTCATTTTGCATCAAAATTGCTATTTTCAGTTAAGAGAATTGAAGAGCTGTAGGATTTTAAAATAAGATGGTATTTGGAAATCAAGCCAAAAAGTGAGGATTTCAATTCAAAACACTATTCAATTTTTTTGGTACAGAAGCAGAGTCATAACCTGGCGTGGGTGTGTGTGAGACTTAGAGACATTGGTTTAATACTTAATCCCTTCATTATTCCATAATTATGCATCACTACACATACTTGAAATATGCAAACTGAAATGAATGTGTTGGAGCTGTTCTGTCACACATGTGGGTGTTCAACATGGTATTACTTAGGGCTAGTTCATTCTGCATAGGGGTAAGTAAAACTTCTCTCTCCAATTGAAAGGGAGTGTTTGTTTACTTCTGACTTGTGCTTTTGCCTTTCAGTGTCTTTCAGCAGCACAGTCAAGGCAGTTACCTACTAAATGTCAGATACAATAGCTGAAAGTGTTCTTTTAAACCCACTGAGGAGAATTTTAGCTTTAATATGAGTCTGGGACTAAACTCATCTATCTTTGTACGGCATATGCATCTAAAGAGGAGCTAATTGTAATTTCCAATCCCTTCATTCAAAATAGTTTCTGACTTGCTTAATTCTTTAGGGCTTATTTTGACTGCAGATTGTATGAACCTTTTGCTCTGATCTCTTTTGTGTAGTGTTGCTTTCCCACTGATATAAACACTTTCCTCATGCCTGTCTGCCAGAGCTATCAAATATCTTTTGCAAATGAAACAATTGCCCAAGAACCAGTGGATTGTCAGACCTATGAATGAACAGTAGGAACCAGATATGGCATCCAATGGGAATGCAATAAGGAAGCAAAATTACTCCTTCAGAGGGTGCTCTGCAATTCCCAGAATAGAACAAAAGCTCTATTAGCTGCTACCCAGGCAGACATCACAGCTTTAGAGAGCAGACTCCAGGAGAATTTTTCTGTAGGCTCAGCAGGCAATGCCTGAAACAAACAAATTTTATGGAGATGTCAAGAGGTACATATGCATAGCTAGAACTGATCCTTTCCTTCTTGTTGGCCTGCTAAATTTTAAGAACTTCATCTGTAGCTGGGAAGTAGTTTCCCAGTCTAAGACACCACAAAATATAAAACTTAAAACCAGAAACTATTTTCAAGCAATATTACAAATACAGATGTATTCCATATTGACAAAATATCTGGAGGCAAAGCAAAGTTCTAAAGCGTTTCATATTTTCATCATCTTTTCTCAAGCAGGAGTCACTTGAATCAATTCAATCTTGCTTGAGGCACTGACTTATCTGTGTTCCTTCTCAGACACTATCCATCAATAAAAATACTTTCTCCAGATCTGTTATGCTACCTTTCAGATGTGACAGTGTATTTGTTGTGTCTTCTCCAGCTTCATTGATTTCTAGTGATGACTTTTGTCAGTTTTTTATGACAGGATCATAAGGAAAAGACCTAAATTTTCAGACATTCAAGTGACATACCTTTGGAATTGAGAGTTTGCGCTGAGGACATTTGACCTGTGCACAAATGGCTCAGGAGCATGTCTTCTGCCCTCATACTTTTGTGAGGAAGCTGAAACAGCAGAGCCTAGTAGTAACAACTAACAGCAGAAAAACAGACAATTTGAATGATACAGTAATATACTTTACTTCTTGTGCTCTTTTGTTGCTCATGGGTTAGGGAAAAGGATAGTGAAAACAAGGCACTTAACTGTATCCCAGATACTTGATATTCTTTCTGTATGTGACAAGTTAAATTCCTTTCTTTAAATAATACTCCCATGAAACACAGTAATAAGTGCACTTACCTTTAATAGTACCTGCACACATGAGAAAAATATGTCTAGCAAACAGAGGGAGAAACAGCAATGCCAGAAGTGTCTTTTCCTTGGCTTAGGAGAAGGGCAACAAGACCACATTATTAAAGCAGCTTCATATGCATTATTCTCAGAGCAGAGGATAACTACTAGAGAATGCAGAAGTCAGTACGGTTTTAGAGCAGGCCAAGGAGCACAGGTTCAGGGACAGCATTCAGCAATCACTCTGGGTCTGTGCTTGTTTTGCTGGTCAGGTTGCTGAAGAGGTTCCTGCAGTCCTCTCCTGCACGCCCCCTCACCTGACTGCCTTCTCAGGGGGAGACCTTGCTGCTTGTGTCACAAAGGTCTGTCATGGATCTGAAAGGAAGATAAACAGTTCTCACTACCTTCTTCTCCCAACAGGACTTGAGGATTTAGTTTCCCAAGAGTCATATAAGCTCTGGTCTCTACAATTCTTTTTCTCTTTGTTAATACTGACAAATATTACATGTTGTTGTGGCTATCAAAGGCCTGGAGATCACTGTATCCACAATGAGTAAATACAGGAATTAATACTGACCTAAAGCAGCATTTTATTAGCTTGTAGCTGGAAAAGTGTTTAATTTGAAACAAACATTAAATTTACCATCCTGCTTCTCCTTCCAGAAGGGCAGTTCAGGGTTTACCATGTCACACCTGTAGCCATGTGATGACCTAATCAGAGTTTCTTGTGTTCAAAAGACTCATAAAATGCTGGAAATTAAGCAGAAACTATAAGAAAATGTTTTTAATTAAATAAGACCTATGTAGAAAGTGGCAACATAAATATTGAAATATATTTATGCAATAAACATAAATATTGAATAAAAAAGATTAAATTACAGTCCAATTTACATTATTTTATCCAGGTATAAAAAAAGAGCAATAATATTCAGCTATACAGTTTAGTCCCTTAAAACCAAAACTAAAAAGGAAGTGGTTTTTTTTCAATTTCCATGATCCTGAATATAAATGCATCTTCAAACATCAGTTTCACAGTCCTTGCTGAAGTTCAAGAAATCTGCAGATTGGACCAAGTCATATACTGCTGTGTAAGACCACAAAAAGACTTATTCAGAATGACAATATGTAATGCACTAGAGAAATAATACTGATAAACCAAAAAGATTTAAGATCAGAATCATTAAAATGTCATGTTGGACACTATGGAAGTAATGGAGTGATCTGCCTTTGTTTATTAGGCTCTCAGAAAATCATCAATCTGGTAGAGTACAGCTAAAATATCTCCCCAGGTGTCAAAACCATACATGGTTAAAAGGGCAGCAGGAGAGTTGTGTGTGTGTGTGTGGACATAAATAGACTTTCCCACTGTCAAAACTGCTCTCCACTGGGTAGTGGTTTGTGCTGGGTGGATTGCAAACTCTTCTTCCCTGGAGGATAATGAATCTGTCACAGTATGTGATACTTCTTTCCTTGTAGGAACACACCAGGTATCTCTTCATACCTGAATAATGTCTTATAAAAATAAATATTTCTCTTTTACTAGGAGTATTTTTCGCAAAACAATTTTGTCCTAATTCATAGCATGATTCCATAGAATGCTTCGGGTTGAAATGAACCTTAAAAAAACATCTAGTTCCAGCACCCTGTCCCTGGACAGAAGCACCTTTCACCAGACCAGGTTGATAAAACTCCATCAAACCTGACCTTGAATATTTTCAGGGATGGGGCAACCTCAACTTCTCTGGGCAACCTGTTCCAGTGCCTTACCCTCCTCACAGTAAAGAATTTCTTCCTAAGATCTAAGCTAAACCTGCCCTGTTTCAGTCTGAAACCATTACCTCTTGTGCTGACACTTTCTACTCATATAAAATGTCCCTCTCCCTCATTTTTATAAGCCCCCTTATGGTAGATGGTGGGGGGGGGGGGTTTGAAGTTGATGAGAATGAAATTTGTCTGATCTTTATAAGTCATCTTAAAGTACTGAAAGGCTGCAAGGACTCCTGGAAACCTTCTCTTCCCCAGGCTGAACAACTCCAGCTCTCTCAGCCTCTGATCATCTTCTTGGCCTCCTCCACATCTGCTCTAATGGGTGAGCATCTTGTGCTGAGCTGGATGAAGCACTCTGGGTGGGGTCCCCCCAAAGCAGAGCAGAGAGGGAGAATCACCTCTCTCAACCTGCTGGTCAGCCCACTCTTGGTGCAGCCCAGGATGCCACTGGCTGTCTGGGCTGTGAGTGCACACTGATGGGTCATGGCCATGTTTCATCCACGAGAACCCCCAAGCCCTTCTCTGCAGGGCTGCTCTCAAGGGTGTCATTCTAGTCTGGGCTCAGGTCTGGGATTGCTCCAACCCTGGAGCAGGATGTTTCACTTGTACTTGTTAAACTTTGTGAGGTTCTTGTGAGCCTCTTCTCAAAGTTGTCCAAGTCCCTCTGTAAAACACCCTAAAAACATCTTGTTGTGTCACCTGCACCGCTCAGCTTTGTGTCATCTGCAAACTCACTGAGAGTGCACTGATCTCACTGTGTCATCGATGAAGACATTGAAGAGCACCAGCCCCAAGACAAAGCTCATAACTCTGAACAATAAAAATGCTTTCTGTGTTTAACATCTAATTTAGCATCTGCTATATTTCAAAAGGAGATTATTTTTTCTCTTTTACATTGTAGGACTCATGCATACCTTCTGTACTCATGTTGGGGTTTAGTCTTCTCTGTTGTAGAATCTGAATGTATACCTCTGTAAATGCTTTCTTCAATCTATATTTTTCTGAAATAAAACCTGCTTTAGTAGGGAGGCAACTCAATGATGCATTCAAGTGCAAAATATCCACAGGGAATCATGTATTGATAACTACTGTAAGTGACAGAAATATTTAAATTATGTGCAATTTTCAACATACTTCACTCAGAGTATATTTCAGATTTCAAAATAGAAACCTTGATGGATCAAAATATTACATATCTGAAGGGCAGTTCAAAGTCCCATGTGCAAAAGAATTGTTCATATTGTTAGCACACAGGTCGCGTTTGAAGCTAGAAAATTGTTTATGTTTCATTGTATCTGGGTATTTTGAAGAGTAAACCCATCCCTTCCTGAGGGTCTTGCGATAGGCTTGTTAGAATTAAACTTAAAAAGAACATTTAGGTTTCTTTTAAAAAAAGAGTAAACTAAGCAGACAATGTACATTAATGATAGCTTAAGCATGTTGACACATGTAAGCACATCACAACATGACAAAAATGTACATTTGGGAGACTAAAAATATTTGCCTGTTAAATGTTCTGCTTGCTTTCTTATGAAAAAGCTGAATGTGGCGTATTTGTCACATGTGTATATCTGTGTATGTATAGTTTATATAGCCATACTTTTCCATTTAATAAAATGTTAGATCTTCAGACACTGAGATTTAATTGAATATGTAATCACTTGCATCTCAGCAGGAATCAGAAAAAAAGCCAGAGAATTAACATTGAAGTCAAGGAGATATTGAACACTTGAGAGTATCAAAAAATCAGTCAAGTAGGAACTCCAGATGACTGTGAATGGGGACATTTCTGTGATCAGAAAGAAATATCACTGTTAAAGAAAAGAGACATCAGATGATTCTTTAAACTTTGCTTTTGATAGCTTTCTAAAGCACTGTTTTGTAATAGGGTTAGCTTGAAATGTCTTTTTGAGAAAAAGATAATTAACACAGATAAAGGCTTAGAGAGGCTTATGCTGCAACTGTTGAAACTGAGGAAACAAATCTTTAGTCATTCTCTAAGTTGGCCCAACAGAACAGGAAGTATTACATGGAAAATTTAGTTGGTGTAGAAGCTAATCAAGAGTGTTTTAATTACTCAGCAGTTCTCTTTAAGAAATAACGGCAATACAATAAAAAATTTGTATGTGTTAATTCCTTTGAATTTGTATGTGTTAATTCCTTTCTTTTCATAGTTGTGATATATGATGTCCACAGTTATTTTAGTATTCCCGAAGCATTTTCTACTTAGTGTCTTGGCAAAACATCATGGTTTTGACCAGTTTGGCTGTTTTCTGAAATCTCAGCTCACAACAGATGGTGAGCCTCAACTGCTGCATGAAACAGGTAAAAAAACCCCAAACTTAAAAACCTATGACCCCTTAAAATATTGTTGGCAGTTTTATCAAAGATGCTTTTCAGACAACAGGTGTTCTTATCTTTATTTTTTTTAATATTAGTGAATCTGTATATAATTTAGAGCTAATGGAAGTTGATTGCTGATGGCCAACATTGTTATCCTTTTGATCTTTATGGATTTTAATTCTTGTTTCCAACTGTAGCCTCTGCAGCATATTGTACAACACCTTCTTGTAACCTGGAGGGTTGCAAGAGAGATTGCGGGTATAACTAGGGTTTTATTTTCTAAATAAATAAACAGATTAAATTTTCATGTTTTATAGAACTTTTTTACTATATGGTACATGCAGGACTGGGACCAATGCAAGCACAAGTAGGCTGGAGAGAGCAGCAGCTATAGGTTCAAGAGGTTTATAAGTGGGATGAGAGCTAGGGGTGAGTGATACATTTACCCTTGGTGCAACAGCAGTTCTTGGATGTGTTGTTTGAAGGCAGGCAGATTCATATGTTTTTCTGTCCGCATTAATAAGATTAAGTTGCTGTATATTTTGTTCCTTGGTGATGCAGAAAAGAAATTCAAACCTTGACTGTTCTGATAGTGGCTGAATGTCTGAAGGAGCTATGACTAATTATGAAGGAGTGGGATACACAGTGCAATAGTAGGGTGCACAGAGAGCTGCTGTTTGATGCTTTCACCCTTCCTAGGATTACACCATGGGCTCTGCCTCTGGACCTTCTTCTGGTTTGTTCTCCTTACTGCATCTTCTTGCTTTTGTTACTCATACTCTTTATCCTAGTCCTTTCACAAAGCTTCAGAACCTAGAAGTAAAACTCACAAAATGGACTGACTGACTGTCACAGATAACTTTTTTTTTTTTTAAGGTAGCATTAGGACTTTGAATCCTGTTACTTTTAAAAATGTAAAGCTGGAAAACCTGACAGTAAGCAGTCAACTAGGATGTATTTAATCTGATTTTTTTTTTAATGTCAGAAAGGAACTTTATGTCTAATTACACCTTCAAGTATGAAAGCATTTAGCTGGTTCATTTAATGAAAGCTTCTTAGAAATTTTGTATCATGTTCAGCAGGACTGTATGAGAAAAGTGTTAATATATGCTAACATTTCCAAAGCAGAAGTTTTGTTTAGAAACTGGAGGCAATCAGTTACCTGTTTCAGTTTACAGACACTTTAAAAGAGGCAGTGAAATCTCCTTTGCAAAACAGTGTTACAAAATAAATCACTAAAGTTTGAAAATAGTATAAATTTAGTTTTCTGCCTGCACTCTCTGCAAGTTTCTTCTCTGAAAATCTTCAAAAGTACCTGAAGGGCTGAGAATTATAGTAATTAAACCAAAATGTTACTAAAATTTGTGATTTTAGTAGAGTAAGTTCTTTCTGGCCAGAAGTGACACTACACAATCTGAAAGCAAATAATGTTGACTTAGTTATAAAACCACACAAAAATCCCCAACAGCAAAACCCCCAAAATATCTTCGTCCTCTTTCATGAAAACACTTTTAACTGGTAACAGTTGGATCAATCATTCCTTTGTAGACATGGACAAATGAGTGGGTTGTGTTCTATTTCTTGCTGAATACAAAATCTAGATAGTACTATGTTCCTTAGAGGCACATCAAACCATTCTCGGTAAAACCATGGGAATGCCAAGCAGTGTATATTTGGATAGGTCCTTCATTATCTTCCTAATGGTTTTCATTTCAATAACTGTAATCATAATTTAGTCAAATGATACTTAAAACAACCTGAGTAGCAAAGCAACATACCAAATAAAATCACCATTTGGTGGCAGGCTATGTGACTCATATGAATGCTGCGCTCTAAAGACAGTGTCAGACTGGGTAAAGCTCACAACGTTCATTCTGCTGTGGCCAATGTGAGCATGCACAAGCCAGTGGCATATCCATCTAGCTGGGGATCTCTGTCACAGAAAGCTTTATGCACTGAAATCCCTACACAGAACCACCTGCTGTTTGCATGGCTGTACTTTATTCAGCAACATAACACGACATAACAAGCACAACATAATACAACATAGCAACCTAGCCTTGAACAAACACTCCAGCTGTCACTGAGAACATTCCTTGCTACTGTTTGTGAGTGTGATGACATCATCTTGCTCTGCTATAATCAGGGCTGCAGTTGTGTAGGGTTTTTTGTAACAGCAGTATGAAAAAAATGATCAGCTACTGCCATTTTATGTGAATATAATGAAACAAAGCGAACAGACCAAGTCTCGAATGAACTAACGTGCTCCCAGTGAATCTGCTTCTGATGCAGAAGGATCTGAAAGTGAATGTAGCCTTTAGGAACTCCATAAAATATTTATAGTATCTTGTTCTTTATTTATCAATGCCACCAGCAACAAAACACTGCTTCATTTTACAGAAGCTCCATTTATATAGCGCTGCATAAGAGAAGCAAGCAAAAATAAATGAACTGAGAAATAACCCTGACTCTTAAAATGGGATTTGAAGTATAAAGTGGACAAATGCAGCTCTGAAAAACAATTCTAACCTTTAAGCTGAATCTGTACATTATATATTTATAAGTATGCATATGTCACTTATATTATGCTCTTACCCATTAGATACAAATCTGGGTGTGGCACTCTTGGTTTGATTCTTCTCATTGCTTGTGTCAAATAAGTGACTTCTATTTGGATAAATTGTTTCACTATAAATCCTTTATGTAGAAAAAAAAGAATATTTTGAATTTCTGTCAGATCATAGTGGCCATCTGCATTTGCACACGTCCAATCCCAATGGCTGGCAATAATGAGCTCATTTAAAAGCATGAAGAGAAGGAAAAATGCTCATTTGGAAAATACTCAGTGTTGGGAAGTTTGTGAATGCCAGAAATTTCATATACAACATTTGCATTTCAGTTTATTCATTTGACCAAAGAACACACAAAATTAAGGAAAATGGGAAGAATTTTTGTGTGTAGCTTTAATATTTAATTTAACTATTTAAAAAGCAAAATAAAAGTGCAGCTGAAATTAACTTCAAACCACAGAATAACTGTTGTGGATGGCCTTTCATGTTCTTGCTCAGCAGAGAAAGGATTCACTTCTGATTCCTCTGTACCTTTGCAGTACTGACCACATGAGTCACAGGCAGGCAGAGAACACACCACCATCTATCATGCATAATTTATAAGATGGAGCATCGAGAAGAAATAATATACTGAATAGCCCTAAACCTCACCCTGACATTAGTTCTTATGTCTGAACATTACTCTTTCTAAGGTAGATATGAGCTAACATTTTATATCAAACTGTCAGATCATACAGGAATGCAACATTCCTATGCTATTTGTTTTGTTCAGAAGGACTGACTTCCAAAAGAAAAGAGCAAAATCTCATTTTATTGTCATTTATGAATGTTTTGAAATGCCTACCATTATTTTAGGTTTTTACATATGTCTGTTTTTGTCTGGCTAAACAACATTCATTTTCTGTTTTGGTGGAAAGTTTTGATCAGTTAGGGAGAAAAGTACATGAATGGTTAGGAAAATTTTCTGGGAACTCCTCCCATGATGAAGAATTGGAGTATTATGCTGCTGATTGTTTATGCTGTGTTTTGTAGAATGACTTATTTTAAATAGAGCAAAAATCCTGACATAGCTAAAACTTTACACTTTAAGCAGTTCCCTGAGCTGCTTTTATGCAGTCAGTGTTTTTTAAATACTGTTATATAAGATAGCTCTCATCCTATTTTAATGGTTAAGACTTTTGAAACAAGCTCTTTTGACAGGGTATGATACATTTAAAGATCAGATCTTAGGAGGAAGTTTCTGCTATGCATGTTCAGGATTTGTTAGTTCAGTGTTCTTTTTTCCTATAAGACCCACTACCTTTTACCAATGTTAGTCCTAGAGAAGAAATCTTAGTTATTTATATTCTGGAGCAAACAACAATGATTTTGTTCATTTGCAGATTGTGTGTTCATCTGCCCTTTTCTAAGGTAGGAAAAAAAGCTGCAGAAGAAAAATGAAAGCATCTTTTGCTCCAGTTGTGAAGGAGAAAAAAAATCTCAAGAGAAAATGAAATGAAGGAGAGGGCTTACATTATGTTGGCTTTTTTGTTAATATGTGAGCCTGGAAACAGCTTGTGTTCTTCTCCTGCTACCATCATAAGCAGAGATGAGAAGGAGAGGTCCCTCATCTCTTTGAGAACAGTAGTGATGCAGTTTAAGCTTAGCAGCTCTCTAGGTAACACTGTCAATTCTGCTTTGACAATTAGTGATGAAGGAAACTGTCCTGAAGCAAGGGATGTGAATATTTCAGTAGGTGGCATTGTCTCCACTAAGTCGGTGTTGCTAGAGGGCATTTTGGTGATGGTGTTTTAAAATGTAAAGCTGACATCCTGGTCTCTTGTAGCTGTTGAGATAAAAGCCAGTGATATTTCTACAGAGGGGAATAATAATAGGGAAATCTACTTGTGATTTTCTTCATCTTCAGTTCATGTAAAATGAGGTGAACACATGCTCCTAAATACCTTTAATCTTCACTATTTTCTGTGATGTATGCACCTGTAGCGCAGGAGCTGCACTTAAATAACATTAATATTGAATTTATATCTTTAGACTAATGGAGAACAATTAAAGTGAATCAGGAATTTTATCAGGATTTAAGTAAACAAAGGTCTAGACTGCAAAAAAGGACTTAGGGAAGAAAAACAGTCTGCACAAATGGCTGTTATTAGGCCCTTATGAGGTTTCATTCTCAAAACCTTTAAGCTGGTCCCTCCTACCGTAACTCCTGCCCTCTGAACTTCTTTATCTGATCAGTTTGTCAGTCTGTGTTGGAATAATGGGCATTACCTTTACTTTTACCCTCTCATGAAAATTGGTGTATTGGGGGGAAGAAAGTCACAACTTAGATTGTCATTCTGCAAAAGCAGCCTGAGTTTTTAAAAATCCTACAAAGCAGCTGTACAAAGCAGCAACTGACTGCAAATGTAACCATGGAGACCTGCAGCAGATTCAGCAGTTGATTTTAAGTCTCATGTTTCAGACCAGAAAATGTTAGATATTCTGCATCACAGAGGCAACAAAGTCAGCCCCAAGGGAGGGCTGCTGGATGTGCAGCATGCTGGAGGCCCTCTGGAATTGCTGGATCCAGGTCTGTTCCCAGAAAGACTTTCACTGTGTCAACATCCATGCATTCCAGGCAAAAACTGGGACCAACCATTGATTTGAAGACTGGAAAATCTCTTATGCTATTATTTAATTTTCAAAAATACCTAGATCCCTGGCTGTGACCTGGAAATACATATTTTTTCTTCCCTTCCAAGAGATCTACCCCCTAGCAGTCTTTCTAGTGAATAGAAGTAAATTGTAGGAAGACTATAGAATTCTATCTTGTAGTTATGTGCCCATGAAACTTTCCTTATTAATAGAATATGTCAGGACTGAACTCATCATGTGGTGTAAACTACTGATTTCAGTGTTGCTGCATTGCAGGTACATTTGATCTTATATAAATATTTTTGTACACTATGGCTCTATATCTTTTCCACGTTCTTCCACAATGTTCTCCTAACTTAGCAATTTTCATTAGAGAAACTTTGTTTAGAGCAGATCATAAATGGATAGCTGCTTGAAGTAATAGCTCCAATAGGATCTCTGTGTTAGTTATATTGTGGAAGAAATAGCTTCTGGATGTTCCTTGTGGGGTATGATCAGAGTTAGGGATCAAGCAGTTTTAAACAGTGATTTACCATGAGAAGCTATGCAAAATCAAGGTTGTTTAAACAGCCTAAAACCAGAGATACAAGTCAGTAATTGGAAATAGTCTAGCTGATGAGAATAAAATAAAAGTATTTGGATAAGGGAAATAGAGGGAAATTATAGGATCTTTTCTTTGCCAAAACTGACCCTCAGTATATATCAATCTTATTTCTCTATTCAAACACAGCAGAGCTTTCAGCATTTGGCTTGTCTTATCAGCATCATCAGCTCTGATGTTCCAGTAGGTGATATATAGCTGTGTTCCTCTGAAGAAAAGAGATATATTGATACTTGTGGCTAACATTTCTTCTGTATATAAGAAAGCTGTATTGTTGAACGGGACAAATAATTCTTTAGAACATCATTGCCTAATTGAGTACTGAATAACTGATGTTGGAAAGAAAAGGTTACTCTTGAAGATCAGGGTCTTATCTATGTAGCCACATTTGAGATTTCAATCCCTGAACTCTAAGAAGACTACTCAGAGGATGTACAATATCTTTTTTTGCCCTTCCTCTTTCATTTTTAGATCATTCTTAAGTGTCCAATCAAATATTTCCTTGCTCTCCACTACTGTCTATGCACAGGAAATTCTATATTTTGTTTTATGTGGGTAGAAAAAAGCATTGCGCCCACTATTCTTCTCTGATTCTGCTCACTGCAATGCATTATACGTGGAGGGAAGAGAGTGTTACTCTTTTTGGTTTAACAGTGGGAGTGATTCAGAGCATTAAATGCTTTCTTTAGTAATAGGCTGTGAACATTTGTGAAGGCAACTAATAAGTCAGAATCTGAACTGAATCTGTCATGGCCTTTACTGAAATAACAGCTCCTCCCTGCTCATTGCCAGCCCACCTCCTCAGATGCACATCCCGAATGCTGATGTAAGCTGTCCTCTCTGAGGTGAGGATGAGGCACTCTCAGACATTGTTCCTGCCCTGGGATACATGAGGGCAAGGGATTTTGGCCTGGCCATGGATAGTGCACACATTAAATTCTTTTCTGCAAGGCCACTTTCTCTTGAGTAACCCTCTGGCATGGATTGCTGCACAGGGTTATTAAATCTCACGTGTATTTTTCCTTGTTGAACTGAAGCAGATGTGTCAAAGAAAGAGAGGAGATTCCTTGGAAGATGGGAAAAATTTGCAAAAATTGGAGCTGAGGAATGAAAACAAAGATGAGATAAAAGAAAATGTTTTGGAAGACAAAAGTCATGGAAGATAATAAAAAATTGGATAAAAAGGAAATGAAAAAAAGCAAACATGCATTTTTATGGCTGTTGCACTTCTATATTGATTTTTTATTCCAGGAACATATCAGATCTAGGCAACAAGGGTGGAAAGCAGTTTCCGTGTTATATTTCTAATCTCACACTTTTCCTTGCAACAATGGGATTAAACAATGCCAAAATGTTTTTATGGTGCCATGGGATTCTGCAGCTACTGTGAGTTCTCTGATGGAATCTGTCAAATGTAAAAGCATATTCATTAAGGTCGTGCACTTTTCTGCTCCCAGCTCTGTGCAGCTGTGGCATTTTTCCATCTGTGTTTCTTGTTACAGATCTGAATGACTCATCCTTGAATTTGCCTTTGAGGTAGACACTTTTCCTATGGCAATGAAATCCAGCTGGTACAAAAAAAAAAATTGTGTGTTGGTATCAAGGAAGGATCATTCTTCAAAAAGTTCAGCTCAGTCTAAAAGCTGGGATTTTAACATTCATTTCTCAGTCTTATTTTAATGTTTTGCAGGTTTTTCTGTATAATATTATTTTAAAGGAGCAGACCAAATATTAAGCCCGCTATATATTACCAGTTAAACACTTCCTTGGGATTTTCAAATAGCATTAGGAAGAAGAATCTAAATCTTGCTGAACCTCAATGTTTCTCTCTGAAAATACTGATATTTTCTACAGTTTAGTTGACTAACTGTACTTCAAAAACTGCAATATACTCTTTTCTATTAGGAAACATTTGTATCTTAGCTCTTTTTTAAAGTTTAGTGTTTATGCAAGCCTTCCAAATGTCTGTGGGTTATTAAACTCTCTTGCTTGAAGTTTTTTTTAAGCTCACCAATTAACCAATTCCTTTGCAAAGGCATTAATTGAATTGATTCACAGGGGAGCTGAGAGAATGTACAATGTGATTCTGACTATTATGTGAATTCTGGAAGACTTAATCAAAACGAGGACCATAATGTATGTTACACTGCATTTAAACAGTTTGAGAAATTCATTGTGCTCACAGGAGGAAAATCAAGTGTCTATATTAGAATACAAAACATACAGTCAGTCATATTGGCACAGAATAGCAAATTCTGGAAAATTTGCTGAATTTTGCTCCATGAAACTGGAGAAGCCTTGGTCTCATCACTGATATTTTACAATTAAAACAATGCTTTCCCCTGTACTCAGCACTGGTGAGGCTGCATCTCTTGTCCTGCCTTCAGTTTTGGGCCTCTCATTACAAGAAAAACATTGAGGGGCTGGAGTCAGTCCAGAGGAAAGCAATGGAGCTGGTGAAGGGTCTGCAGCACAAAGCTTTTGAGGACAGCTGAGAGAAATGGGGATGTTTAGCCTGGAAGAAAGGAGGCTCAGAGGAGACCTTACCACTCTACAACTGCCTGAAAGGAGGCAGGAGCAAGAAGAGTGTCAGTCTCTTCTCCTAAGTAATGAGCTATAGGACAAGAGGAAATGGTCTCAAGGAGTACCAAGGGAGGTTTAGATTTATTATTAAAGTCCTTCAGTGAAAGAGTAGTGAGACATTGGAACAGGCTGCCTAGAAAATGATAAAGTCACCATCCCTAGAAATGTTCAAAAAATGCATAGTTGTGGCATTTGGGTGCTAGTTTAGTGGTTTAGTACTGAACACAGTGCTCCTTTTAGCAGCTGGGCTCAATGATCTTAGAGGTCTTTTGCAGCTCTAACAATTCTGTGCAAACAAAAATCTAGTACAGAAATTTTTTGCAGCTCTCCTAATAAAGAATTAAAAGATTGTGAGCACCACACTTCTGCTCTCAGTAGGTTGTTTATCCAAATATGTCATGGAGGTGTTCAGACAAAATGAAAGCAAAATCACTGCTCAGAAAATGTTAAGGCAAAATGCCTTTACACAAAACAAGATAACATTTATCACAAATACAGTAAAAAATTATTCCCTCCAACAGCAACTACATTAGTCACAAATATCCAGAAGAAATCAATTACAGGATGATTGACATGAAAGCATGGGACAGCACACAGACCCATGTGAAACATAGACCAAAAATGCCATCAGAATATATAGATGTATTTGGATATTGAGAGGAAACTCTACAGATCAATATCTTGCATTTTAGCATAACAGAAAAATCAATGCTTCAGGAAACAAACTCAATATCAACTTCAATTTCCAGGATGTTTCTTCCAGTTAGTAAAAAGTCATGCATATGTATTTGAAGTAGCTTTAACAAAAGAAAAAACCCAAGTACTTGAAAAAGGGAATGTAACACTAGAAGTAATACTTAAAACACCTGTGACTATTTGTAGTAATAAATCTTGTAGCATTACACATGGCTGTCCTGGCCCTGAAGGGAGTTCCTGTAATCTTTGATATGAATTTTTGCAGGTGCTCTCACCTACCAGTCATCCCCAATACTTCTGAACTGTAACAATTTCTAAGGAAATGCTGAAGACAATGCAAAAAACCATAATTACACATGTGAGACTGAATCTATATTGTAATCTTCTGTTCAGCGATCTCATCCAGCGCATTTAGATCATAGAATCATAGAAGGGTTTGGGTTGGAAGAGGCCTAAAGATCGTCTAATTCCAACCCCTCAGCCATGGGTAGAGATGCCATTCACTAGACAGGATTGCTCAGAGCCCCATGCAAACTGCCCTTCAATATTTCCAGGGAAGGGGCATCCACAGCTTCTCTGGGAAAACGGCAATGGTGGAAGTCACTGAATTACCAGAATAACCTAGGTCACTTTAACTTTCTGTTTCTACAGAAAAACCAGAATTTCACTCTGTTAACTAAGAGCTAAAAACCTTTTGTTGAGTCTTTCAAATAACAAAAAATGGCTAACTAAGTGAAATATGTAGTTTGATATGCAAAGCAGAAATGAAAATGGGACTCAGCTTGAGACATGATATTTGCAAAATGTGTGTATACTAGAGCAATATTTTGAAGCATACACCTGCTATTTTGTTACAAGTATGTTAAATCCCAAATGTCTGACTGCAAGCATTGACAGTGAATGTTAGAACACATGTGTACCACTGCCAATAGCATAGACATAGACATGCTTCCCGTGGTATTGTCTTATGGCAAGAAGGATGACTGACCTTAACTCTTAGCCCTCTTTCATTTAAAAATGTCCTTGCTAGTCAGAAAACTTGATATATTTTCCAGAACACCTGTAATTAATAGAGTCACTGGTATACCTAGAATTTTTCACAAATCTTGTACAAAGAAGGAGCAGGAGCAATGCAAAACAACACAATTTTAATTCAAACTATATTTTGCTTCTGATGTTGGTTTATCTTTAATATTGACTTACAATGTATATTGATAGTACAAACTATGAGTTGAAATGCACATTGCACCCTCAGTAAGCCATAAAACTGTCCTTGTAGCCAGGCAAAGGAAATCTGGTGCATACTGCAAATGTTTTGCAGGACACTTGCTTGCTTGCTTCTCAACAGCTCTCACAAAAATCTGCAGTGGGATAAAGGCACATATTTTAAAGAATCAAGGTAAGTTTCTACTAAATGCAGAAGTAGCCTCAAGATAGCACCTGCTTTTAGCCCATTTTCTAGTCAGCTCCTGATGTTGTGGCCCATGTGTGGTTTTGTTGATGACCCAAGGGCAACAGGATAGCTTACCAGCTTCTCTCTAAACCTGTGGGGTTTTCAGCAAGACAGAAATACAGCAAAACTTTTTTTATTTTGAATGGTTGGGTTTTTGTTTTTTTTTTTTTTTTTCTCCCCAGGTACACTTTGTGCATGAGGGGAATGGGTCAGCTAAAGAAGGTGTAGTCAAGACTTTGTCCTGTAGGATAAAACAAAGCTGCTACGGCTCAGGAGGATATGCAGACAAAGCAGTTTTCTTATGCTTTGAGGCACATCTATTACTGGCAGTAACAGAAAAAAAGCAACCCAGAAAACCAGAGTAAGGTTACTTTATGATATGGTAATGCAAGCATCCTACTCAAAGATGATGCAAATAGCATAATTTTACTCAGTTCAAGATATCATTTACATCAGTTTTGTTTTTTGACAAGTAGCCTATGTTTGAAAACATTTTAATATAATGAGTCTAAAAATATTCTTAGTATCACTCTATAGTAGTGAATAATAGTGGTAATAAACACAAGTCAGGATTTATTTGATCATGTTTTATTGCTGGAGGATTGTAGTTCAGTGTATCATATTTAGAGCAATGGATAACCTTTATGTCTTTATAGAAAATGGATTTGAATTGTTCACATTGATCATGATTAAGACCAGAATGTAGCAAACCCTTTAAACTACCACCAAATTGCTCCTGCCTTTATGAAGTGGTGTCTGAAAGAAACTAGGAAAATATTACACAAGTACATATATTTGCAAAACTGTTGCAGCTGTAATAATAATGTTTACATAATAATTACATTATGTAATAATGTAATAATGAGCTAGATAATACATTACTGCACAAAATATTGCATACATATAGAAATTACTTAGCTTATTCATAAAAGTAATACAATAAAACATTATTACTCTACTTATTGTGAACTAGTGGCTACAAAAGGCAGCATAACAAATTTTGATAATTATAGCTCCCTTTAACAGAAAATATAAATTAGACCCGATCTTGTCTCACATTTTACCAAGACCATGTGTCCGATACTTTAAAATCATTAGAGAATATTTAGAGAACATGAGATTTAAAATGAGATTGAATTGTAAAGCTGAGATTCTAATTTTAATTTATATGTAACCAAGGTTAGCTTCTATCCTAGTAAACACTAGGTTCTGAAATGGAATTGGCAAGACTCAAACTTTTAAATTGAAAATATAATATCTTTTAAAATGTATTAAAACCTTAGAAAGTTTTGTGTTCAGAGTGATTTTTGGAGGGAGGGAAATGAAAAGCCCATTTCTGTAATGTTTCTATTAGAAGATCCATGTAAAAACATGTAGGAAAATTTGTTTCCCAGAGCCTATATTAATTTGATACATTAAAATTGTTGTCATTATATTGCCAGAGCTCTATTGTAATCACATTGCAAAGGTTCCACATTGCTGGAGTTTCATCCCTCCTTTATGTTTCTCATAGGCAGCTCCTCTAAGCACTGACTCTTATTCTCACAGTAGCCAACCAGCCCACTCTTTTATAGCACTCTTCTTCTTATTGGCTACAGCTGCAGCCTGTTCAAGTCAGACCTGTTCCCAATCTTTAATAATTAACCCAGCTGCAACTCTTTAGGGGGTAAGATTACTTTCTATACTACCTTTATTTACTTATATTCTATCCCCCTACATTAAAATACTTGTTTCATTCTGATGATCATTTTGTTACTTTAATGCATTTTTTCTTTGCATGTTTTCTGGAAAGAAAAGAACTGAGAGAGAGAGGGAAAGGGAGAAGGAGAGGGAGAGAGAGAGAGAGTATATTATTAATCTGCCATAGTACTGTGGAAAGAAACACTGTGCCAGCTTAGGAAAATTTTGCTTTTCTAAATTTTTTCAGATGTGAACTTGATGGAGTAAATGTCTTCAACAGTTATAAAAGGATACCAGCCTGGGGGATTTCCTTCCTTGTTTTCTTATACTACAAGAATATTTATTTGTCAATTCACATGGATAATAATGATCACCTTGACCAAAGAGATAATCATTGGAATCAAGTCACATGTGACTAAGCCCAGGTCTCTCCAAAGAGGAAATATTTTGAAACTGGAAGGACATACAGATTAAAAAGGATGAGATCTGTATGTTAACAGTATGATGAGCAGATTAGGATAGTTTAGTATCTTTTACTCAGGTCATACATACTTAAAATCCTTCCCTGATGTAAATCTCATTTATTTAAATGAGTATTGCATACTTCCTCTGTGTTTCTGTCTCACAGACAAACACTGAAGACAGTACATGACAAGTATTGCAAGTAACATTTAATTTTTAAATTAATTGTATCCAACTCTCCTCTTTAGCAGCAGAGAATTGCCAGATCAGTCTAAACTCTACTTACTTTAAACTTTTTATCTTAGAAGGGTTCTACTTTTGAAATAAATTATGCTAAGTACATGTCAGTGAATGCATCCTCATGGAGTCTGCATATCTCTTTTAAACATTTGTCTCAGAACTGAGCAATTCAGAAAGGTATTTTGACAACTTTGTAAAACAAGTGGTAGTGCTTGTTACTTCACTGAATGGAAGAAAAAAGTGGAATTGTTCACCACTGGAATCAGGTGTGCCTGGATTAAACTATTTTACTGTTGCATATAAATTTTCAACACAAGTATTTTAAAAAGACGGTTAGAAAGTGGTGTTTCTTTTACTTATTCTTGTATGAGGAAACAGTATCATAAATTGCAAGAAATAACTTGGCACCTAACAGTCATCAAATATTTAATGCTATCTTGGCTCTTCAGAATCTTATCCTTATCCATCATGACACACTGAAACTGAAAATTAAGAAATACATATATTGTTATTCTCTTTTTGTACATGATCGTGCACTCAAGTAATAAATTTAGTTATATAACTATAAATATCAAAATAGAAGTACTCAAACTCCCTTAAGAAATGCTGTAGTGAATGTGTATAGGACTTGCACCATCAGTAACTAGTACCTCTGACAGAGCTGGTGTCTAAGATGCTTTTTCCAATCCATGCTAAAAGAATAGGGTTTTTTTTCTGAATCTAGTAAATCTAAAGTAATTCTTTTAATTGGGGGAAGGGAAGAGAATACTTTAATTAATGACTTTTAAAGTCCATTTATTAAGTATTAGCAATTATTTAAAAATGCACAAAGCCAGCCATAGTAGTTTTAATTTCTTGATGTTTTCCTGAAATGATTGACATTTCTTCTGAGATGTTCATATAGTTGTCTAAATACTTGTCAAAACATATTGGTGTCATGGATGTTGTTTTTCTTTTCACAAATCCAAATCTAGCTAGCTAGATTTAGTTTTCCATGACAGAAATTTTTACATGTTGATGCTGACATTGCCAACTATGACTTCAAGAACAAATATGGCATTCACTAATTTTTTTTCTAAATTCCAAAATTACATTCTACAGCCATATTGCATAAATCTAGAAATCTCTAAATAATAGTGATTAAAATAATGTGATAATTCATTTAGCATATAACTATTATTAAGCAAACATTACATCACAGTCTGTTGTCAAAGAAATGCTATTTTCAAGCAGAGAAATCAATGTACTCGGTATTTCTTCAAAATTTGGGTATGACATTATCTGGGATAAGAAATGTTCTGAAATTCACTGGACTGTGTTGCATGCTCCTCTATGTATATGAGACCATAAAAGATAATGGAAACCTTGTCCAAAGATCAATGTCCCAGCTATTTCCAAAGGAGTAAAGCAAGATCATCCCCATGGAATTGCGCAAATACCCCAGTGGCAGCCAGGACCTGTCTTCTTTATCATACTCTTAAATTGAGAGACTTCAGGGGCCACCTTGGTCTGAACATAATTACTGATTTCTTCATGGGATCCAGTGAGACAACATGTGGGAACAGTTGAAAGCTGCACCAGAGGAGGTTTATATAGCGATAAAAAGAATGACCCAGTGGAAAATGAACTAGATGTGCTTTTGGCAGTTAGCTGAACATGACCCAGTGTGTGCCCAGGTGCCCAAGAAGGCCAATGGCATCCTGGCTTGTATCAAAAATTATGTGGCCAGCAGGACCAGGGAAGTAATTTTCCCCTCATACTCAGCACTGGTGAGTCCTGTGATCAGTTTTGGGCTCTTCAGTTCAAGAAAGACATTGAGTACTAGATTTGGAAGGCAGCAAAGCTGAAGAGTCTAGAAAGTAAATTATATGACTAGGGGCTGAAAGAGCTGGTGTTGTTTAACCTAGAGAAGAGAAGACTCAGGTGAGACATTAGTACTCTCTACTATTGCCTGAAAGGAGCTTGTAGCCAGGTGGGGATTGGCCTCTTCTCCCAGGCAACAAGTGACAGGACAAGAGGATATGACCTCAAGTTGCACCACAGGTTTGGGTTGGACAGTAGGAAGTATTTCTTCCTGGAAGGGATGGTTGAGCATTGGGGCTGCCCAGGTGATGGAATCACTATCACTAAAGGTGTTCAAGAAATGACCAGGTATGGCATTTAGTGGTGTGGTCTAATTGAGAAAGTGGTGTTCAGTTGAAGGTTGGACTCAACGATTTCAGAGGTTTTTTCCAACCTAAATGGTTCTAGGATTGTGTAAGGATCTTTCTTATCTTGTGGTCCCATGAAAACAAACTTCTCGCACAATTATATATTTAATTTCTGTATGTGACATAAAATTTTAAAAACCCCCAAAACTTCAATTATCCTAGAAATGCATTATCTTAGCAATTATAGCATTGGCCTGAAATCAAATTCCCATTCTGCTGAATTCAATTCAGGAATGGCAATCTATATCGTCTAGGAATGCCCATCATTGAACAATTGAGTGTTCTACCTTGAGTACCTTTTTTCTCTCTTGTTGGAACTCTTCCACTATATGTAAATAATTAACCAACCATTGAAAGAGTGATGTGAACTCCCAGCTCTTATATCCTGGTTGAACCTCTAATTGCTGGCCTGGCTGCAGCCAACTCATGCCTATTTGCATTAGGTATTCTCTATTTGGAGAAAAATGTGCTTACAAAACATTTTTAACCTGAAACAGGGCAGTGAAGAAGAGGTCTACATTAAGAATCTAATCACCTCGGGCATCTAGAGCTTCCTACAGGATCAAAACCCTTTGCAAGATGCATGACAGCCCAAGGCCTTCCTATTAGGTAAGCAGTTGAATTTGAGATGCTTAAGGAGTTATAACACCACCAGACCTGAATAGCAACACAGCATTCCTGGCTGAGGACAGTAGTGCCAGGTAATGTTAAGGATCTAATTCAGATGATTTTACAGGAGTATCTTCACTGATATTAGGCAGATATTTTTGGCAAGGGAAGCTGCTGGGTAGAAAACAGATAATTATTCCAAACTCAATTTATATAATTGATTGATTGAAAAGGAACCTTGCAAATTAAAATAGGATTAAGAACCTTGAATTCCTGTATTGTTAACTAGATTTGTTACATCAAATGAGTACATTCAAGATTCTAGAATTTGCTCAAAGCAGTAGTGTGTATACCTAGACTGTAAATTCAAACTTTAAAGGTTTTTTTTCCTCATTTGTTTCAAACACCTAGAGAAGCTTTTCTCTTAAAAAGCTCTGCCTTTCCTCCTTTGCTGTTATGCATCTTACAGCATTGTCAGACATCAGACTAAAAACCATTGAGTAAATGGAAATACAAAGATTTTATTTGCTCGATTTAGCTGTCATTGATTTGTTGGGACTGTCTTCAACATACAGGTTTTAGAATTGTCTTATTTCCCTTTTACTTTTGTGACATTTTCAAGGTAATTTGCGATTCAAGTTTGGCACCCTATTTCATAGTCAACAGAAGCAAGTCAAATTATTTTGAAGGCCTACATTTTAAAGAAATGCTGTAAAGAAAGAAACCAATACAATTTTCTAAATCTTGTCAGTCACCTAAAAATGAATGCTGTAGAAATGAATAAATGGTGCAGAAAATTTCATGTTACTGTTGTATGGATATCTCCATCAAAGTATTTTATAGTAAAGTAGTTTGAATTTTGCATTTTCTGGTGATGTTTCATAAGTCCATTAATCTCAGAGTGACTCTACTCAGGAAGAAACAAAGCACTAGAGACACTGAATGGCCCTCAAATTCATCCTTTTTTGTCTGTCTAGTTTAGCTTTTACCTGTCTTCTCTTCACTCTTCTATTTAGTTTAATCTGCTTTGTGTAAGTGATGGAGGTCTGTCAAAACAGGATTTTGACAACGAGGAACACCAATATATCTTCCTTTTATACAGCTAAATCTTGAAATATCATTACAGAAATATTTGAGAAATCTAGTGTCTTTAAAATCTGAAATATATAGAGCATGAGGAGGCCAGGAAAGAAGATATCTTTAGTAGAAAGGAGTAGCAAGCATTAAAGAGAAAATAAAAACTACAACTTACAGGGGAAAATTGTTAAAAATACAAGTAAAGAGGAGCTTTTAGCAGAAATCATATAGCTATCAACATTACCATGTCAAGAAATACTTAGCATACAAAAACCTCTTCAACTCTTTGTGCTACCATTTTTAAAGGGCATCAGCTGAGAAAAACTGTAACAGGACCCGAGGTTCACTACAGATTTCATATAGTGTTACTCCTATGTGCAGTTCCTGAGCTGTTGTCTAGGAAGCAGCAGAATCCATATTTCAAATTGTGTTTATATAACAAAGATTGTATTACCTCCTGCAAAGGTCATCTGGGGCTGATTCTCATCTCAGACCAGTGGAAGTCAAAATTTTTCTTATCTGGAATTTACAACCGCACTGCTGTGAGGGGAAATCATGCCTCTTGTTTACATAATTGAATTGTTGGTTTGGGGTTTTTTCCCTTTATGCCTAAATATGATAGTTTTTCTTCATTTGCATTAGCTATGGTGAAGTAGATTTGAGTTGAAGTATGTGGGCGTCTTGTACAAGTCAGCATATACTCATTATTTTGAACATTTCACCAAGCGTGTAATGTGTGTTTACTTGAAGTGCACAGTGATTTTTTCCACTGCTCTGTTTTATTGGAATATCATCAAGTTATTTTAATTTTTTGTATGTGTGAATTTCTATCTCTGTCAGGCCAATATTGAACTGCTTCTTTTCCCCAAAAGTTTTAAAGAAAAATAAATTTTAAATATCTGTAACTATAGAACTTAAAGCTGTTAAGCAAATAACATAAACTTACTGCTGATGCATATTTGTTGTCAGTGGGGATCTTTATTTTTTAATGGTTTAATCCTGCAGTAATTAAAACATTAACTGTTTTTCCCAATAGCCATTATAAGAACTGCTTTTGCTACATAAATCTGTTGTGGTTCAGCCTGAAATGACAGCTTGTTACTGAAACTCTGTTCTATCCCTCTTGAATGCCCCTTTTCTATTTCAGTTTATGCCATTGCTGCTGCTTCTTGATTTTATTCTTCTTTCGTCTATCACATCTCAAAACAGCCCACAAAAATCATGGGAAATGAGAACTGGCAGAGACCCTGACAGGCCTCTTATGTGTCTTCCTTTTTCTCTTCTCATCGTGTGGACTCTACAGAAAGGACACAGATAGGGAGAATTTTAATTAATGTTTATTTGACTTGGATATTGAGTGATGAAAAAAGTTCTGCATTCTTCTTTTTTGCTCTGTGAATTTCACTTGTGAATACATGCTGTAAGAGAAAACTACTTTTTCTACCAAGGAAGAAAAAGTCATAGCCAAATAAAGCCAACAATGCAGTGTTCATCATGAGGCAGATAAAAAGTCAGGCTGAACAAATTTCTATTAATCAATTAACACTTGTTAAGAAATATTACGTACTCCACGATAGATTTGCTAAAATGGTTTTCATTATATATCAATTATCTGTAGACATGAAAATTCCTTCTGGAATCTAGTAGTACCTGATTTCAAGCATATCCAGAGCTTATTCTCATCCATTGCTCATCACTCATTCTTCCCTATGGACGCTTATGCCATTTTCTGGAATTTTTTTAAGTGCAAAGGAGAATGGTTCCTTTAAAAGCATCAAATGAGATGTTTCAAATTATCATAAACTATAATTTTTATAATGAGAATTGAGATACAATAATACATTCAGGCAAAAGGTCATGTGATGCTGATAGACTGTGAATGCACACAGGAATGTTTGGGTCTCTCCTCCTCTCCATCCTCCTCATCCATCTACACTCATCTGATATCTCCTAGATATCTGATCTGATATCTAGGGTCAGGACTAAACTCCTGGATAAGGAGATGTGAGGCAAGACAAGGAGACAAGGACTGAAACTCCTTATTTCTCCTAACATGAAAGGCAGGGAGTGGAAAGAAGTGCAAATAAAGTCTAGTGGAGCACAAAATAAGCATGAATACTGCAACACCGATACATTAATCAGTAGCAATAATTTTGGTAGAAGCTGACATCAGTCACATTATAGTCATTTATTGAAATGTGTGGTCCTATCATGGCATGGATATATTATGCCTCACTATTTCAAATCAATACGCAGCAAGCAAGTAAAGCAGAAAATCTGTTTAAAAACTCATATGTCCTGGATTGTAAGATTAAAATTCAGGTTTGACAACAATACAACAGATATGAGCAAGGATTTGTACTTTGGAAGCCCTGTAGGCCTGGTATGCATTATAAAGCCAAAATACTACCCTATTTCTATGAATGGGGCTGTGATTTACAAAATAGTTTATTCCTTGGTGGATTCTTGGTAAACAATTAATTTAATAAAATGTTTCATAATAACCATAGTCTAAAGAAAATTTTTTCCACGGACTAAGCTCTGAAATCCTGTTTCCTTTTGGGTAGTATTCCCACTATTTTCATTGGATCTACTCATCAAATTCTGATGCATCTGGTGCAAATGTGACAGAACAGAACTATATGAATGCCAAGGAAAAAAAAAATCTGCATGATTAGTGCAAAAGAGTGGAAAATTATATCAGACTTTTAATGAGCCTTGACCTTGCCACAGGATAATCAAGTACTGGAGGTGGTCATGACATACATCCGTTATGGCTGTCTTGCTATGAAGGAATATTTTCAAATCAGTCAAATACAATTATGTTTTATGGGTATATAAGTGCAATAAAAGGTCATCCCAAGCTTGTATCTTTCTCATTAACACTTTTATTCTGACTAATATCATATGTGACTGCTATTTGACCATTTCGGGTCAATGACTTAAACAACTTTTGAAATTTACATCTGAATATAACACCATTATTTCCTCATCTTTTATGTTCTTGCTGTGAATAATTTGCCAAGGCATTTCAAATATGAAGGAACCTTCATTTGCTAGAGTAGGTTTGCATTGCTTTGATTTATTTGAAGATTTAAATATACTAGTATGTGTTTAAATAAAATATTAGAGTGTTAATTTATACTTGAGGAAGCCTGCATTTGTGTTCATTGGACACTAATGTAATAGCACTGACCTAAACCTGAAAAATGTTTCCTTTTGGGATATTTACCATAGGCTTTTTTGTGTTAAAGAACCATTACTGAGTGTAATCACCTAAATAACCAAGGTACTGAAGTCTGCTAAAAAGCTGTATGAGTAATGCCTGTGTTGTTTGCAATGCGATCAGAAACTCTTCATGATCAATAACCCCAAAAGAAGGGTGTTTGGCTTGGAAATGGCCGCTGATGGGCTGCAGGTGCTCAAGAGCACTACATAAGATACAGGCTAGAGAAGCAAAGTCTGGTGGCTAGGCCAGAAGGAAAGCTGTAGAAAGATGGTGGCTTTAGGCCAGGAGACATAGGATCAAACAATGCAGCAGGCCTAAGGTGGACACTTGTCTGGAGAGAAAACCATAAACAAAAGCAAGGTATTTGAGGAAAATTTAGGGGTGGGTTTCTGGTGAGCAGAGCCAGACTGTTCTTAGGAGGTACTGGCTCTTACATACAACACTTTGTGCCTCCACTTGCAAGGGCTTTTATAGAGACAAGAAGTGCTTGTACTGCATTTTAGATACCCATGTGGACTCCCTGTAAGCATTCTCTGCCACAGTAACTTCACATAGTTGCCTAATGCCTCTCAACCTGCTGTGATCTATGCTACTGAATAATATATATTGTTTTTTGTAAGTTTTTAGCTTAGAGTGATATATCATAAGCCATTACATTGTTGCATAATTGTGATACATCTCAAATAGAAAGAAAGCTTTTCTGCATGGTATTGATAGTAGTGAGAAGTTTCTTTCAGGATCTCTATGAGAAAGGTTTGGCAACATCTTAATAAAAGAGAATGAAAAGAGGAATTATGATAAAGAGTAAGTCTTCTATCCTTTGAGATGCTAGAAACCTTGTTTTCATGCAGCACCAAACAGGTCCTGGGTAGATTTTCCCATGGCATTCCCATCCTCCAACCTCCTATGCTATGGTGCCTTTTATCTTGTGTAAAAATCCAACCCATGTATTGTCTCCTGATAGACTGGATGCTCTCTCTGAGAGAATACCAGTATTTCATGCTAATCTATGGACTCCTCACACCCTCAGTAAAAGGGTGGCTTGCTCAAGATTACTAAATCCTCAAACACAGTACCTTCCACAGATTTCCCAGTGGAATAATCAATTGCACAAGGCCAAGCACCAGGAGATCAATTCTTTGCAATGGATTTTTAATGTATTTAAGCTTTTTAATTATTTCCTGTGATGTTGCTTTCTGCAAAACTCAACAAACAAGGTATCCCAAATAATGGAATTATAGGTCATATATATTGTGCGGGTTGGTTTATATTGAAGCGACTTTTACTTTTTAGTGTAATCCAAGCTGCTTCACTAAAATTTGCTGTGAAATATTTAGTGCTTCTGTGATGATGGCATTGCATTTGGTAGGAAATTTTAAGTACCACACAAATTCAGTGAAGCTTTCTATCTTCAGCTAATGATGCAACATAAAAGCAAAATACTACCTGATCCATTTATATTTAAAGACATCAGTAAGATGTGTCACAGTGTTCAGATATTTCAATAACAGTTAGTTTCACATAAATGCCTTGAATGCAACATGTTAAGCATAAAAATGCTAGGTATGTTTGAAAATAAGGGAAAATCAGAATCTTATCTTGGTGAATCAAAGTTTAAAACAAAAAAACCCAAAACAAACAGTATAAAATATTTTGCTTCCAAACATCCTGTTTCCCAAGTACCTGATGACTTTGGTGAGTAACTGGATAGCCTTCTCTACTGTTGGTTGTTGACCTTTGAGTACATCCTCCCATTTCTAGGACATATATTTTAAAAATAATTGTCTCTGCATCTTGAATGTGTGCAAGTTGGGCGTAGGCAAAGCTCACAAGGCCCAGGTTTATCAATATCTCTGGTTTTTTTATAGTGGTTACGCACAAAATCTTTCAATCAGTGATAATTCCTGTGTTTGTTGATGTAAAGGTTAATTGATCTCTGCAAATGAGTCTTGGGTAACCTATGGAGTACTTCAGCTCCAGTCAGTACAGGACACGTGCAGCTGTCATATTCTGATCTTGCACTAAATGGCTCATCCACATTGGTTTCACATTTGTCTCAATTGGCCTTCCAAAGGAAAGTAAAAGCCAAACACCTCTGAGAAGAAGGATGGGTATGACATTGTCCTTGTTCCTATATTCTGTTCTTGCCCATGCCTCTTGGGATGAGAAATACTGAAAATGTTCATAGGAATACAATAGGAATGTCTAAAAAGCACCATGTGGTCATTGAAACAGCTGAACACCACTTTAATGAAATTGCACTTGCACTTCTTTGTGCAGTAGGAATGGTGCAGCTTTTTTGTGGGAACAAGTATTTGTGGTTTTGTACTGATGAAGTCCTCTTGGTCTTCAAAGACCATCTCTTTATCTTTGAAATTTTATTTCTGACATCAGAGGAATCAATCAGGCTGGGGTCTGATGGTTTCTTGGCTTTGGCTTCTTATTCCACTGTTATAGTAGCGTGTTCTGGTAGTTTGGATGCTGCTTCTTCTGAGAGTGTGGGACCAGAAAAAGCACTTGCTCAGGCAAGATTTGCTACTGCCTTGTTTAAAGTAAACTGCCTGGACAAAATTCTGTGCCATGTGTCTAGGATGACTGTGCTTAAGCAGGGAGGTTGGACCACATGACCCGCTGTGGTCCCTTCCAGCCTGACCTTTGTGATTCTCAGGTTCTGTGACAGGGTTTCCTTAGTGTGTTTCACTTGCTGTTCTCATAATTGAAATCTAATTTGTAACCTTTTGCTGAACATCTCAACAGAATGTCAGAAAAGTAGCTAATAATACTGATAGTGTAAATAGCTTGGAATTTACACAAGCTGAAAGAAAAAGATCTTCATCTTGCCTTTGCAGGAAGGCAGAAAAATTAAAAGCATACTCTTATTCATCCATGGTTCTGTTGGAATCCTGATGAGAGCAAAACCTCTAAAAATATAAGAAAAAGCTTTAGTATGGCTTAATAAGATAAAAATATTCTTCAAGACCCCAACACATGGTGAAATAAGGAAGGGTGCTGTCATCCTGTATGCGGTAGTTCTTCATTATATTCCATTGCTCTTTTTGTTACTTTTTTTCCAAGAGTATATTAAGAGGTAAATTAAGATGGTTGAGATTTGATGTGACCAACACCTTAGCAGCATGTGATTTTCTTTCTTTTTATTTCAGCCAACATTATGCCTTTTTGATGGATCTAAGGAGTTCTTAGGTGGTGGTCTCGCTTTTATATGACATGGGATCAATCCACCATACATGTTCTGGGGAGCTGTAGGGATGAAATATCATGGGAGTTTTGCAAGTAAGCAGGTATTGATGCCTAAGATAAGTTGCAGAAATGGATTATGTTTCCAAATATTGGATGGGAAAGACAGGTATATAAGGGCATCCTTGTCTCTTTCATCTCAGATGGGCAGGAGAGGAAGGAAGAGGGAAGAGACAGTGGCATTGTTAATTTACCAACAAAATTATGGGTTTCATAATTTAACTATTTTTTCATATAGCAGCTTGATCTTTGGTGGGTGACACCTTTAACAAGATAAATAAATCCAATATCACTGAAAAGGTTTTCAGAGGCATAGGATCTCAAAAGACCTGAGATCAGTTCTCTGTTTCATTAAGTAATTTATTTGGCAAGAAAACATCAGGGCAAGACTTTAACAGGAATAGCAATACATCATCTTTTACATCATTTGGAGAATGATGTCAGAAGCATACATGGTAATGGAGGGAGAGAGTGAGTCATCTACAAGGATTTGACAAAATCTATAAATGGCTTTGGATTTTTTTGATTTATTGTTTTCCTCTCCTAATCCCATTCTTCATCAATGAATGAGTTTTTCATAGGATAACAAGGAAATGAGATATGGGAAGGAGACAAAATATAAGGAATACAAGGCTGACTCATTAATTTTTAAGTTATAGTTTGACCTTCTTGACAACTGGTATTTTTTATTACAAAACAGGCAATTATTGCTAGAGCTTAGCTGGGCTTTGTGTCTGTTTATTCTCAGATCCTTTGAGAAACATATTTAACACAGAAGAACATATAGTCTTTGATTGCTTCTCTGGATGTTGCCCAGTGAATATATTTGTCAGTAGAACAGTTCTGACCACTGCTGCTTCACAAAGTGCTCTGTTATTTCTATAGAGATTTTCCTTTTCAGGGACCAAAGGAAACCTCATATATCCAGAAGACAGCAAAATAGATGGTATTTGATTCAGTTGAAATAAATGTATTTTTTTGTCCTATGCACAGTTAGGACCAGAAAGCTTATTCTTTTACTCCATTGTTTAGTCAAACATTTTGTTTGACCTTTCTTCATTTTTATTCTTTCTCCTACTGTTTGTTTTATTTTTAACCTCAGAAATTCCCCGAAGGACTCTCTTCTCTGTTAGCTATAACATAATGCCATCGGTGAGACTGAAAAGATTATTTTTTATACAACATGATATATTGTTGGCTTTCAAATACATTTCTCACCACCACTTTTCAATGAACCCTTCATAAATCCAGCTGAGGGCAGGCAAGATCCATGCAGCTCTGAGAGAAGGGATAAACATAATTTACTAAAGATTCATGAGCTGTTTTCTCACACTCTCCCAGCTATTATACATAAGTATAGTATACCTGATAGAATTACACTGAAAGTGAAATAATGTTTCTGTGGCAAATGAGTTTAAGAAAGATCACCACTAGTCTCAAAAGGAATAGAATCTCTTTCTCTTAATTTACCATAAAATATAAATTCATTTTAGCATATGAGTTTAAAATTAACTGTAATGACAATTTAATTTTTTGAAAGACAACATTGCACTTCTGCCTTGCACAATTTGTATGAGTTTACATACATTGTAAAACATTCTCTGCACACTAAAAACATGAAATGAATGCAAAGCAGATAAAATTTGAATAGAGCTGGAACAACACATTGTTCCACTGATTTTAGTAATTTAAATCTGCAAGTTTTTGCATCTGTATATCCGAGTTACTTTATTTTTTCCCCCTTCTCCATTGAATGCCTTGGCTTTTAGGCCACAGCAGAACAGCTCTAGAGGGACAGCAGCAGCAGTACTCACTTTCATAAGCATCCAGCTCTTGTTGCTCTCCTCATCCCTGCAAGGCAAACCATGCCCATGTCCGTGCTCTTGTGAGTGGTAACCAGGTGCACGAGAAAGGAGCATGTCTGTGCCCTTCCTCAGTTTGGACCTATCCTGCCTGACACTCTGCATCAAGAGATGTATATAACAGACCATCCAGCCAGGAAAGCTGCAGCGTCCCTGGAACTCAGGCAGTCTGGAGTAATTTTCTTTTTTTTCTCTGTTATAGAGAATAAAGACAGGCGACAATTTGCCAAAGTTATTCCCCTGTTTTGCCATTAATCCTGCTGTGTTGCTCTAGTACTGAGGACAAAGAAATTTCCCACGCTTGTTTGCTTGAAAATCCATATTTAAAATGGAGAAGCAAAAATGTTTTTGTTGTCATATATTTCTTAGTTAAACTACTCAAAATCATTAAAAACCTTTCCATATGCAATTCAGAATTGCTGCATCATATATAATCTTAAAATGAATGTTCTAAAAATCAAGAATGTTAATGCAGTTTATGCCTAGGGCAAGTCTTCGCCTTGTCTATCCCCTGCCTCCCCAGGAAAGCTCAAACATATATTTTCTAAAGCTGAGAAAGAATTTAACTATCAGAAGCCCATTTTTCCATCTTTATTTGCATTGGCCAAGCTACTCAGAGAGAAAAAAAGCATACATATCTCATCACATCTTCTCACCGAGCCATGAATTCTTCAATGCAAGGGGCTACTCCACTCTTAAGTGATTTTTAATAGTTGAAATACATTGTGGACAAGAAATACCTTGAACATTGTATTAGAAAATTGATCTCAAAGCTGTTTATAAAAATGAAGAAATCATCCTCTTCTTACTTTTGAGTTTGTCACCAAATACATGACTCTGTCCACTGTTTCTTACCATTACCTTTCCTTGCAATGTGCATTTCAAATGAATCAGAGTTCAAGTAGAAATTGAGGAATTATATTGAAACAAATCAATCTGGATGACAAGTAGGTAAATCTTGATGAGAGCATATTTACGGATTTAAAACTATATTATTTATGCGAAGGTTGGGCCAGGAACAGTGTTCTATGAAATTGTGATCTCAGCATAACATAAAGCAAACAAGCCTTTTCAAGTGGATTAAGAGTACTCAAGTGGTCTGAGCAGAGAGCTATAACAAATATTGACTACCAAACCAAAGAGAGGAATGTAGCGAGCTGCATTAGACAGGTTCATCCCTGTCTATATTTATTTTATGTATCCCTGGCAATTGAAAATAATAAAGAAATGTGGCTTTATAAATAGGGAGACAAGAATATTAGCCTTGCTAAATGGCTGCTGAAGAGCTCTGCTGTAACTTTATATCCTAGAGTGGAAAAGATTTCTTTCCTTCTCTTCTGTCCCCCGAGGAACCCTCTGCCCTGCTTTCTTATTCCAGTGCTCAGCCCTGTGACTCAGGCTGTGCTGCAAGATAACTCCTTGACCCCACAAGGCTAGATAATACTCCTTATATATGCTGCACTGTTTCAGTCCTCCTAACATGAAATGATAGCTCCTAAGGGGATAAAGGGTGTTGTTATCAAGTTAAGTTTCTTTAACAAGCCAATGGTCCAATCCAATATAAAAATCAATTTTTCAGAGCTTCACAATGAAGAAGCATAATGCATTTTTATTGGATCTAGCCCTGAGCTATCTTGTCAAAAGTTAGCAAAATATTGTTCAAAACCTCTTATCAAATCAGGGGCTTCTAAGCTTAGCTTGTTTCCCCAAACATAGAGAAACCTAAAGCATCATAAATTTGTAAAGGAATGAAAAAAGTGAGTTGTGGTAGGTGACAGAAATTGGTTAGGCTTTATCTAAGTTGTCAGCTTTCTGGAAGGGATAACTTAATATGTTTGAGGTTGGTTATTTTTGTTTTAAAGTTAGTTGAAAACTCTGGTTCAGTGACAGAGATGGACACAAACATACTGGAAACTAATAGTACACAAATGACTTTGTGATTTTCAAAAATGAGGACAGTTTCCCCAGACAAAAGAGTTCTAGGTCACTAATTACTATAGAGCGGCACTATTTCCCTTCTTTCTTTTCAGAATACTCCACAAAAGAAACATCTGAATTTTAGTAAATATTTATGCTGAAGGGAAGGGGTAAAGTATTTTTTAATAATTTAGCTTGGAGATAGTTTAATAATATTTATTATAATACTTATCAGTCATTGTATAATTTTAACATCATCCTAATCAGGAAGGGAAAACAAGCTAAAGCCACACTACCAAACCTCCTTCATTCATTATTATTATATTGTAAATTAGTTATTTGATCATGATCTACATTTTAGACATCCATCTCCCTTTTGTATTTGGATAAAGATCAAGTAACACTTAATTGCCATTCAAAGCATAGGTTTTTTTCCAGTGAATTCTGCCAATTATTTTTATACCAATCCTTTTGCAAGAATATGCATTAAATGACCATCACTGAAACATAGATTAAAAGCAGTGATGGACCTGCAGGACTCTTAAATGTCCTGAGTTTCCTGTGTTTGTCTTTCTAACAGTAACAATCTTATCCCCATTTTGATTTTTTTTTCATCAGATAATTGGTCATTGAAATGGTGACATAACTTAAAATTTGGGAGTTTAATGGACCCAACAAGATGATTTTCCCTGGAGAACAGAGAGATACACTGGGCTGAATTAGATACATACAAAGAGATTCAACCAGAGAATGGAGCAAAACCCAGGTGCAAATTTATTTCAAACAATTTTGTTTTTCCTCAAGCCAGAGAGGCTTAAATCATTACTCTGATCTTCTGTTGAACTCAAAGAGAAGGAGCTGAAATTACTTAAGCACTGTCTAATTCTGAGAACTATAAGAAGAAATTACTGATTTGAATGCTACAGACATCCAGAAGAGACACTAAAGTGAAATCCCTCACAGACTTTTCTTCCATAGTAGGATTTTTAGAATTACCTTAGCTTAGTTCAGATTAGGCTTTTACATGCACAGTTGTTGTCTTCACCAGCTGGGAAAAAAAGAATATATTATTTGGTGGATATTTTCTGCCAAGTTTGACTTATTAATCCAAAAATTACTTCTCCCTGAGGTATTTTCTATATTCCTTATTCATTGGGACATATTATCCTAAGGTTTTCTTCAATTAATAATTTTCAGCAATTAAGGCATAGCTGTAGCTATGAGGCACTCCACTGTCACTGGAACCATTTCAGAAAACCTGATATGCCATCCCATAAACATAACTGGGTAATCAGAGCTGGAGAACCAAATCTGCATCGTTTTAGTTGCAAATCTATTATGAATTTTACAATGGTGCTGATTTTGGCTGAATAATTTCTTTCAAAGTTTCATATAAATATATCTTGTCTTTATTTCCATTCTAGAGCAGCAAACACTACATTTTATCTCAGTCCTCATTCTTTTCTTCCCAGATGTATCTTAGGTTTCAGAAATTGCGCCTTTCTCCCTTTTTTTCTTTTTTTAGTGTGAGGTCCCTCAACCTGTCATTCAAACACGAAATCTGATTACCTTCAGTGAGATTCCATATGAGAGCTTTAAATCCTGGGCAAGTTTTGACCAAATGTTTGAGGTATATTTTCCCACAGAGATGTCTATTTGTGGAGATATAGAAAATACAAATCTTTAAGTAAAGGCTTTTCAGTCCTTCCTTGTTAGAAAATGTATTAATTGTATGTTAGAAAATGTATTGTTTGTTTTTATTGACTACAAATAACTAATTTTTTTAAAAGTCATTAATTCCATCTAAATCCTTCAAGAGAACATTAGGTATTTGAAATTGTAAATTTTATAAAAGTATTTCTGCACTTGCAGAAAGGTCAGTAATCTGGATTCTTCATCTGGACTTTCTGAAAGAGTTTTAGATCTCCACATGTTTCTGCTTTTAGAAATCATGATTACTTGCTCACCCTGTGAGGACCATTAGCTTTTCATGGTTATGTATTCTCCCATTTATGTGCAGTGTTTTTCCCACATTCTGCAGTTTACTGATAAATGAACTTTTGTACTGTCATAGCAAACTTACTAAAACAACTTGGAGTTCTTGTAAGCAATGCCAAAGTAAGATGCAATCATATACGTGCATGAAAAACATTAAAAAATAACTTCTGCTTTTTTTTTTTTTTCTGGGAGAGGGGCAGGTTTGTGCAACCAGATATGTTTTAAATTACTAACTGGTTCAAATGAGAAAAGATGGTTTCAGGAAAAGATGACAATTTCCTGCCTGGATTTTAGATACCCCTTACATCAATGAGCTGACAGTCATAAATACATATTAATTTGGCTCATACTGGCCCATACCCAAATGCCATTCTTCACCAGAGAAGAGGCATGAAGAAATGTTAGATTTTTTAGTTTCTCATATTGAGCATATGTTTGAATGTTTTTGGATTAGCACCAGTGCCTGCTTAAGTCCCAAAGAGAGAAATTATGGTGTGTGTATCAAACATTCTCAAAGCAGTGATTTCCCAGTTTCTCCAGAGCAGATAACCTAGCATTTCTAATATGATTTATCTTCTCAAAAATACAGACTATCCAGGAAAACAGAATGTTTTCTCACATGCATGATCATCCAGTAGAGGAACATAAAATCCTATTTTTAATTGGACAAACACTTGTCCCCTTAATATCATTCAGTAGTAAAAATTGCGTTTGAATTACGCAAAGCAAGTTTCAATGATCTATTGCTAGGCAAGAGTCAAGAGTTTGAAAATAATGACCATTGGGGACTGGAACTAGATCATCTCTACGGTCTCTTCCAACCCAAATCATTCTATGATTCTGTTTTTCAGGGCATTAAGAAATCTGTAACTTTACTCATTAGTACTACCTCTCAGCAGAATATAGGAACTGTTACTCAACCATAAACCTTCCTCTACATATTGTTCTAGCTTAAATATATGTATTTTCTAGAACTTGTACAGTTTGATTCATTTTGAGTGCTGTTTTGATATGATGAAGCTCAGAGCAAAGAGAAGATGTGCTATCCTTTCCCAGACTAGGATATATAGGTGGTTATTTCCTGAAGAGGTAAAAATTTGCAGCCCTAAAACCACATTGCGATTTTCACAGGCATACTGCTGCCTTTGGATGCAATCACTCACCATCAGAAAATTTCTGTGTAGGGTCAGCAATGCTTTATTCAGTGAAGAGCTGTTGACTGGGAAAATTATGGAAGATATCTAGGCTAAGAAGGAGTTAGAGAGGAAAAACCCTGGAGAGAAAGTATATGGAGAGAAAAAAAAATCAGTAATTTTACTTTTACCTGCTTTTAGATTTATTTGTTGACACTCTGCCAGCAGATTCCAGTAATTAAGAAATATTATTTCTTTGCACTTTGTGAAGCTAGATCTTTTAACTGTTAAAATAGGATCCAAATATTTTTAATAACCTACCACTGAGTAATTTGATGTTCAGTTTTGGTTAGCTCTAGAAAGCATAATATTGTCTATTTTCATGTTCTGTAAAAGATTCAAAAAATGGCAGGATCAATTAGTTTTGATTTCCATACCAATCAGTCCAGATGGTACCCATTATTTGCTGAAGATGGATGCAAATTGAATTTTTCAAAACCATAATTCACAGTTTTTAAAAGGTACAGATAGAAGGTAAAAAATACAGAATTTTTTTTGCACAATAATCAGAGTTGAGCCCCAGTCTAAGCTCATCTTTCTCCAGACTTGGAAACAACTTGGAAAAGCACAATGTACAATTTCAGGAAAAGAGAAAAACAGGCTATGTTGCATTCTTTTCAGGGGAGTTGGAAAAATGTTTGCTTAGATAATGCCCTAAGAGGTTTACATGGTATCTTATTCAAAGATACTAGAAATTATGTTTGCATAATTACAAACACTTTACAAACTCTTTGTTACTTCTCTGTGCATAAGCCATTAGTAGCACTTCAAACACATTTTCAGCTGAACACAATCTACAGTCTATTTTATATCAGAGCAAAACACTTAGAAAAAACTGTTTATAGACAATCTTAATTTAGGAGGCAGTGCAAGCTTTTTGTGGAGAGCCCCCTACAAACAACTATACTCATATAATTTATGTGAACAGCAATTCATAATAATCCTTCGCACTTTTAAATAAAAATTTAAGCAATTCTGACTCCTCAAAGCTTGGAACATCTGAGTCTTATGTATCTCTTCCTTATATCATGTAATGTATCTTGGGTCCATCAATAATGCCGATTTCAGCCTGCATATGATGCATAAGGTTGTAAGCATCAGTTTGATCCAGGACGACTGTTGCAATATTTATTGCACTTACTACCATTCCCCTTGAGTAATAAGAATATCAAAAAGATTTATACATTTATGCATGTACACAAACTTTATATAGATGCATAGTACATATTTACATATATTACCTTGTTATAAAAATATTTTTATATATATCTATATATATATATATATATATATGTATGTGTGTGTATATACAGCATTTTAAAAGGTACAACTTCATCCTTTGTCTTAAAAAGCCAGTTGAAGGTAATATCTTTAGCTTTATGAGTCAACTGGAAGTTTTGGTTTAAAATATGTGCAGGAATTGTGCAGTTATTCCTGACTACATAGTGGAAGCAATCAACTGTCTAAGAATGTGACCTGTTAAATCCAAATTAGCAAGATGATACTTAGATGGAGACAGATATCAATCATTATTATCTGTATCTTTTTTTATCTGTTTTAGAAACTATTGAAGCATTAAACATTACTTCCACATAACTCAAGAGGGAGTTTGAAAGATCCTCAGCTATCTTTTAGTAGACCAAAGAAATGGGAATTTCAAAGGCTAGAAATGCAGTTAGAACTAGGCTTTGTTGTAATATTTGGCTTCTCAAAGTTTATCCTTGAAGGCCCATTAGCTATCAGACATTTATTCCGCTTTCACTAACATGTGCTTTTCCAGTTCCATGATTTTTCTTTAAGATTTTTAACCTGATTGCCAGCAAAAACGAGAATTGTATGATTCCACTGTCAGCCTCTTTCTTCCCTCTTTGATAACATTTGAATTCACTGACTAATTGCAATCCAATTTTGACCGGTGGAAAAACTTTCAAAAATAATTAAGTTTTTCAATGCTTTGTAGAAAGAAGCAGCTGAGGAGGGGAGGGAAAGCTGTGAGTGAGTGCCTGGATGAAGGGAATGGCAACCATGAGTGTGTAGATACTGAGGCATTGGCAAACACACAACAGTGAGAGATACAAGTGTCTCCACTGCTGGAAAACCTTCAACAGGATCTTGTACCTTCTTATGCACCAGAATCGTTGCAAAACTGCAAGTAGGAAATTAAGCTTCTTGTGTTTTTAGTACTCATGGAAGGAGGCTGAGCCATCTACCTCTTACTATTAGAAGCATTTTTGGAACCTGATGCAGTCCTGATTTTTTATATTTTTTTCTGAAAAATCAACACCCACTTCTTATTATGCTCTGAGAAGATTTACATTTGGAGTCTCCTGCTTAGAGAAGCTGTGAAGTAAATGAGATTAAGTAGAACAATTAATTGAGTTCTTCAGAAACTGTCAGACCTGAGGCCTAATAAGCACCTTGCAATGTCAGTAGAGGTAATTGGCCCACAGCTGCTGAAGAGGCAGCTGAGTTTTAGGCAGAAGAAGAAAAATAGAAAAATTATATTCATAAAAATAATAAAAAATATAAATATCTTGAGCATGAACTACTGCATCAATGTCATGCCATTCAGTACCCATGCTTGGAAAATACTTGATGAAAGAGCTTCTTAGCAAAATAAAAATAAAGGCTTATATGGAAAGGATAAATAATATGAAAAATATGCGGCTGTGTGTAGAGAAGATAGAAATTACCTTGTTTGGCAAAAAATTTACTTGTCTCTAACCATTATATCTTAATCAAGGTAGCAATGAGGTCCATGCCAATTCTAATTTAATACTATTGAATTAGGGACATCATTAAAATAGTAACTCATTTGAAGCATAATTACCCAGAAAAATACCAGAGAACTGTGAAACAATAAGCATTAAAAATCCCTGTCTCCTATGACAGCTCTGCTGTAGCTGATGCCTGTAGAGCTCAGAGGTGACCAGGAGCAGAGCAGCCTGCAGCTATCAGTGGCTATCAATTTATGCACCACAGGGGGAGAAGTCGTTCCAGCTCCCATCTGAACCTCCCTTAAAGGACTTTCATTCTCCAAGACAATTTATTTGCCACATTTTTGGTGGATTCCTCTTTGATGCAAATAATTTTAAGTACAAAGGTAAAAATTGTCCTATCCTGTAACTTTTATAGTGCCCTTGTATTTTGTTATTTAGTTCCTAAACCTTGTTTCCTTCATGGTTTGGTGGTGGGTTTTTTTGTTTTTGTTATTTTGGGGTGGTTTTTTTGGTTGTTGTTTTTTGGGTGTTTTTTTTTTTTTTTTTTTTTTGCATTAGGAAACAACATTTTACTTGAAAGCTAATGGATACTCAGGGTAATGAATGTTCTTCATATTTTTCTTATGCAAACCGGAGCCAGGAGAATGCTTCCAATAAATCAACTGCCTTTGCAGCAGACATGAACAGGATTTGCATGCCAGCACATTTCTGGTTTAAAATCAGTCAAGCTGTGCCCTAGAGCTGCAGAGGTTTCTCAGGCTGAGCTGTATGGACTGCAGCCTCACTTAGATCACAGCAGATGTTCCTGAGTACGGGCACACTCCCACAGCAGCTGGAGCACAACCACAGCTTGTGGGCCTCTTCTTCAAAAAGGGTCTTTGGAGAGCCACTGCAATTATGATCCATATAGTGCCTCCCTACAGGAGAGGTTTCTTGGCTTGACTTGGTTTAAACAGAGGTGAATCGATGTGTTGAGATACATAGTTATGGCACAGTGAATTACATAACACTTTCTACCTCCAGTAAATTTATATTCTGGTCATGGGCTGGTAGAGATGACACATTATCTCCCAGCTTTTATTATGATATTCCCTCTTCCAGCTTCCTAGCTAGCTGTAGGAGAGAGGTTTGGGCTGAGGACAACTGGAGCAGGCAGCAGTTGAAGCTTCCCCAGTGAATTATAGAAGTGTCTTTATTGCTGATGTGCCTCATTGTCACTTCTGCATTGTTTTGAGGTGTGAGAAGCAGTCCTGAGGTTCATGCATTGAGGAATCCTCTCCCCACCACGTGTCTCTGTGTACTCTTCTTTCTATATGCTCTTTGCACATCAACTGTACCAGCACTCCATATTTTATTATTCAAAAGGACTAATGGTCATATGTATATATGCAACCAAATTTATTACAACACAGCTGAGATTTTATCTTCTCTATGATGAGCTCATGTCTTAGAATGTAGAGAGGAAATGTGATACAAACTTTAAATTGGTCTTAAAAGTACAATATAATGCTAAATGTATAACTTACCATAAATATTTTACAGCACAGCCATGTGAGTTCACAGTATTCCCATTATAACTCTTAATGTATTCACTTCCTGTATGAGGCACTTCTATACATGAACCCTCTTAATTGTGAGTTCACAGATGAGTGGAATTAATTTTATCCTCACATATTACAGTTTTCACATAAATATTTTCTCCCACTTGTACAACATGTCCTTGAATACTGCTGAAGAAGAGAACATTTGAAAATGTGACTTTCACCTCTACTTTATCAGGATTTATAAGCAAATATTAATATGGATATTAGTGCATGATCTGCAGTGAGTTCATTTTCATAACTAACCATATTAGAAAGTTTAAGTGAATGGAACCTGTAAAAATGACAACCTATTCCACAGTTTTGTATTGTAAAAATTACCTTTAATATGTTATAAAAGCTCTTCATGATATTTTTGACCTGATCACTTTCAAAGCAATGCTCTGTAGAAACAATAGCATGGATCTGATTCATTAGAACAGGAAACCAAAAAAAGAAAATATTGCTGCCTTTTAAATCCTGGAGTCATAGAATGGTATGGGTTGCAACTTTTAAAGGTCATCTAGTCCAACCCTCCTGCAATAAGCAGGAACGTCTCCAATTAAATGGGGTTGCTCAGAGTCCTGTCCAAACTTACCATCAATCTTTCCAGCTATCAGGAGTCTACTACATCTCTGGGCAACCTGGTCCAGACTCCACCCCCACTGTAAAAATTTCCTTCTTACATCTAATTTAAATCTATGCTTTTTAAAATTTAAAATCATTACTCAATGTCCTACCCCAAAAGGGCCTGTTAAAAAGTCTGCCCACACCTTTATTATAAGCTCCATTTCAGTATTGAAAGACCAGTAGATGATCTCAAAATAATGTGCAAATGAAACGAAGGGTACAGTCAGACTTCTGAATTATACTGCGGTTTTTATAGTCTTTTACAAGCTATTCCACAGCATTTTAGCATGAATAGGTGTTAAACAAATGTTTAACTGCCTCATCAAAGCAACAATAAAATTATGCTAAATTGTGACCATAATTCACTATGTACTTTTTAAGAGAAGGATCAATCAGCCCAGCAAACTGAATGTGCCAACTGGTTTAACAGCTACACATCCATGTGGCCAAGGCAATAACTGCAATATAAAATGAACGTCTAATAGAACAATATAATTAGTTTTCAGTCTGCAGCTATAACAATTTTTTTCCCCATTAAGCAAAAAGAAAGAAAAGGGGTTTATATTCTGATGAACTGTTTTATAATACTATTTTCAAATATCAGAGTTATCACAATGTCTGAATGGTATTACAATGGATAGGCACCTGGTAGACTCATTAATTTTTGGTTCAAAATTGATAAATGCATGTTATCTGGTAAGTGGGAAAGGGTCAAGCACAATATGGTCTGCTTAGAAGAGTAGGTTTCCTTTCCATTCCCTACAGGCTGCAAATAAAACTGACATAAACTGTGGTACTGAACAGCTCACAGCTTCAAAGGTCAGAAAATTGGGAGCATTCTCTGCAAACTTCAGAATTTGTGTTCTCCACTGTCAGACTGAGTCTCACCTTTAAAGGACTGAAAGAGCCCTGTCTCTCAAAAATAGTAAGACCCCTAATGCCCAAACACCTTCAATCATTACCAGAGTTAATGGAGCAAATATTTGCTCATGGATGTAATCTACCACTGATGTAGGATTGCTTCTGCTATATACTCTCAGATGAAGGTTAATCATATTGTAGTAGACACATGTGGGTAGAATGAGAGCGAACAGGTTTCAAAGGGTGCATGTCAGTGTGGGAAAGTCAGAGAAGTACATGCAAACTTTCTGCAAAGATATTTGATATGCACCTTCACTGGATTTACCTCCTAAGTGGTTTTCCCCATGACAAGTGAAGTTGATATTTTGACCAGAACCTTTTCAAAGACTTTATTTGCTTTGCTTGAAATCCATATATTTGTTTTACGAAGGGCAATCTCTTTAGCTGTCTGTATAAATTCTATGGAGAACTTAACTCTGCATTATATACAACCCAATAAAATTTGGTTTTGGCCACCAAAAGTATTTTAGGTATCAACTCAATTGGAGGTTAGTACACTGCCACTGACTTCCTTGCTATCAGAGCTAATGCATTTCAACCCTGTCAGAGACAATGCCCATCAGAAACACTTGCTTCACTTTGGGATTTTCAGGTGCCCAGTCTCTTTAAATAGGATCAATGCCATGCTTAGTGCAGGTTGGGAAAGGGTGGTTTGCTGCCTTATTGCTGACTCTGTTTATCCTCCTTGTAGAACTTCTATGTAGTAATTCCATAAGAAGGGCAAAGTTCACTTACAGCTAAAACATGAGGACTTTTGTACATAATATGGTGTACCAAAAAATTTAATTTGATCAATACAAACATCAGAAGAGAAAATTATCTTCTCTCACTTCACTGTTCAGTGACAAAGAGTAAGATAACACTAAGATCATGTTATCACTAGCTGGTCTTATTTAAAGAATCACCTTGCTTATTGGAATTCTCATCAGATAAAGGCCAGTTTATTTGTTGAGGAATGTTGCTTTTGAAGTAAGGAACAATATTGCATTATTTGCATTCAAACAGCAGAGCAATTTTCTTTCACATTAGCATAACCTTTTTTAAAACAGAAAACTATAATAGTTCATTACTATACTACAGCAGCTTGAGGAATTATGGCTCCCATTGTGTTTCATACACTAAGCTGTTAGGGATGGCTAATTTTTTCAGAAGTGAATTTAGGTTCTTGATTTTTTTATTGATGCTTTGAAGTTAGAATATAGCTTTCTTCAAAATAGGATTTCATTTTTTGTTTGTGATCCTCTGAGCAGTGATAGCATAGCCTTTATTTTTTCTAGATAGAATCATAACTATCCAATTTAATTTTTCCCGTTCTGTGAAAGGCTGAGAATTTGCAAAATGCATTTCTCTCACTGAAAACAATTGCTTTGTAAAAATGGTCTTCAGTGGGGATTCAGGTAGCTGATAAAACAAAATGGATTAGTAAATCAAAGGAAAATATGACTTGAAGTGAAAAGGGTACAATTTTCTTCCTATTTAACATAGGAGTCACTGAAAAGGGGCACTTGCATCTTCATGCAACATTTTGAATATGAGACCAGTACTGTGATAGTTTCTTAAGGGTAAAAATGAAATAATTGAAGACCTGAAGTGAAGGGTGCAAGCCTTAGTCTGGGGAAGGACAAAGAGCCTGAAAAGAGAAATCCACATTATATGATTACATCCTGTCACAGCAACCATTCCAACTGGAAAGCAATATAGTCTAACAGATTAGGTCTGAGGCATGGAGTAAGAAAACCTGTTTTCTATTCTTGGCACTGCTGATGACTAATGGAGTGACCCTAGAGAGTCAATTCAAGTCACTGTTTCTCTCTTTTCAGGACTGGATTTGAAGGTTCTGGGGAGGGATTGCCTTTTTCCGTAGGGCCTGTATAGTGACAAAAATCTGGGTCTTCCAAAACTGTGATGGCATGAATATTCTTAGAGAAATGCTTTGCTTAAACTTGAGGTGACCTGAACCAGATATTTCTGGAGCATCAAAAACAGTATGAAGAAATCTCTTTCTTTGTTTCACTGTGTGTTCTTATAAGATGTTATTCTTGACTTCATGCAGAGGAGCAGAAATTCAGTCTTTAAAATATCTCTGTAAAGGCTGCCTTCCAGTATTTCTCTGCAATTTTGAACTCCAGAATATTTCAATCATCCAGACTTTTAAGTCTTTAATTACACATTGTCATTGAAGTAAACTTTTGAACCTAAGAGAGATATTTTAAAGAAATGGAAGTAACTTTAATGCGCAATATTCCTGTGCTGAATTCTCAGCATTTTTATGATTTTTCAGATTGTTAAACACTGACTTCAAAAACTATTTCTTCAAAGACTTGTCTATCTTCAGAAATAATGAGAGGCCTTTTTCACTTTAGAAACTTTCCCTCTCCAACTACAAGCACACACAAAATTTAACTTAAAACAGTGTAAGGGTCTGGCTGCCTGAAGTTTGCAAGAGATTTAAGCATGTCAGGAAAAAAAGTGATCCTTATCTCATTTGATAGCATTGTTATTGCTCTGTAAGTAGCTGGCACAGTCTCTTGTAGTTGAATCCCCAAACAGAGAACGGGGAAAAAAAAAAAACCTTTAATCATTTTGAAGTTAAGGTTAGTCATACATGGCAGTGAATTCAGGGTAAGAGGGCTACCATTACTAAAACCAGTTGTTTTTAAAGGTAAACAAATTAAATTTCTTTGAAACCTATATATTTGCATCTTGTCAATTGTGGGGGGAAAACCCAAAAGTTGCTACATTTCTGTTTTTCTAGATTTTAACAGTTACACAAGGCTATAAAATCTCACTAGTAGTGTGTTAGAGCTGATCTCAATCCTTGAAAAATTCAGGAGATTTACTAAGATTCTCCCTGGAATCTTATGTTATTGCTCAGGGATCTGATAGTCCACAATCCTTACACAACCTTTGAAAGGCTCTTTGGGATCTTCTTAAGCATCCACCCCCTCCTGATATCCATTAGCTCATGATGTCACACCCCTGCTTAGTCAGGAGTTCTATCAACACATCTTTTCTTCACCCTTAAAAGTCTTCCTAATTTTACTATATTCCATCTCTATCTGAGGTGATTTGTTGGGGATGTTCAGGTATTCAGTGATTAAAATCACTTTTTAAAGTAGTCAAACAGTACCTCTTCTTTGTGCATTTCAAAATGGCCATTTGAGAAACTAAAATAAAAGGACTCTACTATCTACAATCAATTTTAAGACCATGGTGATAATTATGCCAGGCCTATCTAAATATATGAAAATATGACAATATTTTCCCAGACATTTTTTCATATGTCTTCTCAAATGTTTTCTTCATTTGTAATCAATGGTTATATATGCAATCCATGGGATATATGCAGGAGAATCAATGAAATTTAAAGTGTGATTCATTCTATCAGATATTTAATTTTACTCATGGAAGGATGAACTGTTATTCTAGAGTCCGCAACTTGCTTCAATTTTAGTGGGAATCCAAGAGTTCCAATGAAGTCCCGGATTCATTGATTTTAAATGGAATTCATACTTGTATTATTCCCATCTTAGCCCCTGCTGTCCTAGAAGCCTACTGGGCGGTGTTCAATTTTGGGAGTACCCACTGTTTCCTCAGTAGCAGTCTCGGATGTTCTGGCACTCCCAGAACTTTCAGGGAGATCCACATAAAACAAGAACTCCCTAAATAAAATATTTCCAGACAAACTGATTGTGCTGGTTTAGTCTGGGATAGAGTTAAATTTCTTCACAGGGGCTGGTATTGGGCTGGGTTTTGGATTTGTACTGAACACAGGGTTGTTAATACTGGGATGTTTTTATAATTGCAGTTCTTGCGCAGAGCTGAGACCTTCTGTGCTTTTCATACTGCCACTCTGGCGAGGAAGTTGGGGATGTATGGGAGGTTGGGAGGAGACATAGCCAGGACAGGTGACCCATACTGACCAAAGGGATATCCCAGACCATGTGAGATCATGCTCAGTATTTAAACTGGGGGGAAAGAGGAGGAAGAAGAGTGTACAGAGTGATGGTGTTTGTCTTCCAAAGCCACCATCACGTGTGTTGGAGCCCTGCTCTCCTGGAGATGGCTGAACACCTGCCTGCCCATAGGGAACCCTGAATTAATTCCTTGTTTTGCTTTGCTTGCATGTGCAGTTTTTGCATCCCCTAATAAACTGTCTTTATTTCAACCCATGAGTTTTCCAGCTTTTACCTTTCCAGTTCTTTCCCTGATCCTTCCGGTGGGAGAATGAATAAGTGGCTGCATGGGGCTCGGTTGCTGGATGGGGTTAAACCACAGAGTAATATATATCTATTATCCAGTAGAATGAATTAAATTTGGATTTTCCACTGGTAGACTTCAGAACCATCTTATACTTTGAATTCACCCCTGAGAAAAGGTCTTTGTGTCTTAATGATATTTCAAATATCAAGACTGTAGTGCAAACATTTTTGATTCATAGTAATTTAAAGGTATTATCAAAAGTATTAATTTAACAATTTTATTCAAATATTTAATCTTTACCACATGCACTGAAGCTTGAACCTAAGAATGCTTTAAATTAAATGTTCTTCCAGACTGTCATGTTTTGCTTCAGAATAAAAATAAAACTTTTTCATCTATAGTAGACATCTCTAAATTTACACTGCCGTGATCTCAGAATCACTTTTAAACTGCAGTCAAACCAAGTGCAAAGATCCTAATACAAATCATGCTTTTATTTGTTTCTTACAACAAAAAAGTACAAAGGCATCCATTCTTTTCTTTCTCCCTCTCACATAATCAGCCGTATATAAGACTGACTAGATTCTGTGCTCTTTAACTCATTTCTGCCAGTACTTAACAGCTTCTCCTTTTGGAGAAGAACAGCTGTAGAGAGTAAGCAAATTTAGTAGTTTGGTCCTTCAAATGAAATAAAGCAAATTTCTTCATGCAGGGGTACAGAATAGATGACATTGCATGTTTTCCCATCTAGTGACTTATAAAGAAAATTCTTTTTGTTTTATAAGCAAGAATTGATTAACATATTTATCTTGATTTCCAAATGCGTGCAGGTTAGAGAGATCTGAAATAAAAGCAAAGTAATTGGCATTTGATGGTTCCTAAAATATTTATAAATATCTTGTTTATTTGCAATGTTTGCCCAGGTTTTTATTCTCTGATTTTGTGGCTGCATTTCAGCTTCATGAACTTTCAGATACAGCTTTGACAGATGTACCAGTACACTAGAAATACAGCTGTGTGGCATATAATTTTTCAAAATAATTTTTTTCTAGCTGAATATCCTTTTATTCCCTTGAAAAACCTTTACTATGTAAATAAATGGTGTGTTATTAGAAAGAAAATGTTATGTTTTGGTTTGGAGTTTTGTTTTTGTTTCGTGTTTGTCATACTGTGCCCAAGATGCTCTTTTTTGCCTATGTTCTACTTATATTTTCACAAGAAGGCTTTTGACAGAACCATTTATAATTGTAGGGGGAGAACTAAACAAAACAGATATACCTCTGCAGATCTGTTAACAACTCTTATTTATCTCCATCTTAGAGAGATTGAAACAGAGGACATGTTCTTTCTGAGACAATGTGTGATTTTGCAAGTGAGACTTTCACTGTGAGCTCTGTATCATCAGCACTTTAGAGCTACATGGGAGAGGGAAATATAGAATTTTTGTCCAAATGTAATTTAAGATCTCTAGCCATGCATTTCAAAAACTCTGCAGGTAAGTGGACTCATAAAGAACTCATGGAGATGAAAAGTATCAACTGCCTGGAGTCTCTGTGTCCTTGCAGAGTGCCAATCTATGGAGAGGCTGAGAGAAACAGCAATTATCTATTTAGAGGCACCTAATTTAGTGTACCTAATTCCAGAAAAACCCAGTGTCTCCATAGTTTTCTGAGTGTATACCTACCTGTACTTCTGACATCTACACTGTAGATTTTTATTTCTGAATTGCACCCTTACTATCCTACAGATTTATCAAAAACTTTTCCTTTTATACTTTTTTTTTTCCTTGCTGAAAATTGGTTTAATTTCTTAAACATAGTATTGGGAACTTCACAATAGAAAATTATTTTAACTCTGATTCCTTTTTTTCCTAATTTTGACTATTTCCTAGCTACCTCATGTAATTCACTAATTTTTTGATTAGATGTTACTCTTTCTAAAGGGCCTGTCAAGCATGGCCCTTTCCTAGTAATAGTCCTTCAAAAGTTTCTTACAATTCAAGCAGAACCATGGGTTCTTTGAATTAGCATGATATATGCAGCTTTTAGTCACTGAAATGACACTGGAGGTGGGCTGGCTATGAGCACAGGTAACTTACATGCAGTGATCCCTAAAACCTAAAAACATCTCAAAAAAATCCTGGAATCCACATTCCTCTTTTACTTGTATATCAAATCCAAGAAACAGACAGGAAAAACTGTCATCAAAAGATCCATACTGCTGTCACTGATTCAGGAAGGAGAATTTATTTTTAAAATTAAACAAGCTTCACACTGTATAATCTTTCTCTAGTCTGTCATGGATCAATAAATTTATTTTTTCCCTCACATATCCTTTGTCTGATACAGTAATTAAATTTTTCTAAAAGGTTGTGTTTTCTGCATTTTTGAAATTATTTATTTATAACTTGAAGCTACTATATGCAGTCTGATATTCACCATTGAGAATTTGTTCACAGTTGGTTACTCAGGCTATGAGTATGACCTATTACTCTGCCACAATTATCTATATATTCTATTATCTATATATATATATCTATATAATTTCATTTTGAAATATTTTTAGAAGTTGAGATTCATTTGCCCTTCTTTTCTGTCTTGCTTCTGAGAGATTGTTGTGTTGTCCCAGAAGGAGTACAAGAACTAGTGGAGGCTGTTAAACTTGGCCAAAGTTTCTTTTCTGGGACTAACATATCTGGGACGGGTTATCACTCCTTGAGCTTGTTTGCCTCGAGAAGTCTCCCCATCGTGGCAGAACTCCAGCTCTGCTCTTCCATCTGGAGCCAAGGGACTAAGTGAATATGAGAGGGCCTCTGCTGTAATGGGTACTAAATTAACTCTGCCCCCAAATGCTTTGGAGAACTTTTGGGGGTTACTAGCTACAGACTCAGCTATAGTATTATTGTTATTGTTTTAAGTGGGTTCAACTGTATCTGATATGTTTGACTTTGTGGTTATATGTCAGAGGGTTCAGCAGCAGCTGTGTGATCCTTGTGACTGCTGGTGGAGTGGGAAGAAGTCTGAATGTCTGAGTCCTTCTGCCCTGCTCAGCTCTGCCCCACAAGGAGCACGGGAAGCACAGTGAGCTGGGAAGGGGAATGCTCCATCTCACCCAGACCTGCAGTCAGGGCAAGGTGGTGTGACATACAGAGCTTTGATGTACAAAGGAATGATCTGGGAGATTAACTGTAAAGAGAAGCTGTAAGAAATATATCAGGGATTTTGCTAAATCAATTTGTCCTCAAGTTGCTTTTCAGAAATTGCTTGTGAGAGGTTTTTATTTACAAACAATACATGCTTGTGTGTTTGAACCTGATATGTGAAATCATATACCAGTTTACTCCTTGCTAAATTAATAATTCTGTTTGTGGGTTTTTTATTAACAACAACAGTGTGTTCTGATCCAAGATATTGTCCCTTAGATAAAGCTAGAAACTCCTGCTAAAATGAGTAAGATAACATTCTGTGGGCTTAATAAAACTTTATATTCCATCCAACTAGAACATTTATCAAATTGGTAATTCTATTTTGCTAGTTTGCAGTGAGAAAAAATTAATTAACAAGCAGACTGGGAAATCAATAATGTTAGTTTCTCTTTCAGGAACTGCAAAATTAAATCCAGTGATGCATCCTCTTTTCTCTACCTTAACACCAAAGATGGAGAAAGTCTCAACAGTGTTTTCTCCATGGCAATGTAAAACCACATTTTTCTGGCCATTTCGTTTTTATCCAATTCATTCCATTATTTATTTCAAGTTACATAGCTGAGCATTTTAGACTGATGGATGTGCTGATCTTGGTCTACATCAAACCCTCTCTCGGTTTTATTTGCCTCCCTCTTGCTTGGCTAGATGGAACTAAACATAGGTGTGTTGGTTTCAGTACATAAAGGAGTTTCTTACAGAGTACAGAATAAAGTAATGTGTTGGGTAACATGGTTTATTCATAGATATTGTAAAAAGATCTGAACAGGGAAAGACATGGATTATTTATGGATATTTTTAAAAGACCTGAAGAGGGGAAGGAGTAAAACATTGAAGAAAAAATGCTGAGATGAAGCTACTTAAATACTTGACATTAATGAAAAAAATTCTCACACACTAGTGCAGAAGTACAAAAAAAGGATATTATAATGCAATATTAAATTTAATTTATAATTAGGAAAAGAAAACCATTTCTTCATAATATGCACCATATTTAACTTAATTTTAGGCTTATATTGCAATGTATAATTCTATTTTCTTGTGAATCTAGACAGAAAACCTTGTTAAAATATAGCCACAGTGTCAGTGTTTCTCTTGGGATCATTTCTGTTGTGAAGAAAACAAGGCATGTGAGTGACATATGCCCTAGTAAGTTAGACATGGCAGAGAATCAGAAGCATACACAGAAAAGACTGGAGGATTTGCTTTGTCTTTCAAGCTGAAAAATCTATTGCATGTCATATTTTATAAGCAATGATTGATCTGGGCCCTGATCCACAATCTTCTAAATTGGCTGGGTACATTGGGAAAGATTTCAAGCCCCTTTGAATGTGTTACCAGTACTGCCTGGGTTAATCTCACACAAGTGGTGATGCACTGAAATGGGCTATTTAATAAAGAATGTATAGTAAAGAAGTATTAGTACATGTATTTGTATTACAATTCAACTAATGCTCTTGTCTGGAACTAAAAATAAAATCTGGCACAATATTTAAATGGAGACACCACCAATAACCTTGCAAATATGCAGGAAACCCTCGAGATTTCAATGTCCTTACTCCACTGGAAATTGGTACTAGTAGATGATACCCCAAGAGATTCTATGGAAATACTTTATCTCTTAACCTTTTTGGATTATTCATTATTTACTCTCTCTCAGTATTTGTAGGCTTGTATCATGTCTGCATACTAGAGAAACTAGCTTGGACTTAAGTTCTGTGACAACAGGGTTTGGACAATATATTGGGAAATGTAGTGCACCTTCTCAGTGGTATAACCTGAAACTCCTTTGGGTTTTTTGCTTCTAAAATCTCCTCCTTAGCCCACATTGGAATTTAGAAAATTTTTGTTTATGTCTTTTAAATATGGATCTCCTTTTGTTCCTTGCCAAGAGCTGTAGCATGACTTATTTTACTGTGGTTTTTCCCTTTCTTTTGTTAAATCTCAAAAAGGTATGCTGATGGATGGCCCTCCATGGCATATGTTATATATATCTGGGATATAGCATCTGAGGTAGTTTTGGGGTTTCATTTAAGCACTAGAATTTGCACAGAGATTTCAAATTTGTAACACTGCTCCTAAAGTTTTACCTTTCTGCAATTGTAATGCTTCCCTTGACACTGAGATCTCCCATTACATGGAAATTTCCATTTTTGGTCTTGTACATGGTAAACCCTGTTCTTTTCTTGCATCCTGTTCTTCTCCTTGATTCATTGACATGTCTGTTTATCCCCAGCAAAAATCAGAGTTCTGATTGCACTACAGAAAGTGTATTGGGGTTTTTTTCAGTTCTGCTTTCTGCACTCCATTGACCAAGGTACAAACTACTTTCTTTTTCTCTCCACCACTTCTTTCTTTCCTTCCCCTATACTTACTTCCCTTTCCTCTCCTTCCCTTCTTTCCCTTCATTCACTTATCTTTACAAATATTTGAAAATAACTGTTAACCTTAGTGTGGGACTTTCCACTCTCCCTTTGTGCATGTGTTTATCCAGGTAGAAAAAAACAATGCAGAGAATTGTTCACAAGAGCCTGTATAACACTATTTGGAATAATTGCGTTGGAAAATTATTTTTTTTCTTGCTTTGAGTGGATTAATCAAGTGTTCAAGTCAGATCCACTTGTAGTTTGACACTTAGAGACCAAGGGTTACCTAAAGCTTGGCAAATGTCTGTTCACTGTAGCATTTATAAGAATTTGCTTGCTTTCTGTTGTGACAAACAATTTTCTTGCCTGCAGCACGTATCTGGGGCAGCAATAAGTCTAGCAGAACACAAGCAGAAAGATCTTTTAAAAATTATTTTGTAGGTCATGTACAGTAGTGTAACTGTGGCTACACAAAACTGTTAGAAATTTAACAGCTTTATTTGGACAGGGCAATGGAGATTTTACAACATTTTGAAAGAATAAAAGATACTCAAAGGTGATGCTCCCAAACACACTTATGTCAGTATTCTCTGGTGTTTTTAGCTTATTGTGAGGCACAGCCACGGAAAGCCTGGTCATCCTACAATGAAAACTCCCTCTCCACAGTTTTGTTGTGACTTCTGTTGGTGACTTGTTTCAAAAGGCACCACAATTTGACTTGATAGGGAGGATGACAAAATATTTCAGTGGCAGGCTTTCGGAGAGATAAGAAAACCTACCACACATATTTGTCACTGGTGTTTTCAGTTGTCTTTTCTTCTTCTAAAAAACACATTTATGTGCATGAATTGCACACATATATATATAAGATCTTTCTATATAAAGAGCAAAGAAAAATTTGAAGTGCACACCAGGTTTAACAGCTATTAACCTTTAACTTATTTTGCTGTCATGTAAAGCTAATCACAATTAGCTGTATATCCATCAGGTTTACAAGTGTTGTATTTTTGTACTTTCCTATCTTGCAGCATTGCACAAGTTCCTCACCATTCCTGCAGCATCCTGCAGAGCTCTGGGACCAGGGGAGGGTCTACAGCAAGACAATGCAGATCTGATTCCCTGAACCTTCCCTGAACATTCCCTGGACCCCAGCAGCTTACTTGTAGAGAAGCTGGAACCTCTAAACACTGAAGCATGGTCACTGTGAGTACCATGTAGTAAAATCGAATGAGCCCAAAGGATGGACACTGCATGTGTTTCATTTGCCTTTTTTTTTTTGTCACTTCTCTTTTTATGATATTTTCAGGATTATTTTTGACCACAAAAGTCAATTATTTTGGAAAATTTTTAATTCTTTCTCTGTCCTCTATTTTTTTATAATATGTGAAAAGCCAGTACCTGCTAAAGAACTCACAAGGAAGAATTGATGCCTTAAAGATGTAGAAATAAAACAACATGTTTTAAATATAATATTAGTATAAGAAGTAATATAAAAGCTAGTCTTTAATTAGAGACCTCCAGGGACAAGTATGGAAAAGTACCCAACCCACACAGCACAAATACAGTTTTATAAGTTTAGCAAATGAGTATAATTGACAAGAATCCCCAATTAGATGCACAGGTGATGAAGTAATTTCCTTGGTTCAACCCTCTTCCTGAGCCCCCTTCTTCTCTCTGTTTATGAGGAACTGTCTTGGGAGAGCAGCTCTTCCTTGGCTGCCAGAAAAGCAAGATTAGGATTGTGACCTTTGGAATGTGGTTTGTCTTTCTGCCTATCAGGGTAGGAAAAACACTGGCCTAGCTAGAAACTATATAACTATACAACAATAGTCTACCAAGCTACAAATATATGAAGAATATATGAAAGCAAAAATCACTTTGGCATCACTATCACAGGAATAAATATTCTCCCTCAAGCCTTTGTAGTGAGACTCTGTAAGTCTAAAGCTGATCAGTGGAAGTACAGGGGTTCTTAGTGCAGGTACATAAGCTTTGTTTATAGCAATAGTCTCTTTCTCTTTTAACACAAATTTTATAAATAAACTTATAAAGTTTGTGTTAAAAGAGACTAGTAATTTTTTGTGTTTTTCATTTTCTAGTCTCTGCTGCATGATTAAAAATATTTGTTCCCCTCAAGATGCAATTAAGTTGGTTTCAAAAATTGCAAAAAAAACCCCAAAAAACCCAAAAAACAAAAAATCACAAAAATAAGAAATGCTAATGATTGCAAACATCTTCAAAATATGAGCTAGTAAAACATGAAATATTCTTCAATACTTCCTTTTCACAGTTGTTATCAGTTGTAATACTGACTAGTGTAGCCTACCATGTCAGGAGTGACTTGAAGGCCTTTGGAATTATGAATCATCTTCTCTTAAATGGACCAAACCATCTCCTGTTCAAAGCAGCATCTGACTGACATCTCTGTTGGTCATCTGAAAGACAGCTGCCAGGCAGCATCATCATCTCATGGGAGCATCTCTTCTCTGCTTCAGGGAGTGATGGTAACACTGACAGGACAGAGAGCACAATCTGTACCTCTTTCTGTGTTTTTTAGTATCTTAATGACTTAAAATTGATCAGTACACATGATAATTTTTATTTCACTTGTTATTTATTCATACACATTTTGTTCAGCAATGAAACATCTAAAAGACCTTGAATTAAGATCAGTTCTTCATTCTGTTGCACTGATCTATCCTGAGTAATTTCCAGGTACACTGATTTAATGGTACCTTCACAAATGAGTGACAGTATAGTGATGTAAGTCAGGTGTTTTAAAGGAAAGAAGCACAGTGCTCCCACCCTAATAGTTTATGTAAGTGCTGGTGAACCCCTGAAAATCAATTAAAAGTCAGAAAAACATTTTTTGATACGGTAAATTGCTTGCAAAATAGCTATTGGTCTCAGTATACCTCATTGGTGTCTTAATTTTCTAATAAATCTTGAATATATTTATATGAGTAGCTTTATGAAGAATTTCAACTAAGGTTGTCACTGGTAAAATAACTGCACCTCCAACTTGGTCCAAAAGAAAAGACCTGAGAAACAGGGATTTATCTGAGAAAGTTTTAGTAACTATACCTTCAGGACATTTCTTTGTCACAACACAGAATGTAGCTAAAATTAATTATTCAGTGCAGTTGAACTCAGTTGACAGATAAGCTGGCCAGAGTTAATTGTTTAAAAAATGGATCCGTATAATGCAATTTTTGCACACAAAATATGTGAGTGAAAAGAAAAGAATATTTCAAGATTGTAGAAGTTTTTAACACTGACTCTAATACAACTCAAAGTAGTTAAAAAAGCCTATTATGCAAGGATGCTATGGTGTTCTATGTCATATCTTAGACCTCAGTTCACTTCCTGTGGAAAAATGTCTGTTTTGGACCAAAAGAGAAAGGGAAATTAAGAAGGAAGAGGAAAGATAAAGGGAAAGGGAGAAAAAACAAACAAGAAGAAAACAGAGAAAAAATAAGACAATTATCATGAGGGGACAGAGTACAGCAAATGCACATATATGTAAGTATCAAATATCTTCAATTTTTAACAGGCATTAGTATTTTTTTTCAGAGCTAAGCATACACATTTGAAACAGGATAGTACAATATTTTCTGATAGATTTCAACAAGGAAAATTTTAGTCTCTGATGGTATTACTGCTTCCCACAATGCGCTGCACTTGAAGCCAAACCATTTGCTGCCCCTATGATCCAAGGTCCTGCTGGCCACCTTGTTTCTAGATGGCTTCTGGGAAACATCTCAGTGGCAATGGAGCCCAGCAGTGCAAATCTAAATGCAAAATAGTTGAGTAAACTAATTCAGCCAAAGGCACTGCCAATATTTCTGCTGGTTTTAAAGTTTATGAAAACTTAACCCTCCATATGCTGAATGTGAGCTGTGTGCCCTAGAATGAATGAAGGCCATCTGCCCCCTTGACTGCTCAAACAGGCTGAGCTCAAGATGCAAAAGGTAGAGGGAAGTGATGATTAGATCACAGCAAGGTACTGCACCCAATTCTGGGCTTCACAGTGCAAGGAAGACGTTGCTAAACTGGAGCAAACCCAACAGAGGCTCACAGGAACTTGAGACTTGTTAGGATTAGTTGAGGGACAGTAGATTGTTGAGCCTGGAGAGATGGCTTTAAGGACATACAACAGCATCCTCCCATAACTGTGGTGATGTGACCCAGATGACAGAGCCACACTTCTTTTAGTGGTGCATAGCAGGAGAATGAAACAAGGGTCCAGGATGATGTAACTCCATGAGGGCAGTGCAGCAAAGAAGCATGATGTCCAGGGAAGTTAAGCAGTCTCCATCCTTTGAGATCAGTAAGACCCAACTAGATCAAGCCCTGAGCCACTTGAGCTCTTCCCATCTTAAGCAGAAGGCTGTACTAGATACCCCCTATGGAACCTCTTCTGGGTTTTTTTTAAACTTACCTATTTATTTTAAATGAAAATCCAAGGACATCTTGGGAGGTTTAAAGGCCACTAGATCCTATGTTCATAAGTGGTGGTGTTTACTGGAAGCTCTCTGAGATCCCCGGTGTAAAGTGATAACTTAAGACTTTCTAACAGCTTGGCAGGTACATGATATTTTTTATCTCTGACTGCTGAAGGCACACAAAGTTGAAAATAATTTGTACCCCTAAAGAGATATGAAGTTTGCTTGGAAGTAAATACATCATACACAGCAGTTTAATACTTTGGTCTGAAAGCTGAGCTTGATGCAAATATATGAATTTCTGAAGTGGATAATGTTGGTATTTGTAGGATTTTATAGAGGGCATGGTTCCTGGCAGATAGTCCATCTGAATGATCTCCTGATCTCTTTAATCTGAAAGCATGAAGCTGATCCCAGAGCATGAAAAACAGCTTCCTTCTTCTAAGATACACTGTATATGTAAGAAGAACAGTAAAGAGGGCTTTCAAGTTGTTTTTTTTGACATGCATCAGTCCCCAAAGTGGATCCACACTTTAAACCATGGCTCTTTGAAAACTGTTGAAACTGAGTACTTAATTATACCTTGGAAACATTTTCTTGCAGAGATGAAAAGTTGTATGTTATTTGTTCTCCAGTGATTTTTTTATATCTGTCCATATAAACCTGCTGAAGTCTTGATCAGCACAAATATGTTTCTAGGCTAATTCAATTGGCTGCAATTGCCATTATTTCCCATGTGCTGAATCCATAGACGGTGTTCAGCCTAAACAGTGAAAAAGCAATTACTAGAGAAAATGTTAGACAGCAAGGAAATTAATTTCTTTAAGAAAACTAAGATTTAGAGGAACTGGAGTCAAACTTGCTGTTTATTATCTTTGTGTTTCAATTATCTGGCTGTAAATTGAAGGTCATAACAATAGCTGCTTTCCTGTATATTCAGTCTTTGGTCTGACAAGTTTGTAATCTAAATAACAAAGATGACAAGCCCTTAAACATATGCATGTACAAGATAAGTGACAAAATGCTATTGCTGGATTGGTAGATTATACTGTGATCATCAATGCAAGTAATCAAATAACATCTGAGTTGAACACTACCATCTAATTCTGCAGCTGGGCTTATTTCTCATAATTGTTTAATATCACATAGACATGCAGCCCACTGGGAGTATGTTTGGAGGTTCAATCTTTAAAACTGCTGCAGTCATGAAAAATTACACATTGAGCAATTTTCTCACTTGCTAGATGAATGAAACTACTTTTGCATAGTTGCAGTAATTAAAGAGAAAGAAGATATTTCTGTTGAGGAGTTTGAATAATGAGGTTATCTCCTAATTGATATACTTAAATTGATGAAGATTTTAAAATTCAGCTACCTATGTGCATATGAAAAACATATAAACTCAGTAGATGAACATTTCATCATCATTTTCTTGAAGTAGGAATTTATAAGTTGTTAACTTGTTTATTACAATTTCTTAGAGAAAGGATTTTGAATACTCCAGTACAACTTTTTGTGTTAGCTACTTGTCACCAGCAGCCCAGGATTAGACATGCAGATTGAATTTTCAATTAAAATTATTCTGTCTTTCAGAAACATCCTTGTCTGCAGTCAAAAACTATGAATACAAAGGTTTCTCAAGAGTCAGTGATTTTCAACTTCAAATCCATCTTTTCATATAGCTGAAATAAACAGGATTATACCCATGTTTATAAAAAAGGCAGTGAAATTTTAAATCCTTTAATTTGATTCTGAGCTCAGGATAAAAAAAAAAAGTGGTATTAATACAAGTTATTTCCTTTACACCTATCAATTTACTCTTATTAGTGTGCAGAGAAAAAGTGCCTGTATTTTAAAAGGAATTTGATGTTCACACAAAGCTTTTAATGATAGTTTTGGGGGCTGAACTCTTACATAGACATAGAGAATGAGCAACAGTTGCATAAAACTTTCAATACTCCCCTCCCAGGATACTGTTGGCATTCATTTGACAAAAGGGAAAACAGTTTTCAAAGCCTATGATCAGAGGGTATTTGGTATAAGATACAGGTACCTGGAAGGGACCTTGGTTCTATGTTCCATTTTGGACATAAGACCCTGCTTCTGACAGCCTTTGAGGTTGTAAAGAGTCCCAAGGAAGGAGGAGGAGACAAATAGATATCTTCCTTCTACACCTTTGCTCCCTGTATCCATATCAAGTGTTGGTCAGGTCTTAAGGACAAGCACATGTAAAACAATCTCTGGTTATGTTGCATCTCAATATGTTAAAATTCATAAACAAATGTTGTATAAATGCTAGTCTCTGAAGAACCTCTCACATATTGTGCATATTTAAAGATTTGAAAACAAAGGCAAAGATTGATACAGATACTAGATTGCTCTAAAAATTTAAAAAAATTATGATGTTATTTCCTTGTAAAACAAGATGAAAACTGAAAATGTTCAAAAAGTGTTATCTCTGGGATGACTCTAGGTGTGAGGGATTTCTGTTCAGAGGCTGTGACTGACTTAGAATAGATGTAGCTCCTCAATGTCTGAGCCATTATTCTGGGACTAATTGTGTCTGTTTCTATATCTACGCATAAAAAACCTATGCAACATGAATCTACCAGAAGACATTTTAAACATCTTCCCCACCCTTTGTATAATAATGTAGCTTATGTCTAAAAATACTTCATGTCACATTTTATTTTCAGACAGGATCAAAATGTCAAATCTAGGAACAATTTTAGTACAGATACTATTGTGTCTCTTAAATTAAAATAATGCAAAGGTCTCTGAATAAATTAGCATAGTTGCCATGGAAACATAGTGGGCAAGAAATATTTATAGTTGCTGCAAGCAATAATTTTGCAGCTTAATACTTTAAAATGTCAAGCAACACATAATCTCTAAAACAAATTTTTTGGTCATTGTGTATATTTACAAATTTCTATTAATATATGTTTTCAGTTCTTGTCTCCAGAAAAAATTAAAAATAATAAAACCTTATAAAAATTAAACTCGAATATATACTGTGATTGGCAAAAAACATTTTTCAACTGTAAAGACAAATAATACCTTGTCAGACTTAGGTGTGCTATTTTGTGTAAGGGATCATTAGAGTCAACAACTGGAAATTTTTCAAAGCTAATTAAGTTTAGAATCTTTTTAAAGTCTCTAATCTCTAGCAGTAACTGCAACTACAAAAATTGAACCTGCCTTATTTATAAACGCAAGTTAGCAAGTATCTGATATTCTTATTAAAACAAGGGTTATTCCCAATTTGTTAGTTGAAATGGTACTTTATAAGAACATACAGAGAAGCACTGGTAAATGATCTAGGTATATTAGTTAGTTGAGGTCTGACAGATTTCCTTATATATCCTATATCCATTCTCAGCTACACATGGTAATCTTCCCCGGAAAACAACACAATTAGCTTAATTGTATCGGTACATTGGTATAAACACTGAGGTTCATAACAAGGATGGATGAGGTCTTCTTCTGCCATTGGGACTACCCATCCCAGCACTTGAAAATGCTTTTCTACAGTTCTGCATTCTCTTAACAGCTATGTAGAAAGGACTCTGCATAGTACAGAGAAATGTGCTTGTTTGTGATGTACAAACATATAGGAGGAAGTAAAAATGAGCTTTGAGGAGGGAGAAGGCAGCACAGTGCTATGCTCAAGCATCCTTAAAAGATGTTCTTACAAGATGCTAGGAACAGAACCAGTCTTGAGATCTAAGCACAAATAGCAGTGCTTCTGGCATTCATCCCCCAGACCTGTCTCACAAATGCTTTGTGACATGCTGTACCCATCCCCAGTGGAATTCTCCCTCTTATCATTGTACCTAGTTTTATTTGATTATAGGTGTTTTGTAACACTGGAAGAAAACACCAGTATCCTTGGCTATCCAGCATCCTTGGCTATCCAGCTTCCAGAAAGTGTGTGCTGCTCTAAGTCTCAGGAACAGAGATGGGCGCTGTGATAGCTGTGGGCGCTTGATGGACCTGACAATCTGAATAAAGGTGCAGTTGTAAAGAAGTTGAAGGCTCTCTCCTTCTCCTCTCACAACTGGGATTAAGGAAGGGATATTCTCACATACTTTGAAGTAACATGGATGGATTAAAAACTTAAAATATTTCTTTAAATTAAAAATTCAGATCCCAACTTATATACCATATCAGCACAATCTATTAGGTGGGAATGTTTTAATCTCACTCTTATTTAAGCATTTGGGGAACTGCTATACAAGGTCTGCACATCTCTAAAAATTATCACCTTTGCACAAATACGGTTATCTCTAAGGAAATCAGGATGTCAAAAAGATAGAGAAGAAAACCTACAAAATAAAACCAAATAGTTTGACTGAATTCCTTGAATGAGAAAGATTCCCTTTTAAAGCTAGAGGGATTCCTCCTGTATAGTTCTTCTATCTGAATAATGTGCAAGAGCAGGATTAGTCTCACTTGTCATAAATTTTGTGAAAGAACAGAAATAATCCAGGCATTCACATCTAAAGAACACTTAATCATTTTCAGAATTTTGCACTTCAGGAGCTGCAAAATGCTGTCAATGGTAACAGCAAGTCAGTTCTTAGCAAGGCAGAGTTATATACATTACTGCTGAATAGATCCATATGCATTTAAGTAAGGCCACATCTTCTAAAAGTTCATCTTCTCCTATTCTGCACTCACTGCAGATCCTGAAGTCTTAAGAACATTATTCAGAAACAGAGGCAAAACTCATGGAACAGCAGGAAGAAGGGCTCAGATTTTCTCCTGTCAGGAAAACCTCAGAGGGCTGAGGCCTATGATTTTGCAATCACACCCAACAGCAACTTCTGTCTGCTCTGTTTACCAAATTGGAAATTGTAATTTTACGGTTTATATAACATTCAAAAAATAAAGATCATATTTCTGCTTGCATACTGAAAGTGAAATTTCTAGGTGCTAAGCTTGTAAATAACAGGAAGGCTTCATGCCAAAAAATTTGATTTCTTAGTGATTAACTATGTGGAGAAGTTGTTTCCTTATTTTGTCATATTCCTCATCTCAATAATTATTGGTTTGTTCTTTTGTTTCTCTATTAGGGAATCAGTTGTCTCCCTATGTATTTGAATATGTGTCTGTAGGACAGCTTGTTTTGCTTTTTCAGTTTAAATAACATACTTAAGTTTTTTGGATTAAACAGACCCTGTCAGCATTTTGCTAGATTGTTCAATTCTGTTGTTTTATCATAATGAAACACATTGGAGTTTTCATTTTCACTGCTATACACTATATTCTTAAAGAATTATTTTGGGAGTTTTTTTTTAATGGAAAAAATTATTTTTAATGTGTGTGTAATAGATACCTTAATGTGCTACATGTCAGCAACATATTTAAGGTATACAGCATCACTGGTTATTCAGGGAAATGGGACATTTTTTATTGCAGCAGTAAAGTGAGAAATGATAATATGTATTCAAGGAACATCAAAGATATTTTTGGAATTTAATTGCATATTAAGTAATGTACTGTGAAGAGAAGGATAGAAGAGAAAGTGTGTAGCACAGCTTCTGATCTTCCAAAGAATCTGGATTAGGAAACACTGTCTCATATTTACATGTCAGCCTGCAGCAGGATGCAGCTTGACCTGAGGTTGACTCCAGAGTCACAAGTTAAAAGGAACAGTTATGCAACAGAGAGTGGCTAAAATTAACCATGAGAAACCCCAGAAGACTGGGGTGAGGGTACCCAGAAACCATGCAGCTGTAAGGAATAATGTTCACTTCTTTCACTGAAATAAAAGACTTGCATTATTTCAGTGTCCATCTTTATTGAGCTTAGAGACTATTGTGTTTCAATTTCTAGGCATAATTTTCTATTTGCCAGCTCATTTATTGCAAAATACAATACTCTTTCTGTTAGATAGAAGTTGTTTAGTGAATGCCCCAGAGCCATGCATCAGTATTAAAAAGAGAGAGAGAAAAGGAGGAATAAAAATACATTAAAAATGTAGCCCCACTTTTCCTTTGAAAGCTTCAACTTTTATTATCTCTATTATGCTCTAGTATTTCTTCAGTGAGAGAAGTAGACTTCCTCTGTAAGAGAGAATACTCAGAAACTGTTGGCTGGACGCAGATGGGGAGATGATCACACCCTTGCTTTCATATTTCTGCCCTTTCTGTGCACCACTGCAAAATTACCTGCTGATCAAGTAGGACAGAGTTATAGCACCACTTAAGAAGAAGGAGTTACTCCCTGTAAAAATCATCTTTGTCCAGAATAAAGACACTGAAAATTTCCAGTACCCGGTTTGGAGGCCTGTGGCATCCACTGAGAGCCCCTGTAAGCTCTTCCAGGATCACAGAAGCACAGACATCATCCAAAGTGGCTCCTTTGAAACCTGTGCTGCCATGCCAATCAGCAGTTTAGGGATATTAGCAGTTATTATTGATTGCCCACCAAATTGCTCTTGTCTCTGCTGAATAACCTGAGATTCATGACATGTTTATGCAGGTGCTACACTTCCACAAGACATAGCTGAGGCTTCTGGGCTGAAACCTATATTTCTGGTTTTGCCCTCAGAATCTGAGGCATTCAGCCTAGCATGTTACATATTAATATTATGGACTTTCAGAAAAATCTGAAAGGCAGAAAAAATAAAATACCTGAAAAAAAAAAGGAAAAAAGAAGGCACTTTGTCTTGTGCAAGGACTATGTTATGAAAATAAAAAAATACTATGACTTCAGAAAACAGTAGTTCAGACTTATGTTAGAAAATAAGCCTAACTAGCAATAAATCTAGGGGTAGGGGAGGCTGCTCAGTCTACTGTTACTTTTAGATGCCATTGCAGGAAGGAAAAGTAACAGGATTTAGCCAAGTTTATTATGACTACAGACACCATGCCTTAGTTTTCGATCCAGATTTCATACACCAGCTTTGAGACCTGATCTGAGAGTTCTGTATCTTTGCTGGGAAAGTAAAAAGGCTTATGAAAATGCCAGGTAAGAAAGATTGACAGAAACATCAGTGTTACCTGCTTCCTTCTTGTCGTGGATAGCTCCTGGAACATGAATGTTATGTTATTTCAGTCACATCTCCCTTACTTCTCCTTTCCTTTCACCACAAATCTAAATCAATCTATGTATGTATGTATGTATGTATATAATCTTCCTTCCTTCCTTCCTTCCTTCCTTCCTTCCTTCCTTCCTTCCTTCCTTCCTTCCTTCCTTCCTTCCTTCCTTCCTTCCTTCCTTCCTTCCTTCCTTCCTTCCTTCCTTCCTTCCTTCCTTCCTTCCTTCCCACTCTCTAATAAAAGTCACGCTTATCAAAGCAAGTCGTTCTCTTTTGCACACTTCTCTGCACCAATGACCAGAGAGACCAACAAAAACCAAAGTTTAAAATAGTTCACAGCTAGTAGAGGTCTCAGATGACAAAACCTGTTATGTAGAAAGATGAGGCCTTCAAGTAAGGCAGATGCAGAACTCTACAACACAGTACAGCAGAGCCCCTTAATGGAGCACAGGAGGCAGAAACTGCAACTACGAATAGTCTATCCCCAACTCCCTCATCTGTGGAAACCTTACTGCAGTAAAAGTCATACTGATACTTCACTGCAGCACACAGCTACTGTGCTGGGTTTGCTTTTCTCCAGAACTCAGGTTGCAAGTGACTCAGCTTTAGAAAAATTAACTGGTTTTTTTTGTCTTTGCAATACTTTTTTTTTTATTGAATGTTCTTGTGGGTTGTTGTAAACTCTGAGAGAGAACAGATATTTCAGCTGATTTTAGCTTTTTTGTTTTCTTTCCCAACCATAGAGTTACTATTTTCAGGGTCACAAGCAAGTCTTTTGAACAATACTAAGAAGTATGGAGAGAAGGAAGCAATCCTAAAATGGAAAGATTAACTACTCACAACTCAATTGTTTAACTGTATTTTTGGTTTGTGTTTCTCTTGTTTTGTTTTGGGGGTTTTTTTGTTTGTTTTTGTGGGTTTTTAAAGTTTTACTTTTTTCTAAGAAGTCTAAAATATTTGTAATGGTCATATAGACACTTTTAAATCCTGTGTCGATAGTCGGAATTTCAAATCTCCAATACTGTAGATTAGAGGCTTCAAATAGACTGTTGTGTGAAATAAAAATCATTCTTGGAAAATGAATATGATCCAGGGATATTGGTAAGCTGAAATTCATAAAAGTCCTGTTAGCAAGACATTTGGAGCTTGAGACATTAATTTACAGAAGTACTGACAGCATATTAATGTTTTGTATGTAATACAGAGCAGATCTAAAACTCGAAGAAGATTTATAAATTATAGAGTCAGGTGAGAAAGTTTTCAGTGATATATTCTAAAATGCAATTAGAAAATAGGGTTTAACATTAGTATATAAAGAATTTGAGCATATTCTTTTACTTTTCCGTGAATAATGACTCCAGGTAAAACTTCCCAGGCTCTCAATTATAAGCTTCCAAGCTATACCTCAGGAAAAAAACAGAAGACTAGTTCAAATGAAATCATGACCGGTTTTTATGCTGCAAGATAACAGATGGTATGAACTTTTTGTTCTAGGTCAATAGCAGACATTATGCAGCTGTCTGTCTGGAAGTGCTAACTAAAATATTGTAGATGAGAAGGAAAGCTATTGAGGCCACAATAGCCCAGTAGCATGCCCAGAGGTACCACCTGTAAACAGAAAACACCAAGAGCTTGTTTTCGTTGACTGAGATTCCTGTGTCAGTTCTAGAGATAACAAATAGGACTCCTCAGCATTTGCAGGAAGGTAAACACTGACTTGAAGAGCATTTAGAGATGGATTTTGTGGGAAACTCTATAATTCAGGTGCCTTTTTTCTTCCTTCTATTGTCCATGCTTGGAACACCAAAATGAATACACATTGGCATTTATGACAGATATTGGGTAACAACAATGGGATAATGTGACATGATGTCTATTGTAATGAGAGCCTGAACACAGGGAGGTAGAAGTCCCTTGCAACCAAGTGTCTGTATAGATATGCATGCACTCAATCCAAGGATTTTTCCTTATCTAGTAAAAGGCTGACTTTTATGTTCAATTCAAAGGATGAAATCTAAGAGGTGGAAAATGAAGAAGCATGTTTTTAATGTTTTTTTCTTACCTACTGCATATTTATGTCTAAAGAAATGTCTGAGTATAACACAGCAAATCCTACACACATTCCTGTTTAGTAAAAGAAAGTCTCAGTCAAGCATGTCATTAAAGATTAATACTAAATAGAAATTATTAGTAAACATTTTAATTTCTTGATCCCTTTAGGAAAACAGTCGCAGACTTCTTCAAAGATAAATTTTCAAGCTTCTTATTTCTTTATGATGTATTTTCTAGTTTTTGTGAATATAAAATGCTGGTAAAGGTTTATTAGAATATTTTTTTCTTTTATCTAAGTATAATACTGCAGTGCTGAAATATACAGACAGCTTCTGAAAAATATTGCTGTGCAAAAAAAAAATTCTTCTTTGAGCTCAGAATGAAAATAGAATATAGCTGTAAGTATATTACTCCACAACAATATAAGTAAAAATTGTTAGGGGATTTTATAAACCTGCATGCTTAATAGAAAATATTTGATAAAGTGCATTTTCATACTCTATTATAAGACATGTTTTTTGACTGGAAATCTGCTCTCTTTATTTTTTATGCCTTCTTCCATCACAGTCACAGCTTTGCAAGGCAGTGAAGCTCAGAGTTTGCAATCTTAACAATCACAAGTTTTAAATGATTTGGGAAAAAATGCAGCACAGGATCCAAACAATTTCTTTTTGCTCTACGGCTGATGATATGTCTGTGTATATATACACGTCTGTGTACGTGGGTGGTGGGTGTGACTGTAGCATTTGAGCTGACAACTTCCCCTATAAAGCTAAAGATGTCTGGCATTCTTTTAAATTGCTTATGACTTGGCCAAAACTGAAATGTTTGGGCTGAAATTTTCCACAGTAGGTTTATGCATCAGACAGAATTTTATTCAAAACATTCAGACAAAATAGTTCATCTATTGCAGAGAATGAGATTAGGCAAAGTATGTTGTTTTACCAGTTTTAAAGAACATTAGAGAACAGTGTCTCATAAAAGCTGGAACAGAACCCAGAAGCTGTTAGTTGTGCCATCTCTTTGGCAGCAAGTACCAGAAAAACCAGCTGCTGAGTGAATGTCTTTGCCTTCTGATCAGCATAGAGGAGAGTGGGATAATTTTGCTACCACACCAGAACTGATGGGACTGCAGGTTAGTTTTATAAATTGTTGCAGTTGTGCCCCACAGTTATGACATTTGAATTTAAATACTAGTTATTGTATTCCTTCTAACTCCAAACTTTCTATAATTCTATGATAGTCTCCATGCAGTCCGAATAACTTGACTAGGCCTAGGATTTTATTTCTGTAACATATCAGACAGTTGTTCAGAATGAATTCCTGTATTATGAAATTTATTAATTTCTCAAGTACAGAAATATTAATTTAAATACATTATAGGCATGTTCTTCATCTTAGTATTACTCATAGATTTATAAAATCATAGAATGGTTTGGGTTGGAAGTGATCTTAAATCTTATCTTGTTCCAACCCCTCCACTATGGGCAGGGCCACCTTCCACTAGACCATGTTGATGAAAAGGCCATCCAACCTTCCAGGGATGGGGCATCCACAGCTTCTCTGGGCAACAGTTCCAGTGTTTCACCACCCTCACAGGAATAGAATTTCTTCCTAAAATCGAATCTAAACCTACCCTCTTTCAGTTTAAAGCCACTCTCTTCTCCTATTGCTTTATGCCCTTGTAAAACATTCTCTCGCCACCTTTTTCTGTTTTGCAACATTCTTGGGCTGAGCCCATTCCCTAATGCATCTCAAAAGTTTCACTAAGTCCAGTCAAACCCCACAAGTGAATGGCTGTGGGAGAGAGGCTGCTCATCTTTCAGGGGTAAGACATGATTATTCCCTTCCAGATGTGTTTGCATCAGTCATCACTAGTAAAACTGGAGCTGGCTTCTGGTTGACAAATTCACACCTAACTCCCAACACAGACACTGAAACATGACAGAAACCATCTGCAGTGCTGCCTCTGTTTGCAAAATGGTGTTCCCTAATCAAACACAAGATCTGTGAAGGGTTTTGTTGGGCAATCTGTCGATTACCAAAAAGTAGGTGTAGCTCTGTTTCAGAACATATTCCTTCTTTAAATAGCTCTGCCTACAGCCAGAGGAGTCGCATCCAGTAAAGCCACACATTTGTTGCATAATCTCAGAATGATAAATAGTTGGGTTGGAAGGGACCTTTAACAGTCATCTAGTCCAACACCCATTGCAATGGGCAGTGACACCTTCAACTAGATCTCAATGCTCAGAGCCCCATCCAGCCTGGCCTTGAATGTTTCCAGGGACAGAACATTTGCCACCCCTCTGGACAATCTGCTCAAGTGTTTCACCACCCTTGTAAAATTTTTCTTCATTATATCCATTCTAAATCTTATCCTCCTTTTACTTAAAACCATTACCCCTTGTCCTATTGCGACATGCTGTGTTATAAAGTTTGTCACCATATTTCTTGTACGTACCATTTAATAACCAAATGGCTAAAATGAGGTCTTCCTGGAGCCTTCTCTACTCCAGACTGAAGAACCCTGACTCAGCCATTATCAAAGGAGAAGCGTTCCACCCCTCTTATCATCTTGGAGAGATTCCTTTGGACTCGCTCCAACAGGTCAATGTCCTTCCTGTGCTGGGGACACCAGAGCTGCACACAGAAATGCAGGTGGGGTCTCATAACAGCAGGGTAGAGAGGCAGAACCACCACTCCTACCCTGCTGCCCACGCTGCTTTTGAAGCAGCCCAGGAAAACAAAGTATCTTGGCACACTAAGAGGCAGGTGTGCTTTGACTGGGAAGCATTTGCATACCAAGATAATAGGCACTGTAAAAGGTTATCAGCCAAAGTCTCATAATTGGTACTTGCAAGTGCCATAGTAAGTCTTCTAGTGTTTACATTTTTATCCTGTATTAAAGGCTGCTTCCTTTGAACTAAAAATATAATTAGTGGCTAATAAAAGAGCATATTAGATTATTCACGGTGTAAATTCATATGGTATGAATTAACTAAGATGTGTCAGCTGAGGTTCAGGCTTGAGTTTAATGTGATAGTGAGGGAATTTGCAGATGACATCAAAAGAAGTTCTGATAGTATCAAAATAACTGAAAATTCATAAGCAAATCTTGTAAATTATTTTTCTCTATATACAGTTATTTTAAAATTCAGATGAAAATATAATTAAGATAATATATCTAAATATAGATGATATCTATGATTAGAAGCAGAACCAGTGATTTATTTTTATATGTTACTCAGATTCATTAATTGAATTAAAACTCTTTTTTATTATATTTATTAGATTTGATGTATTCCATATGTATCACAAGTCTTTTCCCATGTAATTTTCTATTCATTGACATTATGAATAGCTTTGTACTTCTTAATAAGATTTCTCTTAAAATATAGCTTTGGATTTGTGCAGAATTATCCCTGAGGCCTTTATTCAATCAGGTCACTCATTCAAGTTTGTTTGTACCAGAAACACAGCGGAGTCACCATTCCTGGAGGCATTCAAGAAACTACTGGACATGGCACTCAGTGCTGTGGTTTAGTTGACACAATGGTGTTCAGTCGAAGGCTGGACTCAATGATCTTAGAGGGCTTTTTTCCAACCTAATTGTTTCTGTGATTCTATGAAAGACAAATACTGTTGGAATTATATAAGAGCAGACTGCCTATTTACAATAGAGAAGACATTGATCCTCACTAACCACCACTTCTCTCACCTCACAGTTGGAAATTAATAGAACTTAATAGGTGCGTGGTACTTGAGAATCCAACCTGTCAAGTGTGAGGGCTGTGCAGGATCTCAGGGTTATAACATATGTTATCCTGATCTTTAATCAGCTAGCAGGACTCTGGACAACCTGAAAACTGAATGTTTTTATTGTTGAGTGGAAGGCAGAAAACTCTGCCACATAGAAATTACAGGCAACATCAGAATAGAGAGAAGACAACACATGAAGAAGAACACTTCTGTAGAAACCTGTCCCAGAAAAAGAAATTGAGTACTGTGCTTGAGTGAGGAAAATGAGAGATTAGGTTTTCTGTGCTGGCAGTCATCTGCATGTACCTATGTCTGCCTCTGGGTACAATTAATTGGAAGATCAGAATTTATTTGGCTTCTTTTGAGACATAGAACTAGCATTAACAAAATTGTACACTATAAAATTCATTTTTGTCATATGTGAAATATTATTTTTTACTCTATTCCAGTGAACACTTCTGAAAGGACCTAAAGGTGATAATACTGACGTCAAAAACATCTAAGAGAGACAATTCTAACATGAGTTCATCTTAAGAAATTGTTTGAAAATGTCTCACTTAACAGTGACTCAGGACTGGGCTAATTTAGCATGAAAGCCAAAAACTCAGAGAAAATTGGGGAATACATTAAAGTATCTCTAAACCAATCTACAACCTAACACAGTCTCAAGCACTCTAGCATTTTTCCCTAATTAGGTCAGCATCCCACAGAATGAGAAGTGCAGCTCTTTCCCTGACTCATTGCACTTCAGTGACCTGTTTCAAATCAACAGAGGGTGTACTCATGCCTTTTATCAGCTAAACAACTTGGACTGCATTTTCAAATAGTTCACCTTTCTGCATTTCCTTTTTAGAATTCTAAAAATCTCAGATTGCTGTCTTCTCCTGTTTTTCAGCTAATTTCAACCAGTAATTAGGGGCTGAAGAGGTGATTGTGTTATAACTAAGCCACTACTGAACTTTTGCCAACTTTTACACCAGATCTTCAGGTACTCTAAATGTTCTGCCCCAGGTAGCTTAACAGTCTGTCCTGATTTAGGTATGGGGCTGGCAAGAAATGGGATCCACTTGACCAAGTGAGTAACAACTTTTTTGCCATGAGACTTTCCATCTGGTTGATGGAGCCCTTCACTGTGGCATGCGGGAACCTGGTGCCAGCATCCTGTAAATGGGCAAGCGGACAGACATCAGAGGAAGTAAAGATATGAGGCAGGATTATGGAAGATACAAATCCCTCAGGATGAACAAAATGGGTCAAAATGGGACTGAACCCAATGGATTAGGTAACAAAGGGTATGGGTGAATGTTTACATGAAAGAACACCTCAAAGCTGTGGAACTGTGTGAAGAGAACAGTGTTATCCACACCTCTTCTGTTACTTGCTGGTTATCTTTTGTTTATGCTGTAAGAGCTTTATACAGTAGACATGAAGATCTCAGGCTTTTGAAGTTATATCAAGGCAGTGTTCACCTATAGCCCAGAGTGAAAAGTTATACAGAGTAAGACATAAAATAAATGATCACAGATGTGCTTCTGATGGTGATGTCATTATCCCAGCATCAAAACTCCATGTTGTAACCATGTGATGTTTGGAATCGTGTTCTGACATAGTATAAAAATATCAGATTGCAGGAATGTGCCTTAAAATATACAGCCCTTCTATTTTCTTTGTGTTTCTGGTGCACAAGTCACTTTGTGATCTTGGTGTGAGCAGAATTGTATCTGTTTACTCTTCATCTCTTACTGCCATTTTTATCCTAGATTTTCCCCCATCAGAGAGGTTTAATTAACAACTTAATCCATAAGGTTTTAGTCTGTGGGATTGACCTCTGAGGATTGATAAACAAATAAACTGTTCATATAAAAAGTGAGATTATTGCCATAAACTTAAATTTGCTGCATAATTGTCCTTTATGTTCAATGAAGCAAGTACAAAATTTTATAAACTGAAATATGTTTTAATTTGGTGTCTTAATTAGTACTTTTCTTAATAGCCTTTGTGATCTTAATGTAAGATAATGTAAGATTAGTAATAAAAGGAATAGCAATTACAACAGTAGTTGCTACCTCTACTACTATTATTACTGCTGCAATTAACAATATTATATTGGATGTCATTCTTTCTTGAATTCAGAAATCAGGATTTGAATTGGAAGCCTTCATTGATTTCAGAACTACTTGTGATTTCTGTTAGCTGGGGAACTGACCCTAAACTTTACAATCAGCTCCCAGTGCTTCGCTCATTGCTCATTAGTGGAATACTTAGCACTGAAGTCAGCAGGAACACTCAGAGGATACAAAAGCTGTGGAGTTTTTCTTTCATCATGTTGTCATTGATCACAATAGGAAAAACAATTTTCTGTTGTGCCTTTACCCTTAGACAAGTGCCTGTGACTTGACATCAAGTCATAAAGTGTGTCTACTCTTTGTTTTTGAAGTCAGGTATAATATCTACTTCTTGTGTTTTAATAAAGATAGTATACACACTAAATTAGCCAAATATTTCATATTGGAACAATCATGTTATCATAATGCTGCATTACAATGCCTTTGATTCTCCTCTCACTCACACAAATGCAGACAGCTAATGAATTAAATAGAATGACACTACCTTATCATAAATTTACCTAAAAATAAAGTCATGTTACATGAACATAGTGTCAAGTGTTACCACAAATTTTAGTAATGATGGCATCTTTTCATTGTGTTAAAGTGAAAAGACACAGAATGTTTTCATATTGATCTTACAAAACACAAGCAAATTACACTTAGACAAGTACAAGATAAGTGTAAAAGAAAGCAAGACAGGAAAAAAAGAGGTTTTTCTAAAACTGTTAAATAATGTTTTATCTCTCCCACAAATGAGCTGAAGCAAAATTTCTCACTGTGTTTAAACTTAGACCCATGTGAGACCAGGTTCATATAAGGGAATAAAAACATATGGTTTTTAAAAATTTAAAGATTTTTGACACAATGGCCCTTGCATGCAAATAAATTGAATGTTAATGCAATGATAGCAATTTTGTGTTACAGTTGAACAGTATGTAGCATTCTGCATATCATTCTGAAGTGTTTTCCTCAAGACTTAACTGATGTGAAACTCTGTTAAACTCACCTACTTTCTACTGAATTAATTGAAACAGTGGAAAAAACAGCATGACACTGTGAAAAAAAGCCAGAAAAAGTTCCTTTCTCAGGATGTGAGAACTCTGACTCATGACCACAAGTTGTATAATCAAAGTGTCTGGGTCAGAAAACACATACATGTCAATAATCTCATTGTGAGCTATCTCAGAAGACTGTGTGTGCTTAAAGCTATAGAGGTTTATGCACAGCATGCAAGCAGAAATAAATACTACTGGTTCATTACTCTTACTACTTATGACAAAATTTAAGCCAATTCAATCAATTTTTGGATAGAATGTACTATCCTTAAAGCTGTGAGTTTAGGTTAGTCTTGGATCCTTTTTTCACTTGCAAGTTGACTGTAACACACAAAGCATGCTGGCCAAGGGATGCAAGTCTTGCTGCAGAGCTTCAATGACACTGGCTCTTTCCCTTCTTCCAAAAACCAGTTTACTCTTCAGCAGAAAGCAATCGTGCTCAAGTACAAGAATCTTTATTCCTTTGTGCATATTCTTGCTTGTCACTGACCTTGATAAGCTCTTAGTTTCCAGAGTACTTTCTAGCAGAGCTTCACTGCTAATTGTGTAGGAAATGTTTTCACTTCTGAGTTTTGATTTTCATACTTTACATTTCACTGAAGGTTCTTTATTTTTCTATTATGGAAAAAGATGAACTCAAATTCCTTAGCTGCCTTCTCCATCATGGCTCATTTTGTCTTTCTTTTTTTCTGAATGAAACACTGTTTTTTCAGTCTCTACTGCTACAGGAGCTTTCCCATGTCTCCATTCTTCTCATGATTACATGGCAGAAAGAAAGCCAGTGATCTGAATGTGTCCCTTGGGATGATCGGCCAAAGGGATCAGCATTCACTAAGGAGAAGAAATAATGAACTAAGACAGAGGGTTATACATTTAAAATTAGTTTTATATTTCCATCTCTTTTCTATTTTTTGATCCCAGATTTTAAATACAGTTGCACTATAATACAACTAAGAAAATCTAATGTGTTTTTAAACTGATAAAGACCCTGCCTAAGGCAACACTGAAGTTATTGAATTGAATAAGTGCTTTGGGCTAGAGAGTTATTTATTAATGCATTTAACTCTACAAGACATTTGCTAGCACTTTACAGCAGAAACAAAATGAGGTGCTGTATTGTGATTACTTCATATGTGGCTTTAAACCTGAACATAATAAGGGTTAAGACTGGTTATTTTTATTATTTGACTAAAAATTCAATATTTAAAAACAGTAATTAAAAATCCTTCAATTTTAAGCACAAAATAAAACATCAAACTTTCCAGTACCTTGTGGGTATACTGGATAAACATGAAAAATATCCCAAATTTCTCTTTGTGACTAGAATATATTCATTTTTGTCTTGGTGTAACTCCAGTCTGTAACTAAACACCACACAGGTCATCACTCACTTCTGCTTTGTCAGGTTGGGGGATAGAGAATTGGAAAGATTAACGGTGAGAAAACGTGGGTTGAGATAAGTAGAGTTCAGTAGGTAAAGCAAAAGCCACACATGCAAGCAAAGCAAAACAAGGAATTGATTCCCTGCTTCCCATGGTCAGGCAGCCATCTACAGGAAAACAGGGTCCAGCACACGTGAAGGTGACTTGGGATGACAAATACCATCACTCTGAGTATTACCTTTTTTCTCCCTTCTTCCCCCAGCTGTAAATGCCAGATGGAATTAAACCATGAAAAAAAGTCAAACTTCATCTGCAAGGCCTAGAGTTATTCTTTAAGAGTTCTAATTTCTTCCATATTGGAAAGACATGCTCAGTCTGCAATGATTCCTTCCTCTGTTTAAAATGTCATGTTTAAAATATGGACAATTTATCTCCTTTTGTCTCTCACTTTCTCATAATTTAATGAGCATGTGGTTAAAATGGATAATTTTGAAATTTGTCAATTTATCCCAGTGAGTTTGTCCAGACAACTCAGTAACAATATTTAGATAATCCCATCTTCTTTATAAAGAAGTAGTTCAGCTCTTTCAGAGCTCTTTTTTACTGATTTTCAAAGCTTGGAGTATCAGAGAATTCTGTATCAATATTTTAAGCCTGCTGAGGTGATCAATCAGTGACCATTGCCTGAAATCCTAATTTTATTTGAACAAAATACTCTCTAGTACACATAAAAATGGACAGTGAGTGCTTAGCTTGACACAGATGAATTGTCAAAATATGACGTTAGAGATGTCACAAGCCAAACATTTCTATCTTGGAAGCACTTCCCATGCTTTTTAGAGATGCACACTGGTTCTTAAACTAACTGGATTTTTCTTGCAGTCGCATCCATCTCTATTTTTCTTGTATCTCATGACCTGTTAACAGAGAATTTTAACACTGTCAGATCAGCCAGCTCTCCAAGGTGGTTTTGGGTCCTGATCCCGCAATGTTAGTGTGACAGCTCATTAACTCTGAAGCTTTCTCTCAGAGTGAGTCAGCTATTTCCTTCTGAAACAAACCTGCCAGACTGAGGCTTTGGAGATTATGAATCTCCAACAAAAACTGGGAGGGTTTATGTGTGCATGTGTGGTATAGATGAGCAGATGAACCTGCACCAGGTTTGGCTCCCCGACCCTGCTCTGGCTTTGTGCAGCTTAACATCTGCACACTTACTGCACTCTAATGATGCAACACTTCAGCACCCCCACCAAGTCTCTGTGCTTCAAGCTGCCACACTGAAGCATTTGAACAGAAGGGATCATTGGATGCTGGCATGTCTGTCACAGAAAGGAAGGTCCCAGGTGGGTCCCAAGGCAAGGGCAATACAATGCTGCTGCAACTTCTCAGCCTTCAACAGGAGAGGCAGAGCTGTCCTGTAACAGCCTGAGAGCACCTAGCAGGGCATGCAGGTCAGCAATGTTGGTATGGCATCAGAGGTCACTTTTGCTCTCATTCTCTCTCTTTTGTTGCCAATTTTGTTAGCTTTTTATGCAAATTTTGCATTAGGATATTACTAGTACTGAAGGTGTTGATTCTCTATTTTGGTTAATCGTTGTTCCTCCTTTTTTTCTATTTTACACTCAGCTCAAAACTTCCATGGTGCTTCCTAGTTACTAGATAATAATAGATTAATTTAATTGAAAAAAAACCTTTTTGGCTTGCTGCCAGTGTTTTTGCATGTTCCAAAGATCTCTTTCCAGCTTTCATTATTGTAATTGAATATCAAAGCCCTCTGTTGTCACCTGAGCAAGTGTCCATATTAGAATCTACTTTATTAAATTTTTAATGATTTTCATAACTCAGGAAGACTCTTCTGGTGGATATTCAGAAGTGATGACTCAAGCCCTTTCCTTAAATCCATAGGGCAAATTGCAATAGTAAGTAGAGGCAAACCTCTCATATACTTTTTTGAAGGGGTTGCAAAATATTATTGTGCATTTTGTGCAACCTATTTTTGATAGGAATATTCATTTTAGAACAGCTTTTTGAAAGTGTTATAATAACATTTGCTGATCACTCATGACCTATGGTCAGACTTAATGACCAAAATTCACAGCAATTAATTCATGCTCAAAGATTTACCTGTTTCAAAGCACTAAAAAATTCAGCTACAGATTCCTTTTAGAATAGTTTTGCGCTATTTATCATTAGTTATCCTTAATGAGTTGTGATACAGAAGCTTCTTTTGAAGCTGGACCTCAATACCTACAAAAGACATGTTTTGAAAGAAATGTCTTCTTTTATTACAGTGAGAAATATAATTTTAGGTCTCCTTTTTCAGAGGTGAGATTGATCTGGATTCTAATTGCATGCAAAAATCATTATTTAGAAAAAAATCTGAAATAATTTAAAATTCAGAGACTATGAACACTGTGATAGAATTGGTTGTTTCTTAAATCAGTGTGGTTTTGGATGTTATCTAGTAACAATGACACTAAAGACGAAGTAATAAAGTTTTATTTTGATAACTTGTGGGTTCTACATACTGGTTGGGTATTGATAAAGACAGACTGGATCTTGCACGTGCAAATTTAACGGTAATAACTGTGGGTAAGATTTAGTCAGCCTGATTTTTCCATAAGGAACATGAAGTTCCTGCACTTATATGGGATCTATTCATGTCCTTGTTTGATGATTGCAGTTAAATGAAGAAAATCACCATCTCATTTTTTTTCTTTTAAATAGGTACCTGTCTTGGGGTGACTTTATGATACTTATATGCCCATTCATCTGTTTAGCCCACAAATAAGTTTTGTTATCTTAGAAATGTTTGGTTTTAGAAAACAAGAATTAATATTTGAAAATTGAAAGTTTAAAGACAAACGTCCCAATAAGGTCCTGTCTATGTTGCAGACCATATAGAGAAAGCTTACCAGATCAAATATCAGGAAAGTGGTCTCTTTAACATTCTCAAAAAATGGCCTAGCAGATTCAAAGGAGAAAAAGGAAAGGAAAGGAACATATGTCAATGCTTGTTTCACTCAACCTACAATATGTATAAGACTCTTCTCTAAATTCATTAGATTCTTTTATACTGGAATACATGTCTTGGACAAAGTACCTAAAAGAAGTTGCATATTTCAGCTGAAATCCCTCATATAGTTATATTTTTGACATTTCTATCATAACATCAATTCAGAATCAATGATTTAATCTATTGTTTGTTGTAGGCTGAGTGCAGAGGCTGCACTGACAGATCACTAAGAGTGATCATTCCAAGCAACTGAAATAAAAGCAGTACTCAAACTCCAACAACTCTATCCATGGAAATGGCAGCAAGGAGAGAGTACTGTGGAAGCAGCCCCTCCTGACAGGAATGGAATGATACCCCCCTTTCTCCCAAGGTTTTGGATATCTGCTCTTATTTTCATTTGATAAAATTATATCATGAAATTGCTGCACTGTCTGGGAATAGTGATGCCTCACTGGATTTTTCCTAGCTGCTCCTCAGATTTCCTATATAACAAAAGCAGCACTGTTGCATTCATTTTCATGGCCAATAGTAAAATATCTGTATAGGGAAAATTACAATATATTTTCAACTGGGTGATGAAAACATATTGAAATTACATCAATAGTACTCATAAGGCTGCTATGCTTGGAAGCTAAACCATTTCTTAACACATTTTTAAAATATGTTATGAAATGCTTTAGGAAGGAAAAGGGAACCAAAGGGCTGAGGGGAGGGGACAGGTTGAACAGGACCAACACATTAGGGGCTAGGCAGAAACTGTGGATATGCACACAGTTCCAGCAAGGAGAGCCACCCATAGGTGCCCAGAGATAGCACTAAATGTGTCTGTCACCTAAAGAAAAGTTGTGTTACTCAAAGTCCCCAGTGACTGGAAATAAGCAAATGTTGCTTCCATCCAAAGAACAGCCAGAAGAAAATAAGGAAGTGTGAAATAGGGTGAAGTGTAGGCTTCACCTCAGTCCCTGATCATGAAACATATCCTCTTGGAATTAATTCCAAGAAAGAAAGGAATTGGGTACCACTGGTTTTACCAGGGTAAAACGTACTTGACCACATTGCTTGCTTTTTATCTGAAGGAAAAACCAAATATATGTCTGAGAGGAGAGTGGGTTAATGTACCTTGAGTCTGAGCAATGCTTTTGACTGTGGCTTCCAGGCATTTCTTTGCTGGAAACAGAGGAACAGTGGGCTGTACAAATGGGTAGTTACACTGTTTGAAAATCAGCTGTACTGCCAACCTGCCAAGCTCATTGTGCAGTAATCAATAGCTTGATGTTCATTTGGCAGTGGTACAGAGCCACCCTAGGGTCAATACTGGAGCTGGTATTATTCAATATCTTCGTCAGCAGGCTGAATGATGTGACATAATACGCTCTCAGAAAATTTATGGATGATGGTATATCAAGGAGAAAATTGATTGAAATGCCAAATGGCAGAATTTTGATCCAGAAGGACCACAGGAAAATATAAAAAAACGGACCAGCTGTAGCCTCATGATGTTCAATATGAAAAGTATAAATATGTCAGCCCTAAGAAAAATAACTATGTAAATTTTCATAGGCTGGGAAGTGACTGAGTAGCAAACCTGTCAAAGACAACCTGAGCAGTCAGAGTGGATGCCAGTATGAATATCAGCCAATAATTTGCTCTCATTTCAGATAAGACAAACCTCATGAACGAGTTTAGATGAATCTCAGAGAAACATTAACAAGAACATTGCCAGTGGATCAAAGAAAATTTTTGTAGTTATTTCCCTTGCTGTCACTGGTGAGTTCACACCTGAAATTTATCTGCTTTTGAGCCGTTTCAAGAAGGACATTGAGAAAACCTGTGTGCAGTGGATTATGGTCAAGATGCTCAAGAAAAATTCATGAACTGTCATGATTGTTAATAAATGTGTGCTTTGACATAATTTTGATACAGCATACACACAGTTTCATTATCTCATGCTTACAATATATATTTGAAGATTTTTATTTTTTTGTATTACTGACTTGGTTTTCAGGGATGACTGTTCTCAGAGCCAGAGATTATTACACAGAAATCGAAATTATATGACCTCTTATGCCTTTCCCAGATGATCCCAGGTGGGGAGCAGCAGGTTTCAAAGATAACATTAATAGAGTTCTTCACTCCTGAAAAAATTTTTAGATGTCAAGAGACTCATACAGAGAATTCTCGAAGTGTTTTGTATCTTTATTTTACATTGCAGGTAGATAAGATATCTTTTTTAAGTAATCATCGATTTTTGTGCAGTGACAAATGACACTAGCAACTGGGACCTTTAGCGCCTGTCTTAATTTTGTCGTCTTCTATATCTGCAGGTATGATTTTTCATCTATAATGATGTGCTACAAGGATATGCAGATCACTGCTTCCAGAAAATCATGTAATAAAGTATCTGACATTACAGCTAGTGCCTTCAGTTCAGTGCAATTCCTAAGCATGAAACTGCATCAACAAAACAGTGACCTGGTTTAAGTTAAAAAGCAAGTCTATCTGTACCGTGCTCTTTGCAAAATCTGGGTCTTATTTTTACCATATGGATAGTAGATATAAAAGAAAATACCATAGTCATGCTGAGAGTGGCCTACTTTGCAGTGTGCCTGGATACTGGAATGGCTCAGCAGGGCCACTTAGATACTGTAATTCTCTTCTCAGCAAAGTGAATGATCTTGGCATGCGGTGTGTAGATGATAACTACAGGCTCTGTATTCATGGCTGCAGCATTTGGACCACTAATTGTGCTACTGCCAGAGCAGGCACTGAATTTAGCTCTAAGTGGTCTGCAAGCCAAGGCAGGACTTGGTGCACATCTTGCATGTACCTCTATATATTTATTCTTCCCTTACTGTTGGTCATTATGTATTCAGTTGCTATTATGAACATAGTGCTCTTCAGTTCTTGTCTGAACATCTTGTTCTTTCTATAAGGTTCCAGACCTGTTGGGAAATCAGCCAGAGATGCTGAAGCTCTCCCCATTGGAATTTAATGTGCTGTGTTATGCAGCACATTGTGTGCATCTATGCAGGCTGCAGGCAGCCCCATTAGGGACTTCAGTGCTTTATAGGCTTATAAAAATAGGGTGGCTGGTTTTCCTTCACAAGTCATGACAACAAAGTGGCAGTGTAATCTCAGGGAGGTGATTTCTCACTCCTACAGAAGCCTGATGTAATACCTGACATTGGCCTTTGGCACAGAGCACCCACTTTCCATCTTTTCTACAATATTGATGAGTCTGCTAATACTTTAGTATGTAACCTGGTGCCAGGGAGTTGAAAATTTGCTGTGCCTCTTCACCTGGAGGCATGTTTGGTGCTGTTCTGCTTGATTATTTGGATACACTCCTGCCATGGCTGTCTGTGAGATACTGGAGTCTAAAAGTGTGCTGATAATTCTGCAGGAATTTTTTTTCTGGCTAATGTTCGGATAAATTTAGTATAAGAACTGAGGAAAAAAAGTCACATTAATGATTCTGGAAAAGAAGGTACCTCTAAAATCAGAAAGACAAATAATCATTAAAAAGGTCCAAACCCAGATCTTCCAAACAATTAAAAATACATATATTAGTTCTTTGATTTTGATATTGTCCTCCATATACTCTAAAAATATAGAAGAAATGGCATGAAGTATATATGAGAGGAAGGAGCATAGATTGGTATTTAAACTAAAATGTAATGATTTTAAGGAGAAATAAAAGATTTCCAAGCAGTGGGGACTGGCTGATTGAATTTCCCTGTGTTGCTTTGAAAATGTAGTTAAAATTTGACAAGCACCTAGGAGCATAATTCTGAGAAAGGAAGAGACATTTAAGCTATTTAAACTGTTTCTTTTCTTCAAGCTCTTAAATAATAAATAAAACACAAAATTTATTTTAAAAAATGTACTATTCCTGAAGCCAAATATAATAATGAAATCTGCCTGCTGATTTTGTTTTCGACTACACAAAATCTTAATCAAATAAAGATGAAATAGGGAGATCTTTTACCTAAGGAGATTAGACCTTTAATTAGTCCATAATGTATAATTTCCTCTGTTAGAAACTAGCGCTAGTAAACTTGACTATCAGGACATTGGTCATTCAATTTCAAAGTGGACAAGAACTTACTTGGAACACGGTCATAAAGCAAATAGCATTTTACCATACACTATGAATGCATATGTAATTGTCTAAGATTACAGAGGTTTTGTGACAGGAACCTCTGATAGGGATGTCACAGTACATAAAACTAAGTTTTATGTGTCTCACAATTTAGAACTGCTAAGTATTTTCCACACTGAGAGCATACAACTCCCCAGTTTTGGCAGACAGTTCCTGTCTCATCACCAGTCCCATGGAATGCAGAGGCTGTATCCCGCACTATGGGGAGACCTATGTCATGACACGTCATTCATGTCAGGTCATCTTATCCATACTTCCTATAAAAGGGAGAAAAGAGGGACAAACCAAATTATTCTTCCCTAGCATTCTTTCAGATTGGAATTCAAGTGTTCATGAGCTATAATTCACTGATTTCAGAAAAAAAAGAATGTCTTCAGTTTAGGAAAAAAATCCAAAAGTCAATTTGGCTGACTTTTCCCATGTATTTTCTGTAAGATACATTAAATATGACTTCATTTCCAATTCCTGGTCTGCTGCCCATCTGCCTTGTATGTATGCTCATATATATGTTTTCTCCTTTGTTCTTTTCTAGGGTGAGCTAAAGGAACTTTGTGAGGTAAAATCCACCTGCAGTTCTGGGGACAATTTGCTCCTGTGATTTCAAGTAGGACTGCAGCTTGCTGTCCCAGTAGGGTTTTGTCCTCAGTCTCTCCACACACCCTCCAGCCACACCATGGGACCTGCTGGCCATGCCACTGAAGAGAGAAGATATTGTGGGGGCCTGCTGTGCTCTGTGTGGGTATGATTCAAGGCAGGATATGTGGGCAGATGAAGAACTTTCAAAGACAGGCATATTAGAAAATCTGAAATGCTAGATACAAAGATCAAATTATTCATGGACAGAGCAACCCTGAAAGAGAAATGAAACATTAAGTCAGAAGAGCATTCTTTCCCATCCACGGAAATTTTGTCACTAGAATCATAGTTACAAAAAATGAGCTCAATATGGCTACTGAAATCCTGAAGGATTAAGTCAAATGGTATGTTTCTGTAGGCAGTAATTACAATTATTGCAGCTCTAACATCAGGGGTTATGATCTTGTCATGTACGCAGAATCACTTTAGCTGTCTACTGAGAGTTGGAGCCTCAAGTAAAAAGTCAATACAGCTTTAATTCTGTAATTGTAGCTGAACTTCTTTCTTCAACATCACTACAGAGAATTGATTGTTAGTGAGGATTTAAGCACTGATGGAGTTTTCTTAATCGTATTGTTACCATTTATATCTAGACAATTTGTGGAAAAGGGAACTGGATTCTTAGAAATCAGGTTCACTATTATAGAATAATTTAAAGGAAGTGGTCTTGCTGCTGGAATAGCAGCTCCAAAATATCAATCATGAAAAATTCAAAAGGGATGAGTGATTTAGCCTGCTGAACAAGATGGGAAAAAAAAAAAAAGAGACAAAAGTTGCAAATTTTTTGTAAGAAGAAAAGGAGACAACGTGGCGCGTGGCAGAGTGTAGTGATTGGAGCTGGGGATGGAGGTGAAAGCCATGACCATTCTGGAAAGGATATTGTGCAGAATTTCAGAAGCAAGGACATAGAGTCAGAACCTGATGCAGATCAAAGAGTGGAACTAAAAAAAAAAATGTTTGTTCTACAGAAATATTGCAGAAATCAATTAAGGCTTAAATATATGTAGGTCAATACACAAAACAAAGCACTGGGAAAGAAGGAAGGGCCAACTTAGAAAATGAAAAGTAAAGGGAAGCAAGAACTGAATTTGTAAGAGATGTGTAAATTTGTGAGGATAGAAGTGAAAGAATGAATGTGAGGGGAAATGAACAATGGGGATTAATATTTACTTTGCAATCTAGTCTCAGTGATTGATTAAAGGAAGGAAAAAGTACTGAAAAATTCATAGAGGTATGTCTTCTGAAGTTCAATTTTAGAGTTTCTATTTTAATGATTTGAAAAAGTTAGAAAGGTAATTTGAGGTAAGACAATAATACAAATCCTGATTAAAGGCAAAGCGATGACAGAATTTGAGTTGAAAAAAGACAGTGGCTGAATACAAAACTCATAATTTTTCTGAGTTCCCCCTTCCTCTGCTTTGCATATACAAAATACAAAACTCTTGTTAACTGCAAGCCCAGGTAGTTTGAGGAGTTTGGTTTATCACAGCTATGAATCTAGAGTATCAGACCAGAAATCATCAAGATTATATATATAAATAGTCTGTTTATTTATTTCTAACTAATCAAGAAATGGCATCATTGCAGAAGGAGACTTTGGCAACTAGTCAGATTTAGATTATGTTAATGCAACATCCAAAAGAGATTGTTGTAAACAGGGAAACAGCATCGTATGAGAGAGCAAGAAATAAAGAAAGAAAAGGCCAAATTCTTGCTGCTGCTTCTGCTGCTCCAGATGCTGAAGGGAGACAAGGCAGGTCTGCAGTGGATGTCCTCTCCAGCCATTCTGAGGTTTGATATCGTCCTCTCTTATTTCAGGTGTGAGTTTAAGTGTAACAGATGTGGACTGTGAACAGTCCTTGGGAAACTTTAAAAAGTGGAAACATACAAATAAAAATAATTATATTTTTTGCCATTAAAATAAAAATTATAAGGCGGTGTTCCACCATCTGGGAATGTCGTCTGGCAAATTGCTCATGACCACCTACAGCAGATAGTCAGAAAGTCTATTCCTTGCTTCTGTTTTCTCTATTATTTGGTCCCTGCCAATACCTGTTTCTGGTTCATAAATTCTTCAAAGGGGAAATTGAAGACACTTAAAAATCGTAATATTTCTCCTCTGCCACAGCCATTCAGCTAAGACTGCTGAGAGGCAGATCAGAACAAATGGTTGCTTTTTCAGGGGGAGGTCTGCCCTGTAGGTGAATGGTTTTTTATCTATTTTTTTACATCAGTACTTTGGTAGTGATGAGAAAAAACTACTGATTTGCCTTGGGCATATGGCATAAACCAAAATTATTTTGGGAGGGATACTTTCACAGCATAAGCTCCTCAGACCACAGAGCACTTGAAGGGCTGTGTTTTTGTTGACATTCCATTAGTGCCAACAGAAAGCTGTACTTGTAATTCCCTGTATAATTCCAAAAACTTCAGTAAAAACTGCAAAGAACCTGTCACCTTCCTGACTTTTCGGAAATCTTTTATGCAACTCAGATTTTACTTCACAATTTCAGCCTGATTATTTTTCCTTTTTGCTAAAAACCTATGGGGTTATTTTACTGTAAACAAAATTGAAAAGGCCAATTTTCTTCTGACTAAGCTTGATTAACTTTTTGTCTTTAACCTAGTAAAATTGATTTCCTGTTCAGAAATATTTAACAAATTATATTAATTTAAATACACTCAAAGCCATGATGTTTATTAACGATACAGCAAATGTGCCTCTCAGCTTGCAAGATGTAACTACTTAATCTTGCAGTTCTCTGCTGGACTGCATGCCAAAAGCAAATACATGCTTCATGAATTCTATAAAATGTGTAATAGCTACTTCCCATTACTCATTATGACTGCAGCTAATGTCAAAATAGAAGTTTAGAGGCATTTATAGGAAGATGCAGAAATCCTGGTGAGAAGTCGCTATGAGCTACAGCCTGTGCCTGGAAGGTCACAGCACAGCTGACAGGAGTGAGGAGATAATCATGGGCTGGGAGAGGTTTCAGCCTCTTCCTTCTCAGAATTTCTTTCTTCTTTCCAAATCTCTGTGAGAAAATTGGTCCAGGCTTTTCTTACCCTTTGCAGATATTTGAAATAGTAACATGTGCTGAAAGGGGGGATTTGCCTGAGTGAAGCAAGGAGGGACAAACCTTTTCCTTGTGCCAGAGCAACCACCTTCATGACTTGGAGAAGATATTGGTGTCTGAGCTGAAGAGCTGAAAGATGGGAAAGATGTTTTTATTACAGGATGGGGCTACACTCTCTCCATTTGCGGCTACAAAAAAACCCAACCAATCAAATAAATGTTTATGTCTAAATACTATCAGACACTTGACATTGCCTTCTTGAAGAGAATATTCAGGAATAAATGATCAATTTTTGCTTATTCAAGGCCTTGAACAATTGCATTTTGTGTTTTTTGGGGGGGGTGGAGGGGGCCTTTTTGAAAGGATGGCTAGGGCTTGCAAAGTGAAACCTGAACTGCATGTTTATTAAGTGGCTGCAGGTTCTCACGCAGAGGAATGATTGCCTGACTAGGAGGAAAAAAAAAAAAAAAAGAACTATATATAATGGAAATTTCTATTAATGCTCTGCCAAAGTAGAACCATTGACTATAACTTGACCCAATGATACTTCCATTTGTGTTCTGATTTTAGTAGGATTCAGCCTAATGGGATTTCAATACTGCCTACTTGTAAGGTCAAAACCATAAGCTTCCCTTTATCTGTGAAAACTGGCATTTTTCATTTTCTTCTTGAAATAGTGGTTTGAAGCTATATTGTATGTAATAAAGGGCTTCTGTACTGTTTTTCAGAGGTAGCAAGAGCCCACTACCCTAGGGAGTGACCTCTATGTTTACTTCTGAAAGTATTTTGTTATCCTGAAACACAATGTTTTGTGTGGGAATGTCAGTTTCTGTTTCAATTGGGTCAGAATCCTGATAGTTTCACACTTCTACTGCTTCCGCTTGCTATTGCTGCTAAAAAAATATCAAAAAGTGAAATGTCATAAGTTTTACACTCAGAGAAGGATGGACAAAGTCTCGTCTCTGGGTTTGTAAATGCTCACACAGAACCAACAACGTATCTTGAATGCGTCCATTGCAGAGGCTTTGCCTCTGGTCTGACAGAGCCAGAAACAGTTGTCTCTGTTGTACATGAACACTTTTCACCCTGGGACTGGGATTTTATCACTTTAGGAAGCTTAGCTCACCGCAGAAACGGTTGTTTAAAGCAGAATTGTGCAATACACACGTGGAGGCAGGTTCTGCTTACAGATTAACCATGCTTAGGTGAGAGATGGGTAGTGAAAGGATTGTCTGTTGAGTAAATAAATGGCCTTTCAGGAAACATTTGGATGAGAGCAATGAGATCATGTGGAACCTATAAAATCCACTTTGTCCTAGAAGGAGTTGAGAAGCAATCCTGAATACAGCTGTAATATTTTTTTGTAATGCTGAAATTTAGATAAGCTCAAACCCTTCAGTATTTTATGGGTGGCCAGAGCCCCTGGTTGCAGATCACAGCTGCAGTGGGATAAAATGAAAAAAGCCAGGGATAATTTTACATGGATGTAACATAGAGTATCCAAGTGAACAGGCTGATAAACAAATTTCTTTCTTTCTTTCTTTCCTAGAGCCTGAAATACACTGCTCTGGCCTTCAGACCCTGAAGCTGAGACAGCTCTGCTACTGCTTCCAGTGGAGACGTCAAGCTGGAAGTGACAATCCTCTATTTCATGGAAGTAAAAGGCAGGATCTGTCTAGGTGGAGTGTTGGTGAATGAAGAGTAAAAAACACATATTTGTCTGCATGCAACATGAAAACTTGGCGATATCAGAATTCATTGAACTCTCACTTGCCATCCCAAGGCACTCTGTCCTCACTTGCTGTCACAAAAATTTCTCTTTCTTTCCAACAAAAAGACAGCTTAAGCTCTATATTACGCCAATATGCACAAAACAGAATATACCTATTTCATTATACAGCTGCCCATTCTGACCTCAGGAAGTCAGGACATGACACTGAATGAATCTAATCGTACCACACAATGCTTTTCATTAAATGATACTTTAGCTTTTTCCTTTTCTGTGAAGTCCTTAGGTTTTACTTACATGATTATTTTATTTTTCCTCTTTATGAGAAAAAAATATAGAATCAAGAACATTATTCTTTAAAGAAAAGGAACCTTATGATTCAAATCATTTATTTGATTTATTATATATGAATAGATGCCATTAAAACAATACTCATGGAAAAAAACAAAAGTTAATTTGAATTCACGGCCCACAGTTTCTATTCAGTAGGTTTTCATTTCATCTATATAAATACACACATATTTATATATTAACAATACATATATTCCACACTGTAAGGACACATTGAATTTAGCCACATGGATCAAGAGCTAAAATGAAAATAAATTAAAGCTAGGAAAAGAAAAGGAAAAAAGGAAATAAAAAGGAACTTCATGTGTGCTATTCAATGATTTCCCCAAATTTATTTTTGCAAGTTTTTCTTTCAAATTGCACATTAAGCAAGCATTCAATGATGAGAGAAGAGAGTGATAGTTTTTATATGAAGAAAAAAAGTGCAGATTAAAAAATTAATCTGTATGTGAAACCAATTTGTGTGCTCCTATGGATACTCTGTAGAAAAGGGGATTTCGATGAATCTATGCATGAAAATGCTCCAATTTGGCAAGCCTAGAGAAAGGTTTAAACTTCAGACTAAACTTTCCTTGAAGAGAACAGTCTGATACTCAAAACTGATAATTATCTCTAAATGTACATTCTAATTTTCTCAATAAAAGGAAGATTCTGCCATTTCTGATCATACTAAGGGTTTACTCTGCAGCACTACTATTTGTGTCAATTATCAAGAATACTGCAGCTGTTTATCTCAATATTAATTACCTGCATAATTGTTAGCATTGTAGTTTGTGAGAAAAAAAAAACCCCAAACAATGTTTTGATTCCTGTATTCCACCAAAACACAGGTTTTTGACTTTACAGCTGAGGCAGTTCAGGAAATTCTGTGATCATAATAGGTTATTAACCCCATTTCAGTTTTAAAAATTTGAATTCCTTCTGTCTCTGGAAGTAGCAGCTGAACAGACCCAGAAGGTCCACAGAAATAGAAAAGGTCAGGCAGAGGCATATTTTCATAATATCCGAGTATTTAGTTTTGGGAACAATGTGGGGAGAAGGAATTCTGATTCCACACAGGAGCTGTGCTCCCGTGGTGAAGATGTATGCACAGACGTAGGACGGCCATATGTTCCTTTGTAAGCAGGGATCATAAACCTCAGAGCCTATGTGTCCTGTTGGTTTTTGCAATGGGAAATGCTGGAAGTGTAGCTGTTCTGGCCCTGTGCATATACAGGGAGCAGCTATGCATTCCTGGACAGTATTCATGTATAACTTTGCAGCAGCTGCTAAGACAAAGTCTGTGTGTTGTCCTTTGTGAATACAGACCCTGGAAAAATGTCACCTAGTTTTGAAGAAGTGCATCAAGAAATGACATTTGCAAAAATGCACACAGGTAATATTTTAGGTCTTTGTTTTTAGATATTTGTTTGTTTGTTTTTAATATGAAAGGGCTATTTTCAGAGTCTTTTAAAAGCCTTTATACTATACCTCCAAGAAGTGAACTGTAAAACCAAAGTATGGTTTGAAAACCAAGGTTTCAGCTCTAGAAAATAATATTCAAACCAAGAATTTGTGAAGGAACTTGAGTGAGCTGACTCTGTTGGTTAGATCTCTCCTTAGCAGATTGTTAACCAAGTTATATGCAGTCAAAATTGCACAGGGATGGAGAATAAATTCCCATATGAGACACTCAATTTTATACTCATATGTACAACTGGTATTTGCACAGTACTGTGTTCATTTAAATTTTAATACCATATTGTAAATTCCATCATTAATATTAAATCTGGTGTTAATATTAATGAGCTGCTGCTTTCAAAAAGTACTGCATCAAAAACACTCTAGGAATAGCCCCTTAACACTTCCATCATTATAAAAGAGGCAATGATGTGAGGGTTTCAAATACAAAATGACTCTCACTTTAAATCTGAATTATGAGTTTCTGTATGCACAGTGCAGTGTCAATGATGGACAACCAACAAGTCAAAATTTGTTAGGCTTTGAAGATTTTCAATAAGAATCACAAATACTAATTACCTAATAGAAATTCCAAATATTGATAATTATTTTATAAAAGGACTAACCATTTTATTTCAGGATACTGTAACAATTGTTATTTGCTGAATCTGGATCTTAAAACTTATGAAATGTTTTATATTCTTCATGACAAAATCACTAAATTTGGCAATTTAATGCTCCATTAAAATTTCCTGTTATACATTAAGCTATATTAATTAGTCTGTGTATTGTTGACATGCCTAAGATATGCCTACGTGGAGATCTTCACCTCTTCTGAACTCCAAAGAGGCTATCCAAGTGCTTTGCACACACACACACACACACAAAAACCTCTAGTTTGGTTTAACACTTTTAGTGCTTCCTCTCGTTTTCATTGCTAAATTTGTCCTTGGAGACCTGGACAGTCAGAGAGTAAATTGTTTTTAAACACATACTGATAGAAGTTTTCCTGCTGTGAGTCCTATCAGTCCTCTGGTCAGTGGAAGTTCTATAAGAAGATTTTATGGGGAGATGCTTCATGTATTCTGTATTTTTGAGTGCACTTTCATCGGCATGGGATTTTGCTAAACGTAACCCTTGAAAGTTCCTGTGAAAAATTACAAATAAAATTGCTTTCAGATTTACTTTGCAGATTTAAGTCAGAGAACTCTAAAGTCATGATACATCAGCTCCTTTTTAGAATAAGGAGAAAATTTTCTTGGTATTACACTACATTATAAGCATTGTTAAGACTGATTTAGTTGAAAATAAATATCTGTAAGACATTCAGGAATACAAGTAAAAAGTTACAGAAAGAAACATGACCTTGGCTGTAAGAAATAATACCAACATGAATATATATGAAATACACTAGGCTAGTTCATCCATGGTCATATGGAAGACATATGAGACACTTACAGGACATTAAAAACCAGGTAATGGGTAATTAATTGTTTATTAAGGAGATGGAAACACTGCATTTTGCATAAGTCTTTTTCTTTTCAGCTAGAACACAGACTTAAAAATTATTGTAAGCAAGTAGTAAGCAGTCAGCTGTGCAGGGCCAGGAGCTGGACTTGATGATTCTGATGGGTCCCATCCAACTCAGCATATTCTATGATTCTGTGATTCTATGATTCTGTGATTCTATAGCTAAAATAAGAGGAACATCAGCTAATTAGAAATTAATAATCTCATTTTCTAAAATTTTTTTCAGATCTTTGATTTTTTTAAATATGGGAGTGGAATGGAAGATTTTGAATTATTTCATGGAATGTGAGAGTCAGCTCACTCTTCTATAACTCAAATTTTTTTCTAACCTAGAAGATGCTTACCTGCTTATTTGAGGTATGAAATCCCCAAAACAGCTCTTCAGGGGAATAAGCTGCTTTTCAAATTTGGAGGGATAACTTTAATTTGGTCTACATGAATCAGAAACTAAAATGTTTGTTATTGATGAGCTGTGTAAAATTTCTGTCCTTCAAATAATCTTCACAAAACTACTGCTCCTCAAGAAAACCTGAGTACAAACTGAATACTCTTTTGAAGATATAGTCTTACACATTTGTCACATATTGATATATATTTCACAGAGTCCTATATTTCTCTACTAATTTACTAGACTAGCTTCCTAAATGTTTTAACCTTACCTTGAAAAGCTCTACCTAAGATCATAAAAGAGGGACCATTATTGTACTAAACATCTTTAAACTATAACTCAACTATTTAGTCTGGGAGAAAAAATGACAAGGATTTTTCCAATGTAATATATTATGCACTTATTTACATAAAATATCAATATTTATATTCACTGATGGAACTACAGGATGACTTGGTTTTCTAAATAAAGATGGTACATATCAGTTTGACAGACACAGCTGAGACAGCTGAGTTTATGTTTCTAAAAAAGTATTCATTTTGTACTTTTTTTATAGAATACTGACAAGGGAATTGCTAATGAAGATAAAAATGATAAGAGTGGGATGTGTAACAGACATGTGGTTCTGTAGAAATTAGAAAGAGATATAAGGCACTGTCTTACTTTCCAGTATTAGGCTGAACATTTTCAGTGTTACTATTTTAAAAGAAATGAGATGTACAATATGCTGTAAGAAAAAAAATGGGGGGGGGGTATTATTTCTACAAGTTGCAAACAGTATCATAGATTTTTATAATTTGTGTCTTGTAATTAGAATACACATCTAGTCTTGTAAGTGGCTTCAAGAAAGTTTTTGCAAAAACCTTATGATATACCAGTGAAAGAAATATTTCAATGTCCTTTATCAAATCATTATTGTAAATCTCTACATTTTCATGATCTTATTTTTGTGAAGTCTTTTTCTTTAAAGCAAAGCAACAAATATTTTAAAATTTTTGCCTTTTCCTTCACTGATGCAATTTAAACTGCTAAAAGTATTGCAGAAATATAGTGGAGAATTACATGGTGGTTTCTTCACCTACACAGATTTAAAGTTTTTTAAGCATGCAACAAACAGTAGGAATTTTCTCTGTCAAGGATCAGTTACCTCATCTGTGCGAGTGTAAATCCAGGCACCTTAATTCTTTCATTTGCTTATTCCTAATAAACAGCAATGAAGTTGCAATATTTTGTGTTTTCAACAGTGAGAACTTCAACACACAATTTTGCTGGGATTCATCAAGTAATGTGTAGAGAAAAAACAATGACCTTCTGACACTGCATGAGGTTTCATGTCACGTTGTATTACCTCACCCAGGCTGCTTAAGCCTGCATGGGTCAGTCATGATTCAAGCAATTTGACATTCTTTGATAGAACTTGACACTGTCACCACACTCTAATGAGTCACATAAGTAATTAGAAAACAGGCTTGTATAGTTCCAGAAGATTGTAATTATTTATTTCATGTGTGTATGCTTGTTTTGTAAGTGTCGAAGGATACATAAATAAGTTGAAAACTGTAACAAATACACCAATTCATATTATTTGAGTTGATTCTATATATTAAATTATGCACATCACAACATCAACAGCTTTTAGTCAGCATCTGGGAGAAAAGATTCTGTATTATGTCCTAATTGGCTATTAAATTATAATTTCAAATGCTCCTGTATGACTTCCATGCCAAAGTTAATAAAAATTTAGACCACTCATCTCTAAAATACTCCTGAAAATTTATCCATAGTCTTCAAACAACAGCAACAATTTTTTAAAATGGGATTCTTTTTCTCTCCTATTTATTTCAAAGGGCAAATAATCAATCACTGAGCAATTTAAAATAAGATTTCTTTTAAATTATCTGCTCCAGTTGAATTACAGCTCAGGAGTTGCAGGATGACAGGCTATCACTTCTTGTGCTTTACATCAGAGGAGATAATCTTAATAACAATTCTAGTCCTAATATCTGTGAAAGAAACCTTGTCTCAAATCAAAGTGGTGGAAGTGCTGTCATTGAGGCAAGCAAGGGTTTCAGCCTGTCAATCTGTGAACTCTGCCAAGACTGCATTTCTTTGTCTTTCATATGCCATGCTCTTTATGTAAGCAATTCTTTACTAGTTTAAATGTGTGCAGACTAATAACAAAGTTGAGGTACCAGCAGAAAAGTAAAATGCCATTGCTGACAATTTTGTTCTAAATAACATTGCCTGCAGTTTTTTTCTGTGGATGCAAATATGTACACCACAGGTAAAACTGTGCAGAGTCAGAACTTCCATTCTCTTCCTAAGCTAGATTTTGCACCTGTGTCAAATACTCTATATATTCTTTAGGACTAGATATTTCTCTCTTTTCCTCACCACTGAGAATCTCTTTCAGGAGCATTGCATTATAGAAGCAAAGGGCATGTTAACTCAGCTTTTTTGTTTGTTGTTCTAGAACCAAACAGACACAGAACGGCCTCTTTATTCTGTAGCAGTTTGATGATTTTTAAATGCATTGAATGATCTCTAAATTGTGGGGACAGCTCTGTGTGTGTATGAATGTGTGCAAGATGGGACAAGGCAGCATGGCCTCAAGCACCATATGGAGCATTTAGATTGAATATTAGGAAAATTTATTCACTGAAAGGGTGGTTAGGCATTGGAACAGCCTACCCAGAGAAGAGGAGTCAGCGTTCGGGGAGATATTTCAAAGATGTGTAGATGTGGGGAATGGGATACATGGTTTAGTGGCAGACTTGGCAGTGCTGGGTTATTGGTTGGACTCAATAACCTTAAAGGTCTTTTCCAGGTGTTAATGAGTCTGTGATTCTATAATTCTCTTATGGTAACAAAAAAGCACTGTTTCATTTACAATTAATATTTATATTTATTAACACATCAGCTATTTATTATGGGCACATATCCATTTCTATACATTTTCAATAAAAACCAGCATTTAGTGTATTCTCTCAGAAAATGGATTAAATAAATTCAAATATTATCTTAATTGAAAGGGAACAAAAAATTCCTAGCTCTGATATTGTCTTCATATATTTATCAAGAATTCACACTTTTTAAAGAACATGTAGTTACAGCAATTCCATTTTTGCAAGCCATATAATGGTGATTAAGATTTCATTGCCTATCTTGGGTACTAACTTTCTGCTGTACGTGTGTTTGAACTATATTTCTTCCATTCTTTTACAAATGAACATATTTGGAACCATACTATTTTCCATGTTCACAAGCTGAAGTATAAGCAGAGTCCTTTTTCTTCTCTGAATCTTGATACTGACATATTAGAGGTCTCCTTGTTTGGTTTTTTTTACCATGGTGCACCACTTCTGCACCACACATCCCGTTAGTTTAAAGCTAAGGTGCATTTTGGACCAAGGCTCTTACAGGGAGAATTTACCTCAGACACTGTTTATGCCTATGTATCTTCATAGCCCGCATATATTAGACACTAGTTAAATAATTAAGGTACAACACTCATAGATTAGAGACAAAAACTGGCACTTACTAACATGTGACCTGATGGTCTAAGAAGCATAAGAGGTTTTGAGAGGGAGGCAGGAAGAGAGGCTGTGATACAGATTCATCTGCTGCCAAATGGTACAGTCTGGTCCTGGTTTCCATAGTAGATCCCTAAAACCTGGAGTTATATGTGCATCTACCTCAGTGTCCATGACACTGAAAAAATGAGGAAAAGAATGGAAGAGTCCCTATTTACAGACACTTTTTCTTTCGTTCATGAAAAAACAAGTAAATAAGGGCTGATGAAGAAGTTCTCTTTGAATACATGTTTTTAACATGAACACACTTGTTTTTGTTGGTAATTAGCTGAGAAAGCACAGGAAATGTGGTGTCAGAATACAGACTGGCATTTTTTAAGCAGCGGGCAGTCCTTGAAAGAGAGGAGATATGTTGCCACAAAGACTCATGAGGCAGGGAATACTTTGGGAAGCTCATCATCTGTCTGGGTCTCCTACATTAGCCACATAGAAAGGAAATAGATTTGATAAACCTCATCTTTGTACAGAGAAAAGGGAATAAATTGGGGGTTATGTCTTAGCATCCTTTCTTTATGATTTTTCACTATTTTAGACACTGATGAAAGGCCTAAGTGCGTAAGTATATATACTTCAAACTAGCACTTTTTTCCTTACCTGTATTTCTGTAGTTGTCTTTTGCAGCGTGAGATTTCTGAGATGATTTAGAAATATTTTGGAAATGTTTTAAAAATACTTTATGCTGAGGTATGCCTTTTGAGCAATTAAAGTTTTTAAGAAAAATCTTTCAATATTCCTTTGAAATGCTTGCAGCCCTACATGAGTTATTGGTGCTCTGTGCTGTAGTTTCTTCTTCATCTTACTAAGTCTTTACCTTTATTTTTGATTGTATTGTGAAGTTTTCACTAAAAATACAAAATCTGAACTGTCATAGAATGAACAAAATATTACTCTTTTTTTTCTTTTGTTGTTGTTGTTGTTGTTGGTTTGGGGGTTTTTGTTGTTGGTTTGGGGTTTTTTTGCCTCTGTTACACAAAAACTTGAGCACAGTAATTCCAGAAATATTCCTCCAACAAGCTTGTATCGATTTCCTGTTTTCTAATAAGAAATGGTGAGTGATAAAGCATAATCTTCCTTGACTTTTGTTTTTTTCTGGTGAGTTTTAATTCTCATTTGGAATAGGCATTTTTCAGCTAGTCTAATTTTCATATAAAATTTCTGGTTTCTTAAGGGAATATTTTCATATGAGTAAACATTTTTTTAAAATTTGAAATTTAATTATATTTTTAAAAAATTTGAAATTTAATTATATTTTTTAAAGACCTTTGATTTTTCTCTTGATAATTTGGGCCTTAAAATCCCCATAAGATATACTGTTGAAAGTGCAGCATGAATTTTTAAATGTGAAGTGGTTAACATTGTCAAGAGGAGGTATAACTACAGCTGACATATACTGAGGATTTCCAGTTAACTTCATTCCCTTTCTCCAAATGCCTGTGATCTTAATTACACTTTAAAAAGATTTCCAAAAATTTGATATATTTTTGAACCTTGGGATTGGAAAACTTTGATATTTAATTCTATCCCACTTCTTGCTGCTCTACTGAAAGATGGAATATTTGGGAGAGAAGCTGATGATCCTGCATCATTACACATTTGCCTGTGTCTCAATTAAAGAATAGTGAGTCCAGTGTTCTGGAGGTTCAGTTTCGGCAACCTGCATATTTGTCATGAAATTGCTGCAGAAACCTGGGGGAAATTACTGTGCATCTCCCAAAACAGACAGAGTGGGAAATGTAAGAAACAAGCTATAATGAATTTATAACTGCAATATTATTTTTACTGGTAATGCTAACAATGCATTTAGGTATTTAGAGCACATATATTCCTCAATCTAAATTAAAAAACACTTACATAGAAGGAATGTTATATCTTACCTACTCTGAATGCCTGAGTATTTCTTTTTTCATGCACCAGACATTTTTGGCTAAAGTGTAGCTCAGACTATAAGGGTAGAACAAGACAAGTTATTCTGGCAATACAAGAAACTTGTTCCTTGAAAGAAATTCATAAGGGGAAGTATCTCTGGCACTGAAGACATTAATTGCTCTGACAGTTACCAAGAGCAATTGGAAAAATCCACAGGCAGCATGTTACTTACTCTTACTAATAGCTGCACTGGTGACCATTTTTATTGAGCATTAGACTGAACGAGGAGTCTGGGGATCCCCGACTCCAGGTATTTGCAATTTCAGATAGTCAGGACTGCACTGTGTGGCACAGAAAGGTAAATCCAAGAAACAGAAATGACAGCTTCCCTAGAGTTGCCAGCACACTTGCTCACAGGTTCTTTACTTTTTTTTTTTTTTTTTATTTCTTAGTTTAGTGCTGTGTTTCCCTGGGGCACATTACTCCTGTCTGAGATGAAACGTGCCGTGCAGCTTGCACAGTTTCAGCTCAGGGCCTTTCCATTGCTATGCAGAGAACAGACACCCTTGTTCTTTTTCCCATCCCTTTCAAAAAATGGGATTAACAATCTCAATTCAAGACACATATCATCTGAGAAAATGTAGAGAGAAGAAAGAAAAGAGGTGAAGATGATACAGATTAATCTTATGAGCTGTGGATCATCTAAATGCATCTCTGGGCCATTGGTGTTCACTGGTACTAATGATGACTGCAGGAAAAGTCATGCTCTTCCCAATGGCCTGGGTGCTAAACAACTGATAAATTCTTTGTGAGAATTCAATCAAAAAATATGGGCCGAAAGCTTTCCTAAACAAGGTAGCAAATGAGAATGATTTGCAGAGGCCTCACTGCTGTCTTCCCCAAAGGGACCTGGTCACTTTCTCTTCCTCGGAGCATAAGGCTGAAGAAGTTTGCAGTGGTGCACAGCTACAGGTGGAAACACTCACCAGGCAATCAAACCCAGGCTTCCAGTTCTCTACCAAATGTAATCACACTCTGCTACCATGCCAAAGTAATAAATTTTTAGAAACAGCTTATTTCTCTAGCAGTTTTATCTCAGCCTTGTCTAATGTATGTTATATTGCAGCACAAAAAAATGCTTGTTCTGAGGCTTTCCTGAATTTCTCATCCTCTTCCTTCCCTTTTTGTAATATTGTGTAATTCCAGCTTTGGTTAAGTGTCTCACTGTTTGCATGCTGCTTAGAGCTTCAACTTTTTCTTTGGTAGCACTTCTATAAGTATTTAAATAAAAGAAAATGTTCTATCACCAGAATGTTCTTAATGCACATTTATTTTTCTTGATTTCTTTGAGACAGGACAACTTACACTAGTGTAGAAGAGTGGTAGAGTGTGTCTATTTTAGTTTTATTTTAGACTGGAATGAAGCATGTTCTAGCTGCACAATCAGAACTTTGCCCTGATGGTGAGAGACACCCTGGGCCTTTAAGAGGAGCAGGCGTGGATCCAGCCATGCCTTAACAGGTGTTCTTGGAGCCTTTCATTATAGGAGTGGGAATACTATCAGCTAGTTTTAGGCCATCTAAATAGAGTTAAGGTTGGTGGAAGTGAGGCTGTAGTATGCATGAATAATTAACAACCAAGTGTCGTGGGTTTACAGGAAGCAGGTTTTCTGGGAATGGAGTGGCCAGAGGCCAATAGGTGTTCAGATTTTAAATTGACACCCGGCTTGGCCACTGAGGGTGGATGCGCCTCTGAGAACACAGGGGTTAGAAGCAGAGCACTCCCTTGGGCTCTCTTTTTGATTTCCGGCCAGCAAAGAGGCAAGGCCTCCCCTGCCCGGCTAGGAGCTGGGCGGGGGAGAGGAAACCTGCGGCCCGGCAGAGGTAGGCCTGACCCCTCAGGATGGAAGGGTGGTGGGGGCACCAGGAGGCGTTGGGCAGCCCCCCCCCAGGAGAGACAGAGGGAGAGAGGCCCCGAGAAGATTTGGGCAGCCCCCCCAGCTAGAAGATGGAGAGAAAGCTGGTACGGGCCTGTGGCCTTGAAGTGATATCGGCCTGTGAAGAAGGGAGGGGAAGGGGGAGTGAAGCGGGGAAGGAGCCTGGCCACGTGCAGAAGTTTGTTAACCCCTTTCTGGACAATGAAGACCTCACAGAGCATTTGGACCTTTCCTGGAGGGGAGATGGAGTGGATGATAAAGAGGAAGAGAATGGGCAAGAGAATGACAGTTGGAGCAGTGAGTGAGGCTGGGAGAGTAAAGAAGAGGCCGGAAAGAGATGATGGAGTAGCTGGTTGCTGGACTCTTTTTGGTACAGCCATGGACAGAACCATGCTTCCTCGCGACACAGAGGCTGCATGCAGGGGAGGCGATGGCTCAGAACTGAGAGGGTTCAGTTTTGGAGACCCCCCGGCCCCAGGGGTAGACAAGTATGGGGGGACAAGAGGTCCCGAGATGAGAAAAACTGTGCTTTTTGGAACTGGTCAAAGCACCCTTAAAAGGATAACCCTTGAAGCAGCTCTGTTCCATGTCCAGTGGTGAGAGCGCTGGGCATGCAAGGAAGAGGTCACCATGGCCCCAAGAAGGACTCCTCTCCTCTTGATGGACTGAAATTGAGTATTTACAGGGTGATGGATGGAGACTTGAAATTTGGAAGATGTATTGGAAATGTGGTGGGGAGGAGGAAATGCTTTTTGTGGAGTTTTCATTTTCCAGGTGTGTGTGTGTGCGGTGTGTGTGTGTGTGTGGTTTTTTTTTCCTTTTTTTCCTTTTTTTTCCTTTTCCTTTTGTAGTTTAGGTAATAAACTTTTTTCTAAGGTAGAGGCCTGCTTTGCTTATTTCCTGGTCACATCTCACACCAAAAACCCCGCAACACAAGGTATATTTTCATGGGGCACTGGCATTGTGCTGTCACAGACATTTCTTTTATGAAAAATCCTCTCTTAGGATTTTCCTGCTGAAGCTGAGAAGTTCAGCAACCAGACATAAACAATAGGTTATCTGCTTCTGTGGAATGCAACAGGTCAGTTCTGGATTGGCCCAGATTGAGTGTTTGGAAATAATAGCCAATCAGAACTGAGCTCTCGACACAGTCGGGGCAAGGTTTGTTGATCATTCTTTCTATTCTATTTGGTAGTTAGCAGCTTCTGAAACTCTCCTTTTCTTTTTTTTAGTATAGTTATAATGTTAATATATATATATATAATAAATAAAAAATAAACCTTCTGATCATGGAGCCATCTCGTCTCTTCCTTCACCCCGAAAACCTTGTGTCCAACCGACGACATTGTGCCAGTGTCAAACCATGACACCAAGTTGTACAAAATTATAGAGATGCAGAAGAGTAAGTCTCACGTATTGTGTGGAGTAAGGCTTTAAAAGGAATGCTCATGGGTAAATGAGAAAGTAGCATACACTAATATAGGGCTGGATCAGTCTTCCCAAAGAAGTTATCCTGAAAGGTAAGGATCTGTTTGTTGAGTTCACAAATCCCCTCCAAAAGATTGATTGAAAAAAGCAAGGAGATTTCTTCGTTTAGGTGTACATGATAAATTTTTGGCCTATGTTTTTCTTTTGAATTAATGTCTTGGGCTGTATCCATATAGGCCCTTCTAAGGGTGACCCTGAGCCAAAGAGACTGAGATTGTGTAGTCACAACCCTTATCATAGTCTACATATATAAAATGTGGATAATATTACACATTTTATTTGAATTTAAATGTTGTACGGGTAATGGTGTTAGTGAAAAATGATAGTGTAAGCTGGAGCTCCTGATGTAGCAATTTTCTTTCCTTCCAAATCTGCACAGTTTATATGAAGCAAGTAGAGGGCTGGTTCAGCCCCAATTTCACAGATGGAGAGGCAGATACAGGCAAGCCCTTTTAATTTAGACAAGTGGGAATTCCATATATGCCTAAGTGGCTTAAATGTCATGGTTCTGGTAAATCTAGCAATAACTTTAAACAGTCAGGCGCTAGATAATTTCTTGTTCGGAATGATCTTTACCATGGTGTTATAAGGTTAAGTTTCTTAATCAAGGACACAACAGATTTAAACTAGCAAATTGAAGGTAAAACTTGTCTCTTACAATAATTAGTAGTTTATGTTGTTTACAAACTGCCAGTCTTCTATTTTGAATTCTTCCCAAAAAGCAGAAGAATATTATCCATCGGAAGAGCATTCTGCTACAAGAGTGTATGTTCCATAGCAAAGTATTCAGGGTCAGTTTTCATTCTCCAACTCAGAGCAGCTTCAATCTAGTGCCTGAGTACCCAAGCCAAGTTTTCCTCCTTCACGTTTGTTCTCTGCTTACCCTAGAGGATAGGACTGAATTAGTGACAGAATTACACTGTTTCCTTGTGCCCTCTGGGGACTGAACTATCAACAACTCACTGCTTTGAGAGATCTTTACAGCTTTGAGTCAGGGATGACATTTTCTAAGACAGACTGGAGTCTTCAGCAGGGATGTGAAATTGCCTTTGAATTGTGAGCTAAATTTTTTCATATTGATCTTTTGTGACACTTATCATTAGCATGTGACTCTGAATGTGAGAGAGGTTTTCATGCAACTTTCAAGCAAATATGATATATCCTGTAGCAAACCTCCTATGAAGGTTAATAATTTCCTGTCTCTACTAAGCCAAAATCTTGGGCTTTCCAAGCAAACTTGATGTGCTTGAGCAGGAGGAGGGAAATTCACCATGTGGGTACCTGATGTGGAAAAAAGTACAGATCTGCTTTTATTGCTTGGCACGGCATACAGTTTTAGTCATATGCAAAGGTCCTTGGACTGGCAATGCTCTTCAAGTGTGTACTCTGGCTACATTAAAGCTTGGAATTTCCTGAGTAGGGGCTGCCTCCCCACAACCCCAACAAACCAAACCACACAACTCTTTTTGTAAGTTTTCTCTACATGAGGTTGCCATTCAATGTGTGTAAATAAGTAAATAGAGCTTCAACTGACAGTTTCTTATCTGTCAAAACTCCTTTTCGGCCTAATCCTCAAAAAATGTTCTTTTCTTTGGATCTTAATGTTACTATAAAGTCTTTTCTTGCATATTTAGGCAGTCAGTGAATCATTAAACAAAGCTACTCTTCTGCTGGAATTTACTGGTGTTGAAAATTAATGCTTTATTCCCTTAATTGGTCTGCCCAAGTTACTCTCTTCAAGAATTTCAATGCAATAGCTTGAACACAATTGAGAAATTAATTCCCTGAAGTATTTGGTGGAGTAATCAAAAGTGGAATCTATGCATTTATATCGACATGTTACATGGTAATACTGTATCTTGGTGATCAGAAGTATTGGAAAGAATTTAATAAGCTCATACTAGACACTCAACCATAAAAGCAGTTTTGTAAAGATTTTGTTAAAATCAGTAGAAGAAGGAGTTATGGATTAATTATTTATTTAAGCATTGAAGACATGCTTCCAATTTTCTTTGTCTAGAAACCCATGTTGATGACTTTATATTTGGATATGGAAAAGAATACAGCCATTGGAAACACTGAGTTTCACATTTGCAGATGTTTTTATGAAAGAAAATGTAGCCTCTAGCAACACCAGTTTTAAAAGCCATAATATTCACCTTTTAACTATATCTGCCCTTTTCTGTCTGAAGCTGTCATTAATGATTATCAAAAGGTAGAGGAGACCAAGAGTAAATTCTACTTATAATAAAATGTTCTGTCCTCATAGGAAATAAGTTCTTTTTAGAACTGGTGCTGTGGAATCTGAGAAGGGCTTCATAAAGATACTTCTATACTGTAATAGCTAGTTTTCACATTTGATTTCAGAGGGCAAGATAAGAAATCCAAGTTGTATATGATTTTCAGAGTTTGCTAGAACCACAAAAAAAATGTGAGCAGAATTTATATTATCAGCAACTTGTAAATTAATGGTAAGACAAAGCTGAGCAAGAAAGATCTCATATTTCCAAATGTGGAATAACATTAATATAATTTTATACTATATTAACTATATTTTAGTTATATTAACATAAAGTTGATTATTCTGTAAGTATTATATATATTATAGGCTTTGGTTTATTGTAGCAGTCACATAAAATTTGATAGTAAGACAGATATTCTAGTCAAAGGAATACAAGATGCACAGTGTTAAACCAAAAAGGTGTGAAACCTTCTTGCTGGAGATTTTCTGTTTCTGCTTGGTGGATAATTCTTTTCCACAGAAGCTGGTCATTCAAACTGACATAGTAATTTTCTGACTGGCTAACTGGGAATACCTCATTTCTGAGGATAGCATGACATTTTGATACTCATTAGTTTAAAATGTCATCTGGAAAGAAATTGCCTAATGTTTGGCACTTAAAATATTTGAGGGTTATTGCAAGTGAATACTTCTTGATTTATTTTCATATCGTTTTTACTCTAGTTTAATTAATATGAAATTATGGCATTATAAGGAGCTTCTCTATAAGTATATGTAACAAGTAATAAATGAGGATCACCTTAGTTTTTCCATGGTTTTCTTAAAAAAAGGTTTGGATCAGGATAAAACAGAACACCTTACTTATGAATTGTTCTCATCATCCTTGGGACTTCTCAGAAGTACATTCTTGGGACTTCTCTTTCAGTACCTATTAGAGTAGGACTAAAGAGTATCTATACCTCCTCCAGTTTCAGAGATCAGAACTTGGACCAGTGCATGTGTGCTTCCTTGTTTGTAGAATTCAAATACACAATTAGTTCAACTTCTGTATGATCTAAATTACTCTTTTTTCTTATTATGTTTTATAGACCATGTTCACCAGTGAAAGAAAAATGTGCTCACAGTGTTTTGACTTGGATTAGGATGAGGGATGTGATGAGGACAATAGGTGTCTGATGAAGTGTGAATAGGAAATAAGACTTTACCAACTAAATCACAGGGGTATCCCCTGAAGTATTGTCACATGGAGCTGGATCGAGACTTTCTGGGAAGAATGTTCAAAATCCAAATCTTTCAAAATTTGTGTGGTTCCTTTAATAAAAGTCATACCAGCTGTGTGCATGTGTGTGCAGGCAAAGCTCACAGGGTTCTTTAGGTTGGTTATTCCCTCCTGATAGCACTGGGGGTCATGAAAACATACAAGCAGGCTGATTTCTGCAAAATGTCTTGAATGCATGTTATCAATGCTTAAGAGCAGAGAAATAGGCTAGCTGGCTGATTCTCTCATTAGTTTAGATTCTGGGTTTGTTAATCAACTTGATATTCATGATGTGTTGGCCTAGCTCCATCTATGAAAATAACAAGGCTCTGAATGAAGCAAAACCTTTGAAAAGATTTTCATGATCTTGCATTAGTTTTTAAGCCATGCTTTATGGGGTTTTTTTACTTACAATATGGAGTTTGTTGTATTATCACAGCAGTTCAGTATAATCCCAAGGCCGAAACACAACTTGTTTTTTCTTAAATCTTACAGCTGACATTGTTTGGTTTATTAGCACAACATCCTTATAATAAATCTATAATAAAATCAGAAAACTCACATAATCTTGCAAATAAAGTTTAAAGTTTTAGGACTAATCTATTAGGCTCAGAGTTATAAAATAGAATTCAGTGACATGAGTTGGTATCCTGGTTCTGGTTGGGGAGGCTGCTTTTACATTTTTGGAGGACCTTCAGAGGACCTTCAGGTTATTTCAAATTATAAAGATATGAAACATTTAGTATGAGGAAATGCAGTTCTTAGAAATTATCAATAATCTGCTCATATCAGGCTTTTTACAAACAGTCTTTTTCTTTATCAAATTTTCAGGGGAAAAGGTAAACATTTAAATTAAAAACACTATTATACCACAGAATCACAGTCCCTTCTGAGCTGGAACAGACTCAAGGATCAACTCTTAAGTGAATGGCCTGTACATGGATCAAATCTGCAACCTTGGTGTTATTAGCACCGTACTCTGACCACCTGAGCTCATCTCAGAGTCATAGGGAATATTTGTATGAATATAAGGGAACTTAAATGATTGGTCAGCAGTAATAAAATTCCTGAACTAATGCTGTCCACAAACCTAATTGGTTCCTATTCACTTGGTTTGGAGGTGATTGGGTTAGAGACCATTTAATCCAACCTGACATCTAGAAGTCCATGGTTCCTGATGGGATGCGCCCAAAAGTGTTGAAGGAACTGATGGACATCATTGCTAGATCATTCTCAATCATTTTGGAAAGGTCACAGTAGTCAGGAGGGGTAGCTGAGGACTGGAAGAAAGCAAATGTTACCTCAGCCTTCAAAATGGCAAGGAGGACCTAGGGAATTACAGGCCTCACAATCTTTTGCTTCCAAGATACTAAATTTAAGATGTTCTGTGATACTACATAGTCAAATACCACAACGATATATTCATAATGTCTTGAAGAGTCTTAGTTTTACTTCAATTTACATTTTTTTAATGTAAGCAAGTCTACTGAAAATGATAGCTGTGAACAATGTAGATTTTAGGGCTCATTCTAATTTTAAGACTTAAGGCAGCATTTCTTTAACACTTCAGCAAAATGCATGTTCTGAATTGCTTGCACTATGAATTTGTTTATTAGTAGGTTTATTATACCTGTATATTGCTTCCTACTTATAAAAAATCTCTTGTGATAAGCTGAGATAATATTATTTCAAGAGCTTATAAAAAAGCTCTTGAGATAATATTAAAACATTTTCAGGTTGCTGCAAAGAAAGGAGAAATATTGGAAAGATCAATATTGTCAACAGTGATGGACTAGTCTGATGAAGTGATTCATTATTTCAGTTCCAGTACTTATGAACTTTGCTGAGAGGGTGACATGCTGAATGCTCCCTAACACATTGAGATGCTGATCTGCCTTCTAAACTGGTGAAAGCTCTGTTTCCATCAAGTATGCAAAAATCACATCTCTCTGTAGAAGTAAAGATGCCACAGAATGGATGAATTTAGGGAAGTAACGCCTTTAATTTGGTAAAAGAGTTAAAGTTTGCTTACAAATCAGCAGAGTCTTGTAATGAAATAGCACAGTTTTCATAATGAAGTGATTCTGAATTTAAACTTTATCTTCTTGGGATTTGTAAACTCTTAGAGGGCAAAGTGTAAGGATCGAATTTTCAAAGGAGAATTACATGCTCAATTTCTGTTAACTAATCCTTTAGGCAATATTGAAAATCTCTGCTTTACATCATGAATGCCACTGAGGAATCAGCTTGTTAACATAATGGGTTCGGAACTGAAGGGGAAAGATATTGGAAAAGAGGGGTAAAAGTGGGTGATTCTACATACAAAATGCAGTGTTAATTAGGGATTTTATTTTCCTGTTTCTCTCCTTTGTAATTATTTTTCTTGAGGTTTGATTTTTCATATCATGGCAGACAGCAGTGGGGAGGAAAGGATGTCCTCCTTCCTTTGTTCTTCCAGTGGGTAGCTGACACTATCCGGTGTTGTCCCCCTGTCTGGGGAACTGGGGAGCAGAGCTTTCTTCATTTTCTGCCTGCTTCTGCGCACCTCTGTGGAGGAGGGGCACAGAGCTAATGTGCCCTTGCAATGTCAATATGAAGAGCTAAGGGTAAGAATCCTGACCATTGTTACTAATAAATGAAGTTTATGTTGTTAAATTTGCCCCCCAAAAAAGCAGAATTCTTCCACTTCTAACTTAGAGGCAGAGGTCTTCATCTGAAAGTCAAAGCAAAAATGTAGGCACATAGCAAAATGTGTGCCCTCAGAAAACCAGGCATGAACTTTGGGAGAGATGAAGCAACTTAATTCTGTCTAGGTCTCTTTGAGATTTCTGAGTTCTAAAAAATGCCCTGTCATGTAAGGGGCATGGTCCTTGAAAGTACCTTGGTGCTCCCCTGGAACCCATATAGTAAATGGGCATAAGTCTTTACTAACATGCTGGGAAAATATATGTGAAGGAGTAGGAGAATAGATGCTTTCATCTCAGCATATTGAAAAGTATGCCTTATATAGAAACTTCTTCCAGTCTTCAGTGGAAATCTCGTGTCTAGTTTAATGGAAATATTCTAAAAGAAATATTTAAATATATTCAGATATCCATGTTTGAGTTATTTGGGCCCTAGATTGACCTGAGAACACAAGATCTCTTTAGGAAATAGGTTAAGAGAAAAAGAGAAAAGAAAGAAAAAATAAGAATAGAACAATAAAATCAAACATATTTAGTTTTTCTTTTCTGGAAAACTCTTCGAATTTATTTACTGAAGCTGAACCACAGGAAAGAGAATGGAGAAAGAAAGTCTAAAAGATGAAAAAGGAATTGTTATGTATTAATAGAAGTGCCAGTGCAAGAAATACTGACATTCAGAGTTGATTGGTATTGAAACGAAGGCAAAAATGTATGAAGAAAAATGTGCAGAATGAACAAAAGATAAGTATAGCAATGATGTGAGATGAGAATATTTAACATTATTGCTCTAATCTTATCTAGAAACCTTTTCACAGACAAATACAATCGCACAAGCAGAAATGAATCAAATGAAAATGACACCCAGGTCAACGAGGCAGCACAGCCCTCAGCAGTTTAACCACGTGATGGTCCCAAGACCCGCTCTGATGCTGCCAGCACAGCCTCCCACAGAGCCTGCCAAGCAACCAGATGCTGCTGGAAGATGAGGACCTTTCATAGTTGGCATTTAACTCTTGAGAGAGAAGTAATGATGTTCAGATTTATTTTTTAATGACTCAATTACATCTTGCTTTAATAGATGAATTTAAATTCTCATATGCTCCTACAAGTGTTTTAGCAGACATGCGGTGTACTACATCCTATTCTAATAAGAACCTTTTATTCTCTAATAGAATGTTAATACCAACATAAGTCCATCCCAGATTCATCATATACTACTTTAATTATGATGTATTTACTTTGTAAGGAAAACCAGCAAAGGCTTGATTTTTTTCTTATTAAAAAATCATTAATGATAGATGTAACATCTAGTGGAAACCTGACATTACTCATCTCATACCATTAACTTCCCAAGCATAGTTTTTCTACTGTCAATGTTCACCTTTTGACTTTTTTAAAATGAGATTCTCTTTGTAGTAAGCATAAGAAACTGTTATTACACAATCTATGTGATATTTTGTTTCAAAGCACTAATTAGATATCTTTACACCAGGGACTTTCCAAGACATAGAAACACCCACACATTATTGGATCAGATTTATTGAAAATACCCATTAAAGACTTCAAGATTTTCTCTGGGGTTTGTAGAGAAGCCATTTGGACTCAAGACTCACCGTGAGGACTCCAGCTAGCACATGCTTCACATTTCCACAGAGGTTTGGTGTTTTAGGTAGTTGTAAATCTATGTATTGTTACACTCCAAATTTTTAGGAACTGATTACAAGAAGATTTATTCCTATTAAAAATAAAAAGAAAGAAAAAAGAAAAAGAAGCAATGCCAGGAAGATACCATAACTATTGCATGCAGAGAAACACCACACTTACAGGTTTTGGTAGTTGACCTTACCTTGCTACAAAAGGGAAATACAACTATCCTTGAAAATGAATGGCTATTTCAGTCTGGTATGAACCGGAACAAGGATAGTCTATATAATACATGGTTGTCATCCAACATCAGCCAAGGAAACATGATACTCAAAAGTCGCTCTCTTGACATCTATGGCAACCTGCTTTAGAATATTGATTCCTGTAAAATAAGAAGTAGAGCAACTAAGCACGATAAATCAGGCAATATTCTGTTTCTAGGTTACTTGATAAATGCTATTGCAGGACAGTTTAAGGCTGGAGCAAGGAACACACAGGGAATAAGGGGGAAATTCATTGTTTCGTCTCTAGTTCTCTGACTCTAATCATAGAAGTACTTGTGTTAGTTTATCTCTTCTGACTCTGACCTGTGTAAATCCACAAAGACTACAAAGAATAGGATCAAGTACACACTTTCATTATGCTGTTTCATTAGAAGAGGTGAAAAACCTCTTTTTTTTGTGTGAGTGTGGGTTTTTTTTGGTAAATAGGAGTATGCTTCTGTCAAAAACATTAACTGAATGAATGAAAGATTTCCTTCCTGATGATCCTCTTAATATTTAGTACTTCACTCTCTTCACATTCTTTTTACATCGGTTGCATGTCTAACTGACAACTTCAGTATTTTTTTGCCATCCACAGAGGAATTTTATGAGAGATACTAATAGGCAGATATTTTTAAAATGTTTCTATTGCTTTAGAGTTGTATATATGCAAAAGATGACAGAGGTAATGTTTAGATTTTTCATGTTTCCTCTGGTCCTTATGGGAACAGGAGATGCAATTAAGAAACTGAAAAGAAATGAAAACTTGCACTAATTTTGTAAATTTCAACTTTTCCCTTGCGGAATATCCAAACAGGGATTGCTACCTTCCTTCACTGTATATGACCTAAATATTTTTCTGAAATTGCAGTGATGTGAAAACCTAAATTAATCAAAATATTAAGAAGAAAGTATGCCTCAGGATAAATATAGGGTGAATTTTGTACTGGATATCTACTGTGTAAGTTTCAGAAGTTTAGAGTTTAAAAAAAAAAGATTTTAAATAAACAGAAGACTTTTTGCCCAGCTACCTGGTGCCACACTCAGACAAAAAGTGTAAAGCCCTTTGCTGTGTTAATGCTTATTCTGAGGGGTACATTAGAGAAGAATTTCTGAGGTGTACACTAGAGAAACTTCTTGGGAATCTTACCAATAATAATAAAAAAATAGCTTAAGATTTCAAAGTCCTGTTATGCAATATTAATTTATCACTCCCCTGGATGGTGACCTTGCAATGTTTGGGTAATGTTTCTCCAAGCTCACTCTCATCCCAAAGCAAGCAAGGGAAGGCATTGGCAGTGGTGATAGCCATAACAGAAGCCCAAAAACCTGCACACCTTAAAACCAAGCAATTTTTGCCATGTCACAGAGTCACCATCTGTAAATACAGGTAGGATTTTTGGTTTTCATTTTCAACATATGGGCATGTCAGATACAGATAAGTCTATGCATAGTGAACTCCAGGTTTCTGTCATCATAAAAAATATTTTAGTGGCTTTGTTGGCTAGGAATTTTGTTTGGTTCATTGATTTTGTTTTGGGGTTTTTTGTTTTGTTGGGTTTTTTGTTTTTTGGGATTTTTTTTTGTGGAGCAGTTGCATTACTTTGATTTATAAATATATGTGTGAGAAGCATTCATTTTTCAAATGAGGGGGAATTTTTTCCATTCTAATCTGAAAGCTACATTTGGTCTTTATCACAACAACAGTGTCTATTGCATCTTTACCGTAGTCTTATCACTACCCAAAAGTGACAGCTTATGACAATATCAAAGGTAAATCCAAATGGAATTGTGACAAAATTTGACTGGCAGAACATGGTTAAAAAAAAATAAAATTGAAAATGATAAATGATTGAAACACTAATCACCCATGTACACTAAAAAGGTGGAACATTCACTATAGCTGAAGTTCCAACACAAATGACTGAATTTAACCAGTTCAGCACATGTGCATCATTCCAAAGAATCATGGAGCACTAAAGCTTGGATATCTTTTGGGTAGATTCTTTTTGTAATATAGTTGCTTTGTACTGAAAGACTTCACTTTTTTTGACAAGTTAAAATCGTAAGGTGGCATGGAGTCACTGTGGCAACAGGGTTTTGGTACAGCTTGGGCCAAAGGGAAGAAGAGGAAGAATGGCCACTGTGCATTTAAACCCTGGAGATTTTTTATTGCCATGATAGGGTTTAGACTTTGGAGACTCAAAAAGTGCAAAGATCTGTGTTCATTTTCAGCTTTAGCACTGTTGTGGTCATAGGATGCTTTACATAAACCCCCCTAAATTTCCTTTTTACTTCCCACTTTCTTATTTGCAAGTAGCTTGAATTCAGAACGTGATCCTGTGACCCAGATTCTGGACATTCTTGTATTTATATCCCACATTAAGGAACTTCTGTGTACATATTAAAATGTAATCTAGGGCTGAAAATAATGAAATATTTATTTTCAACATGCCCAAAGAGTTGCAGGAAGTGATTAGGAATAAAAAAACTAACCCTAGGAGACATGGTGATTTGCTTCTCAACTTATATAAAGTAAATTTTTCAAAATGCTGCTTTGAGGTGTATTATACAGCGTATTATTTTTATTGTTCTTATTTCAAATTGAATGTAATGGACATGATAGACATGAACTCCCACCAGAGTTTAATTCTGTGCTTTACCATATTATTGTCTTGTTTTGTTAAAAGTTAAACCTTTGAATTGCCACTACCTTTAAATTGCAAAACTTCATGAAATTGCCATGTAATGAAGATTCTATTTTGCTTAAGGCATCAGGTGTTTTCCTTTGAGGTTATGGAGTGGTGGAATTTTCTTCCCTATCCTTTACAAATAAAATTTCATCTGCTGATTGTTTGACCACAGAGTCAGCTTGACATTCATAGGAATGTGGGATACTTGCTTCTAATTACTAGTCTATTATTTCATTTATTATAAAGTGATGTATATGCAATTGAAGAGAAACATGATGAGAAATTTCCCAATGTAGAGAAACAAAACAAAAAATCCACTAGTTTTTTGGGGTTTTTTCTAAACTGTGGGATGGTTCTTTCGTGTTTGTACCACTAACACATGTAGTATATTATAATGGCTAGGTGGGAAGAATATATTAATCCCCTACTTAATAAAAAAAGTCTAATGTTTTTTCTTTTTATAGCATGCTGCCCTTCTTTTATCCCTGTTCTGTTGCTACAGAGTCTATGTAAGATTTCACAGAACACTTGTTTTTTTTCACTATGAGGAGTGGTCAAATGCTTTTTCCCCAACAAAATCAAAACCTTAAGAAATTACCTTGGTATTGTGTTCAGTCTGGCACCTCCTGCAAATTCACAGGACAAAGAATTTTCAGCATAAAGAAAACATTTCACTCTGAAGTCTTTCCCCCTGATTCTTTGTGAGAGCTGAGGAGGCAGCTGGAGAAACAGGAAAGCCATTCTGGATGTGATCCTGATGGAGCTGCTTCTGTCATTGCCTGTCCATGGATGGTTCACAGTGTCCCAGGCAGAACGGAAATTTCAGACAAACTTTGTCAGGGAGACCCTCCTGTTGAGTCACAAGGTTCAGAAAGACCTCCCTTGATTTCTAAACTCCTTCTCAGTGAGGAGTCTAGGTGTGGCTGGATCCAGTTCTGTTCCCAGATTTGGTCAACAATTTGTCTAGAAGGTTATATAGGTGCAACTGAGCTTTTATACAACATTGTCCTGCAGGGTTAAGGATGACAACCTAAATATATTTCTTTTTAAGCAATACATTATTTGTTTAAATTGATGATAATAATGATAACGATTAGACTAAAAGACTGTAATCAGAATTATTTTCTACACAGCACAGGTCATTAAAACTACTAGTAATGTGCATTTATTGAAGCAATATTAAAGCAATGATGTTAAATCTAGCAAAATAATTAAGTAGAGATTGATGTTACTCATCCATACCAATGACTGTTGGCAAATCTCTTTTTCTGTGCCTGAAGGATTAAACTTGAAAAGCATCCCAGCTCAAGGGAGGAAGCTCCACACACACTTCAAGAAGCAGTGTGTTAGAAGAACCTGTCTTTAAAAAGTGGGACTGGCCTTTCACAGTCTAAAGTGATTGTCAGTCACGTTTCTAGGTGAGCCATGCAGCCTTTAGCTCATCAACTTTAGATAAGTTATCAGTACCATCACTTGTTAGTTCTTTCATCAGGAATTTTGTCTGCCACAAGCTCACTTGTGCCATACTCTGTCAGAAATTGTTCTTTATATGCTCAGAATGTTTAACTTTTGGGTTGATGAGTTAGGCTGGTCTTGGCATTCGTAACTCCAAAAGCAGCATAACCTTCCTTCTCCATCCACCACTGATAACTTTTGCAAGGAAGTTAAGGTTCAAAGTGTTTTACCTCTTAAGCTGAGGTTCTGCTTCACCAGGGAGTCATTTGTACTAAGAGAGGCAGTGACTAACTGGCATGTTAAATTAAATCAGGGCTATTAGAAACATTTTTTCAGTCTTTTGATCATTTGCTTTACAAATAGGTACTTGTCGTAGACATCCTTTTCACTAAAATCCTTTCTTTAGGATTTTTTCCTTCTGGGAAGCTGAGGCCCCAGAAACAAGATGTAAACAATAGATTGTCTGCTGCTGTGGAATGCAACAGGTGGGTCTGTGATTGGTCCCCTGGGGAAGTTTTGGTTCAGTGACCAGTCACAGCAGAGCTGGCTTGCGGAGTCTGTCAAGGCCAGCTTGTGTGTTATCATTCTTTACTTTCTATTCTTAGGTAGCTAGCAGCTTCTGGAAACTCTCCTCTTCTTTTTCTTTTTAGTATAGTTATAATAGATGTATATATCATAACTTAATAAATCAAGCCTTCTGATCATGGAGCCCATCTCGTCTCTTCCTTCACCCCGAAAACCTTGTGGCCAACCGGCGACAGGTACTATGAAGGCACCATAACATAAGAGGTGGACTGAGCCCTAAAGAGCCAAAAGCTTCAGAATACAGGAACTTAGAGTCAAAGTGCAGAGCAAATAGATCTCAGCAACTCCTGTATAGCTCAGCAGGTTTGACTGCATATGCACCTATTATTGGAAAGTGAGAAAATGCAGATGTCTGAGACCAAGTAAAAGAATAATTTGTAAAAGTTAGTAAACTTAAAAAAAAAAAAGGCAGCTGGATAGTTAGAAAAATCTTTTGTTTGTCATATGGATACTTAGTGTAACATTAAAAATTATAAACTCAAACCAGCTCAATGTAACAACTAAACAATTTTAGACCTGGCCGACCTGTTCAACTCAAATTCAATTTCACCTTTGAGGTTGTAACAGATGTCTGTATAGACTGGAAGCTAAAATTCCTTTTCTGATAATATTTAAAGCATTCAGAGTTCATTCTACAGAACCCATATTCCATTTGCTGTCTTAAAAGATCTTCTCTGCACTAGAATCTAGTTTTACCTTACACCTGTTAATTTTATGCAGAATACATAAGAACTGCACTGTAATAAATCTGATTTTTTTTCCTTTTCTTCTTTTTTTAAGATTTCCCTTTCCTTCTCTCTTCCCTCTTCCCTCTTCCCTCTTCCCTTTCCCTTTTCCTTTCCCTTTTCTCATTAATAAGAAATTCAAAATATCTTCAAGCAAATATTGTTATAATGCTTGACTTGTACAGTGCCAGCTTTTGTACTAAATTATTCAGATAAAAATAAACTTAGACAGTTTGAAAACAAACTAATGCGATGAATTAGACTGAATAAAGAATTAAGGAAAAAAACAGTGCAAATATTTGTTGGTACATTTAATGTGAGGATTAAGTGAAAAGTAAGAGATAATTTTATTTTTTAAAAAGACAAATTAAAGTAAATATTCTTCCTCATGTTTGTTTCACTGGTAGATCTATTGAAGCTGTTATTGCAGGGATTTTGTTAAAGATTTATTTCATATTCTTGATGTCTATGTTGTCATTTAACGCATGGTCCAAATTACACAAGGAGGCTTTTATGTGAAGACTGATTTTAATTGGGCTATTTTATTAATTAACTGCACCCTAAGAAAATACAAATGAGGTGTCACAGAGAAGGGAAATTCCTGTGTTACCTCATTGCCACTTAGATCTCTCTCCCATTGTGCACATTTAGGTGTGCAGTGCTGTTTTAGATGACCTTATTTTTAACAATGGTTTAGTTCACCTACTCCCCAGAAGCTGCCTGGGCACCAGGTGGGTCTCTAAGTCACAAGTGTGTGTTTTTCACCCATGTAAAGGGCACCAATAAATGAAATATTTAGGCTCTGGACCCTGTGTTCCCCTTGCCACACTTGCTGCCCGTCCAGTCAAGTATTGTGGGAATAAAACACTTCCCCCAAGGGGTCTCTGCAGCTGACAACTTTTCATGACCACAGATGTTCTCATGCAGCTATGCTGTGGTTAGATACATACATGGTGGCTGCCACAGTTCCCCAGGGACTGCAAACATTCCCCATCACAGCCAGGCTTTAGGTGCCAAGTCTGCTTCTGTGTCCCTGGAGTCAATAGCCAGGTAGAGAACTTTACTGAGGGGATTCAGCTGTTAATAGAGGTGTATACCTGCAGAAAATGAAAGTGCCTTCTTGTGGATATTTGTGTTTGATTAGCAGGATGGGACCTGACAGTTCCTGTGTAAATCTGTGAGAGATTATCCATTTTTCTAGTCCTGAGACAGAAAGAGTGTCAATTCAGTCAGCTGAGCAAGAATTTATGAAGAACAGTAGCTCATGAAGACAAGCTAGGTTTTTTCAATTAGATAGGCTGAGGAAACTGCCAGAGTATCCCCAGTTATGAATAAAAGGATCCTTTTTAATAAAGTATCCAGGACAAAGTGATATGGTTCCAATCATACTACTCAGTTCAGACTGGGCAAGTCAAAATATGACGTTGGATTTTCTTTGGCTTGGTTTTTTGTTTTTTGGTTTTGGTTTTTTTTTTAGTTTGTGGTGTTTAGCTTGGATTTTTTGTTTGTTTGTTTTGAGTTTGGTTGGTTTTTTTAGGGTGGGGGGTTGGGGTTGCTAGAGATATTCTTTATTTCTTGTTTTGTTCCTGTAAAATATTCCAGAATACTGAAAGGTAAATGATTTATACCTTGTTGTCACATCATGTAGGTGCTTCTAAAGCAGAAATATGGATACCACATAGTCTTTCATTTAACTGCTGCTGTGATTTGTGAGCACACATGGTAGTACATCACAGTGGTTGTGAATTGAGATTCTGCTGTGCTGTACAAACACAGGACAAATGCATCTAGCTCCAGAGGCTTCCTAAACTTCCAGGCTTTGCAGATAGGGTGCCTTCTGTAGAACCAAAATTCTCACAGTAATTACTATTCTTTTATACTTCCAGTACTCTGTGCAAAATATGCTTCATTGTCTAAGAAAAGTAAGAAATGTGTATAATTCATAAAAAACTCAATCATATGAATAAATTTCAAAGTGCACCCAGTGTTTCATTATGCCTTATGTTTTTGATTTTAAAGAACCCCACCATATTTAAAGTACTGTACTATTCTCCTTTATCTGAATTCAAAGATGCACAGAAGAGAATTATGTGCAAGAATTAGCTTTTATTTTGTTTGTGACAGGTTCATTGTTTGCTTTTGCCAGGCTCCAAGCCACCCACTGAACAACATGAATATTCAGGAGTTGTCAGCAGCTGCAGCCAGCTTGATTTTTCTCAAGAATTTTGGTATATACCATGAAAATAAATTCACTTTTGTATGCAGTGGTTGTGCATGAGCTCTTCCCTGATATGATGATTTTGGAACTTTTAGAAAACATCTGGGAAGTATTCATGGCTACCCTAAAACTTCATCAGCTCAAAAACCCTTGAAAAAAGCCCATAAGTTACATATCTTTCTGTTCAGACATGAATATCTGCTACTTTATAGACAGATTTAGGAATGTATACACTTGAATAATTATATTCTTACAGTCAGGCACAGTGAGCCTGCAAGATGCATGAATTAAGTTTCTTGGGTATGATTTCAGAATGGGGTTTCAGTCTTCAGTGACTAAGTACATGGTTTTGGAAGGAACAGTTTGTGATTGTCCAGAAAAAGTGGTTACAATATAAGCATAGATTTCTGGATCAATGTGTGAAAGTTTTTTAAATGCATATGTGAGTGCCATTTATTGTCTTCATGCAGATTTGGTGACTTAAGGGACACATATGCATGATGGTTGTGTTACAGTCAAGATGACAATGGTGACTGCAGTGAATAGTGAGGTCTATGGGTTTTGTGCTGACAGAAAGCCATAACAGCATCATGGACTTTTGAGGATGGCTGCGAAAAAATCTCCAGTTAGGTGTGGTTTGATTCTTGAGCAGACACTTCTTGGTGTACTAGAGAATGCTGTAGTCCTCTGAGATATCCCAGGCATTCTGCTACAAGAAGAAAACCAATTGCTTTTCAAACTTAAAAAGCAGTCAAATATATTCAATCAGACTCCAAAATAGTATCAATATTTTCTGTAACAGCTGCTTGGGTTTTCACAGGCAGTGATTGAAATTTTGTTTTAAGAAGCTTTTTAGGAAGGCTGTTTAATACATAGATGGATAAGAACCTGCCTTGACTGTAGAATATGGTCAATATGAATATACCCTTGTTTGTCCATGTGTCCTCTTCTGAAAAGCATCACTATCTTTAAATTGTCAAAGTAGATTGTTACTCTTCAAAATAAAATAGTTAAGTTGAAGTGGAGAAGGTTTTATGCCATTAATATTTCAGTATACATTCTGTTATTTATAATATAATTCTGGATTTGGTCAACTCCTAACTTCCTGAAGCACAAGTATTTGGGACCTTAAATTTTCTGTTCTTGGTAAGAATTTATTTTAATGGCTTTTTACAACTGGAGTAACCTTTTCAAGAGTTTGAAATTACAGAGTAATGTCTATTTTTAAGAGTCCTCTAATCTCATTTTCACAGTAAAAAAGAATTTGTGCAAGCAGAGACATTGCCAGTAACAAGTAAGGCTTTTTCAAAGTCAGGATACAACATAAAGCCAATTGTAAAGGGCACCATTTCCTCCTGTTTGACTGCCATTATTAATTTAGATCTCATAAATCTTTAAAGTTTGTCTTCTTGCCTCCCTTACAAGATCTATCTCCCCACATATCCTTACATGGGATCTTTGTATTTAGTTTGTTTTCAATTTAATGTGGTAATAGGAAACCACAGCAAAGCAAAAGGTAAAAAGGTAAAGACCTAGTCATATATTCATGAAAGGTCATATGTGTTTGAAAAAGCAATCAATAGATCAAGCACGTTTATTTGTGTGCTCCTTTCCTGAGGAGTATTCCATGAAGTCTTGATTTATGTCCTGGGGTGACATTATGATGCAGAATTGTATCCCCATTTGTCTGTTCAGCAGAGAAATAAGTTTTGTGCCTTTAAAACTAGATCTGAGAGGAAGTAGGAGAGAAGGAAAAGCTGTGGAATTTTTTCATGGCTCTACTCAAAACCATAGAGAAAAGAGCTTTGGCTCTCTCTGGGTGTGTGTTGTCTGCAGCACAGACAGCGAGAGAGAGACAGGGAGCTTTTTCTGTGCTTTTTCCTTGGTTTTCCTTATTAGCTACAGCAAGGAAAGTTTTCTCAAGACTGTGTCTTTTTTTTTTCTGGAGCTGTTTGAACCTGCTCCGAACTGAAAACCCAGAAGAGCACAAGAAGTTCATACCTGTGGCCCACCAGGGGCTGATAAGGGACTGAGCAAGTCGAGCTACACCCCTTGAAATGGACTTCCTGAGTTTGTCATCTCTTCAGAACAACAAGAGGTTCCATTGTTTAATATTATTCATTTTTTTCATGTTTGTGAGCAGTTTTCTTGTTAAATAAACAGTTTTTCCCACTTCTCTCAAAGAAGGTTTATATCTCCCAAATTGGTGGGGGGAGAGGCCACTTGAATTTGCTTTCTAGAGGGACCTCATTTGGAGGTGTTCTCCCAAATTTTCCCTAAACCAGGACAATTGAATATGTATTTCCCAAGAAGCCCTGTATCACCCAGAGTATTAATGGAATTTCCCAAGAAGCCCTATATCACCCAGAGTATTAATGGACCTTCAGTTATTAACAATTCATTTTATTTGTTGTTTTCACAAAGATGTAGTAGGGAAAGAGACACTAACCAGTTATTTTTTATGGGACAAACAGCACTGGTGTAAAACAAGAAGACAACTGGAATTTTATTTCTTACTTATATAACTCCAGCCAGCTTTTTCTTTTTGCTTTTTCTTCCTTTTGTAATTAAATTATTCCTAGTTCATAGGGGGTTGGGCCTCTCCAAAACACTTCCAGCTGTCCTTTAAGCTGTGAAATATGAAGATAAAGGCCACCTGGAAGTGCAAATCCTCTCACTTTGATTTTACAAAATTGAGTACTACCTGTGCTGGGTTTGCCTCTGTAGACTAATTCCATTTCTCCACTGTTAAGCTTTCACTTGCTCTCCTCATATTACTGCTCTGAGGGTTTTAATAAATGTAAAAGAAATTTCATTATAGCAAAAATTGATTCTAAGTTCCAGAAAGCTATAAACTCTTGGGGGAGAGAAGGTGAAAAAAAGAGAAAGAAATATGGAGCAATAAAGCTATATGGTGTTTGCAAACAAAGCAGAAAAAGTTTTAAGCAATACGTGTTACTAATGGAAGTTAATGACCCAGATACAACTGTGATCTTCCTCTCAAATTGCTTCTCTCTCTGGTTGCACTTTTGTCATCCAAATAGCTCCTTGACCATTTTCTGCTGTTTCTTTTCCTCTTACATCAGTCTTGTTGCAGCCCTTTGTCACCTGTGCATTAGTTTGCATGGCAAATGGATCTGGTTCAGCTTGAACCACAACAGGGTTTAGCAACATGAAAAAATTTAATTTTGAATAAAGGAAAGATTTTGAAAGGGACTTGGCAGCGGTAAATAAAACCCTTTTAATTTTCATTCTTGAACTTTGATTAATTTACCTTACAAGTCATCCTCTTCTTTGTAGCAAAAAGCTGAAAAATTCACTTCAGAGAAACACCATTTTTGCTAAATAACCTCAATGGGCCTCTGGTTTTCCTGTTTGCCTTGAAACCTGATCAGGGCAAAGGCTGTCCAGTGTTTGTGGTTCTATGGCATTCTAACAGGAATCTAAAAATAACCCATCTGGATCCTGAACTGTCTTTCTTAGAACTGCTGCAAACCTGAGATCGTCTGAAGGACCTTCAGAGCTGTTTTATTTGAAAAGTTCAAGGCATCTGTAGTCATACTTACTTCTCTTGTATATCTCATCTCCTGATGACTTGAATGGATTTGGATGTCAGTTTTGGACAGCAGCTAATGTTTTATTTAAAATACAAGTTTAATCCCTTTCTTGACAGCTTTCTGTTTAATTTTCTACTTATGCTGTGAGCTTTTGATGCCAGAGTCCTCATTTTATTTCAGTGCAGGACTTTGTGGTTGCTACCAGAAATCCTTGTTAAATACAGCCATTTTATGACTAGCTTTTCTTAATTTTGCAAACTGCTTTTCATAATAGGTGTGCTTCTATAATACTGTGACAGCAATTTGTGGCTCAACCTCACATGAGCTACACACAGAGCAATTCATATCAGAGTTCATTTCTTATTAATTATGTTACCCTCACGGGGAATAGGCTAGCAGACACACAGGTGAAAAATAAATATTGCTACTAGTGTTCATTTATAGACAGAGATTGACATGTGGATCCATAGTATATTGGCACAGATTTATATTTTAGTTTACTTTAACTTTCTCTATAAGTTTTTTCATATATGTCTAAACATAGTACCCTTTTGCAGAATGTTCATTACTCAAGGTGGCACACTACTGTGGGGCAAAAAAGCAAAACTGGTTTTGTAAACACTTAATAAGCTGAACCTTCATCTCCTATGGACCATCTAGGGAATGAATGGTTGTTTTTGTTTTACTCTGAGTTGGATTTCTGTTGTTTCACTTAATAAAACTAAAAATTTACCTCCTAAATTATACCTATTTGTGGTACAGCACATGTGACAAATAAAAAATTACTTTCATTGTAGTCTTTCCAAGTAATTTAGGAGATTTATTTACAGTCTGCCATCTACTGTTAACATGATGTCAAAATTTAGGGGATTTTCAAAAAAACCAATATTGTGTTTTGGGGCAGGAGTGTGCTTTAATAGCATAACTTGCACACATTAGCATGACTATAGGAGAATCTAGATTACTGTTTCAATATTAAATCTTGTCACCTTCTATTTTCTTATTTTTTCCATCTCTTTAAATGTAGCGCCCTTTTCTGCCAACAGAAGAACCAGAGGAAAATAATTTATCAGCATCTGTAAATCTGTATGTTTCTTATTGAAAAAGATGCATTCTTTCATTAATGGAGTAAGGATTTGAAAACTCTATCTATCCCTCCTAAAATGGCTTAGCTAGATCAGATCTCAAGATCCTCTTCAGAGATACATTTAATTTAATTTGAACTTAGGTTGTTTTCTTTTTTTGATTTCAAGGGCTTCATTTGAATGTGAAAACATGGCATGTTGCTTTTTGCAAGTCAAGGGCCTTCAACTTGTAAGGGAAGAGTTTCTTTTCAACCAGTGCTGTATTCTGCTTCAGTGTTTTTCTTGCTTACAGAACCTCAGCCTCAGGTTCAGAAAACATAATAACAGGCATTTGGAGAAGGCTCAAAATTAATCTTTCCTTATATCTTTATTGCAATGAATTCAGTTATTTCTCCAGAAAATTGCTGCTTTGAAATGTTTCTTACTCTGTTCAAAACAGAATTGTCTCCCACTTTACATGGTGTTGTACAAGCAAGATCTGTAACATATTTGTCTGTGTAACTAAGGCTTAGTAGCAAATTCCTTGTCCTTACCAGGCCTTTTGTCTCTGTCCCTCTCTTCCAGTTCTTTCTTGGAAAGGTTTACATAAGATCTGGTATGAGTTATTGCCAGAACTTCAACTCTTCCCAACATGTCTTGAAGATCATAAAACATGTAAACTTTCTCACTGTGTGAATGCCAATAAATCATTAGATAAGAGAAATAGGCAGGAAGTTATAAATAAATTACTGGCAGAATGAAAAATCAGGAAAATTGAAAAGAAACAGTCCATAATACAAATATGTTTTGCAAAATTAAAAATATGCTCGTATGTTTAAATGACCTTCTGTATTGGGTTTGCATGAGTAAGTTTTGGTAGATGTTACTAGTTGTAGAAGCTTGACCCAAATTAAGCTTATAAATCTAAAGCTGGAAAATATATACAAACTATCCTTATATTTGAATGTATATATTATATTTCTGAAACTGTAGTGCTTAAAAATAATATACCTAATTCTAATTTGGTAATTACAGATTTTCACTTAGAAAGTGTGCATGTTAAAAGGAATATAGGGACTTTGCTTACCATTTTAAGTTTTGTCTGAGGAATATAAAGAAATCTCTGGCATTCTGTGTTCTCTTACATCTTAAAATGAAAGCGTTTTTTTAGATGAAGTTATGTACCCTTCTTTATTGTTGTATCTGGTCTCCTCATTGGGGGATGCAAGGGATGAAATTTTAGTTCCCACCACATGCCATACAGAAGTGAAATCTATAGACACGTGCTTCCAGTCCATGTCTACTTTTCCTCTTTTCTTGCTATACTAGACATAACATGTAACATTTAGTGAACTTTTGCACTAAGCAATTTTGCCTTTTGGGGGATAGGAGTTTATTTTCCTTATGTTCATATGTGAATACTCTGAATGCACCCCTTTTTCCTCTTCGTGGTGTTCAGTGAAACCAGCAGTGCAGGACAAGATGGTACTGCCTTTAGGTCATGAGAAGGAGAAAATTTAGGTTCAGGCAGTTTTCCCTTGTTTTGGAAGGAGACAGCCGGAATCAACCATCAACGTGAAAAAAGGGACAACATGTATACTGTTCAGATAGAAATGTGTATAGAAATACAGGAAATTCAGGGCAAAAAATGTCTATAAATGAAAGTAAAAAGGTCAGCTAAACATGAAGATTACTTATTCTGCTGAGATGGATTATGATGTTGGTTAGCATATTCATGTCCTGTGAGTACCCTTAGGCATGCATTTGTGAAGGTAGACTTTTTCTATGTGGACAAAACCATGATAAAACTTCCAATATAAAAATTCTTCTGTCTTGCTATTTTGAATAATTAAAAGGGACTGAAATTGAACATGGACCTTTTCTTGGCCTTCTTCCACAGCCTGGCTTTTACCCATCATATCTGCCAGCTCCAGTTTTAAATTTAGCACAGCATGGTAGCATGGTATAGCATAGATTCATGAATAATGGATACATTTAGGAATTTAGTTTACAGCTAGGCGCAGTTTGCAGTGAAATTAAGACATTTGGACTTCAGATGATTTTCCACAGTGTCAGTATAAAAAATCCTCCTAGATTCAGTATAGGCAAGAATTTCACTCACTGTTTTGCTATATAATTTATCACATGCAAAAGAAAGGATGTTGACTTAAAGTATTTTCTAATTGACATTTATATATGATATTATGAAATCAAACAATTCCAAAGCTTCTTCCTAATGACTGTGACAAAATGGCCCAGGAAAATGGATAGAACAGGACTATGCAGAATAAAATTCCAACGAAGACTTTTTCTCTACAGGTGATGCTTGCAGGTCTCAGTATATAGTAAAGAACAGTGCAGTGAAATGCTTGAGATGGAAAGAAGTCACATCCAATGCAGATAAAATATGATAATCATCAATGCAGAAGGAACTCAAATAGATGTTAAGAGACATGAGAATCATAATTTGTAACAAATAACTGCAAAGAAAATTACTCATGTACCAGATAATGGAAATAACAATTACAGTATAGCATACAACAATAAAGGAATGAGTCATAAACCACTTGAATCAGAGTAGAGAAACATAAGTAACAATTTTGTTGTGAGGAGAAATGCAATGAGTGATAGTTCTGAAAAGCAAAAAAAAAAACCCTGAGTTATGAAAAGCAATTCTCTTGAAAGAGAAAAAAGTCTGGCATTTGTTGTATAGTTCCAAGCGCTACTTTGGTCATTCCATGTTAATGTTGCATGTGGCATTTCAATTTTTTTCTTACTGACCACAAAGGAATGGTGATTCTCCATTTATGCTGTTTAACTCATGATCACGAGCACTGAAATTCCATCGTAATGGCTAAATTAGTATCTCAAAGAATGGACAAGATGCCTTTGACTGGACTTGGCTGAGTTCAGTAGAGCTTTGAAAACTGAAGCATTGTGTGAGCCCCAAATCCTGTTCCTAGTTCCATCACTCCAAAGCTGGTTATATAGGGAATGACATGACAGAAGGCAAGCACAGAGTCTGTGCCCTGTTTCATAATACTACATAGTGCTGACAGATCTCCAGGCATGATACAACTCACCTTTTGACTTCACTCTCATGTTTCTGTACATTAAAACAAACATGAAGAGAAGTGAAGCCTGTTTGAAATCCATTTCTTTTACACCAGATTCTCTAAAATTTGGCAGAATTGCCAGAGGAGAAGTATTTCTTGTGGCAAAATTTTATCGACTTTCTTCATGTCTCTGACTACACAAAATTTGAAATTCATTGTGCTTAGGCAGTTAAGTTAGTTTGGTTGTGAACTGTAATGATAGAAAATATTTAAAGAACTTGCAAGACAGTGGTTTCTTGAAGTGAGTTAGTGCTCTCCCCATGCATTCAGATACCAGTAATGTAAAGCCATGTTTACATAGAGAGCTTGGGTTCATATAAGACAACCCTCAAAACTTCACTTACTGTAGTATGCCCGAAAAGCACCAGGTTGACTTCCATGTGTTTCCAGATAAGAGAGCAAGACATTTCCTTTTTCTTTTTTCTTTTGGTCTGGTTTTGGCTAAGACAGTATTTATTTTCTTCTTAGTAGCTAGTACAGGGCTGTGTTTGGGATTTAGTATGAAGATCATATTGATAGCACACAGATGTTCTGGCTGTTCCGGATATTGCTTAACACTAAGTCAAGGACTTCTCAGTGTCTCCTGCTCTGCTAGTGAGGAGCTGCACAAAAAGCTGGGAGGGAGCATACACAGGACAGGTGATCCAAACTGTTCCAAAGAATATTCTACACCACAGTATTCCGCACCCAGCATGTAAGCTGGGGGAGTTACCTGAAACTGGGGCCTATCACAATTCTGATACAGGTTTGGTATTGGTCAGTGGGTAGTGAGCAACTTCTTTTTCTCGGGTTCTGTTACTCTCTCCCCCTATCCTTAGTGCTAAAATCATTATATTCTGTTTCAATAATTAAATTGTTTTAATCTCAACCCAGGAGGTTTGCCTCTTCTTTCTGGTTCTCCTCTCCACCAGGGGAGAGTGAGCCAGCATCTGCATGGTACATAGCTGCCAGCTGGACTTAAATGGTATCTGCTTTTCTCTTTTGTCTCCAAGTCCAACTGGACGTGGCATCCAATCCCTCTGTACTCAGGTTTCTATCTGTTCTGCTTCCATGATGCAGAAAGAATCAGGATGTCTGCAGACCTGATCCTGAAAAATGGCATCGCATTCCTTAAAACAAGAAATCCTGGAATACTCCCCACTTACAGCAAAAAAGAAGGGGAATGTGGGAAATCTGCAATGTGGATCACTGTGCAGATGAAGAAACAGTAACTTGCCTGACTCTGGTAAACTTTGATGAGCTTCAACCTTAGAGACCTAAAATCTCCCTGTCTTTTTTCATTGTGTTCATATGAAGATCATATTGATAAAAATTATTTTGTTGTTATTTTCTTATAGTGCATACCAGTTTAGAAAAAATGCTGCAGCTTTTTTCACTTATACTTTTTGTATTTGTATTAGACTGCTGATTTGAGTATTTTGATAAAACAAATAATGCTTGAAGCTTGACTGAGACTTAATTCCAGAAAAGACTAACCATATGAGCCAGAAGTATTGAAATAAAAGTTCAGAAATGCAATTCCAAGAGTCTTTCAGCAAATTACTAGACCTGAAAGAGTTTCTTTGGAACCCTTCAATCCTTTCAAAATATACTCTGATTCTATTATCCAAAATTCCATAAAACTCAGGACAACTTGTATGTGCATATGGAAAATGAAAGTTGTGTGAGTTTTGTTACATGGAACCTAGGAAATTGGAAAAATTTCTCCTAACATTGCACAGTTCTGGAATACATATTTTTCTTTCATCAGCAATTTTTTTTTTAATGCAAACATCCAGAGCATCTGAAGATGATTGAACTTGCTTTTTACTTGATTCTATATTATAAAATATTATCATCACACCAGGACTATCAGAGAGAAGAGAGGAAATGTTTCAGAACTAAATTAGTAATTGATAGATTGTAGTGATTTCTCTGATGATATTTTCTGGCTTTCTGGTTGATTCCCACTGTGCTTATAGTATTTTATGGAATCAAACCAGAGGAAGTTAATGCAAAATAGCTTTTTTTATTGCAATAGGAATTAAAAACGTATGAAATAAGGGAAAATATAGCATATAATTTTTAGTTTCACAATGCATCATGTGAAATGCGGGTAAAGCTAGGAAAAAAATTTTCAGACAAAACTAATGCAAGGGAACATCATGCAATTTTCTTCATTAGTTTTGGCAAAACAGAAGATAAGCAAAGTTAAACATGATGGTTGTTTTTTTTTATCCCACAAATAAAGTACAAAATTTTGTTTATTTAGTTTAGGAGAAAAAAACATCTAAAGTTAAATCAAGGAAAAGAATATTCACCAAAAAAAAAAAAAACAAACACAAACCAAAACAAACAAAAAAACCACCCCAGAAAAATAAACAAACAAAAAAAAAGGTTGCTGTTTCCTAACGATAGATCTTACATAAATTTTGAAATCATCTGTATTCACCTTTGGTATTTGTATTAGATAGATTACACTGTGTAGAGTATATACACGGCCTGCAAGTGTCAGGATGTAAAATCTGTCAGAAATACATGTCTCAGTCTGAAAACTCAAAAATTATCTTTGATACCAAGCTAAGCGTTCAGTTTTTTCAGGACCTCAGATCAAAATGGTGATGTACTAGGTGAAAAATAACCCAAACTAACCAAACAGAAGCAGTTAATGAAGTTTGGCGTTACAGGAGAGGGAAGGTGGCGTGGCAAACTCCTATTGCAAACATGGGTTTCAATGTTCAAACTAACTACAGGAAATAAAAAGAAACACTGTGAAGTTCTAGGCCTCTGCAACCTACTTAAAGGATTTTACTAGGGAAAAATCAGCACTTGTAGCTGGTGGTACGGGAGAGTCCAGAATTACCGAACTGTGTCTGATGGGGAAAATACCAGGGACTACAGATTTATAAATTTTATCCCATGTAAACTTCGCCCTCATCAATAGTATATCAGCAGAGCACCTTGAGAGTGTGAGAACATACGAATACTGTAATGCATTGCTCTCTTCAAATATGAAAAGGGAAGCTGAAGCAGGGAAGAAAGGTCTCAAAACTCTAAGGGAAACCTAAAGACAAGTTAGAGTGCTAGGCCACCTTGGCTTGGCTGACAATGAACCTTTGCAAAATTCTACGCAGATTTCATGATTCTTTATAATGTTAGTTTTTGGAACAGAAAACAGATTTTTTCATACTTGTCTTTAGTCAGTGTGCTGTGAATGACACCAAATTACATGGAACTGCAAAGACAATGGAGTTAATAGAGGAAGAACAGCTGTAATAACAAAGAATGGAAGTACAAGTGAGAGGTAGTTTCTAGGCACAGCAGGAAGTCTGAGACACATCCTTGATTTTCCTAATTGGAGGAAAAATAGATCACTCATCCATGCTCCATGCTGGTTATCAAAACACTTGTACTGAAGCCCAATTTACCTTTATGGACTAATCAGGAGAAAACAGTTTGCAGAAAACTCCCTTCAAAATGCAGCTGAGAGAGAACCAGATCTCAGTATATGTAAAAAGCAAAGTGCTTACTGCAGGCAGTGGAACTGTGTTAGGCAATGTGGCTGATAAAATTAGCTTGTATTTCTGGCTATCTTAGTTGCCAGTTTTCTGCTCTGAGCTAGGGTATTTACCTATAAGACCTGGGGACACTCAAGGCCAGACCGGCTGGTGCTTTGAGCAACCAGGTCTAGTGGATGGTGTCCCTGCCCATGGGAGTTGAAACAAGATGATTTTTTGAGATCCCTTTCATCCCAAACCATTATAATTCTTTGACTTTCTTGAATGCAACTTTTTAATGTTTTTCCTGCAAATGTCAATATTCTGAGACCTAGTAAAAGAGAAAGAAATCCTTATTTAGTTTTGCACCAAAAAATCAAAATTTAGAGTTTTGTTGACCTGGGAGTAATGTCGAAAGGGTAAACCAGGGAAATAGAAAGAATTTTGGTTTAGTTTGGTTCTTTTTTTTCCCTACTTTTTATAATGAGATACATTAATGAACATTCTACAGATCTCAAATATATTCCTTGATGTTGGCAAGACTAATTCAGACAGATGTGGTTTCCACTAACTGTTTCCCACTTAGCTCCTGTATCCTGTACCTACCTTCTTGTTCCTCTGCTGGGTGTGCCCTAGGGCCCAGAGCATGAGGCTGAAATGGTCAGTGTGTGGGGCTGCTGGCAAGCACTCAATAAAGATTACATGGAAAAAAGACTTGTGAAGACTTTCAGTTCTTTTATTGGTACAAGTTTTCATGTACCTCTGCAAACGGTCCCTTTCATATTGCCATTGGGAAATTTGGCATGAAAATCATGGTTCACTTAAAAAAAAAGAATACATATTAGATTTCTAGTTTTCATTTTAATTTGTGGCAGCTTTTCTCTAACAATGTTGATGTCAAAAACACCAGGCTTATGGTGCACTCACAATGAACATTTAAGGAGAGATAAGTCAGTGAGAATTTTTTCCCAGTACATTCAAGATTATAAACTGTGGCCAACTCTTTGCTTTGAAAATGATTTGACATCTTCAAATCTATAAAGTATGGAAAGAAAACCTCAAAAAAATAGATTAGTTTCTGTCTCATGAAAAATAGCAGAATTTGATCAGAAACCTTCAATCAAAATGAAATCTCAACAGAAAATATGTTCTCCATGGAACTGGCTGTACTTTGATTTTATCAACCTTTTATTGTTTTACCTATTTTTTAATGAAAAAATATTCTTCATGTTGACAAAAAAATGAAAAGTCTTGGTACAAGCCTAAGCAAAGCAATGTGAAGGATTTTTTTAAAATTCATTTTATAAGGTCATCTAACCAATGTGATTGGAAAATGCATATTAAGAGGCAATTGGACGGTGTTATGCAAAATGTTATTCCATGTCACTCTTGCTGACATTGCTAACAAAAATGCTTGGCTGTACATACAAATTCTCTGCTTGGTTAGTCATGCCTGAACCTGAAAATCAGAGCTGAGGGACAAAAATATGTGAATTCAACCTTTTACAAATAACTGTATTTAGATTGATATCCAAAATTCAGTGAAATTATTTTAATTTCTCTATTATATTACTATATAATAATCTGTAAGTACATTTTAGAAAGAAGAAGAGGCAGTTTGTTTTTATTGTGAAAGTCCTAACCTAAAAGTTACAAAAAGTACTTTTAAAAGAAATTGTACAGAATAGTATTTCCCTGAAATATTGAATTAAAAAAATTCTTGGGTTTTGATGAACAAAAAAAAAAAAATTGTGTGCATAATATCTGGCTACCTTTAAAGAACACAGCTATTATTAATAGGAATGCGTGTGTGATCATGTGTCTGTACGTGCAAAGCAATTGCTGCACTTCTGAATTTTATAAAAAAAGGTTACACTCAGTATGGAAGTACCAGCAAAGCACAACTTATATTCAAGACAGCTTTCAAAATAATAAATCATTCCATGGAAGAGGAGGGAATGATCATACTTGTCTGCTCTGAGTACTGTCTTAATGAGAAACTGCAACCGCTTGCATGCTTGCAGCCATCAGACCTGCGCTGCTCCCTGATGCCCATGCTGTCTGGCCCCTCTAGACTCCATCAGCTATCAAGAAGTTGCAGGCTTTGTTAGGAAGGCCAGCTGTTGTCCACATAACCCTGCTGTGGAAAGCTGAATTCTCTGTGAAATAAACCTCTTCTTTTCCTTGTTGAGATTAATTTTTTTGACTCGTTTCTGCAGTAAACAACTCATTACATGGGAACATGAGACATCTCTGCAGTCTACACTGAGGTGGGGGTGAGATGCACAGCCAGGGGGAGAAGGGACCTGCAGCATCTCCCAATGCATTTTCTGCCTTGGGACTATCAGTGGATCGTGATGCTTTTATTGATATGTGCCACAGAGAGAATTTGCCAGTGAGGTAGGAATGGCCAATTGATTTAATTAATTATCCTAAGGAGGTCTGTAGTATGGCATCTGTAATGAAAGATATGGTGGCCTTAGGTCTTCTCATAGATTTGCATTGTAAAATACTGATCTTCCAGGAACTATGCAGACAATTATCTGCCTTGACAGAGACACAAACTTCCTTTTTCACTGTCTTTTCTGGCCCTATCACTCTTACCTGCAGTGGGACTCTCATATGGAGAATAAAATTTTTAAGAATTTGATTGCAAAACCTCATTTTTCCTAGAGCTAGTAAAAGATAATGCAATTCTGCAAAACTATCTCTCATGCCTTTTTTCATTCTCATGGTCAGATTCCCCACTGAATCCTGCTTCCCTTTCTGCTAATTTGAACAGAAGAAATAATATGATACATCATCAAGGAACATCTTTCAATAGAGAGCATATTTCATTAATAACAGATTCATCCATGAGGTAAGAGTAATATACTTTTGTGGATATTGCTATTCAAGTGATTGTGGGTTTTGTTCCAAAAGGATGATAGGGCTGTCTTCTTTTGTTTGATATCAGACCAGAATCTAATCTGTTTCATTTGTGACCTTATCTTTCCATTGCCACAATGTTACATTACAATTTGTTGATTCTTCTTTAAGGATATCTAGAATGTAATTTATGTCTTAAATAAACTAAAGCCATCCAAACCCATCAGGTCTTTATAGACATATAATTTTTGTCAAATTCTTCTTTCCACTGAAGCAATAGACTGTTGCCAAGTTGCTTGACAAAGGGAATTAAATTTATCAAAGCCTAAACTAAGTCTTTATCTTGTTGGAACCTCTGTTCCCCTATATATACAAATAACAGTTTAGAAGTACTTCTATCTTTTCAAGTTAGATGTTTTCAAACATGAACAGCATGGCTATTTCTTCTGGCAGAGAATCAAACTTCTTCAAAGGGATCAAATCAAAACACTCGGAAGCTTTTGAATTTCTGTTCTGGCACAATTTAGGCAAATATGAACATTTAACATTCAAAACCATGTTAGAACTCAATATGCCACTTGTTGCTCATGTGTCCACATTTCTCTGACAGATACTCTCTCACATAGAAGCTTTTCCAGAGTTTTCTGACTTGCTTAGTTTCAGAGAAGTCTTAATAATACAATGTGAGCAATTTCTTCCATCTACCATTGCTTTTTTTATCTCCTGTACAAAAAGATCAGAGATAAGACATACCAGACAGTATTGTGAAAGAAAAATTTCTTTGTATTCAAATGTGCCTAGGAATGTAAAGCGGTGGAATTCTACCAAGTAAAGCAAGTAACAAACATAAATATTCTATTAACATCTCTTTTATATGTGGGTGGGATAGGAAAACAAATATAATGTTTTAAAGAAGAAGAAATTTGAGTGACTACAGGCTCTGTAAAATCTTACATAATTTTCTAAACATCCTTTACTTTTAATATTCATTTTGTAACTGGGGGGGGTGGCAGGTGATCAGGAATGTTTGGAACGCATGCCTATAGCTATATTGAAATTAGCAAATATGGCAGCTCTCCTAAATCCTTTTGTGACTCATTCCTTTCATTTTACAGTGAGAAATATTCTTTCAGTTGCCCAGACTTGATACACACACATATCATTTTGGGACCTATTTCAAGGAAAGGGATTTTTTTTTTCAATATTTGCCTTCACAGCATGGTTTGGAGCCCTGGATTTCCTGTGGATGTAGCTGTTTGGAATTCCCTATCAGCCCAAGCACAGGTAAGAAGAGCCAGCTTATCTGACTCTTCTTTAAGAGGTCATCAACTCTTCTCCTGGAAAGGAGTTTAGGTGTTTAGTTTGCAAGAGTTATTCTCTACTGCCACTTGGATAGAATCCAAAAGGTGAGTGACTCAACAGCAAAAAATGCCAACATCAATATCAGTCATATCTCAAAGTGTCTAATTTCTACCTGAAATTATTCTGATGTGTTTGTTGACATCCTTCTGATTGTTATGTGCATTTTTTAAAAGCCTGAAAAACCTAGAAAAATATTTCAGCACTTTATTTGCCAAAGAAGTGATGAGTCATAGTAATGAGTACTGATAAAATAGTGAAAGCTTTTATACAGATTTAGTCTCAGACACTTTGGAAACTGTAATTTAAAACCTTCCCAGATCTCAGTATTCCATTGATAAACTAGAAATTAGATCAGGGCGCGATTGGAGTGGGGCATGAAAGAAAGAAGGAGCTGTGGAGAGGAGAGGACTTTATCACTCTCCTAATTGTCAGAGAAGGTTAGGAGAAAATAAAGACCTAAATGTTGGTCCTTTCCCTGAAAGAAGGGAGCAGCCTTTGATGGCAGCCTTACCACTGGATCCCTTGGACTTCCTCCCCTCTTCTCAAGAGCTTGGTGCTTTCTTACTGATTTCCAGGATGAATTTCTATTTCCATGTGTTTTATGTATCTATTTTGAAAGCTTAAAAACGGCCCATTATTTCAGATGGAGTTTGAGGGTGCATCATTTGAGATAGCTCTTTTCCCATAGACCTTATAGTTTACAGACCAGACCCTCCTCTTCCACAAACTGACATTTTTGTTCAAGCCTTGTCTTTTAGATGATCCTGAAAGAGCAGCCACTCCTGCTTGAGCAGTTGCATAAGTAAATATGCATGCTGGATTTCCAGACACTTCCAGAAAAAGAAGTGAATTTTTGGCTAAAGTACCAGGCTGAGAATTTCTTTTTTTTTCCCAATTAAAAAAATTAAAACCACAAATCAACAAACTAGCCAACCAAACAACCAAACCCCCACTCCCAAAAAAACTCCCACTTTCGAACAAACAAACCAAAGCACACTAGAAAAGCCCTCCCCTTTCCTGTCATGGTCATATTTCTGCGTGAAAATCCTAAAACCACAAATTTCCTTTCCTGGAAAAGGAAGACTTATTTTATTTTATTTTGTTGACTTCTTTTATTTTATTTTGAATGGCAGTTCCCACAGCCATTCTTTATTCTCCTGCATTATAGCTCAGTCTCTGTGTTCATTTTTTTTTCCCCTAAGTCTCTGCCTTCTCAATAGATGCTAAAAGCGGGCTCATTTATCATTCCAATAAGTGAATCAGTTAATCTGAACACTGACTTTCAGAATACTAATTAGAGAATACTTATTTATAGGCATCAAGCAGGATTTTTAGAAACTATATGGGCCATGTCCAGATGACTTAAAGAAGCTAGAGGTATCTTTTAAGGAACTAAAGATTGAGTAAGAGCTGGCAGCATTTTTCAGCTCCTGAGTCTGGGGGCTGACCCCTTTCAGCTGCTTCCTAATACAGCAACAGAATGAGATCCACATATGTTCTTTCCTCCAACCCCACCATCTTGGTTTCCATGGGACAGAAACTCAAGGGCTTGGTACTGAAAGGGGTCATGGAGGGCACAAATAGGTCACTGATAGGTACTAATGGTGAGCAAGTCTGAAGGTGCTGAGGACTTCTGTTTTTCCAAGAAAAGGCAAAGACTTCAGATAGATTAAAACATCTAAGCCTGATGGTGGGGCAGACCAATATCCTGGGCTGTTGCTGTCTAATGCCAGGGTCTGTGAGAGCCAAAAGAGCACTACATGTGCATTTAAAGTTTCCCATGCGCCCAAGGATTTGGTTCTGCACAGATGCAGAAGTGCCTAAACTTCACAGGACCGAGCAGCTTGTGCTGTCATTCCTGCCAAAGCCCTGCTTTCAGTAACTATGACATCTTCTGCCCAAATCTTTGCTGTACATTGCAGATGAAATAGATGTTGTCTATCACGCAACAAACACCTTCTGGCAGGATTTTTTCCTGTGTGCTCTCCCATTCTTTGGTCACACAGCATTAGATCACTTAAGTATCTGAACACCACAGTTCACACTGTATTACAGCAAGGCTTCCTCAGTGAAAGCAGGTGGGAGAGAAGATTAAAATAAGGACACACAACTGTGTGTGGAGGATGCAAGGCAAATAAAAATGAAAATCTTGATTCCAGCCTTCCCTGTCTGTTGTAATAAAAGACAGCAGTCTATTGCATTAGGGTGATAGTAGCTATTGAAATTGGTCCCTGCAGGCAGGAGAAAATGCTTTTTGAGAGAATGGTTTGATTGCAAGAGCAAGGACCTGTACCATCTTCTTTCATAGTGCAGATATTAGCTCTTGCTCTGGCATCAAGCAAAACTCCAAACTATTAAAGAAAAGGCGAGGCTTAGAAACAAGCTCTGTTCAGTTTGGCTTTTTTTTTTCCCCTTAGCCCAGTGTTTTCAACTGATTATGATTAAATAAGTATATGATTCTTTTGACCTGTCCAAAGTCTTTTAGAAACTTGGGTCTCATTGCAATGGCCACAGGAGTAGAAACTGTTCCTTAAGTGCTTTAATATTTTTATTCTAATGACTTAATGGTGGCATGAATATAAGAGAAATAATTGAAAGACAATCACATTTGAAATCAGAAAATTAAAAAATTCTGAATAAATCATTGTTGACTTAGGAAAGCCTTTTTTATTTTGGCATACCCCTTTCTGGCATATAAATCATGAGGGGCACTTTCTTAAGTGCTCTATGATGACCTGGAATTGTCCTATTTTAGTCTTACTGAACATTTGGGAATGTTCAGGAATACTTTGGGTTTTATTTTTAGGGGAAGAAGAGAGCTATTTATTGCCTGCTCTTAAAAGGGACAGGTAAAAAACAGTAGCCCTACTTGTTTATTTTTGGATCTGTAAATGCAAGTGCACAGTTTCTATAGATACCACTGGGTATTCCAGCAGAAATTTAGGCTGCTCTGTATGGAGAGCTCAAACACAAGACAGGCCAACCTGTTCAGGGGGGCTGCAAATGTCCATTTTGTGCTACCTTTATGACTCATGCTTTGAGAAGTACATTTGTTACTGTGAAATTTTCAGATGTTTATTCCAAATATCCTCTCCAAATCAATTTAAATCTGAAAATTTCAGCAAACTGAGATGTAACACCATCCTTTGCTTCAAAAATGAACAGAGAATTCAAAGCAATTTCATAACTGCTTCAGAGTGCCCATGTTTGAAAGAGACCATAGGAAGGAGACTTTTGTATTGATTAAAATGTGTTGCCTTCTCTTTCTTCTCCTTAATGTCACGAGGTGGCCTTTAAAGTCTATGTTGATAACTTATGGAAAGTGGGTGATGTCTGGGAAACAAAGTGAGCCCTCTTCGAAATTTAACTGCCCCTTGCTCAAAATATTTCTCTTATTGCAGAAGAAGTCCCTGCTTCATCCTAATATGTGAAAGGAGTGTTCATACGGCAATGACCAAGAAGAATGCAGGGAACACTTCTGAGCTTCTACTCAGGCATATTGAGCCACAAGTTTTCTTGGCAAGCAGTGAATTTGTTTTTTGGGGCAAGCTGAAAGCCAGAGATGGTTATAGTCAGCATTGAGATGTATGGAAAGACATTGTTAGGATGCTGTGCTTGTTTTGTCATTTTCTCATTCAGTTTTCTCTATGTTCATCTTGAAAATATATCTCCCACCTTTAGAGAGTCTATTAGATCTGACAATTGGGTCAAATTCCTGCCATTAACAACAATAAAAAAAGAAAGAAAATATTCACAAGTACCTATTTCTAAATTTTGCAGTCAGGTCTTACTTTATAGAGGACAAATGCATGCAAATATAGTCAAGTCATCCATTAATTCATTTGCCTTAAAAGTGTAGCAGTTAAATTTTTTTTCTGTCAATACAGGCATTGACTGCAGTTAAAGGACATCCAATAAAGAGACAATGGTACATTGTCACTTATAAGCATGGCTTTTTACTGGTAAGTTTTTAGTATGTAAACTCAGTTTAAGAGTTGGGACTTCATAAAAGAAAAAAAGGAGTAATCAATAATATTTTAAAAAATGTTGCTGGTATTTTTAGATCTACCATCTTAAGCACCCAGTTAAAGCATCAGGGATTCATTTGATGTACCAAGAAAAAACTTGCAGATATATTTTTCCAGTTACACCAAAGTAGAAATATTTGTTCTTCTACATAATAAGACTTTGAGGCTGACAATGATTACTTCAAGTTTAATTAGCTAATTGATCTTCATTGCCTTTGTCTTCTGTCTTCCTTACTGCTTTTGCACCTTTCATGTGCAAATTTATCTTTGGCATAAATACACTGGCCTTCAGCCAAAATATCTCAGTTTGCTATTGGATCTATCAATTTCCAGCAGCCTGTAAGCAGTCAGAAATTGTATGGGATCCTCCAAGAATAAATCAGATGTGGTACTCAAAAAAGTTGATGTAGCAATAGTGTTTTACTTTCTCCATGACAGGTTAGAAAATGGGAGGCAGGTGGTGCTCTGCTCAATTCTTTCAGGAGCAGTGATGAATGATGAAAGAGGAAAAATCATGTTACCTATAAGTGGCTTAAGGACTGGTGCCATCAGCTGAATTTAGGAGTTTTTGATCATGGGGCAGCTTTTTGGCACCAGGTCTGCTAGAGTCAGATGGACTTCATCTATCTAGAAAGGGCAGAAGGATTTTAGCCCATGAATTGGTAGGACTGACTGAGAGGGTTTTAAGCCTGGTTCAGAGTGGGGAGGGGATGAAATCAGGCTCTTTAGAGACGAGCCTAGGGGTAATAAGCCAGACTTGAGGTTAGTCTCTTCTCCCTGGTGACTAGCAATAGGACAAGAGGACACAGTCTTAAGCTGCACCAGGAGAGGTTTATGTTGGCCGTTAGGAAGAAGTGAAAAGAAAGTCACAGAAAGAGTGACTAGGCATTGGAATGGGCTGCCAAGAAGTCACTATCCCTGGAGGTGTTTAAGAAATTACTGTATAGGGCACTTCATGCCGTGGTCTGGTTGACAAGGTGCTGTTAGGTCATAGGTTGAACTTCATGATCTCAGACTTCTTTTCCAACCTAGTTGTTTCTGTGATTCAGTGATCCTCAGTAGTTTTTGGACTCAATATATATTTTCCATCAGAAAAATCCTAAATTCTCCCTTATTTTCCAAGGCCGAAGGATACCTGCATTCTATTCAGAGCCCATCCACCAAAAAAACACCAATATTTTCTAATCTGAAGGTATTATTATTATTATTATTATTATTATTATTATTATTATTATTATTATTATTATTATTATTATTATTATTATTATACAGATCACTTTCTCTAAATTTCACCCTGAGATGAGCAACCTAGGGATCGAAAATAAATGCAAATGTGGACAGTAGAAAGAAATTGCTCTGTAGCAGAGAAACAACCTTGGGAGTACCTCCTAAACTGGTAGTGGCAGTAGGAGGTCTTCTCGTGGCCAAGCAATCTTTCTTTCTGAAGTTTCTGCAGAGTTAGAACAAAATGACAGAGCAGCAGCCCTTGGCTAATTGCTACAGAGCATTTTAGCAGTGATTTACAGTGGCATATTTAAATGTATACATTAATTTGCACAGATAAAATACTTGGCTACCACAGAGATATTTTTATTGTGGATCAGAATAATAGCCCTGACTCATTCATATTGGTGACATTTCCAAGCTTGTGTATTGTTGAGAAGCTAACATCCCATTCAGTATTTGACAGCCAGGGAGTCAAGGCTGACAGTTACCATCTCTTCTATGTGGCGCCTAAGGCTAGGATTTCTCTCTGGTTTCATTTATTAGTTATATAACCCACATGCTATTTTTGAGCTATTAAAAAAAAAAAAAAAGAAGAAAAGAAAGAAAAGAAAAAAGCCAATGTAGAGAAAAAGAAATCCCCATCTGGGAATTACCTACCAGGTAGCTACAGACAGTGGACTGATCTACATATGCATGTATTAATTTTCATTTAAAATGTTCGTGCCAGTGAAAATAGAGCAAATGAAACCTTTTAGGGTTATGTAACAATGATAAATGTACTGCAACAGTTACAGGCAAGCACAGGACCCCTGAGATTTATAGGTTCTTTGTCTCTTCTTTTAAAACATCCTAACTAGAAAAGCTCAGTTGCAGTGCAGTATCTACATTTTGCAATAAGATTTTGCTTATTTTTATCTAATCCCTTAGTTTGTATGGCCTGAGTCATGTCCAAATCATAAGCTGAATCTGAATCTTATATTCTACCTGATTCCCAGTTTTTCTTACATTAGTAAAGAGAGGAAAACAATGTCGTGCCATAAGTTGTGACAGTGAAATCCACACTCTCACAGTTGTTATGGTTTCATCTGAGGCCACTTTAGGGGAGAGCACTGAGGACAATAGCAGGGGGCATGGAGGAATGAAACTGAGCTAAATAACAAATCAAGGCAAGCTTGGGTAAGAAATGTCCCCTGTGCCTGCTTATGCCAACTGCCCCCTGTGCTGCCAGTGAGAAATGCAGCCCTCTTAGCCTTGATCTTGCTTTTGGTGTGGTGCATCCTTCAGTCCCTGCGAGGGCATCCCCTTTCCTTTGCAGACAGATTTGCTCATCAGTGCTGTGAGAGATACCGTGGCATCATTTTGAAACTGCTGCGCAGGCAGCCCATGGCTCTGCTCATGCCAAAGTGCTGCAGAGACATAGGCAGTGGTGTGAAGAAGGGAGGTGGGGAGGACAAAGCAATAAAATAAATGAGATTGGGAAAAGGAAAAGCTTGTGAAGCAATGTTTGGTTTAAATAGGTAAATGGATAGCTGCTCTTGGTGCAGCTGCTGGGTGCCACGCTCCTGTGTGGTCAGAGAGGGATTCAGTCTGTCAGTAGGTGCTGCAGCTTATCCCTTCTCACAGGGTGGGCCTGCAGCCCTTTGAGGTCACAGGCAGTGCCCCACCAGCGGCTGTAAATTTGTCATCGTAGTGGAAACTGAGAAGACTTTTGCCTTTTGAAAGTTTTGTGCAAGTAAACACAAGTTCAGTTAAGTTTTGCAATTTAAGATGAAAACTTGAGAGATCAATTAAATTTAGTTTCCCGGCTGTTTATCAGTTCTCTGGCTAAAGACACTCTAAGGAATACTTAAGTCAGGTTATCCAGGTAAGTTTCTTTTTTTTTGTTGTAAAAGAAGTATGATATAAAAAGCAGAGCCAGTAGAGCAAATCACCTTGCCTTATAACTGCCTGTCACAGCAAGATACAGCTGAAAGCCAGAAACACTTCAGCTTTGTCAGCAGAAGAACCTATGCATTATCTCTTACTGAAACTAACATTTTTTTACTCTACCTAATGATTAAACAAAAATGATAGCAGTAATAGAGCACTATCAGCTAAAAATAGTCTAAAAATGTAGTCTGCAAAACTCTGTCTCAATCATCAATATAGACATACCTGTTTCAGTGAAGAAAATAACATTTCACCATGATGAAAATGTAAATCAGATTTTCAGGTTCAATTGTTTCATTATTTTGCTTTCTTTTCATTACTTCTGCCTATAGATCACAGCTTAGATTTTCATTTGGGCATTTTTGTGTGTTCAATGTAATACTGCTGCCTTCAAATTGACAAATGGGTTTTCTGCATACTTTCATGCAGTAAGTTAACTCTCTTGCTGCAGGCCTTAATGAAATCATCATTTTGCTTTGTTATATTTTGCTTTATTTGTCATATTGAACATGAGTTTGATTTCACAGAATCATTTAGGCTGCAAGATACTTCCAAGACCACCGATCCCAAGCTTTGACCTGTAACAATCTTGTCAATGACTGCAGCACTAAGTGCCACACCCAGTCTTGAACACCATCCAAAGATGGTGACTCCACCACCTCCCTGGGCAGCCCATTCCAATGCTTGACAACCCTTTCTGTGAATAAATTCTTCAAAATATCCAACCTGAACCTCTCTTGGCACAGTTTGAGGCCATGTCCTCTCACTCTGTCACTAGTTACCTGGGTAACCAATCCCCACCTCCTTTCAGGCAGTTGTGGAGAGCAATAAGGTCTCCCCCGAGTTTCCTCTTTTCCAGGCTAAACAGCTTCAACTCCCTCAGCTGCTCCTTGTAAGGCTTACTCTCCTAATCCTTCCTCATGCTCCAGTCCTTCAATGTCTTTCTCATTGTGAGGGCCCCAGAGCTGGACACAGATTTGCCCTGCAGCCTCATCAGTGCCAGGCACAGGGGGACAATCACTGCCCTGGTCCTGCTGGCACACTCTTGCTGATACAGGCCAGGATGCCAGTGGCCTTCTTGGCCACCTGAGCGCAGCTGGCTCACGTTCAGTCAGGAGATGAGGAAAGGACCCCCAGGTCCTTTTCTACTGAGTACTTTCCAAAGACTCTGCCCCCAGCCTGTAGGGTTGTTGTCCTGACCCAAGTGCAAGGCCTGGCACTTGGCCTTGATGGACCTCATACCACTGTCCTTGGCCCATTGACCCAGCCTAAAAGCTGAATCTTACCTGAGATGCTAAGTCTTACATTGCAGTATCAGAGTGCTTTTATTCAGGTAGAGATAGATAGAGACAATATAGATAGAGTTCTAGATCATATATATAGACATTTATTTAGTCCACAAAAACCTCCAAACTGGGATTGTATGACAAATATTCATGTCTTCAATAAATTTGATTATGGGCACAATTTTTGCAGCATCTTTTCCCAAATAGTGTGCTGCTGTGAAATATCACTAGAGAATATTCTATAGAATTTTTTTACCCTGGGAAGACTTCTCTGTTCTACCACTGCCCAAGATACAGATTGAGACCCACTGGTATATTTTTCTGTTCACTTACAGATCTGTCTTCCCTGGACAGTGAAGAGGAAGTCAAAGTAAAATTGTCAAAATCAGGTCTCTGTAGAACTGTAACTATAATGTGATTGATTCTATTATCTAATATTTCAATATGTCTCATTTTCCTTAAAGCTATGAAATGCATCTACCCCTGCTCTTTGGAAAACATAAAGAGACTTTGAAATAGAAGGGATCAGTTTAAGTTGAATAACATGGGATTTTTTGTATACAACATAAGAATGAGGTTAGCCTGAGCTTATATCCCCTACCCTATATCCCCTATCCTATTCCCTAAAGGGAATTAATATGATTTAATTCAGCTCTCCGAAATAGCTTGTCTGGTTATTTTGATTCACTAACAATTCTGCCTGAAATACATTCTGATTATTGGCCACATGTTGTGACAAATATTTGGCAGCCCATCTGTGCCATGATCTGCAGCTCAGTCTGAACATTTTAGTGGTGCACTGCTTCTAGTTAATTTAGATTGGTTTTCATGCCATTGCCTACAAGTCTAAACACTGCATACCATATGTAGACAAAAGGAAAAAAAAAAACCAAAAAACCAAAACCAATAAAGCCCTCAAAGCTGAGCACATATAGCTGAAATAACAGTCTGTGAAAGTGGTAGTCTAAAGAAAGTGAACTCTTATCAGGGTCTTATGGCTCTAAGCCATACTGTAATGGCATTATCTGCCTAGAGTTAGAAATCTTTTGGCAATTTCCAGTCTCTTTGGAACTGTCAGTCTGATATGTGTGACAAGGTAATTTGCATAATTTTGCAGTGTTGTTGCATACCACATGTTTAAAGAAAAAATAGGGGGTTCATGTTCCATAACCTATTTTTTTTCCCTGGGAAGGAAAGCAGCCAACTCAGCAAGCAGCCGCCATATATGATGAGTGTGGGAGTGCACTGGCAGCCTTCACCCCTGCATTATGGAGGCTTGAAACCTGTATTGTTCTAACAGCCTTGGCTTGGGGGCTGGCTCAAATGCATATGTTGTCCACAAGACAACTTTTCTATTTGCGCAGAAGTTTGAAAGAAAAACAATGTCCAGGCAAACACAAGATATGTGAGATTTGGGGTGACTGCCCGCTCCCCTGTTTTTCTTGTGATAGTTTCCAAAAGCCTTTCAGTTGGTCAGCTGTGATCACTTCTCCAGTGAGAATAGAAGAGAGAGGCTAAATCATACAACTATACAATGCTCTCAGGAGAAGCAAAGCAGTGGGGAAGGTCATTCATATAATGGAGTGTGAATGAGGGCAGAAAGAAAACAGTTATTATGATGAAGCACTAGAGAAATCAAACCTAGTAGAAATATTTGGTATTTGCACTGACACTTCTCGGTTTTCCCTCAGCTTCAAAAGAAAAAAATCTCACAAAGAAATAATAGCAACCTTGACAGAACAAAAGGGAAAAATTCTTTAGCTGAAATCAATTTTACATCCAATAATTTAGACAGGGATTTTGAACAGCCCTTATTTATATCTTGCAGGTACTGCAGAACAAACATATAATTAGTGAAATGGTTTATCTATAGTTTTCAGGTATTATAGGTGCCTTGAAGTGTTCAGTATAGTTCAATCTATATAGCAGAAACCCTTTACAAAATAATTCTATTCTGCCACATAACTCCAGTGCTGGAGAACACAAGGGACTCCTTCAGAAATTTCATGGGAATGATTTCTACCCTGGGCTCACCTCCAAGTTGGTTCATCTGCAAACAATTTGAGCTTAATTTACATTACTGAACTAGAAAGTGTTTAAAACACACCTTATCACTGAGAGATGTAAGTGTGACACAGTGAATTGGAAGACGTGACTACATTAGACATGCATGCAAGCATTTTTTAGATATTCATGAACAGCTATAGAGCAAGTTTAATTTAGAACCTATAGTGCTTTCTTTTACCAGATCCCAGAGGAGTGCTTGGAATGAAGTTGGCAGGAAGTAGAAAGAGACTTTTTTTCAAGAAAACATAAGTATAAAACAAAAATAGTCTGGTAAAGGGATTCTTTAGATGGTCAGAATGTCTTTGAAAATTCCTCATGCTGGACTTACTGTGGTGTATTTCTGGGTGCTTTCATTTGAAAAAGAAGTATAGGAAATTAGATTTTGGCTGCATCGATAGTGTTATGTCAGTACTAATTTCCTCCTTTTTTGTTACATTCTAGAGTACACAAATCCACATAGCGTTAAGAAATTCAGCAGTCATCATATAGTTATCAATGCTAGAAAAATTTCCATGACCATGGTACAGCATAAAAAAATAAAAATTTGCCAGCACTTTAGCACATTATATGGATTGTCTTGTCTAAATATAGACAATTCTCTGATGCTACAACTTGCTGTAAATAAGTGCTGAAACTTAATAGCACAAGATTAGACTTATGCTTTTTATATGAATAATGAGCTAAATGCCCTTCTCATCTTCCTCAAAATACTGCATGAAAAAACTGTTTTCATTGGAAAACTGGTCTGTTTTCATTTAAGTATTTTTTTCAAAGCCTGTGTAGGCTCTGTCCTCAGTAAAACCCTAGTGCCTACAACTCCCCATTCACAGCATCTAATTGACTTTATTCTCAGCAGAGAATTGACTTCACCCTGCACCACCACATTGTGAAAGTGACAGACAAAACCTGCTCAGAGTCTTAAATGACACATGCAGAGCTGAATGTTGCCAGTCAAATGATGGGAGTCCATGGTGAAGTTGATTCTCATGGAAGAAGGCAGAGGAGGGGCTGAGTGCAGGAAATTTGGTGCTGTGCAGGAGCACTGTGGCATGGCATGCCTTCTTCCATGTGCTTCAAAAGCCTTGGATCCTGAAGTCTCATCAGGGTCACACAGACAACAAGACACAGTCTTTTTAAAGTAGGTATGTTGAAGTTGGAGGATCTGGTACTTTACAATGTAAATTCTTAGCAAGCTCTGACTTTCATACCTTTTATCTTTTTGTAGTTTGTATGGATTTGCAGAACTCTGAAAATTACAGTAGAATATGGCAGTGCAAATATTTGCCTTAATTTTGCATCCAGCATGAAATAAGGACACTATAACATAATGAGATCTGAAGTGTCAGCTGTTGTTTCTTTAATAAGATTTTGCTAGTTGTGATGCTAGTTGCTAGATTTTCATTGTCTCCTTTGTTATTATGGCAATGCAATTATGTATCTCTGTTTGATAACTCCCGCCAAATTGAAAATCTGATTTTTTTACCAATCGATGCCGTAAAATCTAGCGGTATTGTCCCTTTTTTTTCAGTATTTCAGTATTTCAACTGACCTTGCAGTTGGTACCTTGTTGTGCCCTTATCTGAACTGTTCTCAGCATGGATTTTCTCATCTGTCAGGTAAAAGCTAAACTGCTACCTATCTGCAGGCCTCGTGGTCAGAACAGGCTAAAAAAAACGTAATAAGGATACATTTAAAAGAACAAAAACTTTTTCAAACACTAATCAAATAAAAGATGTCTCCTTTTCATAACTTAGTTTCAGACTGTGATCCCTGAGCTTAGGAAGAACTTTAGTTCTTCAGATGTTCCCTTGCTTGCCTCTGTCTCCTTTACCTGGGCTTCTTTTTCCTCTCTCCCACAGAACCGGTCTCTTCCCTTCTCCCTCCTGAAGCAAAGATGTGCACTGTACATCTTCTGACATCCCTTCAGCTCCTGCATGCCTGCTGGAACTGCATGAAGATCTAGGCAGCTGGGTTGGGATTAAATGCCTGTTCTGGTTCTCCTGGATGGCAATTGTCCTCATGAAATTCTTTCAGCCTTTTTGTTTTGGAAATGGGTAGCTATTAATTTAAAATAATTGTGCGAATCAGGCAGCCTGTCGTAGTCTGTGGAGCTGAGAATTTAGAGTCAAATTATCCATGGAAATAGCTCTCAGTAGACCTACATTAGGAAGCAATATGTCTTTTGATTTTCAGGTAATGCATTATTTCTGTGAACTTTATAATTAAAGTGTATGCAAACTTGTTACTAAATCACTGTATTGACTAGGTTGCTGTACAAATACTAATGACTCCATCTCTCTTATTTCTTGTAAAAGAGCACTAATGTCTTTTTTTATTGCCATAAGACAAAGGCTCCATGAAACAGTCTTAGACTGCAACTTGATATATTTGAGTGTACTTGGAGATAATATGTACCCTTTAACACAATATCCATCAGACTTCTAGCATAAATTGTATTCTCTGTACTTGTTGTTTTGGGGGCATGTTAAAGGAAATCATTAGACAAACTGTTGAAGTGACAGTCATGGATTTATGGGAAATTTGGCATGGCAGGATGTGAAGACTTGTCTGAAAACTTAATGCTGACTCTCTGTGGGCAGTTCTCTCCTTTTTGCTCCCACAAGAGCTTGATCTTTCATTTTTGGGAAATGTGGTGGGTTTTTTTAAAATCTATAATTAATCAGGGAACACAATGTAATTGAAATACTAATTACAGTTCCTTATTCAGGTACCAATATTTCTGCTACAGTGTGAGTTGCTTAAGTACCTTTGTGACAGTGGATTTCAAATCCATATTAATCCAATTATCCAGAATATGCCCCAAAATAATTTAGTATCTACATTGTCCTAAACCAAATCAAATTACCATTGAAGTTAGTAAGACTTATGAGGAGAAATGAGTAATGTAGACACAATTGGGAATTACAGCTTAATTGTATCTGGGTTTGTCATTTTTCTTTTTTTCAGGTTTTTAGAATGCAAGCTTTGATTTTGTGTCTTTTCTTTTGTTTAAATCCTTCCTTTCCATTGCTTGGGACTTGTGTGTTTGATTTATACGTTCTAGGATAATGCACCATGTTGAAATGTATGGCAGTAAACCAACTTGAGCTTGATGGCATCATATCTTGTATGATAGTTTCTGTGAAGATGATTGCTGACATATTCCTGAGTCTGTTACTTCTCATGTGCCATTTTTCTGTAGGCCTACAAGATGTTCCTGGTGCTATCATGCTTGGAACTGACACAAGGTGTGGAAGTGTAGAACTTGGAAGAAGGAAGGAGACTTGGAATGTGCCATTAAATTTTCAGTTTGGACACAAAGTGAAAGACATTTCCTGCATAAACTAATTGAATGTGGAAACCTATGGCAATCATGAAACCTCTTTTCCTTCCAAATGCATCCTTTGGCGGAAAGGAGTACTATGTACAAATGTCCCCTTCTGGAACAGGCTTGGCATGGCACTGCCACACATGCAGTAGCTCTGCCAAAGCTGCTACACTTACACAGTTCCCCTCTGTGCTGTCATGAATAAAAAGAGGTGATGAAGAACCCTTAGGTATGCTCACAACTGAAATAAAATTAAACTGTATCACTAAAAGAAGTTATCTTGTGCGTTAGTCCAAGGTAGCTTTTTTCCCTACCAATCTATTTCTGCGATACTCACTTCTGGACTTACCACACAGCATCTGCCTTGAGCTATAGCTGTTTTAGGATTATGGAGCTGCAGCTCACATGCTGACTGTGCAAAACAGGAAATCATGGGAGTTAATCAAAGTGAGAGTCTCTCAGTCCAACCTACTTCTAGACTAAACATAATGCTTTTATTTATTGAGTCCGCTGCTTGGATTATTTTCCTTGTCATAATGGAATGGAGCAATTTAGGAGTCTCACAAACTCTCAATTCAACCTGCCCTTGCTTTTACAATAATAAGAATGAAGTCCTTCTTTTGCCCTACCTATCAAATCTTTAGGACTAAGGTTATTTTTAACACTGAGAAGGAACAAAACCTTAGGTGGGCACTAAGAAGAAATAAGTTTTGGTCAACACAGTGTACATAGTAATGCATTAATCATATAGTTCCACTATAATAAACTGTCCTCCCCCTGGCAAATTGTTCTTAGTGATAATAATTAGTAATGGTAATTTGAAATTATAATCTAACATGCCATTTCTCCCAGGATATCAAATTACTCTTCTGAATAATTGCTGAAATACCAAATCTCCTTGCTGGTTATGTAAAGTGTGTTTTTCTTTTGCCTTTTTCTCAGGCAAAAAAAATTTCAGAGAAATAATTTCTTTTTCATTAGAAATAACTGTAATTTCCAAAGACCTAGCATCTCTAAACAGTAAGGCTGAAAGACTGAGGACTTTCAGACGCAGAAAAGATTTCTTAGTGCATGGCTCATGTATTGATAAATGCTCCTTAACATTTTTTTTCTGTTCTGCATACAGCACTTCTTTGTCAGTTCTCTATTACCATGAAATTTCATGCTTGTTCAACACATGCTTTATTCCTTTGCTCTGCTAAGATATTGACCAGTAATGCCAAGCGATGAGATGCTTTTCATCTTTCCTTACAGCAGGCTGCACTTCTGATGAAAAGAAACCAGCAGTGACCTATAATTGTACTTGTCACCAACAAAGAATATATAGAAGAGAGACTGTTTATTATTTTAATGATTTTTGTAGTCAGTCAGGGCTCCTGGACTTTATGTTGCAATGAGGTCTTACGACTTTGAAATCTGTTTATTCCCAGCAGACTAAAACATCTTGTGGGTAAGCTTGATTGATAGTGCTATTGTTTAGACTGTTGAACTGGTTTCAACCTAATTAATTTTAATTATTGTGCTGATGCTTTTCTCTCTTCTAGGTGTCATATTAAAGTATGTGATGACTGTACAATCCTTTTTAGTTTTGAGTTACAGTCCTGGAAGTCAGTTTTATGAAAACCATTAGGAAATTTCATTAGTAAATATACAGTAAGCAGCGATCGTTTGGGTTATAGAAACTGTCCCACTAAAAACTATTTAATGATTATTCTTACCAATTTTTTTAAAAAATCAATTTACAGCTAAAAGGATACATTACAGATTTACTTGTGTGAAACTGTAAAAAAAATCAAATCTTGAGGGAAGTGGAGATTGTTGTATTAAGCTTAGTTTTATGGCCACTGACAGAGTGACTCAACATCTTTTCCAGGTAGATGACTAATAGGAAATCCTGTTTTACCCAGCAGTATCAGTAACAGCACTCTGTTTTGGCAAATGAGAGGTCAGATTCATAGATCCTTTTGAAACATTAGAAAGGGTAAAACTGACCTCATAGGGATGTCTGTTTGCAATTTTAATCTTACAGAATGTCTCATTTATATTGATGTTCATTGCTTTTGCTTTTTTCTGAACCTTGACATTTTCATTGTTTCCCTGTTTGTAAAAATTAGATGTTTGATGCTGCTACAGATGATCTAATACAGCAACTGAATATCTTGTTGTAATTCAAAATGCCTTGATAAATGTCACATATATAAAAGGAAATGAAATAAAAAGTAAGAAAACCAAAGGAACAAGCAACAGCTGACCCCTGGTACAAGTCTGTTAGCAATTTCCTAAAGATTTTGTAAGCAAGCTACTTTTAAAAAAGTACTTAAAGTCAAAAATTTATGCAAATATTTTAACTCTCTGACATAAGTTAATAAGCACCCTTTAATGTTGCAAGAGGCTAGAGAAAATTATTACTGAGTCAAAACAACTGAAGCTGGATAGGGCAAGGCTGTTTCTTCCAAGGTGGAAATGTGCTCTGCTCCACATGGAGCCTCTAGGCCAGCCCAGGATGTCTGTCAGTCACTGGCACAGCTGAAGAAATGCCCCACACACTGCCCCTGAAACCCAAACAGAGCACCAGAGTGGCTGGATGAGCAGAAGCCCCAGCTAGGTTGGGTGTGGGGGGAAACAGGAGCAGATAAACATCATTGCCATGACCACATGTGGTCACATCCCTATTGTCCTTGGATTTTAGGGAAGCTGAGCCCATGCTGGATCCAGGGTGGTTGCTATATCTTTCTTTCCTCTCTCTTTTTTTCCTCTCTTTTTCTCCTTTTCTTTTTCCTAATTTCCTCTTCCTGAAATATGAGTAATTTGAGGTGGATGGATAGAGTTTTCTAATTCAATGCCTCTTGAAATACTTTATTTTGAATAAATGCTGCTTTAAATTTTGCCAAGTTCCTGATCTTCTAAAATTTGCCAGTAAAATTTAGTTTTAACCTTCTGGGAACTTTTTTTGTGTTCTCCTTTGCACCACCTCAGGGAAAAGTAGTACCTTAAGCCCCTTTCAGCAAGACTTGTCAAGCGAGGACAGGGGCTTTACAAATGTTTTGGATAAATAGTAAAATAATTTCCCTGAAGGAGAAAACATACATCTCTGTGACACTAGCAGGACCATCTGCAGAGCCACCCATCTTAACAACAATTTTGGTTTGCATCAACATCATTCTTGCTTTCTACTCAGGGTGCATATCACACAACAGGCACTATTGAGACAGAACATTTAGTCTAGAAATGCATTTGGGCTGTCTCTTATGAACAGGCATATTCAGTCTATTTTGGATGCTTTTGGAGTCTATTATTTTCAGCTCTATTGAGGCACAGTGGAAAAGAAATATCCACAGGGATTCAGTGCCACCCCAGTTTGATGGTCCTGATTTAATGAGTGCTTCTGATGAGGGACTGTCATTGGAGATCTGCGTGTAGAGAACATATTAATGGCTGTTATTGCTTTGCAGAAGTTCTTTCCTCTCTTCTCACTGAAAAACTGCTGTTGTGCCCAGTTGTACTGGATGTCACACAGCTGGTTAAAGGGTAAAGGACAACTCTCTGACATCCATCTTTTATATTTCAACTCTCTAAGTATACTTCTGTCTTTTAGGATAATCTGAAGTTCAGCTGTATTAATTCACATGTATGGAGGTGTTACTACATGTAATGAGATGTGGGCAAACTTCTAATGAGCTAAGGAGTAGGAGCAAGATTTGTATCACCTTTCAAAGTGAGTACAAAGGTTATAAGAACAGGTTATAAATATAAGGATTATGATCCTAAATATTCTTTCAATCTTCAGTAATGTGCATCTGAGGATCTGCCTGAGCTAGAAGCTGCTTTTGAACATCCTCACCAGATTTGCCTTCCATAAGTTTGTCTGGTTTCCAACTGAACCATGTAAAGCTATAATGTTCACCACCTTCTGCAACAAGGACATCCACAGTTTACTTGCCTGTTATTTGAGGAATCTCCTCTTTTTTTTGAACTACATGTATGCTAGCTTCTTTGGGTGCTTCTCATGTCTTCAAAGAGCCTCTAATCAAATACTGGCTCTTTGCCCTTGCCATGTGACTCACCATTTTGTAGCTGTCATGTTACGTGCCTCTTGTAGTCTCTCTCTCCCTAGTCTGTTTATTCATTCCTTCCATGGAGATTGACCTGCGGCTTTTGCCATGCTAACTGCTCTTCACAGCTGTCCTACTTACTTTTTAGTAAGTATTTCTTTGAGATAGGTTCAACAGTACTCTTTCTATACAATATCCACACTTGGGATCCACATAATTCCTATTCTGCATAATAGGAATCAGAAAGGTAAAAGTGAGATCTCACGGATTGAGATAAAGACAGCTTAATAATTGAAACATAAAACATAGTCATAAATTATAATGGAAAGAAAAGAGAGAGAAATCAAACCGGAAGGAAGGCAAATTGTTTAAAAACAATTGCTCACAACTAAATGAACAATGCCCAGTCAGTCCCCCAGCAGCAGCCCCATGGACAGAGACTTCTTCCATCTGTATATGCTGAGCATGATGCCAATGTTATGGGGTATTCTTTAGGTTGATGCCTTGAGAGGTTGACCTACAACAGAGGCCAGACAGAGTTAAAGTAGGTATTTATTAAAATGCCTTAAAAGGATACACTTAAAAGGTACAAGAGCCTGGCCAGGGCCCTGCCTAAGATGGACCCAAGATTCACAAAATGAACTCCCAGTCACAAATTTTCACCCTTTTAAAAGTTTTGGTCCAATTGCATATTGGGGTTAATTGTCCAATTACAGCTTCAGGTTATGAAATCCCATCCTCCTGGTTGGTTCAATTTGCCATTGTTTACGCTTTTTGGGCCTGAGGCTGTAACAGTTGTCCTTGGTTCTCAAGCTGAAAAGGATTGTTTTGTCTTTTTGTGAAGAGAACTTACTAACACTTCATATTAAGTTCAGAGTCACACACTAAGGCAGTACAAAATCTGAAAAATATGAAAGCTAAAACTTAAGGCATCAAGGTCAGTTGACATCAGTTGTCCTGTCTGTGTCTTCTCCCAAATCCATGTATGCTCCCATCCTCCTCTCTGGGCTGAGATGGGGTGAGGAGCAGAACAGACCTTGACTCTGAGTAAATGCTTCTCCGCAGTAATGAAAACATCCCTGTGTTACCAATACTTCCCAGCACAAAACCAGCCCCATCCCAGCTACTGTGAAGTGAATTAACTCTATTCATATGAAACAAAACCATCACAAAAGGGTTGTGAAAAATAAGAACCACAATTTCAACTAGTTGGATAGAAATCAGGAAAACATTTTTAGAATTGGGCAATTTTAATTTACAAAAAGTCAAGGAGCATAAGATACCTTACAGGAGTAAATCTGAAGTATATCTCCAGAGAACAGAGCAAAATAAACTCATTCCTTCAATGGAGTACTACTAAACCTTTTATATATTTATACTGTACTTTCCCATAGGTATTAATACAGTCTATTGATAAAACCTTTGTGGCATCATTGTATATGTCTGTGAAAGTGTGTTTGACTGACTCATGTTTCAAAACAAGGTTCCTGCTCTGAAATCTGTTCTTGGGTTCTTTGAAATGCAGTTGCATGAGCCTCACAGTGTCTCTTCAGCTACAATTTTGTAATGAAACCATCTTAAGGAACATACTAGAAGAGTTGATAGCCTACTACATGGCTTAGAGAAAGCATTCATTTTCTTGTCCTGCGAATTATGTACTCTGGTTTCTGTACTAAAGACAAGCATTTATGAGTTCCATTACTGAAATCTAGATGACTTCTTATTACAGAAAAAAACAATTTAATCTTTTTGTGTTGGTACCGAACTATTTTTTGCATTTGGAATTGACTCATCATATCTCCTTAAAATCCCCCCATGCTTTACTACGTGCCATAATTTTGGGGTTTGTTTTGATTCTATATATTCTGCTTTTAATGATGCGTACATTATTATTCTGGAAGGGAACTTCCTGTTTGTACCATCACCCTTTCTGATAGTAATTCACTTTCTCTTAAAGGTCTCATTTCCATCTGCAAGTGCTCTCATCAGTGACAATTGTCTGACTCCTGGCTGTCACACTAAAAAGTAAAATAAAGCACACAGTTATAATGATAGCAAAGCAATTAATGACAATTTTCAAATAAAAAGCCTGCAGAGTATGGTGAGAAAACGGACACCACATTTTTAGCTAACATTTCTGTCAAAAGAATGATGATAGCAGATGGGCTTATGGAATAAAATTTAGCAATCTTCTTGACAACAGCTGAGGACAGATCAGCTTGTCACATCCAGAAAGAGTCAGAGTCTTTTTTAGATTATTGAGTGATACCAAATTTAAAGCACATTGTATCAGATTTCTTCATGGCTTTGTGATAAATGGAGAATTCTGACAGAAACAGAAGGGCTAAATCACTCTCATTAAGTTGCACGTCTATGTTCAGCAAAACAAGCACTCTCAAACGGCTGAAAATTATGTTGAGCTGCCCAAATGGATCATTTAAAGCCTTTTTGCATGGATTGAGTGGTATGAAATATGGTTTGTAATCCATCACGTTGGTATGAAAGACTTATTGTTGAGTTACTGAATCATTAGTCTGAAAGCAAATCTATGAAGAAAGGTGACTGTAGTAGTTGTTAAACAGCATATATCATAATAGTTTTAATGGTCATATTTTTCCTTGGTAAATTAGTATACTTTGTCTTCCTGCTTACATGCTTTCATCTTTTTTTCTGGTGTTCAGTGTCAATGATTTCTCATGACCAGCTTATAGTGGAAGCACAATTTAGAGTCAAATTCAAGAATATGTAATTGTCAATAAGCTCCCAACTCTGCTTGGTTTTCTTTCAGTTTTATCAATTTGATAAGAGTTTAAAATAAAACTTTGCCTACTTTTATCATTCTGCACTTGCACATTTCAAGTGTAAATGAGTGTAAAAATGTAATAAATGTAGATGAAAGACGTTATGCTTCAACTTTATGTGAAACAGTACAATTTCACTGAGTTGTAATAATGTCATTTTATTAATAATCTCTTTTTCACAGAAAAAGCACTTTTATTCTAGAAATGTCTCAAGTATCTAGGTAATACAATTTTTGGTGCTTAATTAAATCTGATGGTATCACAGATCACCAGCCAAGAACTGCAAAACCTATCAAGGTAAACAAGCGGTATAGTGCTTAGTATTTTCTCAAATCTAGAAATAGAACAGGCTATCTCAAAACATACCTCCACAGTATGTACCACATTTTTTCTACTTCTAATAAATATTTGCCAAACTTGTACTGTATTTTGTTTTTATTGTATCTCCTTCAGTTTTTCCAGTAAATAAATAAGGCCGATTTAATATGCATGGTGTGTCAGAAAACATTTTTGAAGGAAAACAAATTCACATGGCAGCTTTGATAAGTAGTGTTGAACAGTCCCTTAGAGATCTGTGTTTCAATTGCTTCTGGATCAATTTTCTGAGGTCATTTTGAATAACCAGTGTTCCTGCATGCTGAAAATAACACCTTGTCCTGGGCATGAATTCTTAGAACTTTTGTGCATTTGTGGTTTAGGAATTGCTTCACAAAATATTGTTCATAATTTTGGGGGTATACCATGTGTTAACAAATGAATTCAGGTATAAAATTTCTAGTGAAAGCAGACAAATGAGCAATACAACCATTAAATTACATTAAATTCTTAGCAATATTTTGACATAAAGAATATTAAATAATAATAAATTTTAATAATAAATAATATTAAATTTTTAAATTCACAGATGACTCCTTATATTTTTCTTTAAATTGTCATTAAACATGTAGTAAATAGCCCATGTTAAGATGCTATTTCTTTATCACAGCTTTCAAGCTAATTTAATAACCAAAAATTGGCCAAGATTCTCTGATGCACTCCAGTACTATTTTTTTCTTTATAAGCGGTTTCAACATTCTCTACACTTTCCTGAACATACCAAAATATCTTAACTGAACAGTAAAAGCTAATGGCATTCTAAGGAGGTTTTTCATTTCAGAAGAACGATGTTTATCATTACAAAACTATTGAAAACTTTCATGTTTGTAATGAATAAAGACAAAAATTCCAGTGTTAGTGGATTCTTTTCAAAGGTATTTGTAGAAAACCCCACAAAAACAAATAAGAAAAAAGGTGGAGCCCAATACTAGAACATGACTGGCAGCCTGCTCGTGTATAGCTGTGCCTTCTACATCACAATTATTATTTCTCAGGTTTTCTTGTAGTTCAGTTGTAGAGAAAAAGCATAGGGCCCATAAAGGCGTTGGAGACACAAATAAAGCTAAGGAATCTAAGCTATTTCTTTGTGGATAGCCACGATACACTGCTAACAAACTTGTGCAACTGAGTTAAGGAAAGCTTTAGGCTTTGCCAACGACAACGGAGTATCTGACTCACAGATAACACTCACTCCAAATGGCACTTCTCCTACGTGACAGTTCTGGTTTGTCACGTCCTGGTTACTGCATAACAAACGTGTAATGTTGGCCATTTACAGTGGTTTCCCTTTTCTCTTCTAGGTTTGTATATGCTTTCCCAAGGACTATTTTTGGAGTTGTCAGCCAGGCCTGATGAAAATGGCAGGGAAACCATATTAACTTTAAATAAGCTAGTGAGCTGTGTATCTCTGCAGCCTCAGTGATTGTGAGTCATCATGCGCTCCCTGGGTGACTGTCACGTTTACGCTCAGAACAGTCCCTTGATTATGCCATGATTTATTTATATCAAATTCTATACAATGGCAAAAATGTTTTTCCACTTCCTTGTGCAGTTGTAAAAAGAATTCAGAAAGCAAATTTTAAAATAATATCTGATAGTAAAAAAAGGTGTCTAATATAAGAAGTGTTTAATTATCTTCTACAGACAGAAAGATGTGAAAGAGTCAAAGAAAAATCTTAAAGCAAATAAGTGGGTTGCCTATGCTTTTACAAGTACTTATCTCAACATTTGCTGACAATAAACATAGATGTAATACTACTGGAAACTCACTTGGTTTTGCATTTAATAATTTAAATAAATTAGTATATAATTTCTGCAGTTGAATTTAATTTTAGAAAATCTGAACTGACTGGAAATTTGAAATTGCAAGACAATGTGTGTCTTTCACTTTGTACCCAAGAAATTAAAATGGGATCCTCCTTTTTTTTTTTTTTTGACGCTCTTCTACTGAGCATGTAGCAACAGCTCACCCCCATGAAAAGGAAATATTAATCTTGTCTCCACACCAACACCTTAGAGTTTTGTCATTATTTAATTTGCTTTTGAACAAATGACATTCCCTCTCTAGAATCACCTAGCCTATTTTGTCTCTTCAAAGGAAAAGTACTGTAGAGCTGATCCTATTTTGAGCAGAGGGTTCTCTAGTTCTCTCTTCCAGCTTAAATTATTTTCTGACTCTAGACACAAATATTCCTTCCCTATGCTTGAAATATTTTGCCATTGAAAATTGTTGTTTTACCTTTCCTTAACCAGTAAAACTACCTTTACCTTTCTTATTGAGTCATATTTCCCTCTTTCCTTCTTTTTTCACCTCTCTTTCCTCCCATTCCACAGAGAAACACAGCTAATAAAAAAAAACCACTAAATAATTATGCAGATATTTGTAAAATATATAATTTTTGATTTAAAAAGATTGATGAGATAACTAAACTGATTGAGAACCTTGTAATTAGGCATACCAGCTACTACATTTCTAGTCTATGCTAGCTAGATTACTGAAGACCCTTATTAAATATGACAATTATTCTACCTACTGTTAGGACTTGTTAAAGATTTTCTTTCCTTTTTTTCAGTTGCGTATCAATCTGTTGATCTCTGTAGGCTGATTTATTTTGCTACTGTTGTTGCTTTTTTGGAGTTTCATTTATTTAACATTCTTTATGTCAATTATTCTTTTAGTCTTTTTTGCTTCATTTTAAAATTAATTTTTTCATTTTCTTCGTCTATGTCTGCCTTACTGAACTCACAGCTGCATGTCAGTTCTCAGGACTCCATGCTGTGGTTCCAGGCAGGTTGGATTATGTCCATGTAGAGATAAAAGTATACCACTGCTCTGGGTCCAGGATATGGCTCCGAAAGTACTCTCACTTTGAGGTGTCTGACCTACAATGTAAATATAGATGGGAAGTCACATACAGCAGTTAGAAGTGAATTTTGTTGAAAATGAGGTTATTAAAAGAAAGATCACTGTGAAAAACCTAGATTTTTACTGAACACCACTTCTTTTTAACTCTTTTCTTTCAACTAGCTATCTTTTCTTCCTTTCAACAAAAACTCTTTGATGTATTTTCCACCTAAATGAAAGTATTGTGCTAGGGATTGCTTTTCCTTTCCCAGAAACACTGGTGAAGCACTTCTAATTAGTTTTTAATTGGTGATTTTTTTGAGCAATTTTTTATTCTTGAAATTTTTTTTTCACCAAAATTTGATTTTTACTTTATTTATGTCTTAGGTTTAAAATTTCTTTCTTATTATTTTTTCCTCTCTCTGAAAAATACAAAATTTCTTTTTCATTCTAAATGGAAAAATACACTTTCACATGCTTCTGAAAGAATTTATCTATACTCTCAGATATTCTTTACAGATCTGAAAATAAATACTGGAGTTTAACCATAGTTCCAAGCTCTTATTATTTCTATCAGTCTTTTTGAGGAAACGCACATGTATTCATAACAAACCTAAAATGAACATGAAGACTGCCCAATTTTTCTTCTTAATGTCCCAAAGATTATATACCCCTAGTGTACCATATAAATCAAATGGTTGAAAAATAGATCTGATTTAGAAAAAAATGCATATCAGAGTATTTGCATCAGACTTTATACACAGAAGATCATCAACCATTGGCAACCAGCAAGAATTAATTTTAGCTTAAAGATTATATTTTGTGTAGATGTAGGAACAAAACCAATTACTTTCAGAATTGTTTTAAAATATAGAGAATAACTCTTGCAAAAATTCCCAGTATCATGTAACTCTTACTGAAAGAATGAGTACCATTTTTAGGAAGAAAAATAATTTTGCCTCATGCTTGTAAGGCACAAGGTACAAATGATAGCTATTAGGTAATTTAACATTTTCTCCATTGACCTTTGGAAATTGTCCTGCAAGCCAGTAAAAAAGACATTTTTAGAAGTTCTGATTATTTTATATCTCTCCTGACTACATCAATTTATATTCCTTAATCATATTCTCCACATTAAACTATTCTTGTTCCTCTCTTTCTATAGATAGTAAACCAAACCAGGGGATCCATCAGTGCTTCTCTTGTCCCAAGTGTGGTTCAGTGTGTTGCCCACACCCCACTTTATCTCAGAGTGATATCTGGGCAAAAATCATCCTCTCTTCACATCTTCCTTTTCATTAGTAAGTGTGTAGACAAGAAGGAAACCATAACTTGCTATAGCCAAATGGACATATAATAAAGCCCTGTGGAGGTACCAGTTGTGGGTTTCTCTGGGTGTGGATTGAAGGTACTTGAGACAGTCATTCATGTTCAGACTCAGGTGTTTATTATTTCTTATCAGTAAAACAGTCTCACTACTGCGAGTTCAGCAGCTTTTCATCAGAAGGCACAAAATGGCCAACAATCTCTTGTAACAAGGTGTTTTAAGACTAAACTATCCAATTAAGAACTGGCACCTAGATTATTTTCCCTTTTAACCCAATAACTGATCCCGAGGAGCCCTCAATGTGGACTTTTCTGCCCAATTACAAAATGCCACCCAAACCCATGAAGAGCCAAGGCCTTTTCTGCTTTCATACATCTGCACTGGTGAGGAAGTTGGGTTGCACAGGAGACTGGGAGCAGACACAGCCAGGACAGGTGACCAAAACTGACTAAAGGGCTATCCCAGACCATGTGACATCATCTCAGTATATAAAGTGGAGGGAAGAAAGAGGAAGGGAGGGGGGACATTTCAAGTGATGTCGTTTGTCTTGCCAAGGAACTGTTATGCATTATGGTCTTTTGTTCTCCTGGAGATGGCTGAACACCTCCCTGCCACAGGAAGTGGTGAACTAATTCTTTGCTTGTGTGCACAGCTTTTGCTTTCTCTATTAAATTGTCTGTATCACAACCCAGAAGTTCTCTAGCTTTTACCCTTCTGATTGTCTCCCCAGTCAGTCCAGCAGGGGAGAGCAGAGGAGAGCCCCAGCATGGGGCTGCTTGGCTGGGGTTAAACCACAGCACAACCCCAACTCTTAGCCTTTCCTCACAGGAGAGATGCACCAGCCCACTGATCATCTTTGTGGTCGTCCTCTGAACTAGGCCCAACAGATCCATGTCTCTCCTGAAAAGAGGACCCCAGAGCTGGCTGCAGCCCTGTAGGTGGGGTCTCACCAGAGCAGAGCAGAGCAAAGGGGCAGAATCCCCTCTCTCCCCTGCTGCCCACGGGGCTCTGGATGCAGCCCAGGACACCTTTGGCTCTCTGGGCTGTGAGTGCCCATGACTGGGTCATGTCCAGCCTCTCACCCAGCAGCATCCCTGTGTCCCTCTTGGCAGGGCTGCTCTGGATCTGTTAATCTCCCAGCTTGTGTTGATTCCTGGTGTTTCCCTGATCTTACACTTAGCCTTGTTGAACCTCATGAAGTTCATCCACTGATGTAATCACTCTATCATAGAAGGCCCTTAGGTTGGTCAGATAGGACTTGCCCTGTGTGCTGGAACCTCATGATTTAAAGTATATCAAATGCTTAATAACTTCTTTCAGTAAAGTAATACTACAAATTTAAGTGTGCTCTGGGTTTTACAGGCTACTAGCAAAATAAGGAATGAATTTTACAATTATTGAGCTTACATCTTTTAAGAAAGTAAAAGCATACTGAATGTCAGAAGCTGATGTGTGAAATGAGGCAATTATTTAAATATTTCTTTACTTTTCTGTAGTGCTATATAATCTGCATCTCTGGGCATCCAACAAGAAACCAGTGATGGTTTTAGAAGTCACAAATAGAATTTCTCCCATTAGATATGAAATAAGAACTTTGCTGAGTTTACATGATATTTTCTTCTGTCAGAGACCCAGGGATCAATATTTGCATGTATCTTCTATTATAGCTATCTGTTAAATTATCTCATTATTTTCCCTTTCTTCTCTGGGAATAAGCAGAGAAGTACTGGAATCTATTGCACTACATACCATTTGCAATAAGCAGTACTTCTAAACCTTATCAAATTAAATTTGGATTTGCATATCAAAGTTGATTGTCCTAAGGGCAAAAATTCATGATAAATTTATTCCTTAATCTCTAGACCATGATGCAGTACAAGCTTCTTTCCTGTCAGCCTGGGAGGCTCAGAGCTCCTGCCTGCCTCAAACCTACAGAGACTTCTCACCAGGAAGCTGGAGGCTGATCCTCTAGCTGGATTCCAAATAATTCTATGAGTTCAGCACAGGGAAAAATAAAAAATCCCCCACTTTCATCATGAATCTGAACCTGTCCAGAATGTTTCAAAAAATTTGGATTACATTTCTGATATCTGAGTTCCATCCAAAATTTATTGTTCTTCTTTGTAAAGAACAGAGACTTGGCAACACAAGCGCCCTAGTGGGGAAAGGATATTCACTTGAGATGTCTGAAATACTGAATTTGTTCATGCTTTCTTGGGTTCTTATGTCGCTGATACTGTTATAATGTAACATACTAACACAGCAATGAAACTTAACTTATTTAATGAACATAAAATATTCACAGGAACCAAAAAACTAAAAGCATTATTGTGACTTTAGATCAAGTTTAAATGGAGCATAGGTTGTACTGAGCCATGCAGTCCATTAAATAATGGCTGTACTTACCATCACAAGTCAAAGTCTGCCCAACAGTGACATGTAATTAATATTACCCTGTTGCATCAGTGAGCTGCATATTTCCCTCAGTCATGTAACCCCTCCATGTGTACCTTGCGTACATGCTCTGTGATGCACACACCTGCTTCATGATGCTTATGGTTTCAGCATTCTGTGTATGAAATGCTCTTAAATCTCAAAAATGTTTGATTTATTTCACTTGAAATGGTATTTCTGTGTCTTGCCACATGTTATAGGTTGGAATGCAAAAGACAATGAAGAGGAAGGAGAAGAGAAAACACATGTGAGGAGGCAAATAACCTGGTAAATTTTTCAGGGCACAAATTTGTGTGAGATCAGCTGTGAGGGTTAGTCACTCATAGCTGAATCATAGAAGATCCAGAAAAGAGGACTCTAAGCACCTTCTTCAGCTATAATTTACATATATTTACCTTTTTTTCAGCATAATTATTTCTTACAATTGGCCTCTGACACAGATGGATTCCAAAAGTCATATCAGAGGTGTTGTGAAATGAAATATAACTATGTGTCAGTAAGTGGATGTGATTCTAAGGGAGACTCACTGAAGCTAAATGAGTGATTGGGGCTGAGAAAGTTGGAGCAAGGGTGATGTGCATCCAAAATTCTCCAAAAAGAGATTTTTGCAATTTCTAGTCACTTCTGCCTGTAGTAGACCATGGTATGCACAGAATATTTTTGTCTGTGTGTTGGGCGAAATACTATCTATCTATATTTATATATATATAATATATATATATATATATATATATATGGAAATATCTATTCAAGAATTTTGAATAGATACAAGGAGTAGAAGTTATTCCTTTGACTTCAGTGAGGCCAAACTTGTACACCATGGTACTACCTAAACAGAGACAGTCGTATTGAGTGGTATTTGGCTATTTCTGCATTCCTGTGTACAATATTCTGTAATATTTCTTTTAACCATATATAATGCCTGTCTGCAGAAACTAAAATTTCTGTATGGAACAGTAGCTATAATTCTGAACATAGATTTATCTTTTGGGTTTAGTTTAGTATTTACCAGTTAATTTCGGGTTCTTTTAAGAAGACAGAGAAATGTTATTACCTTTATCAGTCTCTGTTATTCCATCAGTGATTATGCCATAACTCATTTGGTGATTCATTGTCACAGTTATTTCTCTTTTTCTGAATTTTATTTTTTATTTAGGGCAGAGAGTGTTAAGGCAAAGTAATCGTAAAATAAATAAAGCTTTTCTCTCCCATCTTCTTCCAGTAGAGTCTAACAAATCTGCCTTGACTGACAGAATGGATTTTTCATTGAGTAAAATGTGCTGTTTCTTGAGACTACATTTATACATAGAATATGTTATCAGAATAATGATAACAACTGCAAGCAAGCCTCAGAACTTAACAACAAAAGGAATACATTTAATGAGTTTACTCTCATAGAAATACATCAAATAGCACAAGAGATTTCTTAATATGCACATTTTGAGCCAATATACTATACCTCTAAATGTTCCTCAGATTTTAAATATATAGTTTTCCATATTTAAATTAATATATGAGAAATACTTTGCCTAGATATATATTTTGCTATAATAATAACAACAATTTTCTACTGTACATTCACATGAAAAACCTTAGCCCACATTCCATTTTTTTTATGAAAGTAAGAAACGGTTCTAGCTTCTACAATATATCAACAAAAAGGCTTCCTGTAAATATAACACACTCGAGGTAAAAATCAGAAAATAAAAAAATCCCATTAATTTCCTTTAGATTCACTTTTAGATCCAGATCCTCAACCAAACCAGGAGTCTCAGTAGAGTTTCATCAGTTTATAACAGCCATGGATTATGGCTATATTAAGACAAATGGGAAATTGTACATTTATATACAGTAATCAGCTATATAAACAGACAGCAGAACTAGATAAATCATTATTCCTAAGAAGAAAACCTGTGTCATTGATTCCAGTCCCATCATAAATACAAAATGACATCCTATTTCTGGTAAAGGTGATACCTTTCTTTTTCCTTTGATTAGTAGAATAACTAATACAATATATGCTGGAAATATATCCTACTTAGCTTTCATAAAACTTCAGGCAAATTTTTTTCCAGGTTCTGATATTGCACAGCAGAAAAGGTATGGCCCAATAATAAAAACACGGAACAGACCATGAGTGTTTTGAAAAAGATGATGTATTAGAGAGAGTATGGGCATTGTTTAGCTGTAGAATAGAAGATTTGAAGGTGATACAGAAACCACATTTAAATTGCAAAAGATAACTGTGAAGAGACAGAAAATAAATTCCTGATCACATGAAAGGTGATAAAATGGATGGAAGATTCAAACTAAGCAAATTATAATTAGACAAGATACTAATAGAAATATCCAATATTATGATATCTGGTGTCTGTATTGCCTTCAGAGATGGTGATGCATCCAAACAGATTACTGGACAGGGCTATGGAATCTGCATTGTTGGAAGTCTTAGGAATGACATTTATATCATAAACTGAAAGTAAGTAAAAAATAATATTCTATTTTCCTTCATATACATGTAGTGATGTAAGAAAGAATATTGCCTGGGGAAGGAATATTGACCAAATAAACTTTGTATGGTCAATCCAATCAGCATTTTTTGGTTATAATGAAATTTATCACTGCAATGACAAGAAATGAGAATCAAGGGAATTTTTTATTGCTATTTGTCTAGAAATACTTGCAAATTTTTAAGGAAACATAATCCTGTGAAGTATTAGGCTATAATAGCAATATACGATTCAGAATGTTTAATAGCAAGGATTTTTCAAATAACCTGTCAATATTTTTCTGCCTGTAGAACAGATGAAGAAAAAAAGGTGAAAGTCCCAATTAGTTGACCTTACTATTACTCAAGATTTTACAACAGATTCTGAAGGGAAGCTCAGTGAAGGATGTGGTGATAAGAGGAGAAAGGATAAAATGCAACAAAGGTCAGTTGCAGGTAGATTTTGTTAGAACAAGTTAACAAGTTTAATGACTACAAATTTACTGAACCTAATATATCTGTAGTGTACCTGTGCAAGAATCTGATATGATGATCTTGAACAAAATATTTCAGGCGAATTTGGTATAGAAAAAAAGTAAGATTAATTCAGTTTGCCCACCATTTTGTTGATTATATTGGCAAAGGAGTTATTAGTCTTTTATTTCCCCTCTGCCAAAAAACCAAAACAAGGACAAATGTTAGTCTAGGTGTACTACATTGGGTAAGAATGGAAATTTTTCTTATGTCCTCTTCATTAAAAAAAAAAAGAAAATGAAGTTTGAAACCAGTTTATGAAAATTTTACAAGATTCTGTTCAAGATCACACCAGTTTATTCAAGAGTTTCATTTTCAAAACCAGATAAACAGAATCAAATTTCATCCAGTCCAGTTCCCAGTAATTTAAATTAGAGGAGTTCTGTATTCAATATATTTTCTGTATGGGACAATACTTTTTAGAGTACTTGAAATATGAAAAGAGATCAAGTAATATTTAGGCATTAGAGACATATGGCATAAGGTAATAGCAGTAGAATTAATAAGTTACATTTCTACTCTGAAGATAATGTGGAAGTGCTTATTTTTCTTGTATTTAGGGAAGCTAACCAACTGAGTTGACTGATATGATTTTCCTACTGCATTTCACGTCCTTAAACTTCCAAAAATGTCCTGGAGAGATGGTAGAGATGGTCTTAACACATAAATAAATCTGTTTTTCTAAATACCAAACTTAATCATGGGGGAAATAATATGTACTTCTGTGATTTGCTTTCTAACCCTAAAGAAATATTTGAGGATGAAGTCCTCAAATAGGATGTGTGGACAGTTGAATAGAAAAGGAAATGAAGTGCCTTAGTGCTTCTGATTCCCATATAGATAGCATATAATACATAGTAAGCTTGGTTTGGGATATGTTTTCTAAGAAAATCTTTGCTCTAAATGAAAAATTTTGTTTTGTGAAAAGTCACCAGCCATGATCCGCTCTATTGCATCTATGAGATAAAAAAAATGGTCCATGAGCTGAACTGAGTTCAGACTTCCTGAGGTTCATTATCATGAAAAACCAGCACAGGAAAACCTTAGAATGGAATAAAGCCATACCAAGCTACAGAAAATGATAAAACAGGCAAGTAAAATAAATGGTTTTCTGTGTTGCAGTAACTTCATAGTCTATAAAGCTTTAGATAAAGTTTTAGTTTTCAGGATGTTAGACTTCATGAGGTCTTCCCAGCAGCCTAAGTGAGGTTGGATCAGGTTAAAGTGGTTTCTGGAGTTTCACTTACAGAAAGCTGAAGAGCTATGTAGCTGCTTTTGCTCTCTGCTTCCTTCACCCCGCCGGTGGCTGTTGCCAGAAGATCACAACTTATTTCTCTTTCAGAAACCTTTTCTGCCTGCTTATGTATGTCTTCATAGAGAAGGCCCTGGAGAAGAACCTCAGATTTCCTGGTTTCTAAGACATAGGTCCCGAAGTTCCCAGATATTTGAGTCTTTCAGGTTCCAAACCACCACCAAGCTAGAAAGCATACGAAGGGAGTAGGTAACTACAATTCTCAGCTCCACAGTTTCTCAGCATATCTTCTGGGAACTGCCAAGTTAACTATACCTGTTCTGTTGAGATGATCCTGTCACCTCCATGTGACTTTCGTGGCAAATTATTAAAGTCTTCTGAAGTAAAATATTCTGATATTTGGTAAGCACAACTCAATTACAATGAAAAGTTTAATCTAGGCTTATTTTAATTCAGAGATCTATTTATCTGGGCAAGGGAGTCCTTGCTCTGTGTAGAACTTCCATTTAGTTTCCTGGCCAGAGCAAAGCCATTCCACCTCTCCCAACCATTTGGTATTGTCAGGTGAGAGAGGCTCAAAAAGAGACCTAAATGTATCATTCTTCCACTCTGGGGACCAAGAGCAGGCACAGAGATGGATCTTAGAGGCTCCAGGGCCATTAATAGTTTCTTGGTCTGAACCAGAGTGGACATATCATAACGGGGATACAGACAAATGAGAAAACCCTCAGAAGCTGTAGCATTGGGATGGGGAAAAGAAACAAACCTATTGTTGTAAATTCACATTTCTCAAAGAAAGAAGTGTGGGGAAAGATAGATATAGGAGAGTAGACAAGGCATTTTTAGAAACACACTTCCTAATAATGCATTTCATTTCCAAGGGCTGTAGATCCAATAAATATCATACCTGTTAATAAGCACATCCAAGGGAGGGTCACAGTTCTGAAGAGTTTGTTTTGGCTGGTTTGGCATATAATTGAATATAATTTCTAGTTCAATTTTGGTTTTGGTCTGAAAAGGATCTTATAAAAGCCAATCAAATGTTTAGCTTAATGTACTGTCAAGTAGAAGATAAATTCCTCAGTTAGTACTTCATATAGCATACATATACTTTACCACATTTCACAGAGTAAAGCAAATAAAAATTGTTTGATTTACAAATTTTCACTCAGGGTCAAATATAGTGTATGTTAAATCACATGCATCCTGTACAGCTTGCTAGTAAGCAAGTGAGAGAAAAGAAAAGCTGAAGAGAAAATGAAGACTGGAATTTAATTGCATCCCACTATTCATCTCATTTCCACTTTTTTGTATTAGAATGCTAGAAGCAAGCCTTGCCAAGCTACCCAAAAACTCTTGCTGATCCTATTTTATACCTCTCTTTTTATTAATCTTCCTCTTTGCAGCGGCAACTGAACTGGTCACTGTTAAATTCTGAAAAATATTGCAGTATTTGAACAATATTACTGGTTTATTTTGACATATTACTTGGAATTTTCACCAGTCACATAAAATTTTAGTTTTGATAAGTGTAACATAAATGAAGAGTTTATCAAAGAGAGAATGAATTCATCATCTTTCTTTTTCTCTTTATTTCCCATGTTGAGATTGTGACCAAATCACCAAAGATGTTTTAAAGTCCATGTTTTATTCTGGAAAACAAAACCAACTGTTCTTTCTGAAGGTTGTGAGCCTATATGTCCTCTGGAGGATGTTCAGCTCTTCAGACTGAACTGCCATGGATGCAGGCCCTGCCGTGGCTCTCTCACTCCATCACTGCCTGGGCAGCTGCTTCAAAACATTCTTTCATTTCTAAGCTCTGCATATACCATTCCTGTCTGTAACCCTTAGATAGTTCTCATTTCCTTTTCCACAGTCTTCTCCATCAGCTTCAATTCTTTCTATTTCACAGGTATCTCGTATCTTGCTTTAATCCAGGATGCCTCTTCTACTCTGACCACCTCACTTACCAGTTAGATTTTGGTCTCACTTAATACTCATTTATGATTTAAGATGCAGCTAATCCATTTAATCTCAGCGCTTTCCAACAAATTAGGAAAGAGGTAAATTGAAGCCATCCCTTGCTATGTTTTTTACTCTCATTTGTTTATGTAGTATTAGAACACTTGATTTGTGGGCTATTTTTTGCAGCCAATGCCTTTCAGAACAAGCCATACTATAGGTCAATTGCAAAGAGCATCTACAGGAAGAATATTCCGGAGAACCACACTGTCCTAAAATAGAGGTATTTTTGGCACAATTCCTGGGTCACTCTTGTTAAAATCTAGGGTGTGACTCACAACTGGCAGAACACATTAAGGCTCTTACTTTCCTGAAAACGATCTGAGTATCAAGCCAGACAAAGTTATCCTGTATTTTCTTTCATATTTATGAATAAAAAAATAAAATTCAATTTGGACTGTGAAGATGTCTCAGAGAGAAAAGCACTGACACTGTTTAAAGACATTGATTGTGTTACTATTCGTCAAAATGGTCATTAAAACCACATGCAAAACTAACACGTGATTCCCTTTTGGAATCCATATTCCGAAAATCTGCAATCTAAAACTGTGTTTTATTTATCAAAAAGTCTGAATTACATAATTAAAACAGGTATTGGTTTAACAATTCAACAGGGATTTGTTTCAGTAATGCTTATATCAGAATGGCTTTGTGCTATGACATTAGCTTTAGAAAAAGAGACACACAATAATTTAATTTTAAAACTGAAATGCTCAGGGACTGAGGTTAATAAAGAGCAAGTATTATGCATGAACATCTTTCTATTCATACTTAATATTCATTATCATTATGGGTAGAAAGCATTTTAAAACATTCTAATTTTTTAAATATTCAAATTCGTAATGAGCTGTATAAAATGCATCCCCTTATACCATTAATAGTCTAATTCCCATTGACACAGTAGACCTTTCCAATCATATCCATTTTTAAATACTCAGACTAAGATGAGAGATTTATGCAGGTCAGTCTGTCATATGCGTCTGGAATAAAAATCTGTAATCATGTACTTTTGTAGATTAAGAAAAATAGAAACACTGTGTGCCAGAAAATAGGCAAGAATCTTTGGTACACCTCTGTTAAACTCTCCAATTCCTTCTGCCTTTTAAAGTAATATAAGAAAGTATGTAGTTTTTAAGAAAATGTCTGAATTGTACCTCTTTTACATCTCCCCATCTTTCTCTAGATTTAAAGGCCAACAGTTTGCAATATGCCTCTTCCATATCATCACACAAAACCATATTGGATCCTTTCCAGTTTCCTGATGGAATTTTTCTTTTCTAAACTGCTGGTCTAGCTAGAGACTTTTCATCCATTCAAATATGCCAGAAAAAAAAGATTTCTAGTTTCTTAATCTCTATCTGTAGAACTGCAGTTATCACAAGATTACTGCTATTGACTGTATTTATACAGAAGATATAATAAGCTCTCTATGCTTTCTCTTTTCTGTTGAGCAAAATTTGACTTTCTGAGCAAAAAGTACAATCACTTTTTAAGACTCTTCTTTGAAATACCATTTGTCAGAGGAGTTAACAGTTTCAAAGAAGATTTGAAGTAGTTCTTCTGCCTCCTACAGGCTAGCATTTAGGAAACAACAAAGTACTGCATAGCTTGCCTTGGATTGTTTGACAGCACAGTAGGCTCTAAGTGTTCAGTGTTCATCTTTTTATTGAGGAACTGAAAATATTTAGGGTTGGTTCTAAATTTACCTTGGCAGTGAGGTTTTCCCTAGTAGTGATGATGTCTTAAGTAAAATGGAAAGGGTATTTTTGTTTTTCAAGTGTCATTGTTTCTTCAGCACCAGCTTGCCAGTGATTTTTTTAAATTTCCATTTAGTATTCAATGCATTGGAAACAAGGTAAGTGCAAACTGAATGTTCTCAAAGAGATAAATTCCAGTTTGTGATATGAAGCTCTCTTTCCAGACTTAGGCAGTGATGATTGTAGTTGTTTGCAATGTTCTTTGAAAAAAGCACTCATGTAGAACTCTAACAATGGTTTCATGCTATCCACAGCATTAGTCAAATGTTTTAAAAATGAAACAGAATCAAAGTAATTGCAAAATAGGAAAATTATTGAAGGTTTAAAATGTTTAGAGAAAACTTTCTGTCCCCTGAATGATCTTGAAACAGCTTTTTTTTTACACATAAGATCAATTCAATGTAGAGCAAGAGGAATACCTACATGTCTGGGAAGATCAGGTTTTGGCCCCATATAAAAGTTCATTGATTAAGAAGCTAAAGACTTTTTTTACAACATTACTAGTCAGCATTATAAACTTGCAACTGTACATGCACATTTTTAACAAGAAGCTTGCCTTGACTGAGTGAAGATGTTAAAACACATGAAAGAATTTGCATGATGGGAGAAAAGAATTTGTGGATATAAACACAGAGAACCATAATGATGTTAAAACCTAATGATGAAACATCTGATCCTTTTAATGAATGACCTGTGAAAATCCTTCCACCTCCAGTGACCTGTGTAATGCTTGGTGTTATGCAGTACTAATGAATACAGGCAGGCTTCATATCAGAGGAAGGATACAAAATTACCAAAAAAAACTGAATAATAAAGTACATAATATTTTCAGGTCTCAGCACAGTTTCTCTAGAGATTATCACTTTTCTCTATATGGTACTGTACTATCAGCATAACTTAAATGCCTGACAATGGGAGTACAAATTGCTTAATGATATGTTGCTAAAATTATTTTATAATGAGAAAAGATTACTTTCCTTAATATTAGGGAGAATGAAAGAAGAAACAGTCAAACATTTTCTGTATGTAGTTAAACTATTAAATTCATATTTAGCCACTTGAATTCTAATGCCTTTATTTTTAAAAATTCTAAGTACCAGTTCCTCAGTGGGCATCACTGAAATCAATTAATGATTGACATCTCTGGAAATCAAGCCCTCTATTTAAATGCCAGGGGCACACACATTTCCCAAGAGTACATACAAGATATAAGGGTAGTTATTTGATATCTGCAGCTTGTGACTAAGCTTGAGCTCAGGGACTCATGATCAGAATACTCAGTGCCAGGCTGTAATTATGTTCAGGTTTGGATCATGCAGCAGAACATCTGAGCTGACAGCACCATCAGGTCATGATGTGGATGGGAACAACCACTGTCCTCTCCTAGCCACACTGCCCTCCCAGCAAAAATACTTGTTTGTCGTGTGGTAATATCATCTGGTCCAGATGAGTCATCAAGCAGAGCTCTTCCTAAAGCATCTTAGGTCACATAAAGCAAGAGAGAATCATGTAAAAGAACACCCTGTCCAGGCTGACATATTGCTGTCAGGGCAGATGAATGGAGAGATGATAGAGATCACTGCTTCAGTAGGCTTCAGTCCGCGGCTTGACTCGAGCAATTTATGACTGTATTGACATAATCTGGCAGTTAATTTAAGATCCTGCATGTGGAATGTCACTTTTCAGTGTAACTCCTGATTTTAATTGTGATTTGGTAGCTCAGACTAGCAAGGATAAGAAATATATGTCAGATTCTTAGAAATCTTAGAAGTAAACCTGTTTTAAATAATCACCTTTAATGGTCATTGTCTTATGTTACTACAGTAGGCAAAAAAAAAGTCTAGACTTAGAGGTAGACAAGCTGAATAACATTTTCCACTTTTTGTCCATACCGATCATGACTGCAACCTGAGGAACAATAACTAAAATTTAATAATATTGTCTGGTTTAAGTGGGGGAAGTTATTCCTGTGTTGGTATTAAAGCATCCAGCTACAGGATTGATTTTAAGCCCTTTAACTATACCAGCAAAAAGTACTTATGTAATCCTTCAAGCAGAAGGAAAAAGGATATATTCTGTTTATAACACACTAAGTAGGCAGATGTCTCTAAAGTAGATTCCACTTGAATGCAAGACTGTGATACCAATTAGAAAGCATATGCCATATTGCCTTGACATCCTGTTACTAAATGCTGATGAAAGTTTATGATCACAAGTGAAATATGTAAAGCAGGACTGAAAATAATCTTTCAAATTAAAACTGTTAAAATATATACTGTGCAGAATGCACACCAGGTGTTCTGCAATGCAGGCTCCAGGGATGTATTTCTGTGGGGTTTTTGGAGTACAGCAAGAGATTTCAATGCTGCCTTAAGTACTGAGACACATCAGCTTCCATATTTTTCTTGTGAAGACTAACACCAATAGCAGGTGACCAAGTTACAGTAAAAGATACTGACAGGTGTACTGGAGTTTGATAGCAAAGCTATGGTTGCACCATGGTAAGGAAATTGATTTGGAACCAGAACCTCCCAACTATTTTGAGTTCAGGCATGTTTTGTAGCCCCCCCTAGTACCTCGATCCATGATTATCCAAATTGGTGCTCATGCTGCAGCTTTCCTCCTGCTCCTGTTGAAGGTGGCCATGGAGACCTGAGCCTACTCAGGGCATATGATCACCCTGTGTCTGATACTGGCATGGATAGCAATTTGTCATGTGCTGAAACCTTGAAGCTGGGACTCTGTTTCAGTTCCCCAGTTTAATGTATACAACAAGGCTGCCATTAAAATTCTGACTTTCCCAGGAATGGGACAATTACACTGTATGTTGTATTTTAACTGCAAGGCTTGATGCAGGGCTCATTGGGCCTAAAGTGCAATTTCATGTTCCCTGTTATGCTGCTTTGATTAAAAATGGGGATATTATTTCTGCATTTTCCTTTGTTTCCTAAGCTCTCAAATTCATATTCTAAGACCAAAAATGTTTATTGGAACTAGTCTAATGCATTTCATACCATGGAACATCAAATTCCAGGGATTTTCCCTTCACTGAGAGCAAAATCTGATGTGTTTAGAAGGGCTAAGAGTTTGAGCTGAAGACAGTCAAAGACAGAAAATCCATCTCACATGTTCTGATGTTTATTCATATTCAGTCATAAGGAAAATGATGCTATTCCATTTTCAGCATGTTTCAATAAATCCCAACCATCTTTGTTGTTGTCTTTAAACACTGAAGGATGAATGCCTTATTCAGCAAAGCTAGGTATATGCTATGATCAAATCAACTCATGGTCTTAATTTTAGTATTATAATTAGGTAGAACACATAAACCTATCTTTCTTAAACCCTGAAAATGTTCTTATTAGTTTTTCATGCACCATTTCCTTTTACCATTTCATTGTTTTCAATTCCAGCTTTTTGAAGGACATGTATACAGGAAATAGTTTTCACATTTTAGTATCTCTTTGAACATTGCTAAATTCAGAGCTGTATCTTTTGTCACATTCATTTTTAAATCAGCATTGCTCAATTTATGCTCTTCTGTCACTGCTAGCCACTCCTAGTTCAGTTCAATGTGTTTCCCCACATCGAGAAATCAGTTGACTACCTATTAATCCATTTGCCTGAATTTTGCTGGTATGTGATTTTTTTAAATTAAGATATCATGGAGCAGTAACCTAAATGCACTAAACAAAATGGTGTTGATTTAATAAGTGTTTCTGTCCTTTAATACCCTTTATTAATATTATACTTTATCAGCTTTTTAGTTAATCCAGTTTGTATTGTTACCATAACAACCAATTTATAATCAACTCTATAAGCCCTCTTTAAGTGTTGGCAATAGGAAGAAAACTTTCACTCTATTAGGAACTGTGATGAGCACTTCTTTCCCATCCTTTCTTTTTCCCATCTTTCTGCTCTCTGCAATTCCAAACAAAATTTTAAGTTTTAGTGAGATAAATATTTCATAATTGTCCTAATTTCAGCCAAGGACCAGGTTAATTTTCACAGTAGGCATGAGGGAGCAGAGCCAGGGGCTGTGTGGGCATGGCCAAGATGTTGTGTTGTTCCATAATATCTTTCATCATGGCCAGGGGTGGGGAAAAGGGACTTTTGCTTCCTAGAAGCAGGGGCTGTTCCTTTCCCATGGAGCAAGTATGGTGAGCAGCAGGTAAAAAATAATGGGCTGAAGGGTCCAGGCACCATTGTTCATTGCCTTGGGGCCACCCCAGGTCAGGTCAAACAGTGAGCAATTTCTGCATGTAAATCATCCTGGTTTTGTATACCTTTGTTATTAACACTGTTGCTGTTCATTTTCATGTCTCATGGCTGTTTCCAGTAATTTTTTCTCATCTCAGTCCATAATCCCTGCCTTTTGTCTTTCTCAACAGAAGGGAGAGGGTGTCTGGTCCTAAACCATGATATTTATTAGTTTTCAAAATCTCAATTTACCACATAAGACGAAGACAGCGTGTAAGAACTCCAAACATATTCATGTATCCCAGGAAACATCTCAGTTTGGATGAATCACACCAAGTGATTGAATTCCTCATCTTTACCAGATGAAAACTTAAATTCTCACTCTTTCAACATACTGAAGTATTCATTAAATTAATTTTCCTTTTATCATTATTGCAAATTTTATCCCATCTGTCTTATAATTAGGACATGATAATTGTAGATTTTATTACATCTATGTTTGAACTCATGGATCCTGCCAGAAAACATGCCCCTGACGCCTTTGTTTCCTTTTCAATTTCCTGAAACTATTTTGTTCTCATTTATACAGTCTTTCTTTTGCTTCCTTCCAATACTTCACATTCCCTATACTTATTTGGCTGTTACTGCTTTTTCCTTTCTTTCACCAAGTTCCTGCTAAATACCTTTATTCCAAACTATTTTCTGCATTTTTTTCATATGTTCTCCTCAATTACAGTAGAAGTTATTTGCTATTTATGAAAAGACCTAACAAAACAAGTTTTTCTATAATTTTTTTTCCTTTACTGTTGACTTGAACAAGAAATCTACATAGAAATTTTTGAATACTTTTAACGAATTGCAAGTTGAGAAAGACATAGTGGATTAAAGAGAAAGAACAGGGAAAAAACCCAAACTACAGAAACAGCATCTTATCTCATGACAATTGCAAAACAGTCTAATCTTAGTCAGCATATATTTTCATTGGCCCCCATCATTCTGTGTTTACTTTCTCAAACCTCTGTAAACACCTTGATTTTGATATTAAAATCTAAAGAGAAAAAGTGTTATTTTTCCTACAAGTTGCATCAATCAGGAATTGCATCATTTTGATAGATCCTGGCCATGTAATAGACATAAAAATATATGTAGTGTTTACAGCCAAACATTAAAATGCATTCTAAAAACATTATATTGTTTATATCCATTAATGCAAATAGTGAATTGTCCAAAAGCTGTGCTGGATAAATTCTGCATATTTAAATTCGTAGCAGTCTTTGAAGGATTCTTGTACCATCTGTAATCCAATTTGTAACATTTAACTGCATATGATTTCAATGAATATTTCTAAAGCATTATACATACTTTTTTTCTATAAAATTCATGTGTGTTACTGAGGTTTTCCTCTGATTATCTATAAACAACTAGAATTATTATTAACTTTTAAGTGGTCTGAGCATGATTAAATAAACTATATTGCCTAATGCATGTACTCGTTTGCATATTCCTGTAATCTGTTTTAAAGTCAGTTGCTCTGAATCACAGGTAACATTTTTCTACATGTCTGATTGTTACTATAATTATGAAAGTATTATTTGATTTCTGATATCATTTTCAAAAAAAAAATGTTTCTTCATACTCAAAACCGTTGTTGTCTTAGGTTATATCGTAGGTCTTAGTTGTCTCCAATGTTGTTTTCCCCTCTCATCTGCTTTTCTACTTCCTTTGATGACAAAGATCATTTATAGTCTTTAAGTTAGTGGTGGAAGGCTTGAAAATATTCTTGGGAAAAGTAGCAAATTAAATATGAATGCTTAGTGGGAGAGACTGAACTAAATATATGAGTGGTGACGAGGAAGGTCTGCAAATATGGTTGCTGTCTTTGGTTTTAATACATATAACAATTTCATTCAAGAGCTGTGTACTCCCATTACAATGATTTGCCAGCCTCATACATTCCTAGAATATGCAGAAGGAATTTGTGCTTTCCTGTATTGTGATCCTATGTTTTTACTGTAAACTCTTTTCTGGCCATTATCTCAACTAGTGCTATGTTTAACCATTGTTTTCTCTCAAAAACATGTACAGTATTGGAAATATACATGAAGTTTTTAAAAAAGAGTTTTAAGTCTCCTAGATTCTGTGCAAGGCTGAGGCCACTGAGGGGTACAGAAGGTAAAGATTGGCTTGATATTACACTGTTTGAGGAAGGATGACAAGAAGCCAAGATCCATCAGGTCTGGCATATGCTTTGCCTCATTTGTTTCTCTTGTTTGTCTGGTGGCACAGATGCAAGGAGCCAGTTCTGTGGAGACAGCAGGAAAGATTTTCTTCTCATGGAACAAAGTCTGCTGGTACATGCTAACAGTCCAATGACAGGGTACAAGTAACTGATGTTTGGCTTCTCTAAGCTTCAATGTGAACAAAACTTAGGAATACCCCCCAAACAGCAGAATAAAGGAAATATGAAATACAGAAAAACTTCAATACTTACTTAAAGTCTTGAATGGATATCATCATCCAATCTACTATACTTGTTAAGTACTTAAATAGCACATTTTTAAGCAGTTGAAAAGATGCAAAATGTGTTATTAGAAAAATAACTGTGTGGTAGACTCTGAGTTAACACAAACTTAGATTTTCTTAATTATTTTCAGGTAACAAAGACTTCAGAAATCCACAGAATACTTCAGCTAGCAAAATATAAATTATGTACCAGTACATTATCAACTATTGTATCTTAAAATTTCTGGACAAGCCTTATTGTGCCTATAAACTTCTTTCATAGGAAGTTATGGCAATGGGGTCATATACAGAGTTTGCCAATAGATCTCTAGAACTTTCCAACAGTTAGTAGTCAATCAACTGCTGAGTTTCTTCTTCATGTTTTTCAAGTCTCAAACTATGAAGTTACACTGGTAGCAATGGAAGAAAAAATTTTAAAGTATTGGTGGTAAAGGCAATCAAGGAAGTTCCAAGTAGCACAGGAGTGCTTCCTTACTTTCCTTTATATTTCACATTTCTAGTTCCTGCCTGACTGTGCACAGAATACTGAATACCTTGAGCCTTTCATTCCTGTCAAAGCAAACCTATTTACCATTTACCTCGGGAATGTGACCCATCATCTAAACAATTTTGCTGGAATAAAAGCGCATTTGCTGATTTAAAGCAGAGGACTGATGCAAGATGAATCTAGGTGAGGTAGGTTGCTAAGATTTTCTTTCTTTTTTCTCTTTGAGCATTGTTCTTATGGGAACACTTGCATCCTCAAATGCAGCTACATAACAGTGCTTTGCATGGACCTGGTTTGGTTTTGTGTCACTCGTGTGCTCTGGTGGCAACTACTACTCCAGAGCAGTGTTGTGGGAAGACCATAAGGCATTATGGCAGAGAAGAACGCAGTACCTCAGTATGACACAGAGGGAGGAAGCCACAAAGGGAGGAGAGGCCCTTTGGGACACAAGTGCAGCATTGAGAAGCCTCAATAATCTCCAAGGTGAAAGAGACAGTTTGTAATTTTTAAGATCTGAGATGAAGGGAGTCTTGAATTATGACCCTTCTGTAGTCCTAGGTCACTGAAGATCACTTGCTGCCTATTCTTGTTCCCTACTTCTCGAAGAGTGACAGATGTAACCCTGTCACCCAAGGAGCCCAGGTTTCTTGGTCATGTGGTGGCAGCCTCAATCGATCCTGTTCTTAGGAACCTTCAAATTCCTAGCTCCCTCTATACAGTGGTCTTTTGTATTGACTATATTCTCAATTAAAGATTTAAAGGTTTAAAGAACATTTAAAGGTTTAAAGGACATTGTACCTTAAGGTACAACACAGAACCGATTGACCACAACACACATTTTCTACCTGCACATACTTTTATCAAACAAGTAATGGAGTAGCATCATCATGACTTTTTGTCAGCAAAATAAGCCACCTTCCTTTCTTAGAAAGGACTTTGTCAAAGCAAAGTTAGACCTACATAAAAAATGTGGACTAAGGTCAACACCAGCAAAATATTATCAGTGGAAAAACCCCAACTTTTCTGTTACTTACATTTTTTAAAACTAAATTCCATTCTCATCTTCTTTTTCATAGCAGTGTTCAAGAAAACAGCAGCTGTTAATCCAAAACTCTGTCAATCATTCTACCAAATGGAACAAAACTCACAGGAGGTTGAGTTGCAAAGCAAAATAATAGAAAACCAAAACATAGAAAATTTACAGATACCCCTCTTCATATAAATGTTTAAAAAATTCCACAAAGAATATTGTCAAACAAGTCTTGCCTATAAAATAAATCTTGTGAAATGCTGAGGCAAAGGTTATTATGATTTCTGGTATAAGTTATTTACTCTTAGAGAACTGGCTTACCCCTAACTAGAAAAAAAAATCTGTAGTGCTGGGCTTCCTCTGTTAATACGCTAGTAAGTTATTTCTCACTGCCTTTTTTTCTTGTGTCCTTGTAGTCAATAACTTTTGTCAAAGCCTTCTGTGAGAGAAGGGCTGGAAACAACATGAAATCACAGAACTAAAAATAAGCAAATATTTTTGGGCATCGCCAGGAGACAAATACCTATCAAGTCAGATGTACAAACCAGTGCATTAGTGAATCATCATCCAGAGGGCAGAGCACATATTGGGCTCACTTTCAGGGGAAAGGTAGAAACTTTGTACATTGGATGCTACTGCAGTAATTTAGTCAGAAAGAGCTATCATTTAATATTAATTCTGTTTCATAAAACAGCTGGGGAGAAAAGGAAAATTATAGAGAGGAATAACAAGGACTGTAATGCAGTAATTAATCACTTGTGCAAGCAACATCCTTCTCCCTCCAGCCCCACTTCCAGCCTGGTCTAGCAGACCCGCCTGACTCCCATCTGAAGGGCAGGCACCACTTTAATTTCTGTATTTGTTTTGTCACTTATTGCTGGGCTGGAAACTCTCAAATCCAGTTGCTCCTAAATTGGAGTCTCCATGGCAACATTCACAGAGGTGCACATTGGAGCCAGCTGCCAGAAGAAGACAGTTACATAACACAAACAGGAGGCTTTTCAGTTTACTGACCTGAGATACACAGACAGGCAGACAGATAGAATGTAAATAATAGTGAAAAACTCTGGTAGAAAAGTGGATGATGCCACAAAACTATTTAAAATTATTTCAAGACTTGAGAAGATTTCAAGAGGTGAAAATTTAGCTTGTATAAATGACTTATATCCATCCTTTGTGTTGTTTTTAGTGCTTAAAAGTAGCAACTTGCACTAAAGATATGAAGCTAAGAAGGTAAAGTGGTGGTAACACCAGCTGTATGTCAGTTTACTGCCAGATAAATCCAATTTCTGTCAGTCAGGTAATGCCAGACGTAGATCAGGACTCTCATGCCAACTATGCAGTGTAGAACTCTCATAAAGGAGAGATTTTAAAGAATGACATGTTGGTTTTCCCAGAGTAACTGCAAGGAAATTAGTCTGAAAGATCAGAATGGAGACTGGGTTTGGGTGTGGAATTGAGGAGTAATTAAATACAGAGACTAGAGGGACCAGCTTACTTGTCATCATATTTGGAAAGGCAATATTATGTTCACCATTAAAACAAGATTAGCAGTAAGACCATTTTAGCAGCAGAAAATGCTTAAGTCTCCTGTGAAGCTTTCCTTTCATGTACTATGATACAAAAGAGAAAGTCTTTTTCTGGACTTAGAGCAGATATTTGTATTGCAGTCATTGGCTATTTACTTCTCCAGGAATAATTTTGATTATTCTTCGACCACAGCTGTGTATTTCCACACAGAAATATCATTCATCTTGATGTCAGCAGCATCCCAAAAAAACTTAAAAAGTCTTCCAGGCCTTTTCAGGAAAGAGTGACTGAGAATGTTTACGTAATTTTGTAATAATATAAGGACAATTTATTTTCCTCCCCAGAAATGACTTGCAAAAGCAAAAGCTTACCTATGTATTATCTAAGATTTCAGACTTTATATTCTGCCTAGCTTCACATACAAAAAATGTATATTTATTTTCAGACAAAACCCCAGCCTCCAAAAAGGTTCTGGCAGACAGCAGTATTTTTTGGGAAAACTGCAGAAGCAGTTGTCCACTCTGGTATTTTGTCATTCAGATAAACGCTAATATACAACACCTGGATCTTAACAGTCATCCATTAGATGCATTTGTGATTGCTCCTCATGTCAAAAGTAATGAGAAAATAGTTCAAGAAACATATCTTTAAAAAAATTGAATCTTCTTTCTTTAGCTAGCCCTGTTTCCTCTGTTAACTCTCAGAAGAAATTGGACCTCTTGGTCCAATCTGATGTTACACAAGAGTTGAAAGCTTCATTTTTTTCTGTGCTTCAAAAATAAAAAAAAAAAGAAAAAAAAAAAGAAAAGGTGGAAAGAAAACTGGCACTGATTAAGTCTTTGCAGCTGAGCTGAAACATGGAGTTTGGCTAACACCAGACCCAGCAAAGCAGGGGTAGTTAAGGGTTTGCCTGGCTGATAAAGCTTACCTGGGTGTCCTCCTGTCACAACCTTGGAAAAACCCTGATCTTTTCAGTTCCTCCTGACAGGTTTTCTTTGACTTCATGCCATGACTTGTGCAGCAACAATATTTTGTAAAAACAGTGAAAATGTAAGATTCAGAATCTGCACTATGGAGAGTTACAACCTTTAACTACAACCCCACCCCCGCAGGCATCACTACTTTCCTCTTTTTTTTTTTTTTTTTTTTTTGAGTAGATGTACAGGGGCAATGGTTGGCACTGGGTTTCATAATCACCTGAATATGCACTACATGAAATTGAAAAATAATTCTGAGGAAGAGAATTCAGACAGAAAATAAGGATGCAAAAATACAGGCCTGAAATTCAGTGGAATTTCTGGCTCACTAAAATTCTGACATTCTGACACTTCAGTTATCTTCTTTTCAAATTCAGTCAATAAAGGCAGGAAGCAGATGTAGCAGAAGTGGAGAGTAATGGAGAAAACAGAATTGTGAAAATCTTTGTAAATAAATCTAACCAATTTACAAATAAAATCAACATAAATAAGCATCTATATATATAAAATCACTGTTTATTAAATTCAAATTTACATTAGAAAGTATTTAAACATGTTGGCCTCAATGCTCTTGAGTAAAAAGTGTTCACCATTTAATCATTTTGCAAATCTAGAAAAACAGGTATCCATAAGAACAATATTATTCTTAGTTGAAACTGAATTTAATCACAATCAACAGTCAAAAAGAGTAGAAAATTTTTGGATTATTTTTTCTAACATCTTTCTTAATAAAGTACTTCCCCTTACTACATTTTTTCTCTTAGAAGCATGTTTAAAGAAAATTTTTAAAATACGGATAGGATCCAGGAAGATGGTCTCCCCTTTCCCTCCTTCCCCATTTTGAAAAACAAAATCCTAAAAACTGAATAAATCCAAAGCTTTTCCGCTGTCCCTAACCAACTTTTTCATATAAATTCTTAATTTTATCAGCTAAGCTGAAAGAATCCTCTATTCCATGTTTCCTCTGGCAGCACTTATAAGTAAAAGACCAGAGGATAGTGCCAGTGTAGGCACTTCTCCACTGTCTGAATAGCTTTGCAACCCTTTGAGGCATTGTTCTGGAAAGGATATCTCATCCAAGTTAGATTTTGACATTTGAGACCCCGAGCAGTAAATCCCTTGGCCAGGAAGACAAAGGTACCCGAGGTATTTCGCAGCTGTGCGCTGCCCGCAGGGTGCATGATCAGCCACAGAGCCGTGTTCTTCCCTTGGGGACCACAGACCAAGCACAGGGACAGCCTCTGTCAGGGCACAAAGCCCTGCCATGTTCTGGTGCTTTGCCCAGCCCAAGCTTTTACACCCCAAGTGGATATTGAAGCCATAGGCAGGTCTTTTTCTGCAGATATGAGATGTGTTGTTACTGTAGTGAATGAAGAGCAGAGAGAAGGGCAATGGGAGACTGAGAATGGGAAAATGAAGGCTTGCGCTGGTGGTGTGAACTCACACATCTCCAGGGGCTTCAGGTAAGCTGGCTAAGATCACAAGCTCTTACTGCTTTTGTTTAGTGCTAATTCATACAGACTATGCTGTTAGCATTCATCTGCAGTGAATTACAGCTTCTCTTGCATGTGTCAGCTCAGCTGACCAGTACAGGAACCATGGAGCATACAGGGAAAGTATCTGCCATGGACAGCCCTTCAAGGAGCCCTTTATTTTCACAACTTTATACTCTCATGTTCATCCAGTTGAACCTCAGAATAACTAAAATTGCATCTAAACGGCAACATTTGAAAGTAAAATTTATGAGCTCTGTGTTAATTTGGTGAAATCACAATAAATACCTCACGCTGGGATAAAGATATTTAGTGGGACATCTGTCAAAGTCAGAACTGGATGCAGGGCTTCAGGCTGCCATTTTTGCCTTTGGCTGTTTCCTGCATTGAATTTCAGCACATTAAAAATTCTTCGCCTTGCATCAAAAGCACTCGATCTTTGTGCAGATTTTCTTTCCAAAGGCTACAGCTTGTACCTTCCTAAGCACCAACGCTCAAAAAATCTCAAGTGAAACCTTCCTTGTGAAAATGTTTTAATTTTATCTAACACAAACCAGGAACAATTTATTATGCCTTTAGCTCTTCAGTTGCCTCCCTGCCTCTCTGACTGTCAGTGTTTAAACCAAATTCAAGATTGACATACAGAGAGCAATTTTGCCAATAGCTACTCCCAGAATTCCACACACCAGCATCTGTGTACCTGCATTTTTATCTTACAGGATGGATTACCAATGCTACAGAAAGTGCAGATCCTCAATGAGCATTCTTTTTCATCCTTATAAAAACTAAACTTTTATTTCTTATTCCTGTATCTTGTGTGCAGATACCATTTACCACCTTCCCCTATGACTATGTGCAGATTTTTCCAATATAATATTTCTATATTTAGTTCATTTGAGCAGTTCCACTTTCTTGCAATTGCAAGTGAAAAAAAAAGCAGCATCTTCTATGGTAAGACCCCTATTCCAGTTATGAATTGGAATTGATCTTCCTACTTTGTCTTGTTTGTAGTGAGCAAAGCACCTCTCTCTGGAGTACCCTGCTTCCACAAACTACTTTAAACAAAAAACCACTCTGTTCAAGTGGAATAAACATTCTAGAAATTTTGAAAAAAATATTTTGTCATACAAGGAAGAGTAAACATTAAAATTTCAATGCCTTTTCACCTGCATATTTATTTATGTGTTTAACTTGCATTTGCTAGTATAACCATGGGACTATGAGCATGAAAAGAACTCCAGCAAATTCCTGAAATATCCTTGGCTTTGCTCTTGACACATATCCTTTCTCCAAATCCCTCTCTTGAGAAAACTTGAAATTAATTTGAAGCATTCTGTTTGCTTCACCTCCGAACTATAAGTTCGGAGTAAGAGTTTACTATAAGTCTTAAAGGAAACTTCTACTTTTAGGTAAACCTTTATGGGTGACCTCCAGAGACAGAAGGGGAAACATCCATACTACCTATAAAGAAATTGGCTTCATATTTATATATTTATATATTTTTCATTATATTGGAAAATTTCAATATGCCAGGAAAATGTTCCTCATGAAAATGTCACTAAATAGATAAGTAAAAAATACCCAAACATAAAAAAATCTGCCTTTCAAAAAAAATTATATACCTTATGTTTATCAAGGAAATTCTCTGTAGATGTATTTCATGAAAATTTATCAGAGTAAACACAAATATGAACCACATAATGTCACACAGCTGTAAAGATAAAGTCCAACAATGTTGTTGCTTACAGTTCAAACTATGAGATCAGGCATACACCTGGATGATTTTTTCCCTAAGGTTTATCCAAGAGGTACGAGGTGCAAGTTGTAAATTATTTACTAGTGTCTGAACTTCTCCCCATGAACGGGAACTAAGCAAATACACTCCGGAGAAACAACGCAAGGATTTGAACAGATCTCTTCTAATTTTCCAGACAGAATAGTAGCTCTCTTATTCCAATGTATACCATCACGTATTGTAACTGCTCTAATTAATGTATTTTAGTTGTGTAATTCCATAGGACATTGGAAAAGTGTGTAGTATATCAATTTTCATTATCAATTCTAAAGTCAATTCCTTCAAGTATGGCAATGTTATGGCCAGTTTTTCAGGAAAAAAATCACCTTCCAGCTCATGTTGGTGGTCTTTTATTTTCTTGAATTGTTTCCTGAGGAAAATGGGCGCCATTATATATTCTCAGTGTAGTCTTGAATGTATTGTACATCTGAGAAAGGGTGAGTTGAACTGGGTCATTTCTGAATTGCTGTTCGGGTCTGCTTTCACCTCAGATGCAAGAAGAGTCACAGTGTACTTTGGGTAGTGGCCAAAAAGAACTTAAATAGTATGAGATATACAATTTGATGGCTACTAACATTTGCTATACTTTGGGGTTATAGCAACATTAGTACCCAGTGATTGACACAAAGTGATTGCTAATTGCTATAATTAATCAAATGTCATTCAGCACTGAGGAGCTATTGGCATTGCATACACACATACAAAAGCACACAGGGAAATCCCTTATACAAGAGGGTCACAAGTTCAGAAAAATGCTATTCATTTTTATTCATTTCTCCTTCATTTGCTGCAAATGCAAGGTTCCATGTGTCCTGAGAACAGTAGCATGACAGTGGGAAAATTTGCACTTTGGCCTCCATCAGCCTTCCCCAATTCAAAATGTTTCCAGGGTCTTCAGCAATGATGAGATACAGAAGGTGCCCAGCCAAATGGGGAATATGGTAGCCAGATATTTTTTCTGCTTGATTATTGCAAACATATACAAGATCCATTATAAGGTTTTTTGCAAGAGTACAAACTGGTAGCTGGGCTAACAACTTCTGTTCATTTAATATAGAGAATGCAAGGGAAAATTCCATGTAAGGTCAAATTACTAATATTCTAAGTATCAAAACTAAGATGAATTTATGAATAATGTCAAGAAATTCTTCCTGTGTTTATTCACTTGCTTTCAAGGTTTTGGATGTGTGAAACTGGTACTGAAACTAAATGCATATTCGGTTATTAGGAGATGACTTTTGCAGCAACTGCAGAAAAGTCTTAGCAATATTTGCTGATTTTCTTTCTACTTTTGCTAAATGTATGCTGCTTTTGCACTGGCTCTCTGCAGTCATTCAAGAGCTACCAGAAGTATTTGAAGAATATTTTAAATTATTTCTGGATACTACTGGAACTCTTCCTATACAGTGGAATAAAAAAGTCCAAACTGGAGCATCTTAGATGTATTCAGGCACTAAAACCCATTTCATATGATAGATAGATACCCTTCAGTACTCTGATCCAAAAAGTCTTAAGATTCCCTCCATAAGTAAGTTGTTGCTGTCCAGTCTGCAAAGATCACAACACTAATGCTGACAGTAGGGGTCAGCTATGCTGTGGAGACAGGTATTTATTCCAATTAATAGCATGAAGCTCAGCAGCCACCTTTGGGATTCTGTGAAGGAACAGCTATAATCAGTATGTAAGGCAGGCATGCACTGACTGTGAATAGAAACAGTAAGACAACTGCACATTTAAGTAATGATAATCACTTTCTCAGGTGGAAGGAACAAGCACAATTAAGAGAAGCAGAGCAGATGTCTTGGGAACAAGCAGAGAGCATCTGGGTGCTTTTCATTTGATCTATGCAAGCCTTTGATGGCCAAGCCCAACTAATGCCTCCTTAGATGTATATCTTTAATTTTTATTTCATGTGACACTAGAAATACCAGTACCTTTCCTCAGGAGTTGGACTCTGATGATCCTTTTGGATCCCTTTCAACTCAGGGTGTTCTGTGATTCTATGAGATGGGCCCTTTCCAAAACAGATCTACACAGTTCTGGAAAAAAAATGCCTATCCCTCTGAACAGCTCCATATTGTTTCTCTGGAAGGTTCTTTTCTTCTTAGCGCCATTATCAGGTTACTTGCACTATCCCTTTGCAGAAAGTAAGCTCATATAAAAACTGCTGGGTCAGAGCTGACCAGTTTGTATTTTGTTTGGTTTGTTTTTAACCATTGCCCAGAGCAAACATCTAATCTCAGTTTAACGGCAAACTGGCAAGAGCTTCTCTGTTTGCTTTCTCAGCCAAAAGCAAAAGAATCTAACATATTTCATATAAAAAATCACCAACTGACACTATATAAATTATGCATTTCTCATTATTACGGATTTTGAAAGATTAGTATAAAGAATTAGACTCTGCTCTTCTCTATTCTGTTACATAACTAAGCACTTGGGTAGAAGACAAAGTTTTGTAAACACTATTTAGTAAATATTTTCAATTATTTAGTATTACATATCAGTAAATTATTCCAGTTTATAAATTAGTTAAAAAATACATGATAAGGGATATGACATACAATGTATGCCACACACTCCAGAGTGTCACTTGGACTCTGAGTACTTTATTGTTTGAAGATGCTGTAAAACAGTAGAAGCCATTTCATTCTACCACTGGAAGCCAACCTCTAATCCACCTAATACACTTGTAACATCTTAATTTCCCTATGCTGCCTGTGGTGAAAATGTTATCTGCAATACATGCTAACAATATATTGCACCAGGGAGCATCTTCAGACGCAAGATTGTAAAGTTGTTTTCAGTTCTTTCCATCTTGTCAAGAGATGGAATTAAAAAATTTCATTGTTACAAGCATTTTTAATTTTGAGAGCAAATGGCAAATTTGCTCTCAATAGAGAGCAAATAGAGATGGGCGAAGATACCTAAGGGCACCATAGGGACATATAGCGATGACATTTAATATGATTGCATCAGGTTTTGGGCACAGGAAATGTACTGCCAAATAGTTCTGTGTACGAGCACAATCTCCTCCAGGCATTTCATGTGCTGTGTTTTCTTCATTACGCATTTCAAATACAATGTTTTCAAGCTATCAGCTAAGTACCATAGCTTCCCAGTAAACCTGACCTATGAACTTGGGAATAGTGTACTTTTGGGCATGGTTTTCTTTGAAATTATTAGAAATTGAGTCAATAAGTTGCAATTATTTTTTTCTTTGAAACTGATCCTAGTCAAGGGTGTGCTAATCCATTCAGTCTTTCTAGTTACTGCACGGGGCATGAAGGAAAGACCGCTCAAGTCAATCTCCATGTTTTCATCTCACACTGTTGTTTTCTGACTTTGGCAGCAATTCAAGGCTAACCTCTGCCCAAAGACTCAATATTTGCTTCTGATGGGCATTATTGAAAAGTCTTTTTTTGTTGTTGTGATGGGACACAACTCCACTTCTGACTCACATGTTTATCTCTGGCTCTCACAAACCTATTTCTTCACTGTCACCACAAGTATCCCATTGCAGAAATCTTGTGGGCATAGTCCCTGTCTCCCTGGAAGACTTCACCTGACCAGAAGCACAGAAACTAGAAAAAAATAAAGATAGATAAACATTCTTAAACTCAGGCACCTCTCCTAAAAAGAACCCCAGAGTGCATTGAGCAAACTTTCAGTAACATGTGGACAAACAATTAAACTGGTGCTCTTTCTGTAATAGAGTACCTATCTACCCTGTGTGATCAATAAAAAACAGGGCACATTCTTGAAGATCCCATGGCACATCTATTTATTTTGCAGGTCTGTGAATGGAAAAGAATACATTAAAAATATTGAACATGATATTAAATAATCTGGAGGAACTGGATGATACCTAACATGTAGTCCTGCTTGCTCAGACCCTGGGAGCTTACATCTCACATATCTTGTATGGAAATCCACCATTCCCTAGACTTTGGTAAGCTATCCATCCATCCATTCTTTCATGCTCAGCAGGATGGTTATATTCATTGGCTAAATCAACGTTTACAGAGAGCATTGTGCCATAGGGGAAGAAACATGGGAAGGCTGGCACTGAGGACTTGATATTCATTCCCTCCACAGGTCTTTCAGCAGTTCTGTCTTACCATAAGGTAGCTCTAGAAAGTTTCTGTGGATGGTAGACCTGAAGGGGCTAAGTGCTGCTTTTGGTTATTCTCTTGTCCAAATGGCAAGTGTCAATGGTTTGTGCTCTGGCAAACTGCTCCATGTCATGATTCCAAATTCTAAATATGACAACCCTGGAGGCTGAGATTTGATTAAAAATCTCACTAATAAAATGTAACAGTACTCTAATTTAATCCACTATTTTCCTTCATGATGTTTAACAGGTCTGTGTCTTGTCAACTGACAGCGTTAATTTTAAGTAGCCAGGAGGGCACAGATCCTGGAGCCATGGGGGCACATATATGTTGTTGGTCTATATCATGCACATCACTGCCAGGAGGCAGAAGTAAGGGATTCTCACTGCCATGAAGGAAATCGTCTGTGCTCAGGGAGAAAAGGTGGTGGTGGCACACAGATGGTCCAGGGGACCATTTTGTTCACTCTCTCAGGGTCTGACTGGCTCTGGGTCCAGCTGGTCAGATGTTATATATCTTAGTATGTAAATCACCCTCTCTGCGTATTTTTGCTATTTATATCGTTTTTGTTACTGTTCCTTTTCTTACATCATTGCTGTTTCCAGTAAATTGTTCATGTCTCAACTCAGGATCTCTACATTTTGTCGCTCTCACCAGAGGTAGTCAGAGGAGAGAACAGATCATGTTTTTTCTGTTTCATCTGAGCATCAATACCATTCCTAAACCATCACACTTGTAGAAGAGAGAGGTCTGCTAACTCTATAAAAAAGAAGGAAATTTTTTTTCACTTTGCATATGAATACTAAGGCATGAAGGATATACAGGCACTCATGTTAACCATGATATTTCTAAAATATTTATCTTCTTTTTAAAATTACAAATGCCAGATAAAATCCTTCCTAAGAAAGTACAATCCTTCATTTCACATTTTATAGTATTAAAATATTTACAAATTAATTTCAAAGGTTTCTTTAAATGTTTTGTTGGTACACTTGTATCTGTTACCTAAGCAGTGAGAGACAGAGAGAGGGGGAGGATTGAGAGACAGGGAGATAGGCAGATAATTGGGGAGATAAAGGGACAATTCAATCTTGATTACCGCTGACGTAAACATGAATCACATTTACTGAAGTCAGCATATCTTGTCTGACACCTGGGGAAATGAGAGCAGAATGTTACTCTTACCATTTTTTAAAAAACTATTATTGGAGTTATTGCATCAATTAACATTCTCAAATATAGTATTTTTTTCCACACATCTATGAGTTCTGCAATCTAGTGAACTGTTCAACTGTCATTTTAAACAGCCACTCAATAGCACTTCACATTAACAGAAGTGGAGATGAAAGGATTATCATTAAAATGTGAAATCCCCAAATAACTTTGTATTTATTAACAGTCTTGGAGAAAACTTTATCATACTGCTAATAGTAAGATTAACAGTATATGATTAGTCACATCCTGAGAGACATATAGATTTTTTTTCATACTGTATTTAAACAAAATTATTTAAGAAAATATTATATATGCATGCCCAAAATGCGCATATTTGAAAGCATATCCTCTTTTTCTGGCACACTAATAGTTTATGAAGGCATGGATTCTGCAAGCACATTTATCTTTAATTTTATTTAGAAGACCATTGATACCACAAATACCAGAGATGTACAAATATGCTGGTTTTGAACATGCTTGTATTTCATCTAGTGTAATACAGACACAAGACTGTCTGAAATATCACTTAGCCTATTGTACTAGCTATAATAATAATATAAATATATCCAATAATAGTTTGTACTTCCTTATGCATGTGTATGTACATGTATATATCAAGTAATAAATTAGCACCAGAAAAACTATTGTAATCAACAATCTGCAATAAATTATGATATTTTTAATACTGTATTCATACCGGGAAAATCCAGGGCAGGACATTATTTTCTTCTAATTGCATTCCCTAAGTGCAGGAGTTGTAACAAAACAACAGATGCTGGGCATCGCTAGAGATATGAATCTTTGATTTGTTTTTATAACTGCTCTGACATTTAAGCTGTGGGGTTTAAGAGGAGATTCCAAGGCAAATGTTTTCATCATCATCTGACTCATTTTTGCCTCGAGGAAATACCAATTAAAAAAAAAGAGATAAATAAGCAGCAGCAGGAGATTATTGTTAGGCAAAATTTCCTCTGGTGGTTCTGCTGTGTTTATCATGAAATGTCTGAACACTAACTTTTACTGAACATGACACACTTTCTTACTCTCACACACCACATTTATCTTGATTTGTTTTTTTGATTGTACGCAAAGGTTCAAACAGTCCTTATAAATCATTTCACTTGTATCATATTGCCCTTATGGGGAAATTACATGTTCACTGAAAGACAGTAGCAGCTAATAGAAGAAGCCAGCAAAGAAAACGTGCAAAAACTCCCCAACAAATCACAAGCAAAATGTCATTGCGTTTAATTACTCTCCCCAGCAATATAAGCACATGATGGTGCCTGCATGTAGTGATGAATATAGCATGTGATTAGCACTGAATGTAAAGGCATGCACTGCCAAGGGGAAAATGCTCATCTTCTATAACAAATTCTCTACTAGATTTTGAGAGATATTGCAGACCCTATGCACACAGGGCCCCAGAGTAAGTTCAGGACCAGCTTTTCCTTTCAGGTTACAATTTGATTTATTTTAATAATTATTGGTGCTGGATCTTCAGCACTCTCCTATGTCTGTGCTTTTCAGATCAGTTTACCAATGAGTATGAAGTACAAAATTTTCTTTGAACATAGATTTTAATAGATAATTATTCCATACTCAATGGTAGACATTTATTAAATATAGCTGTGTTTTGTAAATCGATTCTGAATTGGAAAATATTTGTAGTGCCTCACAAATATGCAAGGTAAAAGTTAGACATTTTCTTCTGTTTAGAGGAAAGATCTGAAATGTTTTTTTCTATAGAAACTGAAGTCTGTCCAAATCTAGCCTGCTGATTGGGCCCAACAATTTGTGTATGACAGGGTTCTCATACATTCCTCTCTGACTGCGGCAGGAGTCTTCAGATCTTTGCAATGTGAACACAATTATATAAGAGATACAAAAATGCAGTCTTTTAGATGAAGAAACTGCTTCATTTAGTGATCCACAGGGAGTCTTTACAGGGAGAAGTGGATGTGATAACTACTAGATCAGCTGTGTTTAAATTCTGAATTAATGTTAGTGTTTTTTCAAGTGTTATAAAATAAGAAAATACTAAAAGGGGGGGGGCGTGGTTTGAGTTTTGAGTAAAAAAGGCTACAGAATAGTTACACGAGATGAAGAATGAGAATTGTGGTCAGCTTATTACACGTTGCCTCTGCCAATCCTTCTTCCTCAGGAAAAGGACTCCTCACACTCTTCCTCTGCTCCAGTGGGGGGTCCTTCCTGTGGAACACAGCTCTCCATGGACTTCTCCAATGTGAGTCCTTCCCATGACCTGCAGGTCTTCATGAACTGCTCCAGTGTGGGTCCCCCACAGGGTCACAAGTGTGGGCTCCTCTATCCACAAACCCTCTAGGTCCTGTCAGGAGTCTGCTCCAGTGCAGGCTTCCCACAGACATCTGCCTGCTCCACTGTGGAGTCCTCCACAGGCTGGAAGTGGAGCTCTGTTTCCCCCATGGACCTCCATGGGCTGCAGGGGCACTGCTGCCTCACCATGGGCTGCACCATGGGCTGCAAAGGAATCTCTGCTCTGGCGCTCAGAGTAGCTCTTTCCACTCCTCCTACATTTACCTTGCTGTCTGCAGAGTGGCTCCCTTCAGCCTGATTCCTCTCTCCTGGCTGCAGTTTTCATTGCAGAGGGTGTTTTTCCCTCCTTATTAAATGCATTATCCCAGAGGTGCTACCACCATCACTGGTAGGCTTGGCCAGGGGTGAGTCCCCCCTGGAGCTGGCTAGTATTGGATCTGCCAGACATGGGGGAAGCTTCTGGAAGGTTCTGACAGAAGCCACCCCTGTAGCTCCCAAAAACCTCACCATGCAAACTCGACACACTGGGTATTGCAAAATATTGGCCAATTTTTCTCCTGCTTACTTCCAGAGTGAAAACCTAGTATGTGGTAGCTACAACTTTGAGAGTCCATATCGGTAAGAACACCTTGCAGTTAAGATTGCATGTACCAAAATGCCTATTTCACATCCTTTGGGAATTTTGACTGTACTTTTCTGCACAGCCATGCCTTCATTCTCTTCTCTGGGGGCTCTAAGTAGAAGCCAGAGAGGTCTATAGACTCCTTGAGCACTTTCTCTTGTGTGAGACCAGCGAGAATTGACTTCTTAGGTATTTGTTTGGAGTTTAGACTAATTTTTTTTTTTGCAAATGGGGATCTTCCAAAAACTGAGCAAAAAATTATTTCAGTATCCACACTGTTGTTGAATAAACAGAAGCTAAATAGAACAGACTTCAAATGTTATCCCTTTCTTCAAATGAAAGACATGTGATTGGTTTTCCACATATAAGGTAATAGATATTTTGGCTGATTCAAACAAGTACTTTAGATATTAACAGGGGAAACGATCTTCCATGTTGGTTTTTTTATGGGTTTTGTTTTCTTCACTCTTTTAACATGTTTGGTAAAGAATTTCACTATGAAACTCAGAAGAAAATTCTGCATCACTTAAGGATATGTAGAGGTCCTACCTGAAAATGACATGGATTAACTTGCAGAATGAAATCTGGCAGTATTTCAGCTCTTCTGAAGAGCTTCAAGAAGGAATCATAACTTCAACTTCCTGTTCCTAGCATTTAAGCTCTATCTTACAGGCTGGAAATAATAAATGATTTATAGAAGTTTTTCAGAAATTGTTTTGAAAATAAAAAATTCTGAAATTCATTTGAAGTGTTTGCAAATGAGTTTGAGCTCTGGTTCTCCAGAGTTGTACAAGATCTGTTGCTAAAAAGGAAATGAAAACTCTTCAGAAGCCTGTGATTTCTCTTTAAAAAAGTTGTATTTTAGGATTAAAATACTAATAATATGCATGTGCATCCTGTTTGCTGTCCTGGAACCTTGAACTGTGAAATTACATGCTTATGCAAATTTGAAAATTAACCATATTTACGTAGATTAGAAATGTGCCCAGATAGATAAAGTAAAAAATACTGATAGGCATTATAAAAAAAAAAAAAAGAGCTTCTGAATCCTGAATCCTGTACAAAAAAAAAAATGCAACCATGTCTAATACTCTTTTGGAGCACCATCGTTAATAGAGGTTTTCTTATTCAAATTCTTTCACTTTAGTAAGATTTTACCTATGCTCTCCAGATTGTTTGAATATAAAGCTTCTTTTTTGTTCATTTGCTATTTCAGTGGTTTACAGTTGTGAAAAAGAGCCACAAATTTTTAAGAATAATGAATGTCTGAGTGTGATGACAGGAGGGCAAACTATACTCTATTTCATTTTCCATTGTTGAGCATTTTGTGGAGTCATTTACAAAGTGAGTTCAAATTGCACATAGAGATTCTAATTTGGGTTTGGTAACAATTTATACCTGTTTGCATAGCTGTAAGTAACTTCACAACATGCTGGCCAGTAAAGAAGCAAACTCAGTACCTTCAATAGAGCCATTCATTTCTTGCTTTTATACACATATCTATTGTCTGTCCTTCAAATCAGTTTTTTCTCTTAATTTTTAATGATATATTTTTGTCACTATTTCCTGGAAAAATAATTGGAGAGGTGCAGGAGGTCAGACAAGGTTAATTCTTTGAAATGAATGGAGATTTAGAAGTTTCTGGGCTGCTGTGGGAGACAGCTAGCAGGCATATGTCTGTTAATATTGAAATGATAGCTGTTAAAGGAAGTGACCTTTAGAACAGTGAGAGGGGCAAAACAGCACAATTACATCAAGGTGGATGGATATGCACAGGCCAAAGAGTTGATGCTGCAGCCATCATACCCTCATGCACATTTTGAATGGGTTCTATTTCAGACTAGCCCTAGTTTGGTCCCTCAGGCAGAATGACAGCAACAAGAGAATCTTGTATACATTTCTGGTGCATGTTTGGGTTCAACTTAAAGAAATCCAGTGCCTTGAGATCACTCCACAATACCAGCCAACTACCTTTGCTTTAAGTAGGAACATTTGGCAGATTCGCTGCAAAAGCATGAGCTGACCACACCGAAGAGCTAAGGTAGCTACAGCTGCAGTACAGCACATACCCTGCAGAGCTTTGCTGCGTAAACTCACAGCCCCACTAGTTTTCAGTATAACTGCCCCCTTCCTAAGCAACATATTAGCAAAAATGTACATTGACCATCTGAGGCTATGAGTACCAGAAACATGCTTCAGAACCATAATCCAGTTTCATCTCTTATTCTGTTTGTCCTGAAATAATGACTGTACCCTCCTCAAACTTGTCATTTCCCAAAAAACAGAGAGAATTTTCTTGAAAACTTAATACCCAACACTGCCACTTTTTTTTATTTTTTTAAGGTGTAATATTTTCTGAGAGGAAAGGATTGCAATAATGAAAGTATCAAATGTAATTCTGCATAGCTCAGCATTAAAACATCACAAGTTATACCCCTAGAGACTGTATTAGAATTCAGATGATTAAAAAATAATTCAGGAGGGTGGAATGACAGAGATGCCACGGATCTTATTGTAATTAATTTTGTAGAGTTCATGTTATGAATTTCCCCTTATTGATCTCAGAGCTAAAAATATAAAAATCTGGACATCTCATGTAGTAACTGGCTTTCAAGCAGATAGGGATTTTTTTTGGAAAACACCAAATACCATTATTTTGATTATTAACTTGTGAAAAATTGAGTTTTGTGTTGCTGGTGACATATAATACTAAACTGATTAATTTTTTAGTCTAGTCCTTAGAATAATAGTGAAGACACTAAACAGTTAACACTGTACTTTCATATATGGCTCTTAAACATTCAGCTACTTGAAGTATTGAACTATATATGAAAAATTTCAGGTGAAAATCATTAACTATTTTTATTTATATGAGAAAAAAATTCACTTTTGTTATAGACCTGATATATGATCTTGAAAATTGTATGAAGAAGGAAAAAGAGGGCAGTCTGTTGTGGTTAAGGGATCTGAATTATTTGAAAAGCAATGCTTGGAACACTGTAGTTACTGCTGCTACATGAGTTGAAAACAGAACATGGATGTCTATTTTCAAGTATTTAATAAGAAAGCACAGTAAATAATTTATCACTGTCTCTTTTCAAGTCCTTTGGAACTACATTTAGTAAAAATCTTTACTGCTTGCACAGTACCATTCAAAGGCTGAACTAGGTCTTCATGTAGACATCTGTATTTATCCATCATATGTGTTGGTCTATCAAGTTGTTTTCTGTCGTTATCTTTGTCTGTTTGATTCCAGGGTAGCACAATGTCATTGAGTCAGAAGAACAGCTGTTCATTCCTGCAAATAGCATGCCTTAGACAACCCATGTCATTCCATGTGGACTTACCCTGGAATTCCTTGTTAGTGTCTAGACAAATCAAGAATATAAATTCCAGTGCAAGACTTCTTCTATCAGATCAATTGTCACTTTATTCTATTTCCTTTGATTTCTCAGCTGCACACTGGACATATAATTCTTATGACTGGCTGACAACTGGATATCCAATGTTTTGAATATAATCTTTCCAAATCCATGGGATAATATAGCAACAATAGCAACAAAAGTAAATGTAACCAGCCTATATTATTATCTTTTTTCTCCTCCACTCCAAGAAACAAGCTTTACAACAGCTACTCTAGATCACCCAATCTTCTTGTTTAACCCTAACTGACACCTAAGCCCCACACAGCTGCTCACTCACTATTCCCTGATGGGATGACAGAGTGAATCAGAAGGGTGAAAGAGAGTTGTGTGTTGAGTTAAAAACAGTTTAGCAGGAGAAGCAAAAGCCATGCATGCAGGCATGGCAAAGCAAGGAGTTCATTCACCACTTCTCTGGGGCAGGCAGCTCTAGGAAAAGCCAAACTCCATCATACATAACAGTGACTTGGGTAGACAAACACCAACACTTTGAGTGTCCTCCCATTCCTTGTTTTTTGGCCAGGTCTATATGCTAAGCACAAGACCATAAGGTATGGAATATCCCTTGTCCAGGTAGGGTCAGCTGCCTTGCCTGTTTCCCCCCCAGCTTCTTGTACACCCTCAGTCTCCTTACTGATGGTGTAGGGTGAGGAGCAGAGAAGGTCTTCATTCTGTGTAAGCATTCCTCAGAAGGAATTGAAAACATCCATGTGTTATTAGCACCAGTTGTAGGAAAAAAAAAACACCCAAAAAAAAAAAAAAAAAAAAAGAAAGAAAACAACCAAACGGAATCAAACCAAACCAAAACCAAAACAAACAAAACAAAACAAAAAGAAACAAAAAACCCCAAAACAAAACAAAATAAAAAAAATCCCAACAACACCACCAAAAATCCCCAAAACACAGCTCCATATCAGGAACCATGAAGAAAGTTAACTGCTCCACGAACATCATTACATGCAACACAGCTTCTACAAATGTTGCTTCTGTCTTTAATTCCAATACATATTTTGGGATCTTATGTTAAGTCAGCCTGCATAGGTTTTTTTCTGTCAAATAATTGTTTATTTTGGGGTGCAGAACAATGGGATCACTTCTTCCTGAGTGATCACCAGTAATAAATTACCAGCACATTACCTTTTATCTTTCGACTCACCCCAGGGGGTCAGGTCTACGTGCATGGTGTGACCCTTAGGGCTGTCCTATACAGACAGGAGTTCAATGATCCTTGTTGGTTCCTTCCAACTCAGGATATTCTATGATTCTGTGATTCTACTGCCTCTCTGTCCAAGAAGTTTAAAACTAAGCTCTTCATAATTTCCTCCAGTTTCTTTTAAAACACCCAGAAACATTGTCAGTGTTCTTTATCAAAACTAAAAATTTTAAATCTTGAGTCAAAACTACATGGCTACAAGAAATTGAGAATTAAATCACAATTTTCAGTGAACTCACTGGAGCTAGCCAGGATGTAAGTACCTTGATGCTTGGTATCCTGACTATATCAGTCTTATGTTCCCAGAAATTAAGCAGATTAGGCATTAATTATTTGAATGTATGAACACTCAGTATGACCAGTACTAGAGGGAAGCATAATATTTATTCCTAATTTTAATATTTTGCATACAAAAAAATCAGCATTAGTTTACCAAACTTTAGAATTGTTTTCATGTACTTTAGTTCTTTTAATTTATTTTTCATGTCCAGGTTGGAAGAGAGACAGAGAAAGGAAAAATTGTAGACTTGCTATGGGTTAGAACCCTCTGCCTCATGTTTTTGTGGGTGTTGCTGTAGACATGTAACCTTAAAATAATGAGAAACCAATTTAAAGAATTAACATATACATTTTCAAACCTACCTATAGGAACACAGATAAATTCTGGAGGTATTTATAGCCATATTCATGCCCACTGTTTAAAAGAATGTCATGGTTTAGGTTCAGCTGGAAATTAAACACTACACAGCTGCTCAGTCAATCTTCCTTCTCCACCCCACAACAGCATGGAATGGCCAGGAGAACCCAAGTCTGTAGGGTGAGATAGAAAGAGTTTAATAATCAAAAATAAAATAAAAAATACAGTAATGTCCGTAAATTATAATAATAATTAATTAGCAGAAAAAAATCAAATGTTGCACAATACAATTACCACCCACTGACCAATGACAGACCCTTCCTTCAAACCAGATCTGCTCCCCTTATGGGTAACTCCCCCCATTTTATACACTTGACATTTTGGGGTGCAGAATATCCCTTTGGCCAGTTCTGGCTGTCCCAGCTCTGCTCCCTCCCAGTTTATTTTGTTTCTTGTTCACTGGCAGAGCATGTGAGAAGGAAAAAAGCCCTCGACTTAGAATAAATATGACTTAGCAAAAACCCAAATCATCAGTGTGTTATCAAAATCATTCTTATTCTGAGTCTCAGAACCTCAGCATTGTAACAGCTACTCAGCAGAAATTAGCTCTATCTTAGCTGAAATCAGAACAAAGTATTGTATGGTGCCCAGTGCAATTATACTCAATTACCATGGAAAAAGATGTATGAAATAAAAGTTTATAATGTTGTCCTTTAATAAATATGGTAACAAATAAAATGCTTCAAGGTTTGTAAAGACCCAGAAGGTCAGCAGGGTTAAGTGCAATATATTCACCTCTATGCAATTAAATTCAGCACTCTCCAATTTCTGCACTAAAGAGAGTGTTTATTGTTAATTCAGTGGGAATAGGTGGCTGGTTTAGGACAAGAAATGGGATTCAGTAGTATGTGTTCATATCCTTATTTTCAAAATTAAATTTGGCATAATGTAAATTATGTTTTCTGTTATTATTGTGCAAATATTTGCTCTAAATCTTAGGACATTTTGGGAAAACATGATGGCTAGGGAACTCAGCAAAAACACAGAGCTGGTTTGCTGCTCTGCTCTTCTAATCCATCCAGGGATGCTAACAGTTAAAACATTATGAAAGTTGTTCTTTTGGTATCCCTTCTGCTACTCTGATCACAACCTACCTAATATACAACATTTTATTTATTGCATGTCATTGTGTTGATGAACATGCATGTATCATAATCTACTGAAATACAAAACGTCCTGAAATTTTCAATTAATTAATTAATTAATTAGTCTGAGATGTAAGAGTTAGAAAAATTCCTTATTACTGTATTTTTGTAATCTCAAATGTAAGACCAGCCTCTTCAATTCTATATTTATGTGCATAATTCTTGGCTTGTATTTGAGTGGTAACAAATTCAAAGGTTGATATTGCTACTTTCACCAACTCATTTCTCCAGCAGGACAAATAGGAGCACAAGCAGAAAATCATATACATATTTCTACTTCACATTTGTTAACATACTAATGATGTGAAGTTGTCAGAGCTAAAGCATCTCAACTTGCTAATGATTTCTTGTACCTTAGCCAGGACAAAAGGGATAAGCAGACAAGCTGAAACTCCAGTTTCCAAGGAGACCATTCCGGAAACATGTAGGAAATATTTAAGTAGGCACAACATGTCTCTAACAACTAGAGATTTTTTCCTCACACAGTGACATATATAAGTTATGCTGAAGAGGAATCTGTGCCCTCCAGACTCCATTCTGAAGATGAGGTCTTGTGAGTTAGTGTGGCTTGCCATCCAAATGGCTTGCACAGAAGAATAATGAGTTCTCTGGATTCCTGTAATATTTCAGATGGTTATCAGTCACAGGCACTGAGCAGAACTGTTTTCTCTACATACTTACCTATCTGTCTAACTCTCTGTCTAGCTATCTGTGTGTTCATTTTGCTGTTTTATTTATGGCCACAAGAAAGCATGTCTTCTTCATTTAAATTTCAGTAAGACATTCTGTGCTAAGACACACTGTGCATGAAAATAGAACCAAACTGTAGAGAGATGCTGGAAAAATATTTGATGTTACTTGAGGAAAACAGCCCTTAGGATTATCTTTCCTCAACTCAAAATGTTGCACATAAGGAGGGCTTTTTTAGGGTACTAGACCCTGCTTTTCCTTTCCCATGTTGACATGAATATCTGTTGTTTCCTGCTAGACTACTTTACAGCTGATGTTGCAAAACATGCAGCTCTGTAATAAAAACTTCCACAACTATCCCATACAAATGTTTTATCCAATTTTTCCATGCTCAAGGGAGACATAAAGAGGACAGAAAATTTCTTTTAAATTATTCAGTGAATATGGAAAAAACAAATGGTGAAGGAGGAATACACTTAATTCAGTTTTAAACAGCTGCATTGGCATCAGTGAGTTATGGACCTTTGCACATCAGAACTCTGTTCATATAAGCAATTTTACTGTATTTACTTTTCCAATATGCAAATATTACAAGAATTAAACAAATGAAGCCTGTCTCTACTAGACCCATCCAGAATTTTTTTCATTTTTGATCTTGGATAATGAAAACAACTGGGGTTAAACCACAACAGCTAGAAACTAAGAACCAAACAGCCACTCACTCACTGCTTCCTAATGGGATGGGGAGAGAATTGGAAAAAAAGGTAAAACTTAATGGTCTGTAATAAAATAGTTTATTAATTGAAATGAGGTAAAATCTACTACTATTACTACTACTAATAATAAAAACTAATAATAATAGTAATAATAATAATAAATAATTGTGGTAGTAATGAAAAAACACAATACAATTGCTCACCACCTGCCATTTTCTGGGAAATGGAAGACTAGTTCCACAAAAAAAGAAAACAAAAAATGAGGATCTAAAAATTGGGAGTTGCTGGATCTCAGCTACTCATGAATAAGAGTTGCAACAGTAAAATCATAGTTAAAGTATCTGTGATTTCTCACTAGAGAAAAGTACTAACTTATAAATTTCTTTGAATCACAAAGGAATTATAAAAAAGGTGTATTAAGGCTTATAAGGAGGAAATGCTGCACAATATCTTATCCAGCTAACATAAATCTTATTTAGTATTTTTAGCATAATACATTAATATAGAAAGTACTTTCCTAATTGTAGTGTCACTGATGGTGAGATTCTGTTTGCAAATGAGTTGTGCAAACAGAGGTGACTATTTTTAGGCCTCCCTTTATGGGGTAGGTATCCTTTGCTGTGTTCCCTGTGGTGACTGGACCTCAAAAGCTTAATTTAGCTGTTTGCCTACCTGCTTTTCACCACATTTGAAGAAGTCCTGCCCTTCAGCTGAAGCTCCAGAAGGGCAGATGTCTCCCAGACATTGTGTCCTACCTGCCAGTGCCATAGAAATGTCTCATATACCCTTTAGATAACCCTAGACCTTGACTGCATGGAGTGCAGGGAGCTATCCAGCTGAGCAACCACTTGGGAACAGGATTCAGTTGCTTAAGCAAAGGTAGCACTTGAAATGCCCATAATACACCAAAAGTTTGCACAGGATGGCATTTGGATATATGATACATGATCTGTAGAAAAAAAAATTGCGTCCTGGACTAGCCACGGGAAGCCAAAGTGGAAAGTGTAAAATATCTAAAATGGTATCTGGAGAGCTGAGTTCTTCTCTGTGTTAGGTGAATAGCTCTCCTTGCTCTCCCAAACATTTTGCTTATGTGTAATTTGACTATCACAAGAACTTGGACTTACATGTAGTTTTGACTGAATCCCTCCTTCAGTGCTGAATCTCACTTTAAGATATACAACAAGAGTTGCTAAGTTGCTAAATCTTCAGCTTGTATTACTTTCCAAGAAGACTTTGGAAAAGCAAAAAGGAAAAAAAAAGGTTTTCTAAAGCTTAAAATAAACTGATGGGAAGCATCAGTTTAGTGTAGAAAAGTTCAAGGAAAAACTAGGGCTTGTTCATGGACTTCAAAAACAAAATTCTAAAACACTAAGGTACTTATGTAGTAGTACCAAAGATTATATTAAAATAATAACAATAACAATTATAATTATAATAAAACAATAATAATAATAAGCAGTAGTAAGAGAAGCTAAAAGAGACATGCTAAGTAGTGAATAGGGCGAAGGCTCTAAGCAATCTAAAGCATGAATATTGAAGTCAGGTAGACAGCTACAGCTAAATAGTGATTAAATAAATTGCAAAAAGTGACTAAGTATAAAGGTTTGAGAGATAGTTGTCCATATTTAGAAGAATGTAGGAAGACACATTCACTCCAATTGATGCAGATAGAATTTACCAGTTTTGGCAAAGGAGAAAGGGAAGGAATGTATGTTAAAAATAAACATATTTCAGATCATTGAGCTCACAGGTCTTCCAAATCATGACATTAAATAAACTAGCTACACTAGCAACACCAAGAATTGTGTTATTGTTTGGCAAACATTGGGAAAATACTAAAGGGCTGAAGGACTAAAATGGAAACAAAGAATGACACAAAAAAGCAGTTATCTAAGAGTGAAAAAATAATAACTTAAGTTGCACAAATAAAGCAGTGGACAAAAAACTACAGGAAAGTTTTATGGAACTAGAGCCCTGTCCAATACAGTAGTTTTCTTCATTTAAATGAGATTACATATTTGAATAAAGATGTGCATGCTGACATAGCACTTAGATTTCTCCAAGATATTTGCTATCTTAAGTATAATGTATTTGATATGATGAATTAAGTGGAATTTAAGCCTTTTCTTGTTAATCTTGCATATTTCAAAGGCTGATTTTTATAAAGGCAAAGGCAAGAGATTATTATAAAATGATCAACATTACCTTGCTAAATGGTGTCGATTCAATAAAAAGTGTTTTCATACACTCAGAGGCAAGGTAATAGTTCAGACTTTCAGTGATAAAAATTATATCAGCAGGAGGCAAATTCTGTCTTTGAAAGTAAAGATCTGAAGAAAACTTGATATCAACATTTATGACTAGCAGAAGAAAAATTCTGTAATGGCAAAAATATTTCTGTGATAATTCAGTATAGATGAGAATAAGAGAACAGGCAGATCCTCACTTTACACAGAGTTAGTAAAATATACTTGTGTGCCTATTTCAAACACAGATACAAGAGAAAAAAACTCAAGGAAAAGTAACAAATGAGCCAGAAGGCAGAAGTAAATAAATAAATAAATAACATTAAAAGAGAAGGTTGGGACATTATTTGATCTTTGTGCTTTGAAAGGCACTTAAACATTAGAGACACATTACTAAAAGCCTTTTCAGTCTTATTTACAAATGCATTAAATTAAAAAAATGGCTAGAGAGTGAAGTTAAATAAGTGCAGTTTTAAAAACAAGTGCAGTTTCCTGACAGTGATGGCAATTACTGTGGGGATAGGGAAAGAACTATCCACCTTGAAATGATTGCTTTTAAAGTGAAGTATGGTATTCATTAAAAAAGATCTGTATTAACACAGTTTCAAAAAGAAATGGTAGTGCCCCTGTGCATGTGGTTTGAGCTGGATAAACATGGAGATGGTAGCACACCTCAAAATTTGTGAGTTTTGGAAATTTTATGATCAGTTTTTTCCTCCTTTGTCATGGGAAGAAGACAATTACTTGTATTATCATCCCTGCAATAATGAAGCTTGAGACTCCTGATCAAGGTACTCACTGCAAGTGAACCACATCTCTCAGGATCTCAGCTGGTCAGTTTCCATAATTAAGTAGAATTTTTTCCCTTGGCACAGATGATCATAAATGTTGCTCTTCCTTTGGGGTTTTATTTCTATTGAACATCAAAAATAATGTAGCCATAGCTGGTGATGATACATAGAACAGTGAGGCCAGGTATGTGTCTTGTCCACATCTTTGAGGGCTTAAGGGCTGTCATATTCAGGCTTGGGAAATTTTCCTGCTCAGTAGCCTGAACTGAACTTTTTTTCTCTATATTTACCTATGGAATAGGACACAGTTCCTCTGCCAGAATGATCAAAGAAGCTCTTTACCATTGCAGGAATTAAGACCGTGACATCTTAGTCATTCCTGTTCCCTGCCAAATCACAATTAGGTCACCTAAGGACTGGTACAGTTGGCTTTGTTATCCATAAGGGGATTGCCATGAAATTTAATATCCTATGAAAAATCAGAACAAATCATCTAATCAACATTTGTGGCCTTCTCTTTCATTAGGGAAAAAAATGGAAAAGAGATGGATACATAAAAATTGAAATATTTGATATAAGAATTATTTATGTGTAGGATGATTACTATTTGTTCACTTTGCAACAGACCTCAAACAACTGTGATAAACACTTTCCAGTTTTAATGTTCATGAGGTTTCCTATACATAGAAGAGATGTGCAGTTCCAAAATATATATAATTCTTGCTAATAAAAAGGCATAACAAGATTTAGTGTCTGGAAGATAAAGTGTGTCATTTTCCATCTTGAAATTAAGATGGAGTTCCTAGCAGTGAGGTTAATTAATCATTGAACTAACATTTGAAGATAGGTAGTTGAGTCATCAATGTTTGCTATTGCTCAAAAATGAGATTAGATAAATTCTTAAATGGCACATTTTTTAAATTAAGTCTGCTGGGGAAGGCTGTGGTCATGGTTTTTCTTCTCTGTCTCTGGTATCTGTGAGGTTTTTGCTTTGCCTCATCCATTTTCCACCTTCAAAAGCAGGGGAAGGCAGAGGTGGACAGGGTGGAAGAACTGACAGTATTGTCAGTCCTTCTATTTGTGAAGAGGCAAAGGATACATTGTGAATATGTCCACGACTGAGTACTGATGCAATACTGAGATCCCACTGTATCAGGTAGATTTTAGTTGTGGAGTAGGATTTTCTCCTGCTGAGCTTCGAACTTAAATAGACTTGGGAGGGGTTACAGGTTACTGAAGTAAATATCTGAACACATCATTTTGAAGCCACTGATTGAGAGTCTTGACATTTCATTTAGGAGTTCAGTAGTGAGAGGATTTGCTAAGTCAGGAAAAGAAAATATCAGACTTGATCACAGAAACCAAAAGGAGGATGAAGATGTGAAGAGGGAGCTAGAGTAAAATACAGAAGACTTTTAAATAAATGCTACAGAAAGGGGGTTGAGGGCAGACTTGCTAGGTGTAGTGCCACTGGTTTTATTGATTTAAACTTCTGTCTTCCTGAATTAAATATGTTCCTGTCTGAGCTCATACATATGGTGCTGATTAGGCCTTGAACCCCTGAAATGGGGTAAAATTCTCAAGTGTGAGGAAAGGTGATATGATTCTCCTCAGCTCTCTGTTTACTTTCTCCAGCCACAGGACAAGCTTGAGCATCTTTCTAATAACTGTCCTCACTCTTTGAACTGGAAAAATTGTTAAGTTCTGCAGACATGTAGCTTGCAACAGAAAATGAATTCACTTATTCAATACCATGAACTGTGTTCAAGACATTTTACCTTTGTTTGCAGCAGAGTTTCTGGAAACTGTGTTGCCATGGAAATGTGATTTGCTAGTTACTTCTAAGAATGCATGCTTGGGGAGAGCTGGTGAGCTGTGACTTCATTTCTGACTAGCAAATAGGGTTCCAAACAGAGTATAGTATATATAGCACAGATGAAGGTACCAGTAAAGTCCTTAATTGTTTTTCTGAAATCAATATGACTGAGGAAAGTGAATGGAGTCACAATGGCCAGTTTCCAGACTGGAATCTCTACATCACTTGGGAATTAGATAGGAACTGAAAGTCCCTATTCCCTTTTGAAGATGATTATTCAGAGTAGCACAAGCTACACTGTATATATACAGGAGTAGCACAAGCTCATCTTTAGGAGCCTCTTTTCACCACTGCAACAAACAAACTATTTTGAGGAAACACACGCAGGCACATTGGAGCATAAACTAAACGACAATTTCTGATGACATTTCCTTTGAGAGCCCATGTAGAAGCATCCTTTGGGGGTCTGTGAAAAAGAAAAAGGTTTGATCCTGTTAGTGTTTTGAAAAACCAGACCTCTATTTATAAATTATGAGGCTGTATTTTAACATGGGGCATGCAGGATTCTTCCACAAATAGTCTGCCTCCTTCCATTTACCCAGTTAACAAAATGCTAAGATGCTAAGGGAAAGCTATAAAATGGATCTAAATAATGTCTGCAAACTCTTCCAAAAACACTTTAGTCTTTTGCCGGGGATGCAAACTTTGCAAACTTTCATTTTGCAGAAGAATTATTTTCATTCTTTCAGATAACTACTCAGTGGATATTGTGAAATTTATATCACAGAACACAATATAGTTAGTTATCAGGGCTATTGGTACCTTTGGACAGTTGAGCTTGTACTTGGAGCTTCCTTCCTCAGCTTTTGGTTCCTCTAAAGTCTCTCATTTTAAATCCTTGACCTTTCCAGTTTGCAAGAATTCATCTTTTATTTAGCTTCAAATCCTTTTTACTGCAATGTGAGCAGAACATCACGGTATGTTTCCTTAATGGGAATCTCTCAGATCCTTTCTGAAAGGCTGAATTTAAATGGTGTGACTCTTGGGGATATCCTGAGCAGGGCAGGGAGCTGGACTCAATGATCCTTGTGGATCCATTCCATCTCAGCACATTCTGTGATTCTGTGAAATTACTGTTTTTGTCTCCTTCACAGCATTTGGGAGTTCTCTTGGCAGACATAGAATGCAGCATGGTACACAGCCGTGTAAAATAAAAAAATCCATATATTTTCCATAATTATTTTGTTTATGCATTTCTTGTTTCTTAAATTGATTTGTAGTTCTTTTACAAAATTCAATTGTTCCATGCCGTGATTCATGCTGGCATATGAGCATCTTCATATAATAAAGGTCTTTAAAGATACAAAATAATTTTCTTCATTTTGCAGTACTTATCTTTCTTTTAACAGAAGGACTACTTCTGTTTTTCAAACACCTTTATTAATGTTATTGTCATTATCTCACATATGTCTCTAGGTTAAAACTTCAGAGTGTTAAATCAGCTGGTGAGTAGCTGATTTAGTAATTCAGTGATATAAGTCTCATGCACGAAGAAACTGGCAAGCAGCACACTCAACTGCCCATATATTCTGCAGATTGTAGACCTCAAGGTACAGTTTTACTTGGAAAAGTGAGAGTAAAAATTAGGGGGTAAATCTTCTTGCTGGCTGTGTTTTTCTTTGACCAGTAACTCCTGCAGGTCGTACCAGATTTCTCCATATCCATACTGATCTCCTGATCAATAGTGCATGCACCATATGGCACTTGCAGCAATCAGGCAAAGCCCTCTCTGTTGTGTGAGGTATGTGCATTCACAGATGATCCTGATTTCTTCCATCTTGATTGATGATAGAGCCAAAAGTTTATCTGAATTGGGGCATGCAAATGAGCCATTAATTTGACTTTAGCCACTGAGTCTACAATGAAGCATTCTGGTGTGCATCAGCAGAAAAATGAAACAATGGTGTGAATTTGGTAACCATGTTTTGTCTATCTTCTCTGAGAGAAAAGTGACATCTTGAATGTGCCTTATCTAAGATACAGAACATGGATCAGAAGTAGAGTTTATTCAGAAGCATTTCTATACTCTGTTCCTAGAGGCATGCACAAAACTGTTACTAAAACTGTAGCAGTTGCTTGAGTGAAAGGCTGCACTAGTTCTATGTCAACTTCAGAGCAACTATAAAGAGTCAGAGATTCAGAAATGTCAGTCAGTTTGCTCACTGTACGCTGCTCACTCACAAGCTCATCTGTTCAAGCACAGACAGTGCCTTAAAAGTATGTTAACTAAATCAGAACATTGACCCGTGTTGTTTATTCTTTTCAATCTGATGCTTTTTCCCCAAATTTTTCTGGGGCCAGAACATCAAGTTTCATCATTTCTGCTTCTTGAGGTGTCCTGGTTTTGGCTCACCAGAGGAATTTTCTATACTATATGACATAAAATTCAGGGAGAACCTGAGCATAAAGTACCAGGGGAAGCATTGGTGGGAGCTACACAGCCAAGAGACTGCCAAGGGCTTTTGAGGGTTGCTGTTGATCAATTTCTTTCATTTGCATCACTTGCCTTTCTTGGGTTTTATTTCTCTATCTTCTTTATCTTTTAATTGCAAGTTAGATTTGCTGTTGTTGTTATTGTTATATTATTTTTCTTTAATTTATAATTTTAACCTTTTTATCTTAGTCCATGAGCTTTCTCCAACTCTCTTCCCCCATCCTTCTGGGGCAGGGAGTGGTTGTGTGGTGCTTAGCTGCTGACAAGGTTCACTGCAGGAGGGAAAAGATGAACTTAAAGAGAGCAGAGAAGTTCTTAAAGAAAATACTTGAAGGTGACAGTTATAGCTTCCCAAGTGGAGTAGCTGATAAGACATTATTTGATTATGGACCAGAGCTAATTCTGGCAGTGGTCCTAGCATTCTTATACCCAAAGCTGCCAGGTTATGCCAATACATTATTTAGCAACGGTATGAAATGACAGGGATGTAAAAGAGCACACTGTGTTGACTCAAAATGATTGGGAGTCTGAGAAAATTCCTCAGTCAGCTCTAAGGCACTCCAAAGGCAAACAGAAAGGATGCAAGAGGAAAGATGACTTGTATTCTAGGGCTTCCCCAGCATACAAAAAATAGATTATAGGCGGCATTTCTACACTTTTCTGCAAGTCCATTTACAATAAATATTTAAAACAAGAAAAAAGTATTCAAGAAAAAAAGCCCTGACGGAAAGAGATGGATTCATAATTCATCATAGGACTATATCTTGCACACACAAGATGTGTGCTCTGAATGTGAATTGACAGTAGTATCTTCCCAAATACAATTCACAGCTGAAGAAGGGTGATACTGAAAAACACTTTGTGTTGAGTTTAGGAGACAAGCATGGTTTCTTTTAATGGTCAGTAAAATTCACTGTGTTTCTTTACTTTTTTCCTTTTTTTCTTCCTGGGTACACGAAAATATTTTCTCTTGTCAAAGACATCAGAATATTTAAGACTGAGTAGCCTGTCCTATTGAAAATCAACTCAAAAAATTCTTTAATGGTAGGTGAGTCACTTATAAAACATGTCATCAAAACAATACTTCTTCAAATATTTGCTAGTTCACAAGGTAACTTCTCTTCTATTTCTTTTCAAAGAGGATTTTTGTTTTCTTACTGAAGGGATTGTGCTTTGCAATTTAGCAACCAAAAACTTCCAGATACCAGCTTTCAAATTAAAGCTAATTTCCACGATTGACAACTAGGGGTGGTTTTCCACTTGGTTAAGTACAGAATCTAATGTAACCTGTAATCTAAACTAAACCATCAAAATCAGCAAGAAGAAAAAGGCCCTGAGACAGTCTTTGGACTTATGCTCATTAGTGATCATATATTCAGGGAGAACACCAGCACTTCAGAGGAGATAAATAGTTTTTTCTATCAGTGCTCAGAGCAGGAAAACCTGGGGAGATTCCAATGCTGTATTTTGGGATTAATGAAGGATCAACCTGATCAACTGAAACAATGCTATAGGTGGAAGGTGGCCATGGTAAATCGAAATAGAAAAAAACTAGCAAATGACCAATGCTAGATGGTATTCACCCAGAAGTCTCAATAGTACTCAAGGATGAAATAGGACAACTTTAGATCTACCATGTATCACATCTACTCCTGGCATATGAAGATTTGACAGTGTAAAATATTGTGACAATCTTTGAAAATAAACATTTCAGAGGAACCTATGGAAGTGCAGATCTGTAAGCCTGCAGGCAAATGAATAAAATGTTAACACTGACTGAGACCTGAATAAATGGAAACTACCTGAGAAGAGGCCACGTGATTTCCACAAATGGAAGTTCATTATTACAAAACTTTAAAAATATTTTTAGAGGTTAAAACCCTTGTGGGTAAGGATAATATACTTGGTATGTCCTGCTTGGATTTTTAAACGGCTTTTCACAAGGTCTTGTGCAAAGCTTGTGGAGAAAACAAACTGAAAGGGCAGGTCCCAGCATCAGTAAATGGCTAAAATTAGGGGAAAAAAAGGTTAAAAGAAATAATTAAATTACTTACAGGAAGTAAGTAATTAAGTTACTTACAGGAAAGTGGTTTTCCACAATGACTGGAACTTGTACCTGGAAAATATAGTGAGAAGTTACATGTCCATGTTTGCACATAATAAAGAAATTCACAGGTTAAAGTGTGAGGACTTAGCACAATTTGCTGTCTCTAACGCTGGTACTGCAGAAGGACTTTCTCATGAGATAAGCACAGGATGGAGTGACAGGATGGCATTGACTCCAGGCCTGGTGGAGGAAGATCTGGGTAGCACATCCTGGGTAATGCATCTGGAAAAGAATTCCTGCTGTTGCAAACTCTATAAAGAAGCAACTTCTCATATGCATATCACATATGCATATCAAAGATCACCCCAGCTTATGGGACAGACGAAATCTGTGGCTACCAAAGGCCCTCCCCTGAATGAGCCTCTGTGGATACCTGGAGCTTGGACTCTTAAGTTAAGGCACGACAGAGGGAACTTGAGGTAAAATGAAGGCAGTACTCTTGTCCAGGTGTTACCTCAGACCAAGGAGGATGTAAACAAAACTGGGGGAGAAGAATGTATCACTGATAGTGGACAAGGGAAGCCAACACAGCAACTGTATTGAAATTAGCTCAGACTGAGTAAATGGTAATTCTGGCAGGGGGAAAATCACAGCCCACTACTCAAGGAATCCACTGACTCAAAAGAAGAGAAAGACTGAGCATGGAACTAATTAGAAACAGAAGTGATCATTTAACCAATAGAATGAGACAATGAGCATTAATTCCTTTGTTTACAAGAATGTATACTGAAAAGTTTTGAACAACCTCAGGAACTTGAACTGCCACTACCAAGCCTGGGGTGAAGAGAGACCAGTGAGATATTGCTGGACCCAAGGGTGGTAACTATCTTCTGCTTGACCAATCACTCTCTCCCTCTGACCCTCTTTCTTTTTCTTTCTATCTCTCTTCCTCACATTTACTGTTAAATAAAATTTTTACTATTGATTTGGCACATGGTCTCATTTGCATTAATTCGGGAAGAGGCATCTCTCACTAGTAGGAACTTTACACAAGGCACTAAGTATGAGGGCTGACTGTGAAGAAATGCAGCCTGCTCTGAAAAAAAGACTGACTGGTAAAACAGCAGATGAAATTTTGGAAAATAGTTTGTTCTTTTTGTATGTAGGGTAAAACAAACCTAGCTTCACATACAAAATTATAGGGTCTGTGCTGTCTGTTGCCATTGGAGTAAGCCTTTGTGTTTGTGAGAGATGAAAATATCAGCTCAGTGTTTGCTAGGAGTAGAAAAATGAATCATATATTTGACTTTACGAGGAAATTAATAAAGAATTAAAAAAGAGCATCCTTATGCCACTGTACAAAATCACATTTCACACTCCCAGTTAATGTTCATGGTTCTCATCTCCTCAAAAATGACACAGAAAAGTTGGCAAATATTCACAGAAACAACTATAATATGGAATAATTTTCTTAGAAGGATGTAGAAATTATTTTGAAGGAAAAGATAAAAATCATGCCTGATGTAGAGACTGTAGGAAGGGATTTACTGCTCACTGTTTCTTCTTGTACAAAAAATAGGACCACCACATGAAGTCAACAAAGTCTAGTCTCAGAATGAGCAAGAGATATTTCACCCTGGGTGGGGGGAGCAGGGGGCACACAAACTGGAATGGTTTACCAGTGGAATTCTGCAGGCAAAACGTTTACATATGTTCAGAGTATACTGGACGAACTTTTTGATGGGAGATCCACTACATGTTACTAGGGAAACATACAGCTTCAGACTCAGAAAGTCCTCTGAGCTGGAAATATACAGAAGCTAGGGGAAAGTGTCATATATGTTCTTAACCTGCCATCCATGTATAGGTATGCATTCACACGTGCTTCTAATATGGAGCCGTAAGAGATGATTTAGAGGGGGGCAAGATTAGACACAGCTTGAAGCTATTAGAACAACAATACCGCAGGCTTTTGTTTCTCAAGTCAAAAGCAAGCACTGACATACTTTAAATATGGTTTATGTACCTGACTGTAATAGCATTTGGTAGGAAACATCAGATATCTTTGTAAGACATCATTGTTGTACAGTTTCATGGCTCCACTTTGCTGCATACATTCAATTATGAGAGGCTGAACTCATCTCACCTATCTGCAGCAATCTGGAAGTGTTTATTCTGAACTGACACCCAGATTCTCTGGGTGAGAAAATGGGAACTCCAGAGTATGAGTCATTCTGGCCTAAAATAGATGTTGAAGAACTCATAAGAAAGTGTAAATCTTGTTAAGTTAAAAAAAAAACTAACAAAAATGCCAAACCAGAAAATACCTTAAACAACTACATTTCTATACCACTCTAGCTAATGATTATTTTGGTTAGAGAATTCCAAGTTAGATACACTGCCTAGAGTCATGTAAACACCACAGATCACCTGAAAGAAACAATGAAATCAAAAGATTCATCTGGCTGCCAAGAATTTGTTCATCTGGCTTGAAAAGTCTGTCTCTGTGTATGTATATCAGGCATCCAAGTGACAGCCACAGGAAAGCTGTTCTTGGTGTCTGTAGCTAACAATAGCTAGCCAAGAGTGAAGTTCTATTTCTACAATCATGACAAAGATCTTAAAACCAAAACTAGATTTTCAATACATTTGAAAATTATATTTAGGCAAGTGAGCCAGATATTTCAACATATATTTAAGTCCCACTGAACCTGAACTGAGTAAGAAAGCAAAGTGTGTTGCTGACGTATCTTAAGACTTCGGGGATATAACACAAGGTGAGAATGTAAAGTCAGCATTACCACTCATTTCATTGCTCACAAATAGAGTGCAATAACATTGGTAGTGCACTGCATTTGTACTAGAATGTTAACACCGCTGTTACGAAATACTTCTTTTACCTGGAAAGCATTCTTTTCAAGAGGTTACAGCCCATTTCTGAAATTTCATCTCTGTTTACAGTCTGGCACCAAAGATTTGGAAGAGATGACTAATATGCAAAGTTATTGCTTATTTTTTCACTTATTTCTAAGTTTTAAGTGCATAGCTAGCATGCACTTAATATGCTAGCATGCTAGCATATCCAGTTGTATATCATTAAAATTTGTCTACAAGCTCAAATATCTAAAGGATGATTCAGATATCTAAGCATAGCTATAAATCATTAAATGCTTTGCAGTATCCCACTTGGATTCCAAGAACAAATTTAGAATACCAATACCTCACCAATATTGCAGTGTAGATGTCTGCTCCAACACAAAAAATCTTACACACATTTGATGCTCAGGTGACCATGCAAGATGTTCCTGGTGTTTGTTGAAAGGTATTGTACTGGCATGAGTTACGCACACAAAATCTTCTGTTGAGCCAGTGAACAGCAACAAGTCGGCAGGTTACTGCTCTCTTGTTTTCAGGCAGGCCATCCAGAACCAAAGGAAAGAAGAGCTTCCCTTGGTCAAGGAGGGTTGGGTTAGAGAAATCACAAGCAAGCCTGACATCCAAAAGTCCGAGGGCCCTGACGAGATGCATCCACAAGTGCTGAGAGAAACTGTCAGACACCACAAATAGGCTGCTCACAGTCATCTTTGAGAGGTTGTGATGATCAGGAGAGGTGCCTAAGAACCACAAGAAAGCAAACGTCACCTCAGTCTTCAATAAGGGCAAGAAGGAGGACTCAGGGAACTACTGACCCATCACCCTCACCTCAGTCCCTGGGAATGTGATGGAGTGCCTCATGCATCTCTATTCACATGGATGAGGAAAAGGTGATCAGGCATAGCCAATATGGGTTCACTAAATGTAAGTCATGCTTGATCAATGCGATTAGTTTCTACAGTGAAACAACTACCTGGATGGATGAAGGGAGGGCAGTGGATATTGTCTACCTCGACTTCAGCAAGGCTTTCAACACTGTCTCTCACAACACTATCATAGGCAAGGTCAGGAAGTGTGGACTGGATGAGTAGACAGAGAGGTGAATTGAGAACTGGCTGGATGGCAGGTTCCAGAGGGTTGTACTCAGTGGCACAGGGTCTTGTTGGAAGCCTGTCTCTAGTGGGGTCCCCCGAGGTTCAGTACTGGCCACAGTATTGTTTAACTTCTCCATCAAGGACTTGGGTGAAGGGGCAGAGGCCTCCTCAGTGGGTTCACTGAGGGCACAAAGCTGGGAGGAGCAGCCAATACCCCAGAGGGCTGTGCAACCCTTCAGAGGGGCCTCGGCAGGCTGGAGAGATGGGCAGAGAAAAACCTGCTGAAATTTAACAAGGCCAAGTGCAGGGTCCTGCAGCTGGGCAGGAATAACCCCAGGCACCAGCACAGGCTGGGGGCCAACCTGCTGGAGAGCAGCTCTGTGGAGAAGGACCTGGGGGTCCTGGCGGACAACAGGCTGTCCATGAGCCAGCAGAGTGTCCTTGTGGCCAAGAAGGCAAATGGGATTCTGGGGTGCCTTAGGAACTGCGCTGTCAGCAAGTCAAGGGAGGTGATCCTGCCCCTCTATTCAGCCCTGTGAGGCACATCCGGAGTGCTGTGCCCAGTTCTGGGCTCCTCAGAACAAGGGACACATGGAACTCCCAGACCAAGTCAAGTGGAGGGCAACAAAGAAGGTTGAGGGACTGGACATTTTTACATGGAAAGGCTGAGGGAGCTGGGCCTCCTCAGCCTTGAGAAGAAATGCCTGAGAGGGGACTTCATCAATGCCTGTAAGCATCTGAAGAGAGGGTGTCAGAGAATGGATCCAGGCTCTTTTCAGTGGCGCCAAGCAATCGGACAAGAGGCAATGGGCAGAAACTGATGCACAGGAAGTTCCATCTGGATATGAGGAAGAACTTCTTTACTGTACAGATGACTGAGCACAGGAACAGCTAGCCCAGAGATGACACATAGTCCCCCTCATTGGTGAGATTCAAGAACCATCTGGACACAGCCCTGTGCAATGTGTTCCAGGATGATCCTGAGACAGGAGCTTGGACCAGGTGACCCACTATACTGCCTTCAGGCCTGACCCATTCTGTGATTCTCTAACAGTCAAAAAAGTGAAATTTTCACAGTACCTGCCTGACTTGTCTGCAAATCAATTAAAAGAAAAGTGTAGAAACTTTAAGTTGGATTTTTCTGAGCAGAAGTAACATTTATAGCTAATACACAAAAGGAAATTTAGTGTTCAGCCCTCAAAGGGCCATTAGGCCAAGAAAAGTCTGTAAATATATTATTTTTGCATGCCAATATCAAGCAGCATCATCTTGAATTTGTGGATTTCTAGCCTCTTAGTAGTCAGTGCTTGCACAGATTTTTATGAGGTATTGGTACAGCTATCACAGATAACAAAACAAATCAATTGAGAATAGAAAGCAATCATCAAAACACTAATGAAAAATTCTGCAGTCTGTATTCCTAACTGTTTATGTAAGATTTATTTCTGAATATTTATGCAAGCAGCATCAAATACAAATTGAAAGAGAGCAAGTCCCACAGATGCAAAGCTGACTGTAAAGGCTCATAGCATCCAGTGCTGCTGAACATTCTGCTTTTAAGAAGTCAGCAACGAAACCTGACACATGGAAAATCCATGTGACTCAACATTTGCTCAGAAAAGAGAAGAACCACACATGGCAGCTAGTTTCCCAGGCAACTCTGAATCTCTGGGAATATATTCTAAAGAATTATGTTTCTCAAAACCTTTTACAAGAGAAACTATTGTTATGCAACAGTAAGTTATGGAATGCTTTTCTGTTTGAACTTAATTAGATAATTACCAAAGATTTTTCCCAAATTCTCTCCAGACTATTTAGGTGGGAATGATTTCCTTATGGGTTTCACAGGTTTTTCCAACTTGTCCATTTTTTTAGCAGATTTTTGTTTCATTTTGTCTAGTTTTGGTAGGATGAGATTGCCATCCTCCCATTCTCTCTCCTATTTATTTTTTTTTTCACTTGCCCAGAAAACATATATTGTAGAAATCTCTGATGATGATGATACTGTATGAGTCATACTTCCCTTAGAACCTGGTTTAAAAGATCCTCTGAGAATATTTTGTCTCATAGCTCCAGTGTGACCACGCTTTTCTCAAAGGAAAAATATGAATAAGCACTATAAAAAACAAAATCACTAATAGAAACTGTCATTACTGCTTAAGCAGAGGGAGGAGGGGGCTCTGGCAGATGAGAATGTGTGCTTTTAAAGTTTACTTTTCTAAGCAAAATTTTGCTTGAAAGCTGTCCTGTCATTGGCAAACAACAATGCCTATACGCCAGCTCTCATTGAAAAATTAGGTGGATACACACACACACACATACAGTACCACTCCAATACAGTCCAAGTGCACTGAATCTGACTTGCCTCCAGAAGACCTGATAGGCAACACCCTACATATATCTGAGAACACTTGTTGTAGACAATAATGTCATCAGAAATTGAATGCAGGTTGTTCATCCAGAATGAGAAAATGTTTCTGGTGAAAACACTGGTGTTGTAGGTTAACACTGATGGGCAGATAAACACCACACCGTCACTTGGTCATTTCCCTCCACTGGGACAGGGGGAGCACAGTGCCTTGGTGCTGTGCAAACACTGGTCAGCAAAAGCTAGACCATTAGTGGCTACAGCACTGTCTTGGTCAAAAACCTAAAAACCCAACACCATGTAAGCTGCTATGAAGAAAACAAAATAGTAGTAATTAAAAAAAAAAAAAAAAACCAAAAACAAACTAGCAGAAAGCTAAGGAGTAGCCAGGAATGCTATAATGAACAATGAATAGTCAGTAGAAGCCTTATTTAACCAAAAAAGAGCAGCATATATCGCACTCCCGGGCTGTCAGCTTCTGCAAAGTTAATTCTAAACTGTTCTGCATTTGCACGGTTTAGAATTGACTGGTTTGGGGAGGTTTTAACAGGCGTAGGTTGGCAGGACATCTATAAGTATTTTAAATTAGCTTCTTTTTGCCTACAAAAGATACCCTACTGTGGTGATTGGAAAGAATGTTCATAAAAAATTTTATTAAGGACACATTGATTAGGAAAAAAACTAGATTATTTTTCATTGCAGAAAATAGCTCCTGTTTTTGAGATTTATCCAATCAAAGGCACAGAAGTAAATAAAATAGCTACAATTTTGAGTAGTCAAAATAAATCCTTGGAAACTAGCAGTGGGACAATAATCCCTCTCATGAACTATATGTAAACATTGCTGTAAAGAGGTCATAATTTGAAGAATGAAAGGGAACAGCAATCATTTGTATTTTGTGAGGGATAAATTAACATTTTTATGGTAGTATATATCTTCTACATAGAATTCTCTCAAGACCACCAATGCAAGTTTCTTAGTTTCTTTCCTTTCTCAGTAAAATTAAAGGGTATTTGCTTTCTTTTCCATTAAAAGTAAACAAAATAAATTTTAAAAAAGCTTTTATTTTTCTGCTTAAATGCATTCTCATTTTACCATAGCCTATCCAGATCAAATACTGCATAAGTAACATCATGTTTGTAAAGACTGAATCATGGCTACTTGCTCACCAATATATCTGATCTGATATTTCTCTGAGGCAATCTCTACGTTTAAATGAAATAACCTAATGTTTACTGTGTCAACAAAGATATGTCTGAAGAGTAGATACTTACATGAATTTTTAAAATAAAATGTGTTTCTTAAGTACATCTATAAATTATGTAGTACAACTTTTACCTTTGTGGTTTGTTTTGGTTTTTTTCCTTTTTATTCTTAATTTTTCACAAAATATTGGTATCATTAAAATAGCAATTTTCCCATTCAGATTTCTATAGTGTCATAGTGTCCAAAAATCAAATATGGAGGAAGTAAATTGATCCTAGATCTTACCTGGCACCCGTCTAACCTCACAGAAAAATTAAATTTCAAATGCTGTAAAATAAATTTTAAATGCTGTGAGTGACTTTATCACTCTCTACAACTTCCTGAAAGGTGGTTGTAGTCAGGTGGGGGCTGGTCACTTTCTCCAGGCAGCAACTGACAGAACCAGAGGACACAGTCTCAAGCTGTGCCAAGGGAAATATAGGTTGGATGTTAGGAAAAAGATTTCTACAGAAAGCGTGATAAGCCTCTGGAATGGTCTGCCTGGGCAGGTGGTGGAGTCACCATCCCTGGATGTGTTCAAACAGAGACTGGATGCGGCACTCCACATGGTGCCGTGGTTTAGTTGAGGTATTAGGGTATGGGGTGGACTGAATGATCTTGAAGGTCTCTTCCAACCCAGTGATTCTATGTGATTCTCTGTGATTCTCTGTGATTCTCTGTGATATCTAATATCCCTGCACTTTGATGCAGCCTCATTGAGCTCACACCTTTTTGAGCATGTGTGGGTAAGAGTTCAGCTGTTCTGTATGGGCTTATCCCTGGAACTTCTACAAGTTGAAAAATCCAACAGATCATTTGTTTTCTTCATGTAGACATCTTATTATTCTTCTTTGTAAATGGAGAATAGTTTCTCCATTTCTCATATCACTGTCATGGTCCTTTCCAGCATGTGAATATAATTTGGACTCACTTTACCCAGATGTCAGTAGCAACAGACAGCATTGCACACCATTTAAGGACTTGTTATTGTGATATTCAGTTTAAGGATTGAGTTTCTGTTCTTCCTAATGTTGTATTTTGGAGGAGTTATCTGTTTAAAATAGCTTAACTTTGAAAATTTAATTTACTACATAATTGCGCTAGATTATCCATATTTCATAAAAGCAGAGATATTGCATTTGAAGAAAAAATCATGGTGGGTGGTAAGCAAGGGATTTTTGTATTTTATATTGGAACTTCTCTGTTGAGCATATAAGTCTCACAGACTTCAAATATTAAATTTGACGAGATTACAGAAGAGCATTGCAAATAATCATGACCTAATTGTCTGATATATGAAACAAACAAACAAACAAAGATTCAGTTTCTGTGGAAAAAATTGCAAAAAAGTCCTTTTTGACAAGCATTTTTTAAATTTCAGCTTTCTTCAGAGATAGTGTATTTTTTTGCATAGATATATGCTGTTCTTGTCTTGTGACTTAAAAGGAGAAATATGTTTGGTAGGTAGATCTGAGATGCAAGAATAAAATATGATGTTTCAAAAATCCTCTTGTTTTAAAGGTTGATAATTATTAAGACAAAATTATTAATTACAGCCATACTTTGCTGAAATGCAAATTATCACTGAACATTAGTACAAACTGAACTTGATGGCAGCTGAATAATTTTAAGATGATCAAACTTTATATCAATGATACATTTCTAAATAGTTCTTTGAGATTGCAAGAGAATGCCAAAAGCTGTCTGTTTAAGCAGTTCATTATTAGAGTCAAAAAGATGAGTAGGTGGTTCTTAAGTGTTGCTTTCCTGCCACAGTCAGATTTCAAGCCACAGATTAGAAGATTAGGGAGAACATGTACTCTCTGTAAAATCCATGTAAGATCAGCTGTAATAAATAATTAGTAAGTCACAAACAAACGCATAAAATAGCTTTTCACTTATTGCATAATCTGCTCACATGCATTCATTTTTTAATTTAGTTGTATAAATCATCTAAACATAGGGTTCTGCAATAGACTCAGGTTACATATATTTTACAGGTACAGGGCACATATGCCTGGAGTATAATCATTGGAGGAAAAACATGTTTGAAGCAATTACCTAATAGTATAGGAGTTTGAATTTCTTGCTTAAATGGATCAGATCTGGACAGCTCTGCTTTTCATTAGAGTAATGTTTTTCAGCATTACTAGCTTTTGGTATAGAAACAAATACACAAGGTGTCAACAGATTTAAGTGCTCCTAGGCTTGTTCTTTTAATGTGTTAATACAAAGAGGCTCAAACAGAATAAAAATGATGTGCCTGATAATCTGCCTGAAGCATGACACGGCTGCCTTATATTAGGGTGCTATTTCCAGTGGCAATGCTTATGCTGAGACAAAGTCAGTACAACAATTGGTCTGGTGAGGCCCTGGCAATGCTACTTGCAGGAACTTGCAAAATTTCCATCAAGTGCAGAGGCTTTGAATAATCTCTAAGACATAATGATCACACATAGGGTTTCTGAGACAACCATCCTTCAGGCTATTTTTTTATGAGTAGAGAATCAAGGTTGTTCCAGTCGGATGGTATAATGCTCTGCACTAAGAATTGCTATCAGAGGTACAGATAGGCTTTTCCATACAAAATACTCTTTGATCTCACATCTAAGAAAAACAAAATGATTCTTAGCTCAGCTATGACATTTTAAAATACTGGGCAAAACTAGTCATTACAATAGAGGTTTCTCTGTGCATAGAATAAACATAGGGAGAAGGCAACATATGAAATCTATTATTATTTTTATCTAACAGGCACCAGTTACATTTAAGTGCTTAATCCAGCATCAAGACTTACGTGTATGTCCACAGCTAACGAATGTTAACTGCTCAGCGTTCATTATGCACAGTAATTTCCTCCTGAAGAAAACATCAGCTTTGTTATTTATTACTTACTAGTTACTGCTGACTGGTGAAATCATACTGCACCCATACTGCATTCTTGGAAGCATTTTCTTCAGCTAGCTGGCGCCAGGGATGGTTTAGAAGAACCCATAAAACAGGTATCATTGGCTGCATGTAAAGGAACACATGCTAGAAAGGATAAAATAGTTCCCAGTAAAAAGGCAGATGAGTTTGAAAAGGAAAGAAAAGATGTGGACCTGTTGGACTGATATAGAGTGGGATATGAAGATGCTCAGAGGTTCAGAGCACCCCTCCTATGAGGACAGGCTGAGGAAGATGGGGCTGTCCAGCCTGGGGAAGAAAAGACATCTGCAAGACCTTAGAGTAGCTTTCCAGAAGCTAAACAGAGCCTATAAAAGACTGGAGAGGGAATTTTTAGCAGCACCTGTTGTGATACAAGGGGTAAGGGTTTTTTAACTAAAGAGGTTTGATTTAGGTAAGATACAGAAATAAGTTTTTTACAATGGGAGTAGTGAGACCAACTCAGGTTGGATCAGATTTCCCAGAGAGGTGGTGAAACAATTTTCTTCCCTGGAAGTGTTCAAGGTCAAGTTAAACAGCAGCGAGACACTGATCTAGTTGAAGATTTTCCTGCTCATTGTAGGGAGATTGGAGTAGATGACCTTTAAACATCCCTTCCAACCAAAACTATTCTTGGATTCTATGATTTTTTTCAGCTTATATTTACTAAATGTCAAAATTTATTAAAGAAATACTGAGACCACTCCATCTTCCAGTGAAAGAGAACTTCTATTTTAAAAATATGAAAGAGCTAGTGTTGAAAGCAAATCTGTCAGGCATTTCACACACTAATCACAAAAGACCCCCACATTTTCTAGAATTAAAAATAAAATTCCAGAAACATACTGCTCAGAGATGAATTGGCAAAATATGCCATTTCTCCTGGAAAAGTTGTCACTTGTGACACATTAGAAACACACAAAGACTGTTATGTGTTATGGGAATGGTCCCCTGATTAGTTTTGTCATTAAAATTTATTGAAAAGCATTTTGTTCTTGATATTTCTTAATTATTCCAGTGACACATTCAGATGCCTCCAGATGGCTTGGAGCAGGATATGTCGTACTGAGAATCTTCCCTAATGGCATCCTACTCTGATTGCTAATACCATTCATGCAATATCCAGCTTCTCTATATTAATTTCAACATAATTAAGTAAAAAAACTCAAGAAATTCCTTTGGTGATGTTTTGGGTTTGGGAGAAGTACCTTCAACTGCAAAGATGTGAAATCTGAAAAATCAGCAATATCAAAGTCTGAATAGAGAACAAAATTTCTACTGGGAGATTTAGGAAGAGGCTTTCAATACATACAGATGTCTTGATTACTTATTTCCACTCTCACAATGAAAATTTTAAAGTGATATGATACTTTAAATTATCATATCAAAAAAAGTTTTCAACCAGCTTACCTAATAACAATTGCATTGAAATATTGACCAGATTCAGGCCCATTATTTTCTCAGCACTTGAACTGGATTCAACCAGGCCCATTAGTTTCTCAGTACTTACCTTAAGAAAGTTGCATCTTCATTTCAAAAAAATGAAAAACACAGATGAAAAATGTAAAGATCACACAGCTGAGACACTGTATTTACCCATAATGGAAAAAACACTAATATTTTTATGAAATTGGAACCAAGTGTATCATCAGTTTCCTATACAAATAGTATTCCCAATTTCTTTCTTTAAATCTAAAAGTATTTTGGATTAACTATGACAGTATTTTTAAAACTCCTATATGATGGGAAATGTACCAAAAATCTAAGCCTCTGTTAGGCAGACAGACTGATGTGGTCACCAATCTTTGATATGCACACAGGTACTTTGACTAAGGAAACCAACATAAGGTAGATTTAAAATTGTACATGCACTGTTAACCAAACCTTTCTCTCAAATCCTTTCACATCTATTATTGTGTTTGTACTCAATCCCAAGATCTTCTGTGAGACAGGAAGTTTCTCAGAATATTGAGAAATGCAGTGATTTACTCATTCTTGAAAAAAGCTTGAAGAGAGTTTGTGCTACAGTTTTCTTATCTGTTTCCCAGATGCTTCAAGAAATGAGTCATCTACAAGAGGACCTGATTCTATGTCTTTCTCAAATAAAGAAAACAGCGACCTCAAGTATCACTGTATTTGAAAGCTTTCTGACTGAACAATTTCAATAGTCCAGCACCATTTGTTGCCTGAGCACAGAACAGGGCTTCTGAAGAGGACTACAAATCTGTGATTCTGTAACTCCTGCTCTAAGCATCTCATAAAATGATGAATTTGGGAGGAGTTTCTGAGAAATCACAGCTTGAAGGAAAAGAGGCAATATAAGGAAATACACACCAAAGAAAGCAAATGTGTTTTCTGATCTCATTTCCAACCTAACACTTTGTCATTAAGACCTAATATGTTATAAAGATGATAGTGTTAATATTAGGACAGTAATTCTAAACTACACAAACATTTCATGTTCTCAATGATATTTTCTGTTTAGGGCACAGACCCATTTTTTACTTTTTTTTCAAGAATTCAATAAATAAAATAAAAATACAATATAAGTCTTCTGAAAAAAATAGAAGTGACCAGATGAAATAAAACACCTGATGCATATCAAATAGAGAGAAAAAAAAAATTCTTTTTTATGAAATGGAATTTGTTTACAGCCTATGGGGCCACAGATACATTTTCAGAGTTGCACAATAACAGCAAAATCTGTCTCAGCTAAAAAGAAAAATGAAGGAGGAATTAATCAGCGGTGGGAAGCACAGAACATAGTGAACATACAGTTCACACCCATCTGATTGCCTACATATTTGAGGTCATGCTGACCAGTTCTAAAACCAAAGCAGAACTATGCTATGCCCCTCTGTGTTGGGTCAGGAAGCCCCAGAGGAATCCATGGGCAAAGAGTTGTATATATTCTCTTCTTCAAAACATTCAGGAATTCATCTGAGACCTACAAGATACAGAGACAGGGTACTAAGCCAAAGGGTGAATCAGTGGTAGAACGTATTCTTCTAAGAAGTTGCAGGTAGTGACTCTTCACAGAAAGCCTTAGAATAAAATGCCTGAACATTTCAGACTGGGTTTTGTGTTTACTATTTGACACACAGGCTTCAGGATACGATGACTTTCCTACCATGAAAATAATGGATCTTATTAAAAAATCTTAAGCTCTGATGCACAGCTACTTATTCCACTATCTAAACTGGATTTTTTTTTAAACAAATGCTATCTTATTTTTTTCAGCAAGAACAACTGTGACACAAATTTCCTCAGAATTATAGCTAATTAATCAAATGCAGCACCTGAATTGTGGAGCATTTTATATCTACAAGTTTTTGATGTCTTCAGAGCAGTGCTGAAAAAGTTACTCCATTCAAGTATAATCTAAAATGTTGCCACCCTTTCTCCAGACATTGAGAATCACAACAAATGGAAGATTTGCTTGATCAATAGAAGAGAAAAAATGGCCCCTCATCTGTCTGAAACAAAACATTATACCTAGGAAAGAAGGCCAACAGGGTAACAGGTATTTGAACCAAACTTGTGGCAACCCATTCAACCTTTTCTAAACCAAGCATCTTTTCTCAGAAAGCTACTATCAGCCTCTTGACTTCTAGGTATTTCAAGTATATCAAGTCTACTGCAAAGCAGAAACACTAGAGCCAGATGAAAAGCCTAGAAATTTGTAAAGACGATAGATTCTAATTTTTAGAGGGAATAAAAGGGTATGAAATCCATTGAAAATTACTTGGGCTTTTTTTTGCAGCTAATTTTTTTGAAAACTAAAAATGTTACCTGGATCTTTTTATTTTTTTTTGTGAGATGTAATGTCTCAGTAATAATGGAGAATTAATGAGGCCCAGTTAACCAGATAAACTATGCTTCAGCTTCTAACATGCTCAGTATGAACAATAATTATCAGAAAGTGCACCTAATTCATCAAAGGTAATTCTGACAATCAGTTGTTAATGTAGCTATGCAGGCCAAGGTTTGTTAACCCATCTCTCTCCCAAAAACTTATTACACCAGTAAAGGAAATCAAAGAGAACAGATGCCTTTATTTTTTCATGACTTGTTTTCCTTTCATCTGTTAAACTTGTAAATATTGCAGACTTTGAGAACTCTGCTTAAGCAGAGTTGGTGAGGAGATGATCACAAACAAAATAACACTAAGCTCAGGGATATTTTTAAGGCAGCTTTTGGAAACCACTACCTTGCTTTTGCTTCTCTGACTTGTGTTTCCATGGAAGCAGGACTAGACATGGACACAGTCACTAGCAGATGAGGCAATTTCAACTGCCAGTTTCTAGTTCTCAGCTGTTTCCATGACAACCCAACCAGTGCTGGCACCCTGAAAATGAGGTGAGGTATTTAAAACACTACAGTACTTTTAATAAATATCTGCTGCTGTACGCACACAACACAGACACATCTCCAGCTACAAAAATGCTGCTCAAAGGAGCACTGAAAATACATCTTGATACCAACTACTTCTATTTCCCTGGGCAGGTTTCAAGGAGAAAGAACGGATGGTTTCTGAGAGCTGATTCCATCCTGACATCCAGGAGCCAGGGGGAAGGGCTGTTCTTTCAAAAAGAAGATGGAGATAGATAATGATGCTGTGCTAAATATATGTTATTGTTTCACAAGGAAAACACAATATTTTTCTATATTTGGTGTCATTTTGCTGTAAAGAATTAACCAAAGCCCTCTCGAAAAAGTGACAGTGTGGTCGATGTGGGACTGAACAACTTAAGATAGTTCCCAGGGTGCACAGAAATTTTGGGGCAGCAACTGCCCCTTTCTTTGCTTAAATTTTTCACACTTTTTGAATAGATGCATACGTCTTTGGTCAGGAAGAGATAGATGCAGTCAAGGGCCATCTTCTTCTGTCTGCACTCTTTGGAGAAAGCGTACACAGGCATCAGTTCTTCTGCCAGCAGGTACATGTCACAAGAAACAGCTGTAAACCAATTCTCATTCCAATCCTAGCTGCAGTTTGAATCTGTTCCCTTCCCTTAAACAAAGCACTTGAGCTAGAAAGGATTAAAAAAGAGAGGGAAAAGCCAAGTTTATTTATCTTGCTAAGAGAAACTTTAATATGACACCTCTGGAAATAAGGGGAGGTGGACTGGTGTGTGTAAATTGTTATATAAAAGCAATAATACATTTTGTGTAGGGGTTGTGATGTCCTGACTCAGAAAACTGAAAACCCAAAGGGTCCATACCATTCCTGGTGCAACTTACAGGAAAAGGAAAAAGAAGGGATGGCATCTTGAATAAATGTCACCTGTAATACAAGCCTGTAATACTTTAGAAACTACATTGTCACCACAATATATTGCATATACCAAGAGAAAATGCTAGAGGCTTTCAGTGAAGAAGCAGAGAATAAGTAGACAACCAATAAAACTGGAATAAAAAGCCTTAAAGCAAGTATTAAAACCAGATTATCAAAAGGCAGCATAAAATTTAGTACCAGAATTAAGAACAAAGCTGTGCTTTTGTTCTTCTGTCTTCCAGAGGTGCCTAATTATCATACTACAAGGATGGCATAGGCTAGAGTAATTAAGTTTGTCAGCGTTCTCTCACATTGCGAAAACTTCAGAATCAGACTTCCATGATAAAAATCAAACCTACCAGACTCCTACATGATGAGAGCTGATCAGATAGGTCCACAAATTAATGACCTCATGAGGTCTTTAATTCAATCTTTTATAGATATGCACGAAACATAGAGTAGTTTTCATGAAACAAATTACATTTTAACAAAGGAGTTTTTGAAGATAATTGTGTGTTCAGTCAAGTTAAGAAAAATATTTGCTTTGTTGGGAAAGTATAAACAGCTGGAAATACATGCATAACGTGTTAATCAAAGAAATTGGCCTGTACTAAAAAAAGTGAAATTGAGAACAGACTTCCTTTATTCCTGCTTGAAAATTGTCATTAGTGCATTTACAGCTGTCTGCCTGTTGCACCTGCCACATAAGGCTGGTATTTCTGTAGTGGTAAGAAAACCTATGAAGGATTCTGAAAACCTACCAACTCAAGACCATCAAAGTATTGGGAGCATTATCAATCTGAAGAATATATTACTCGATTTGGCCAAGAAATAAATAATTTATTTTGGTTTTGCATGTCTGTACAAAGGACCATCCTGCCCCTTGCCACCCTCTGACACATCTTTTAGAAGGCAGCATAGGTTTGAATTCCCATGCCATACCCCTGAAATATTCCAACAAAACTGAATAAGGATAACAAAAACCAGATACTATTTTTTTTCTTTATGGTAATTTTAATGTAGCAGAAATCATGTTTAAGTTTATCAGCCCAAGCTACAACAGCTTTCCATCAGAAGGAAAAAATATTTTTGATAGTTAGGAAAGAATTATGCAGAAAGGAAAAGTTAGGGCAAAGCATTAATTTTTTAGAGAATAAAAAAATCACAGGTCAGGAGCCAGGTCCTTCAGTATGACAAGACTGCAGGAGAGGCAGAATTACACTGAACAGTGCTCCCTATTAGTGTTTCAAACTGCACTAGCACAAAGCCTGATGATCTTTGCATTTGCCATAGAACTTGAACATGTGCAGACAGGAAATGCATCCACAAAGAAAAGGTCAATGCCTATATCCTGGAAATAACACTCCTAGCCTTGCCTTAAGGCACAAGCATGCTGGGGAAAAAAAGCCTTAAACTGCAAGGAAGCCATTGCTGAGTATACAGAGCAAAAAAATCAAATGTTATTGAGAATTCAATGGTATGGGGTGAAGTCAAGACTACTTAGCAATGTCATTTAGGGTTAGGAGCATAGAGCATGACTTTACTACAACACGGAAGGATCTGTGGAACAGGAGGCAGAATCCATCACCATGAACAGCTTTACAGCTTTGACAGAAAGCTCCAGGAAATACAGAAATGCACTGACCAGTTTTACGAGTGCAACTAGAAGGAACAGTTCTTGCTCTAGTTTTTGCCAGGTCTCTAAACATGACAGTCAAAAAAGGTTTCCCACAAGCTAAACTGAATATAAGCTGTGTATGACAGCTAGCTAAATTGTTTATATGGGATCAGACAGAAATCTCAGAAGTCTGGAGTGCTGCATTTGTCACATCTGCCTATAGAAGCAGGTCCATGGAGGGCACATGAGGATGAGTCAAGTTTGAACATAAAGTAATTCAATGCCTGCTCTGAGGCAGACAGAGGGGAGATTACACAAGAGCAAGAATTTCATATTTGAATCATGGTCTAGGTGAGAAGAGAAAAATTTGCTGCTACTTACAGTAGATTATGCTCTTACACACACTTGATTACTTCTTCAGCTTCTGAAAGGAACACCATGGGAGAGAAATGTAAGAAGTTGAAGGAATGTGGGCAAGAATTTCTCTCTGTAAAATCAGAAGAGCAAAGTGGTAACAGAGCTGATGTCAGCTAAGCCACAGACAAATTAAATCAAATAGGAAATTATTCTGGCCACGTTGGATCACTTCAGAACATTTTTCCATGGGCCAGCAAACAAGAAACACAGGTGACAAAGGGCAGAAGACCTATATTTTCCTTCCCCTAAATCCCTGGCAGCCTAGAGGAGGAATGCCATCCTGAACAAGCAGGTTGTCACTGTTAACGTGGAGCTGCATGCAACTAAATCACTAAGTACACAAGATCAAAAAAGAGACGGTCACAGGTCACAAAAGATACCTGCAGGTGATTGCAAGTTGCAAAATGGAGTCAAAATTCTGGGTAGATATACTCCTTCATGAATTTTAAGTTAATCCTGCTCAATAGGTGAATAAGAGAGGTAGAAGGCAGATGGAAAACAAATTGATTCTCTAAACTGAAAAAGTGGAAGACATTAAATATAGGGAGAAGAAACAAAAATCAACAAAAATATGCAGCTACATTTGGGTGTATTGATTATCACTGCAGTTTGAGATAAATCAAGAGTTTTTCAGTTCAATTCTGAGGCCAAAGTTGATTGAACCACAATTAAAAGCCAAAATAATAATAAACATTATGGTCAAACCTCTATTATGTGTTTTATTGTAGTGCATAAGCAAGAATATGTTTCATTTGACTCATATATTATATAAGTAAGCACTGTTTCAGGAATCAAAGGACACCATTTTTTAACAAAACTACTGTTAGCCAAATGACTATATAAATTTGTATAGATTTATATAAATTTTATAATTTTATATAAATTTCAATATTTAATTTCTCCATTATTCTTTTAAATAGCATTTTAAAATTCATATACTCCAATTTTTGCATTTTCTTCACTGAATCATAAACAGAGGAAAACTGCATTAAAACTACAGCTTTTCCCAAAAGAAATGATAGAATTTTAGAGTTCTCCCTTTGCTGTCGTGATTGAAAGAAAATGAGCAGCTGTCATGATCCCAGACAAGAAGAAAAAGCATAGTCCCTTTATTAAGCCAGATATGTGGAGTTCTATGAGTTAAAAGCAACAAATTCCTTCAGCAGATCTTTGGTTTCAGTAGTTCCTTGTCATGAATCAGAAACCAAGCTGCCAATCAAGGAAAGATATGTTTTTGTAATACTTCAATGTTATGTCTCAATAAAGTCCCATTTCAGTCTTTTAGGCTGTCGGTATTCGTGGTGGCATCGTGCTGGAAGGATTACTGAATATAAGCCATCCAAAGAGAGCTTTAGGTCTCTTTCCTATGTAGCAAGAGCTAGAAGCAGGAGGTGAGTCATGCAGCCATGTCTCCTTGCAAGATCACCAAGTCCTGCAATTTATGATGAGTGCCTGTAAGCCCATGGCAAAGGAAATAAGCTCCTTTATCAGGAAAAACAGTGGATTTGAAAATGATTCTTTTCTGTTTTAATCAAAAGTAGCATACTTGGTAATGCTGGGAAGTAAAATGCTTTCCTCAGAAAAGCTTCCATACTATAAAAGAGTTATGTCTCCCCACATCAAAATATCCTTCTTTCTATGGTAGTTTCAAGGCAACCTCAGACATTGCTATGCTTTATGATAGGAGAATTTCCTGTAACAATATTTCCAGAAAAAATAATTTTCAATGAAAGAGAGGGATTCCTCAGTATCCAAATATTAATGTTCTATATTTGAAATACCTAAAATTTCAGATTATTCATAGTTAGTATTTGTACTTTCTGCTTTAGAGATGATTGTATTTTGCTTCCCAAATTCCTCTAATTTTGTAATTTATTTTAGAAATGTTATCTTCAAAACTATTTTCTTTATGTTTTCAGTATTTTTATAATATCTACTTTTACTAGTTTTCCAATTTCCTTGGAATGTTCAATTATTTTGTTTTCATTCTTAACCATCATGAAAAACTTTATTTTTAAAGATAGGAACTTCCAGGTACACAGTCAATCTTTCTTGTCCTTTAGTAATTTCTTCTGTCATTTCCCTGTTAGCCAGTGCAGCTTTTCAAAGAGAAATTCAAGAAGATGGCCTGAGAAAGTGTTCATACCTAAAATATTGTTAAGTGTCCTGATGCCTCTCATTATGCTTATTTACCTTTGATCTTTTGCAGACAGTTTTCTAAAGAGAAATTTTCCACCATGGTAATGGACAAGCAATTAAATGGAGTTTTAGACCTGCCTCTGTTTTAAAATTGTGTTTTATGTATGTACAAATCAACACTACATTGCTTAAAGTTCAGAAAAATTATTGTGGATACTTTGCGGAGCAGTTCCCTTGGGGATATTGTTTCATTCAAACATTTAGACCTCTACAGCTGATATTTCAAGATATCCAGAATTGATATTCATTACATGCTAACTATGAAGCAATATTTTTTTTTAATTTTCGTGGGATAAAACAAAATACTCTGCTGCAAAACAGTGAATAGTTTAAAAATATTCATGTAGGGGACACAAGAGCAAATCCCTGCCATGTCCATTTTAAAAGAAAAAATTACACACTTTGTCATAAGGCCTGGAATTTTCCAAATTCATAATTGTTTGACCATTTTACACAATAGCCTAGATCTAATGAGAACAGTTCCTAATAAAGACTAGGCATCTGTACACTGAAAATCAAGGTTCAAGGCTCCTACACAGCCTCAGGGAAGACTTCAGCCAGAATGTTACTGGTAGACAAATAAAGACCCTTTTCTCACACTGCTAGCATCTATTTTTGATTTTGCTCTGTAACTCCATCCTACACTCGGGACTTTTTTTCTACAGATTTTTTTTTTTATGTTATGCATTCTCTTCACTATCATATTCCTTCTGAAACAAAACATGAAAAGGAGAAAGTAGAACAGTAAAAACCAGAATAAGCAGTTGCTTTAATACACCTAAAGCCAAATTACTCAGCATAAGGAGGCCATCTGGCTTATACTGCAATTAATCAGACTTTCATTATTTAATAAGAGAAATCCATAGCAAGATACTTAATTTATGATTACCAGGCTATAAAATATTCACTGTTTACATTTTATTTTGTGAAAATAAAATGTATTTTGAATAACGGATTTGAATATGTAAAATGGATATTGTTTGTATGCAACATGCCATATTAAGTCAACAAAATTAGAAAAAAATCTAATCATACAACTAGAAGTAAATTATGATCCTCAACATTTCATATACCTTTCAGTATGAGCTGAAACATCACAAGCAATTATGACCAAATTTTTGTAGACTGCATAAACCAGAAAGAAAAAAAAAGAAATGGCATGCAGATTAGAATAAAGATGCAATTATTCAAAATATTCTCGTAATGAAAATTGATTGTTCTTCATTGACATAAGCAGCATCACTTGAAACACAGTAAGACTACTTTTGTCTTGAGAACATTTTAGAAATTTCAATGGGACTGAAAAGAACCCAGACAAGGAGGTTTCTGGGTCACTGACTTAAATTCTAATCATTGTAAGTACCTATAGATTATAATAAGCTTTATAATGATGAAGGTTTCATCTAAAAATGTGTTACTTCTTTTACTACATCAGATCCTACTTAATTGCACTATGCCTTCTATGATTTAATGACTTTCCTTTAATTTCCAACTTACATCTTTTAAGGGAATTTATTTCTCTCTGTGTTATTACAATTTTTATCTAAAAAGATGTTCTCTCTATATGGTGCTTATCTTTCTGGAGTATTGAGCAAACACTGGGAAGAGAGTCAGTGCATTTTAGAATACTCAATTCTATGGCTATAAGATTGAATGCCATATACAGTAAACCAATATTAGGAGATCTTGAGTGTTTCTAGATCACTTGGTAGTAGAAAGTTATAAGTATCCTTAACTCCTATTAAAAATAATCAGGATGAGAAAATGCCTGTCCTCCTGCACAATCAAACCCTCTGAGAGTACTAAACATGGAGTTGAACTGCAATATTTCATCCAGGAGAGAATTACACTGAAATGCTTCCTGTTAATAAAATATTTCCATATGGTAGTCCAACAGTACTCATTCTCATTTGTATAAAAAAACATTTACAGTTCTGTAGGCAATATAATTTGTCTTGGAAAATGTTTTATAATTAAAACACCGATTTTATGTGTTTTTCATGGATGATTCCAGCTCACCACAGAACCTTCTTCTGTGGTTTCATGGTTCCACACTCAAGGCACTACATCCCTTGTACAGGAACTGCATTGCACAGGTTGGAATTGCCATTGAAGAAGTTCTGGGGCCTGATGTTCATTCCCTACCAGCACCCTCCTGTTTCTGGCTGCACTCAGTTCTGCTCTGGCAGTTGGAAGGAGGGACCTGTGGTGTTCCTCCAAGGGTCCAATCATAAAACCCAGCACAAGGCAGTCAGACTTGCAGCAGTTCGGGGAGGATGTGGTGAAGAGCAGATTGTTTTCTGATCAGCATAGCAGAGAGATGGTCTGCTCTCCCAAATGCAGCACTTCCTGCCAACCTTTGCAAATACTGCACTTTTGTAAAAACAGCGACACGTTGCAATGTGTCGATGCAGGGTGTGGGTTTAGAATATATGAGAAGGAAAATTGCTTTTCCAGTAGTAAGGAAACACTCAGGAAACACGAAATACATCAGCAATTAATGTTTTTATTCCTAAAGAAAGCGTTACCATCTTCAAAAAAATAATGGTGCCACTGTGAAAACACTTCTTTATACAAAGCAGGCTCAGTGCTTTATGTCTCTGTGAATTCAGATCCAAATGAACATCTCTTTGCAATACTGTCTTTTCTACAAAGCTCATGAATCTGACATACCAGTCCCAGAGCCCTTACAGACAGCTTCCCTGTTCCAGATCCTTCTCTGGCAGCCTCCAAAGGAATCATTCAAATACTGTACTTGCAGAAACATCCTTTTCATACACATTAATTATATGTGCTGAAACAGCAGTTTCTCCCTGTGTTTTTGCATATACTGTGCAATGTAAGTAGGTACAAAATTATCAGCAAAGTGCAGAGCAGTATCTTCATAAAAAATCCCTAGTTAAAAATTCTGACATGAAATTTATACTGACGATTGCCATTCTCCTGAGCATCCAAATATGTCTCTGTGTTTTCATTTTCAATTTTATAAACTTTGGAGGTACTATTTCTTCTGGGTTTTTTTTGTTTGTTTGTTTGCTTGTTTTTTCTAGAGATTTTTTCTAGGGAATTATTTTGTCTTTCCTTGGATTACAGGTACAAAAAAAAGTTTTATTCTGCAGTGTTGTTTGCTTTTGGCTTTTGACAAATAAAGAAGGCAAGAAATCCTTCAAAGTGTAGAGGATGCACTGGGCTACAATGCACCCTATGTCATTGCATGCAGTATGCACAGCAGAGAAACTTACATAAGGGTGTCCACCAGTTTTGGAAATGCTATGTGCTTTCTGTTGTGTATTCCAAATGTAGAGGACATTATGTATGTGTGTAGAACATAAATGTAGAAAACAAATGTAGACTATTCAGAAACCTGGTAAGTTTTCAAAAAGAAATGAAAACCCAAAGAAATTCTGTCAGATGACACCCATTAAATTAAAACCAGGCCAGTCATAATTCGAGGAGTTCAAACGACATACACAGGAGAGGGGTCTTGTTTCTGGAGAGGATCAGAAGAAAGACTAAAGTATCTGTGTGATCAGAAGAGGATCTTCTTAAATGATATATTCTCCTCTGGGATCAATACAAGTTAATGGAAAGGCCGCAAATTAAAAATAGCTTGTCCACCATAATGTGTTATGGAGAGAGTTTCAGGGAAGTCTGAGGGAGTGTCTCACATGCTACTCAATCTAAGACAGGGATAAACTTGCTAGGAGTTTTAACTGGGAAACAAAGTCCCTTGAGAAAGATAAGGCAGAATGGAGCGACTATGCCAATTCAATTGATACTTTGAAGGCAGTGGCCTAAAACTGCCCCTTTTAGGAGTGGCAGGCAAGGCTATATCCATGGTTTGCATCAGGCCTCTCATTAACTATTTAAGAAAGAATTGAAGTTCTGTGGTGTGTCCCAGTCTTTGACAATGGCTGCAATACAAATCCTATCCTGTAGCAGAGCAACATAATCTCAGAAATCAAGTCAGAAAACATTACATAACCTGACGCATCAAAATGTTGGCATTACTGGTACAGAGCACCTAAAAGGAAGTGGAGGGAAAATGTTTAAGAAATATTTGTAATTATTACAGATAGGACATTTGGTATGTGTAGTCAACTCTAGGACATTATGTTACTGTCTCTCTTTAATCTCAAATAAATATGGCTATTAAGAAATTCACTGTAGATTTATATACAATAAAAAATATCCCACATGCAATATATTCTGAAAATACCAATTTTTATGTTGTGTTTCATCAGAAAACCTACACCTGTGCAGATTTCAAGACCATAATGTGCCACTGTGCTTCTTGTCACACCAGTTATGCAAGTGGCCTTGCAGATTTTCTCATAGTAGGTGTTCTAATCTTTAATTACCCCAGAGTATTTACTTCCAATGCCAAATCTAACTTCTGTATTTATTCACTGAATCTGTGTAACTTCTGTATTTATTCACTGAAACTTATTATTGGTTTTCTTCAAGGTTGGAAAGCGCCTCTCAACTTTTTCATATAACTGTAGGTATATATAACTATTAGTCAAGTTATATTTCAGTTTCTTCTTTAATGCATTGTTAATAGAGTGTTAATAAATTGAGTTTTGTCTTTAAGACATTGAACTTTCTAAGTTATGAGGCTTGTCCTCTAGCCTTTCATTTCTTTTTTTGTGACCCAACAAGACTCTTGATACAGATTTTAAACTGAAGCAAACCAAGGAATTCTGCTAGAAATATGTACCACTAGATAATGTTTACTTTATGAGGTCTCTCAGAGTAATTTTTCTGTTTGATATGTAGTTTATTCCTTATAATGCAAGGTCTCAAATCAAAATACAATGTGATAAACAATTGAAGTATGCACTGTGATCCTAGCAATCTTTATTAAGTGAAACTAACATTTTGTTTTAAAAAGGTAACAGTTTTATTTGAAAAGACCTCTTTTCCATGAAACCATGGTGATTGGCATTAGCTGTATTTTTAGCAACAAAGTCTTTGGTAAGCTAAGGTGCATGGAAATAGAAGTTCAATAGAGCCGAAGAGATGATTACCTCAACATCCTCCTCCTCCATACAAAAATAACCATTCTATAATGCTTCAAACACTGTAAAATTCACAGTGTTTCACAGGTCAGTCTTCCCAATATTGAAAGTGTTCAACTTCATTAGAGATGGAAAACCTGTGATAGAAATTCATAAGGCCTGCACTGATGAAGGTTAAAGATTGTCTTGCCAGGAAAGCTCCTAAAAATCTGCTGTTTGAAACTGTAGTGATATGTTCAGTAATTCCAGGGGGCCATCAATCAGATCCAGGAATCTATTTCTTTCAAAAATTTCTGCGAAATTACTGAACCCACACACTGCATTGAAATCTTTAGCCAATGTGCAGAACAGCTAATCTTGCTCCCTGGATGAAGTTATTTTTCTTACAAGTCTGTAGGCTCAGTTTTCTTACAATTCCTCTAGGAATTTCAATAGCATAGATGCTCTGGTCAAGAAATTGGACCTAGTTCCTTTTGCCTATCTGGCACTTGGAACAGGGACAGCTTCCTTCTGTGTCTATGAAAAGATGTTGAAGGCAAGGAGGAACAAGAAAAGTGTTTTCTTTCTTCAATAATTTATTAAAAAGTTGGAACTGTTAAAGTCAGAAAGACAGAAATTCCTTCTTTATGATTAACCAGTCTTTTTAATTAACTTGAAAGCATAAGAAAAGACTGGCTGTTTTTAAGAAGTAAAAGTAATTCTATTTATTTAGCTTTGGTTTTAAGGCTTAGAATATTATCACTTTCCAAGCCATTAGGAACAGCTTAGTGAGTGATGTTATATAGTAACACAATAATCAAACTCATTCTTCTCCTCTACACTGCTCTGGAGAGACCCCACCTTGAGTACTGCCTTCAGCTCTGGGGTCCCCAGCACTGGAGGGACATTGATTGGTTGGAGAGATTCCAGAGGGGGCCACCAGAATAATCAGAGAGACAGAGCACCTCCCCCATGAGGAAAGGCTGAGAGGATTGAGGTTGTTCATCCTGGAGAAGAGAAGGCTTTGGGAATGACCCGATTGTGGCACAGCAGTACCTGAAATGAGCCTACAAGAAAGATGGGGTGAGACTATTTACAAGAGCATGTAGTGAAAGGACAAGGGGGAATGGTTTGAGAAGGGAGAACTGAAAGAGAAGAGGTTTAGATTAGAGATTAGGAAGAAATTTTTTACTGTGGGTGGTGAAGCACTGGAACAGGTTGCCCAGAGAAGCTGTGGATGCCCCATCCCTGGAAGGGTTCAAAGTCAGATCAGATGTGTCTCTGAGCAACATGGTCTAGTGAAAGGTGTCCCTGCCCACGGCAGAGGGATTGGAACAAATGATCTTAAAGGTTCCTTACAACTCAGGGCATTCTATGATTGTATGATTAGCAGGACAAAAAAAAAAATAGGAGTAGCACTTTGTTTAGGAATCTCACCAGTGCTCATACTGCAGCAGATCGGTTCCTCTGAATTGTTCATCACCCTGTGATGTCAATAGCTAAAATACCAACTGAACAGGTACCACAGGTACCTAACTTTGGATTAACCAACTCAAAGAAGCCTTTCTCAGTTTAAGTAAACATTTTTTACATTTTAAAATCTGTTCATTAAACTATTTCTTACAAAGCATTATCTCATTATTAAATACCACTAGCAATATGGCAAGTGCAACAGTGTAGTGTATGACATCCATCCATCAAAGCAACTAAATTTTAAAAAATCTGTAAGTCAGAGAAGGACAAAGATGGAGGGGGGGGGAGGAGGATGGGGTTTAATCCGTCATTTACTTATGGTAAGCCATTCTGTTACTTAATTAAAAAATATGTTAGGAAGAAATGCAAAAAAAAGACATGTTAATAACAGAAAAGCATGTTTATTCCCAAATAAAATCATATACTAGGAATAGAAAAGGCAAGTTTGAATGCAGTATCATGAATAGATGATGAAACCTAATCTTATGTTCTTGAATATTCCTTATATTGATATTCTTCAAGTGATAACTTGCAGTGAACCGCTACAGGATACACTAAATTGTCATTTTAAGAAATTCTTTTTCTGACCATCACATAAAAAGATCTTTTTTTCTGTTACATTTAAGTTAACTAGCATTTAGTAACTGAGAACATAAAGAACATTACAAGCCATAAAGCAATGAGACTAATATCAGCACTATGATCAGGAATCTATGTCAACAAATTTTTATTTGCGCAAGTTGTGACTAATAAATACATCAGTGTTGCTATTCCACAACAACCATTTACACTAAAACAGAAAAAGGCTCCTTCAAAGATCAATGTTCTAGAAGAATAATATCCATGCAATAAGAATAATACAAACTAAATTAGGTTTAACTAAATCACAGCCCATAAGGCTTTTTAAAAATTATTATTTAGCTTTCTGGACTGCCTTGAATAGCATATGGCACACACGTCTTCCCTAAGACTTTCTCTGACTTTCAAGTCATGTGATTCCTCTCAATATCCCTCCACTGTCCTGTAAAACTTCTTGTAGCTCATACTTTGCACTTCTATTCTAGACCTCTAAGGTTACACCAGAACCATAAAATAACCTATAATTTAAACAGAAAAGAACCCTCAGAGATCATCTAATCCTTCTCCTTGCTCAAAACAGATGTTATTAAATGAAGTTGATCAAGGCCATTTCCAGTATAGACTTGAAAGTCTCCAAGAATGGAAATTTCATAACCTCTCTGGGAAACTTGTTCCAGTGTTTAACCACCATTAAAGCCCTGTGACACTTTCAATTTGTTGTCCTGAAATTTTGTTAGAATCTGTAATGACAGTACTCTGGAATGGCATTCAAGAAAATTATTTTATATGGTATTGGTTCAGGCGCTGCCACCTGAAGAGATATAAGTGTTTACTGATTGATTTTTTAAAAACTGGAATGCTATAATATTAAATATGTTACTTATTTAATATGAAAGTCTATTTTTTTGAGGCTTGGTTATGAAAAACTGCCATGAAAGAATTTTTTCTAACGTCTCTGAAGACAAAGCCAGTTACATCTGCTAAATACATTCAAAGCAACTCAAGGAAAACATATAGTTAGATTTTTACCTTGTGAGGATCTTTCCTTGGTTTTATTAATATACCACATTTTCTACCTGTTTTCTGCTGAAGTAAAGCCAGACATACTTTTACCAATTAATTGACTCAGACCGAAGAAATATGTGTGAAATGCTAACTGTTCCCCATCTATTCTTACTACAGTATGACCTTTAATAGCAGAAAAAATAAGAGGAATTAGATTAAGCATGGCTTGATTAGCAGTAAATCACCTTTTCAGAGCTCAGAAAACTTTATTCATTCTCTATATCCTCTGCTCTCACTGCACTATTACTGGCTGAGCAGCACCAATACACTTAAACCAACATAAAGATGTCACAGAATCAATCAAATGGAAACTTGTAAATTCATTTTATAGTGTCTGAAACTTACTGAAGTCAGTGGGAAGGTCAGGCCCCATGTTAGCATATAGAAGAATAAATTGGTTTAAATGGTGCAAGGTTAAAAATCAACATTGGATTTCACAGGCTTTACAATGGTCAAGATACTTGACAGTAATTGATACCTTCATTATTTTTGTCACCTTAACCAAGTACTTTAACTAATGTAAATCATCTTCTGCTCATTCCAAACTACTTTTCAACATCCATTTGCATTTTGGTTTTATTTTTCTTCTTCAGCTAGGATACCCTCCCTCAGAAGAAATAGATTGTTTTAAAATGTTTTTACTACTACCTTTTTTGCAATGTTACAACACATTTCCAGATTTATTACAATGCCAAGTAAATCCTTAAATGGAGAAATTAGTGAATGTCTTTGCTGTATAGACAAGGTTTCACTACAGGGCATTAATTTTTTTCCCACAACTCCACATACTGCAAGTAATATAGAAAGCTATTAATACAGTCCTCTTCAACCGCTAGAAGTAATTTTTAAATTTGATCTCATCAATCATTTGCATCAATAATATGATCACTATCATCTCTATATTAATGCAGTTTTATATATATTCCTACTTTCATGCTCTCTATTCCATTCCTATTTATCTAAAGTAGCAGCATATTTAAATTTGCTCACACTCTTTCGTAGTGCCAATTTTTGACAGCCCCATATTTAAAGGCACTGAAAAAATAACCATTATTATTTTAGTCTCTTAGCACACTGATTTTCCACTCAGATAATAAGGCATAATTTAAAACCAGTATATAATACTTCTTCCATCACAAACTAAAATAGGTTTGACATTTTAAAAGATTTAACTTTGTAGTCATGTTATGTATTATTAAATCCAAGTTGTTATGTGCTCAAAAATCCCAGTGATTTACCTCAAGTTGCTGTGTAATTCATGGTAATTTCACTCAGGCATGGACAACCAGTCAGAAAAAGTTTACCACTTATTTCAGGGCACGGCTGGTGACTCAGGAGCTCTGATTTATTCTGTACTCTCATGTTGCTCTGGTGTCACTTTTTGTTCCTCTTCTATCTTGTTTTCTTCTGGCTCTAAAAAATATCTGAGATTTACAAGGACAATGCCCATAGCAAGAAATGAATCAGGGACCAGATTCACTGGCACCTGAGAGCATACCTGCACATTTGCACTGGGATTGACGATACTCTTAAATTTACGCCACAGTTCCAGGCTAAGAATTTTATGTCAGGTATTTTTCCAGATAAATTCTTGATGTGGCTTGAAGATTATTGTGGGCCAGGACACTAGGAGATCCATTCACTATATGGCATTTCCACTTAGTTTGCTTGTTTTGGAAGGGGGAAAAAATTGAATACTGCCAGGTTTCCTTAATGCTGGAGAAAAGTGTTAGTAACTGAATTGAAGTATTTGAAACTGGTATTGAATTGTTTGTAGATGGAAAGGCTTAAATCATTTCACTTTTGTGCAATTTAGATATCTACATAGTGTGAAAAAACATAGTACTAAGATGCTGAACAATCCTAAATGTCTACATCCCAAGCTTAGATAACTGTTTGATATGACAGGAAATACTTTGCTTTTTACAGTAGCTCCATAATGACTTGAGATCCTGATGAGAATAAAGAAGAAATGGGTATGTCTTCCTCATCATAAAAATTCACTACGTTTTCCATCTCAGAAAATTGCCATAACCACTGATAGTTGAGTACTTGGAAGAAGGACCCCAGCATGGCCCCACATGCTATCCTGGAAGGTAAAGAAATATTGGTTTGAATTCCCTCCTTGTGAGAAAGGAATTCAACACACCTCTGATTTGGAGTGACTGCAAAGGAAAGCAGCATGGTCAGCTCCCTGGGCAGCCCACCACAGGAATCTCCACCCCAGAAGGCAGCTGGGACTGAAATCTCATATTCATGCATCAGTTTTTCACAGGTGCAAGAGGTAAAGAAAATCTGTCAGGCACTCTTTCCTGGCCAAGGTATTTCCACACACACTCTTCAGTTCTAGGAAATGAAGATTTCTAGATGGTGAATTTTCTTAGGAAAGGAAAGCAGCTAGTTTAGACTCATGAATTTTCCTCCTGGAGACAGTGCTACAATGCCCAAAATGAAAAAGTCTAAATACTTTGTAAATGTGAGCCTAAATGCTCAGAGACGAATGGGAATCCTGTGGTATGGAATCGCTTATGTTAGTCTATAAATTAGCCATGAAGAATGCTTGTGGCCTGTGAGGCAAAAATCACAGAAAACATAACAGCAACCCATAGAAAATCAGTGTATCCTGTCAGGTGGTGCAAGTACAACCTGACAGGATAGAACATTTCTCACTGAACGTAGAACAGCTCACAGTGTGTCTGCATCAGCATTGAAACACGTTACAACAAATGCATTAGGTTTAAAATGTTAGGGGTGTCAGGACCACTTGATTTAAGCATAGACTTAACTGTACTCTTAAATAAAATTGTTATATCCTTAAAAGGTTGCAGTCTTCAGACAGCTGCAAGGCTGAAAAGCAGGGGAGCTGGGAATTACAAATATCAATGGCATTGAATACTGATCTTCAGCAGCTAATGAGACTTTTGGGTGTTATCAGTTTTGCCTCTGCTCCAAGGACAAATTTTTATTTCTGACAAGAGATTCAACAATTAGAATCTGGTCATGTACACAAAGTACATTAAAAAATTAACTTTGTCTCTGTATTTGCAATTGCTGCAATGACACAAATGTCTATGCAATTTTGATAGATAGCTTTTAAATGCTTTAATCCCTCAGCTACAAAATTCTGGTACAGTGGTTTTAGAAGATATTCTATCTATATGAAGTTATTGGGAAAAATATTTATGTCAGTAGGATTCTTTTTCCAATTCAAACCAGTTATTGACAGAATATTTGATAAATATCTGAATCATATAACCATTTCTTAATAGTAATAGTTATAGTGTCTGAAATGTTATTTCTTCCCTGTTTGCCTATACATAAGACATTTTGTATCAAAGAATGAACATTACATAGATGATAGCAGGAAAAATGTTACAGATTTTAGTACAGAAATTCAATTTTCCAGATTTTTCTTTTCTAACTTAGTAAAATCATAAACCTACAATATGAACAATGCATGCAAAATTAATATCATCAACCGTGGAATTGTTATGTGCATTGAGGAAAAAAGAGCTAGCATGAAGACACTGACTGAATAGTTTTCTAAACAAAACCACAGTGTCTTTAACCACATTTTTCACTTACATTATCTTTTTGAAGTTTTCAATTGAATCAGTCGTGTTCTGTTATGCCGACTCCTAACATGATGTGATGGAGGAACAAAATGACACAAGATATTTGCAATAGACCAGTCAGAAAATCACAGACAATAAAAGCATCAATAGCAAAATATTTCATAATGACTCTTTTGTATAGCCTGCAGACTGGGAAAAAAGAATTTTTATTCTTTAAAGTCTAAGTTTTCAGGAGTATCTTACAAACTGATATCCAAAACGGGAAGATATTTTATAACATACTTCGTACAGGACACATCTCTTTACTAACTTTGGGTGTTTCCATATGTAACAGAAAGTGCATTTTAACTCAGGTTTAAGAAAGCCCATATATGCAAGCTGCATTCTGTGTAACATAAAGCAATTTTGAGGTTTGTTTTTCTATGCATTTAAATCCATTTGAAGATGTGTTCTGATCTAGAACTGAATATTATAGGTAAGGGCTTCCATATGCTCTTCAGATATTTAAAATCAATTTTCACTGATTGACAATAGGAAATTGAAAAATAAAAAATAATTTTTCTTAGACATTTTATGAATGAAATTAATTGCATTTGAAAATTAAGATAGAAAAATCAAGAAAATTTTGGCCCCCATAGGAAGAGCAGATTAGATGGCTGATTGTAAAAGTAATAAAGAAAAAACACAACTTTGACTAAAATCCTCTTCTATGATTTTGTAAAAATTTCTGTTATAAATGAAAAAGCTCAGATTTTGTTGTACCTGTAATTCTAAAATTTTACTGATGCTATGTTCTTATTAATTACTTGATCATAATTATTAATGATAACTAGTTTTTTTACAAATACCAAAAGTAAATTTCAAAAATACTTATCCTAATGGTTTTGGTTTTTTCTTTTTAGATGCTTTGTGTAGGACATAAATACATGGTCTATCTCATTCAGAGTGAGGTCTTCAGAAGCAACTAAGCACTTAAAGATATTGAACAGTCCAGGACTTGCTGAAAAGTTCCTTCATTCAGTAAAATCACCTGTTTGTCCAGTGGTGTTTTCCTATGGACTGGAGTTCCTTGGCACTCTTGTTTTTGCATCCTCTGTTCTTAGTCAAATGTTGGCAAAACCACAGTGGTGCTGGGTATTAATAATCTTATTTTTCTATAGTGGATTCCTGATTGTCTAGGTGGAATAACTATTACTTGCAGCCATGATAAAGGCATGAAAACAACTTATCAGGTAGATTATGGTTGTTCCTGGTGAATTCACCTCCTATTCCACTACCTCTTCTCTGTATCATGCATAATGGGCAAGAAATGTCATGCAGACAGTTTGGCACAAGCAGTTGTAACAGCAGTAGAATTCCAGAAGGCTTTCATGTCTGTCCAGAGTATGTTATACTACCTAAATTGTTAAAAGTTATCTTTTGTTCCCATTTTTGTTGTGGAACAAAAGCAGCATGTAATCTCCCTATTCTGTGCTACAGCTGATATGCAAAATTTACAGTGCCTCTTGTTGCTTCCCTGAAGCACTTAGTCTTGCATTCCTAGGCAACAATAAGGCTGATGGAGTACACAGATACCTAGGCTGCCTAATGGGGTTTCCTGGAAAAAGTGAATTATGGATTCAATCTCTTTCTCTTCTCATACAGAGGAGTGTTTGGAATGTACTTCCCTGTCTTTTTGTGTGAGTTCTCCAACAATTGACCTACTAGACAGAGTGAGGGTATTTCCAGAAAGAACTAGGCAAAGTGGAACTTAATGTAATAGGGGCATACATTATTTCCTGTAAATTCTATGTACATTCAATGATAGATAGATTCATCATCTTATCTTCTACAGTTAATGAAGCAAGAGAGAAATACCTCCAGATCATGATCCATCTCATTTTATGACCCTGTCTCACACTCCAGAAATACTTATTACACATCTGATATATTGTGTAAGAGATAGGTAGAAACACAGAGAAATGAACATTATATACTGAGATTTGGGCAACTAAATTTAGTGGAAAAGAATTCACATCCCAAATGAAGCAGATGGAGGCACTCTGGGGATACCTCAGACACTGACTACCTTAGTGGAGGAAGAAGCATCCAGTTAAAGAGATTAGTTTCTCCTCCTACAAAATCTGAGAGAAAGGGAACTTCAGCCATTATCCTGGATCACCTGGGTCACTCCTATTCCTTGTCTCATTTGTTCTTTCACCATCCCCAGGCTGGGGCCAAGAGCTAAGCAAAATTGGAGTGGCCCTAAATTTGAGTAACTAAAGAACAGAAGATCAGTTCTTGGTAACAAAAGATCTGTTTCTATTCTGCTTTTCTGTTCACATGTGGGGACCAAAAATACTGGCCAAGAGTTCCATCACAATAGAACTACTGAAGAAACTGACAGTGATATCTAAAACGGGGTCATGAACAACCTAAGTAGCTTACTGCATTCATACCACTGAAAGATTTGATCATGGGCATATAGGTCTGTATGCTCAGGCCTGGGGAGCTTGGTCATCCTCTTCCTTGATGGGGCTGGCCAAGAGCAATTCAGCTGAAGGCAGCAAGGGAAAAAGTGTATAGCTGTCATTACTATATTATAGGGAATAGTGCCTTATATGTTTATTCTGAAATGTCTTGCTGGGACTTGTCCAATTAACCAGGACTGCTGGTTAAATGGACTGAAAGTGGACTGGCAAGCTCTTTCATCAGCTCCCTCATTGCTCTTATGTGCATCCCAACTGGGGCCACAGACTTGTGGGCATCTAATTGGCATAAAAGGTCACTAATCATTTCCTCCTGGATTATGGGGGGGTTACTCAGCTCACCATCCCAACTTCCACTGCTGGAAATTGGGGATCCTGAGATCAACTGGTTTTGGCATTTAAGTTTGAGGCAAAGAAGGCACTTCAGCCTTGTTTTTGTTCCCTGATGCTAAGCTACATTCTGCATCTAGCAAAGAGTGGAGATTCTCCTTAGCCCTGCTTTTGCTGTCAATGTATTATAGAAACTTTTCTTATTTTCTTTGAATGAAGTGGCCAAATTAAGTTCCAGTTTGGCTTTGGCCCTTCTAATTTTCTCCCTACATAACCTCACAAAATACCTGCAGTCTTCCTGAGATGCCTTTACTCCTTCCAAGGTGAAACGCTCTTTTTTTTTTCCCCCCCTTGGTTCCAGCTGAAGCTCTCTGTTAAACCAGGCTGGTCTCTTTTCCCACCAGCTTGTGTTACAGCACAGGATGACAGGCTTCTCCTGTATCCAAAAGATTGCTTCTTAAAGTTCATCCAGCCTTCCTGGACTCATTTATTCCTGCAGGACTGATTTCAAAGGACTCTGTCAATCAATATCTTAAACAGGTGAAATTCTGCCCGCCGTAAGTCCAAGGCGGCAGCTCTGGTGGCATCCCTCCTTACTTTGGTGAGGCTGGGAAAAGACAGGGGGAAAGGTATTGATTTTTTTTATTTTGTTGGGTTTTGGGGTTGTATTTTTTTTTTTGCCTAGGTTTCTTGCTAGCCAAATACATTTTAACTGCTAATAAATTCAATTATTTTGACTCTCTTTCCTTTTCTCAACCCAAGAGCTTTTCCATTACTGTGTCTACCCCATCCTGAATGACTGAGTATCTGAATGGCAGCTTGTCCCCTTAGCCAAGGTCAACCCACCACAACAATAAAGACATTCTTTGATGTTGCCTATGTGTCAAGTAGCTTTGAAAGTCACTGAAAATGCTACAACTTTCTTTCTAGACTTGGTCAAAGGAATTCTTCTGAAACTTTTTTTTCACATCCGTTTAAACCATCATCACTATGAATTTCCAAGAGGATGCAATAGGTATGAGGGTGAGTGGAAAAAATAAAATCTATAAAAAGTCTTCTAAAAAAAGCATAAGACAAACCAAGTTATCTGCACTGTTGTGTTCTTGAAATAAAATTCCATCAGTCTAAGTTAATGGTTCTTAATAAATGTGATTAATAGCTAAAAATGGAGTTGAATGTTCATTTCTTCAACATTATAAGCAGTCATTGCACATAGTAATAAAAATAGAAAGAATTACTTCAGTTTTTTTCCCCTTTGAATTGAGTTGTCACCTATTAACATTTAAAGCATAGTTCATTAATACACTGTCATTGATGTGTGACTCCATTATCAAAGTTCTTCAAAGATGTAAAATTTCCATTGTAAGCTGCCCATCTTTCTAAACCCCAGAAAAGGAACTCTGAATCCACCAAATATTCCGCTTTATAATGCTGTCACATTAGTTCATTTTGTTTTATTTATGCCTCTACCATTTAATTTTCAGGTTCCCAAAGATGCATATTACTGCCCCTAGACTGTAATACTTGAATTGGAAAAGGAGCAACAGCCAGGGGTCAAATTGTGTAAAGTTGGTATTTTCTTATCTGAGGTGCCTCTTGTAATTCACTTCACATTTCAACTGTTCAAGTGGAAAGAGTACAGCAAGAAAGAGGGCAATATAACTCAGAAAATATAAAGGGATAACACTGAATACATCTGACAGTCATTATAGCAACTAGCACTTCCCATGCATTGCCATCCTCTATAAACAGGCACCTCAAATGGCAAGAGCTGTAAGGCATAAGATATTTTCCCTCTTGCTGAACTGGAATAATCATGCCATTAGCTGTGGCTGCATCACAAACAGAAGTGCATCAGATGGAGCAGCATAGCAACTTTACGTAAGGTAACTCTGGTAGCTGCAGTAGACTACAGCTGCATGTAAGGCAATTTTCTCTCTTGAGATCTAAGAATTAGTTTGTATTACCATAACCTGATTATTTCTTCTTTTGACTTTTTTGAGCCTTTGGATGATGCCACATATAGTAGTGAGAAGAAGAACAGCTCTCCCGCAAGTTTTGAAAAGAAAGATGCTCCTTTACAACACCTGTGAAACGCATGGCACTTCAGGAAACAGCTACTCAGTGAATTGTTTAACACCAGCAGTGGTATTTCCAGCTGTATTTGGTCCAAGTGCAGTAAAGATGGGAGATTAATTGTCTGCTAACTTTAAAAAATGCTTTAAAGAATGCTTTGCTTGTGAATGTAAGTTGTGACTGTTTATAACTAGTAGGAATTTTCTTTGGATGAACCCTTTAATTAAAGTAATTGCACATTAGATTATTAGTCATACTCTACTTCTAGTTGCACAGGACTGTACAACATTAAATTTTGAGCTGTGCTCTTGTGTCAAAAACTCACCATTATTAATTAAAGAACCACATCATATTTTATTATTCATAGCCCCACTTACAAGGAGCAAGTTTTACAGGATTTTTGTTGTTATCAACTAATCATCATTGTCTTCTATACATAAGAGCTTCTGTAGTCACACAGAATAGAAACCTCATGTTGGGACATAAAAAGAATTCAAGAAAAGTCATCCCCATCACCTAGTTCTTGAGGGGAGAAAGAACGATCTCAGAGTTATTTTTGATTTTACTTTAAATGACGGGACACATCAAACCTCCTAACACAGTGGTGAGGCCCTCTGTCATGATAATGAAGACATTGCTCCCACAGGTCTGATATTAAAAGAAGCAGGTACTGGCCAGGAATAAGATATGTTCCATTCCAGCATGTTCCATTTTATGAGTATTTATATATTATACATTATATTGTATTATATCCATTAGCTATTAGCTATTATATTATAGAAATGAATCCTTGAAAAACTGGAAAATTATCTTCAAAAGGCCCTAAAACGTTGCAGAACAATTTCTCCTAGAGAGTTTTTCAATTTCTTAGTCACATAACATTTTTTCAGTTTCTTACATAACATTTCTTGAAAATCAGCAGTATCATATGGAAATTATAAAATGTGAAGATCCAACTACTTTCTAATGCCATTCACATGTTTAAGGAATTTAAACTGTAACTAGGATGAGACACAGAGTTAGGGAGAGTTTTGTGCAAAAGTATTTGTATTTCATCCAACCCACCATTTAATTAAAATTAATGTTTTGGGGTAGAAATTTCTAGGTTTCAAAAAAAATGAGATGAGGAAATTCTTTTGAGTTCAAAACAGAAATTGTATGCAAGGTGACAAAACATTTGTTTTTAAAAAAACAATGACATTCAAAAATAGTGAGAATTAGTTTGTCAGCAAGGCTGCGGGAGAACAGATGGGATGGAGAGCTGGGTCTCTCATAACAGATTTTCCCATGTATGCATGAAGGGGATATAATATGAAAATGATAATATAAAACATTAAAACTACTAATAAAATTAATAAATTATATTTTTACAATCCTTACATGAAATATAAAGCTACCTATCAAGTAAATCCAGTTTTTTCTTTGAGATTAAAAGAATCAGCTCCTCTGTATTTTATTGAAAAAGCTGTAGGAAAAGTAATTTTAATTGTTGACAGTAGGAAATCTCTGTGAAGATCAAGAGGATTCAACAGCAAGAAGAGGCCTCTTCTTCCAATATCCAAAGGTAAGAAGAAAAAAAAAATGAACACATATTATATGTGGTTATTAATTGTATGCATTAAAATACCATCCAGCTGTTCTCTTTACTGACATCTTCATATTTGGCTTTTGAATTTAAGCTGATTCTCATAGAGGCAATCCCTGCTTCAGTGTATAAGCTGGCATTTGCTCCTTTATTCACATGAATATACAGAATAATCAACTTTGTCTAAAATGGTCATCAGAAGCACAGTATAAGACACAATTCTAAGTTTGGGAGCATGCAAAATAGATATCAAATGGTTCTGCTTTCTATCATTTGGATGAGCCAACCCATTAAAAATATTTCTATTTCAAATCAAGCAGAAAGACCAAATAATTCTAACATCCTATAGAAGCCTATCTCCCAGGAATATTTTTAATTTCTGGAATCTATTTCTGAATATGAATCAAAGTGAAGACAATTACTTACACCCGAACAGGCTCCGAAGTTCGTCAAACAGGTGCTGACCCAGTTCTCCTCTCTTTACATAAGCCAATTTCAGAGGTGAGGCACCCAAGTTCAGCTAAGCGAAAGGAATTTGTGGGAACTATAGCTAAAATTGTGGGATGCTAGATACCCTGGAGGATTAGGATTGAGCTAGCAAACAGAGTTAGAAAAGCTTTACTGTGCTGTCTGCTTCACTTTGGGGCAGTGAACTGCAAGTGAAATTCATCTTGGCTAGACAGTAGTTTTCTGCCTTGCCTGACTGCTAAGTTGTCGCTTCTTACAATGTCACCAGAGACATTGCCTGAGCTGAAGTTGTTAATGATAAACAAAACTGGGCTGTTGAATAGTTCAAAAACGTGCTTCTGCTTCTTGATACAAAATACATAGTATATTTGTTACAAGTGCATAACGTTTTTGAGAAACATATGTTTGTTTGCATGAGAATAAACCACAGGCAGCCATTATCACACAGACTGAGATTATTTGAAAGAGATTCAAGGCAGGAGTAATTTGCTGGTGATATCTTTGAAAACCTAAACATAACTACATTACAGATGAAAAGAAATTGAGCTAAAAGTAAGTTCCTAGCCACCATGAATTCTGATGGGTGGGACTAGTAAGAACAACTGCTTGAAAAACCACCAGTGAAATCTGGCAACAGTATACATATATACATATACACATATACACATATACGCATATACGCATATACGCATATACGCATATACGCATATACACATATATACATATATACATATATATATATACATATATACATATATACATATATACATATATAGATGAGATCACCATCTCTGATGAGGGTGTCTTCTAGAACTGAGAGTTCATAGTTAAATATGGAATGGGCTCATAAACCTCCACACTGGGTCCTCTAACACTTTGCTTAAATACTTGTCTCCTGGAATCAAATATCAAGGTTCTGAGCATTAGCTAGGCTTTTCAGAGGACAGAGATATTGAGGAGCCTAATACAGGGGACTGCCAATTTGAGTAAAAAACTGTTATGGAGAGAAGCAGATCCCAAAACCAATTTTCCCTAGATCTGCTCCAAGACACAGCATTTCCCATCTCCAGCATCTGTATTACTGTTTTTTGTTGGGGTCAGACCTGTATCACACAGTCTGAATGAAATACTTGGATCCTTTTCTGAGTTGCAGTACTGGAAATTCCCAATAATATCATTGCCACGTAGTCACACAACCAAACACTTGCTGTTCACTCTTATATGCATCTGTTAGTGAGTTTAGGTAAAGCATGGCTACTTGAAAATACATTCTTTCATGTGCAGCTGAAACTCCAGGAGAATGTACCTAAACGAAATTTTTAAAAAATAATTTGAAAGTAGATTTTATGCGATCACAGCATATATGCATTAAAGATTTCAAATTCCCTGCTTATCTGCTGTTTACTTTACATTCTTTTCTATACATGAATGTCAATGTTTCTACTTGAATTTACTTGTCTTACTTTAAGGAATAAGCAGCATGGGTCTCAGGGGGCTAATCAGCATGTCTGTTCTAATTAAAATCAAAAACAATTGTCATTTTTCTAACTCACACATTTTAACCTGAACTTTGGTATTTTGATTTAGTTCTTTCCTTTTTTCCCAAAAATCTGCTGTTGAGGGGATTAAACTGTTCATGTTATGTACAGACATGATATTTTTTTATTTGAAGACCAATACATGGATTTTGATTTTTTTCCTTCAAATATTATTTATATTCTTCCTGCTTGGAAGATTTTATTTTTCTTTTACTATTCCCTTCAAATTGATCAACTGCATGCTATAGAGGGGAGCATTTGGAAAATGCACATTTAGTGCAAACAGCATGGTTTTCCATGTAATTGGAATGTAAATGTAACTGTATTCTGTTATTTGAGATCAATTCACTGCACAGACACTGAATGTATCTTGGTTAAATTTTATGACTTAAAAATTCCAAAGCTAATCTCTTCCTGCATATCTGGGACCTTTCAAGATGTGAAAGTAATTCTGAGGAACAGACGTAAGCCAGACAGGTGGAAGCTACCCCTTGATTCTAGGTGATATAAATATAAAATACAATTGTCCTGTGATTCAGAGCCCTACTTTGGATGAGAAAAATTAGATTCTGTTGTCAGTTTTGCCACAGACATCCTATATGACCTTGGACACTGCGCCAGAGGCACCCAGCCAATTGGAAACACAAGACTTTGAGATTTAGCTGGCATTCAAATTGTCTGAATCTGGGCTTTAGCCTCTCTGTGCCTCAGGTCCCTGTCTGTGAAAAGAAGATAAATTGACTTCCCTGCTTCACAGTAATATTGGACGACAAATTCATCTGAGACTGCGAGGTACTATTGTGAAATTTGTATAAGTATCTTTATAAAAATGTATTTTTACTTTTTGTTACAGTCTCCAGCATACAGTGTAGAACACAAGAACTGGAATTATGATTTTGTCACTTGATATAGTAAAAACTACACGCCATAAAGTCCTGTTTTCCATTTCCACTTATTATCCAACAACCAATAGATTTTGGTTATTGATAGTAATATGTGTGTGTGACTGACACTGGATATGCATTCCTATTTTATCTTAGTCAGGCATCTACACTTCTATTTCTGCTGAGTTATGTGGATGTGTTGCAAATGTAGGGACATTTATGACATTTGCTAATCAAAAATGTTTCTGAATTTTCTCCTAACATGCTTAGAGTTTATACATCATACTGAAGTTAAAAAATATGCCTACATACATATCTCTGGTAGGGCCTAAATATCCTGGGTTCATCCCTCCTGGTGTGAGACCAGAGAATGGGCGACTGAGATCAGAATGGAGTTGCTTGGCATCAGCTAATCATAAGTCACGTACAGAGACCTACAGTTTTCAAATACTAGATACAAGGCAAAATAGTCCTCTCAGACTTTCTTATTGTAAGAATAGATTAAATAACAAATTGAAAGTCGTCTTGCAATTTCATATTTAGTGGAGAAAAATAACGAATTTCAAAAATTAAATGTATTTTCCTATCAGGGAATCCATCTGTTTTCTTCAGAATTTGAAACGGAAACAGTAAAATTATCAAAATGTGATTTTGAGTCAGTCTCCTACTCTCTATATATTAAGTAAGTATTTTAAAGGAAAAAAAATAACAACAACAACAACAAACAAACAAACAAACAAAGGGGAAAGAGCAGCCGTTCAAAGTTAGAAGAATATCAAGCAACACTAAAATATGAGTCAAGTCCCATAGAGGTACTAGTATTAAGACAAAGTTATTCAGGTAACTACAGACAGATGTAGCTACATATGTAAATACATATTTGTGTGCATAATTATTCATATGCACATATTTTGCATTTAGTTTAGAAATGTGTGGTTTGGTTAAGGTTTGGTTAAGGTAATCTTAATTAAATATGTTTCATGTAAAACAAGGAAAACCCATAGCAGATAAAGTAACCTCCAAATTCCTCTTATTAAAATTAAAATTATTGCTCTCTTTCATAGAGACCTGTGGTCATTTTTAAACACTCTCAACTTTAGATAATACTTGTTGGCATTTTTCCAGCATTCATCAAGGAAAACCAAAAATATTTACTTCTCTTTTTTCTGTTGTAAGGTCGTTATTTATTTACCATCTTCTCTATTGGCATTTGAGGATGATTTTCAAATATTTCTGCCTATACACGCACAGCTCTAAGAAAAAAAATGTACTGTGCTTCATGCAATTTTCCATCCACAGCTACTTGTAGGTTCTTCCCAGCATAGCTGATTAAGAACAAATTAGTTGGCTGCCTGAAAATTGTGTAGATGCAGATGTACATTAATTGGTGTCATAGAGATTGTGTAAAAAAAAGACCAAAAAATATTCTAAAATCATATAATTATAGAATCCTTTAGGTTGGAAAAGATCTCTGAGTCCAAGTACTAAACAAGCACTGCCATGTCCACCAATAAACCATGTCCCTCAGCACCAAGCATTATGATTATACAATAACTGAATTTTAAGCACTTGCAGAGCACTGCACTACCTTCAGCAAAGGAATATACCACAAATCACTGAATTCTGTACTGGATTTTGTCTGGGATATGTTTTGGAACTGTGAGCAAACCAGTTGTGAGAGCACAGGGATGTTTTCTCTGTTGCTGAACAGCGCTTACACAGCATCAAAGCCTTTCTGTTTTATCAGGTTTCCCTGACAGTAAGTGGACTGGGGGTGCACAGGTGACACAAACAGGAAAGCTGAACCCAAATGCCACAAAATACAGCATTGTGCTCAGCAATAAAATATAGGGGAAGAAAATGGGAGTTTTGGCTTTTGTCTTCCCAAACAATCATTACATGTGAAGAAGCTCGGCTTTCCTGGAAACAATTAAACCTCAGCCTGCCAATAGGAAGAAATAAACAAATTTCTTTGCTTGTGTGTGTGGCTTTTGCTTTACCTATCAAACTCCCTATATTTCAACCCACAAGTTTTCTCACTTTACCCTTGCTAATCTTTCCCTCTCTCTGCACTGGGGAATTGAGAGAGCAGCTCTGTGGGGCTGAATTGTCTTACGGATTTAAATGTTGACAATTCTAATGGAGCTCCCTAAATTAATATTAATTGGAAATCAGTGATCTTTTACATAGTGCCGAAACAAGATGCCAACTCGTCTATACATCAGTCTATACAAAAAATTATTGTTTGAGAATAGCAGAATTCAATTAATTTTAACGAAGTACAATACAGAATGTAGTGTGGGAAGAGAACATATAATCTTTAAGTAATGGAAGCTGCAATAATTTCTAACTTTGAAGACAATGCTAATTCTTAATTAGCTTTTTGCTCAACTAACAAAATGCTAGATATTGTTTTTTATACTAGCTCCTGAGCTTAATAAGAAACTCTGATTAAATATTTGCTTCCTATAATTTCTGAGTTTGTTTCAGACTTACCTTATTTCATACATTATGGTCAGCAGTTAGCATTTCCTCAAAGTGTAAAACACCATAATCTGAATTTCAGAAATGGAAATTGTTTACTGAATCCTGCAGTGCACATGCAGGGAAAAATCTCCCTGAAGTCATCTTTTGCCCCTTTATTATAATGCTCTGATTCTGAAAACTTCATTAATTTCAACATTTTTAGAGTTATTATTCCAATAAGGATTTAAAAAACAAACAAAATAAAAATGTCAATCAACATTAACAATAATATTAAATGTGTGTGTAAGTACATTCCAGAAAAAAAAGAGAGATGTTGTGTATTTTCAGGGTTGAGTCTCATTTCTTTACCTTAGATCTAAGCAGCATGCCAAAAGTCTTATGTAAATGGGTAAATGACAGCACATAATATCTGATGAATCTATGTACAAACTGATTCATTTGGCTGACACTAAAACTTCATTTTCTAGAGGGGAAGAGTCCAGGTCCATATAGGAGATTTGAAATTACTATGAACCATATCAGATTTCACCCTACTGATTACCAGATCATCACTTTGAAAGCAATTAACAGATTTCAGTATGAATTAAAATTAGTCCCTTAAATGCAATGGCTTTGCATCACTATGCATCGCAGACTGATGATTTTCTACAACTGCTACAGAGATAATGGAATGCAAAACTAAACCTCCCAGCTGCACTTAGCAAATACACTTCTTTCTGCTTGCTTTATTTGATTTTGGAGCACCAGGATAGGCAGCATAATATAATTTCCCATCAAACTACTCTTCATAGACTCAGATGATATTTTATAAATAGATAGAAAAGGATAGATATCACAGAGACAGTTCTTTAATTTGCTAGATCGACTAGAGGAAATCAATTTCCAGGTGTACTTTAAAACTGTGCAATTGATAGTGAGATAATTGCAATTTTTGCTCTGTTTAAATGAAAGAAAATACTTTTGATTTCAGAAAATTTAGAATTTTGGCACTACACTTGAATTTACAGACACTATACAAAGCCAAGAATTTCAAACATATCCATATCTATATTTTTACTGCTTTGGAAATGAATACTGGTTACATGGTTGCCAAAAATACTGTGCCTATTCATACTGTGTTGTGCAAGTTCTTTGATGTCTTCTTTGTAAGTCTACACACAGGAACATTTATTAATATCACAGTGGCTGTCAGAAAGGAATGCATGAGAATAGCTTTGTCTGAACCTAATGATACTGTTCACAAGTTCAAAGTTGGATGTGTATGCCTTCACAGGGCTGAGATCTAAAACAAATTTTCTTTGTTTAAATAGGTTGAAAAGCAGCAATATGGAGACTGTGGCATGAAAATGTTTTCTTTTGTAACTTTGTCTCCTTGAAGCAAGGCAAAATGATAACTCTGGAATATTTCTTGACTTTCCTAAAAGAAAAATCCCAGAATTCTAGCTGTACCTGATACTTTGAGGAGCAAAGAAAATTAACACAGTCATTCTCAATCAGAAGAGAGTGAGTTTCACTTCATGTTTCCATGTAATACAAATTCCTACTATTTTTTTTTCTAATTATGAAATTTAAAGTCCCATAGTAAAATCAGGATAGTGGGCTGTGGAGCAACACAAATGACCGAGACACCTTGTTATTAAAGGCACAAAAGGCTTTGTAACATCTGTTGTGTATGTACTGCCTGCTATTGTGAAGAACTCAACTTCTGACTTCTAGGCATAACTTTAATTCTGAACTTTTAAAATTCCTGGGACTGTCATGTCGTTACTTGCAAAAATACCTTTGCAAGTATTGTATATGCACAAGTGTATAAATCTCCAGATATATCAGGAAGGATCTATTAAAAAAAGATAAGAGCAAGAGACCACATAGGAGGCTCAAAAAATGCATACATTGAAAAAACCCTCAAATGCAGCAGCTGTATTCTCAGATTTGAAGAGAAGCTTTCTCAACATGATTATAGAAACAGTCATTCAGAAGGTCTGCCATGTAGAAAAATAAGACTAAAATGATTGGTTTGCTGCAAGTAGGCGATACTTTGATCCTCAAGAAATCAGAGAGCTCAACTCAAATTCATATCTTAATCATGATTGACTTGAGGGTGATAGCAAGCCTAAGAAATACAATACACAACCAGATTTTCATTATTTTTCCAGAATCTTATGTATTTTCTTTGAAATTACCTCAGAAAGTGCTACATTCCATGAACAAAAGCCAATTTAGTGGTACTATGCATTATTATTCTTCACAGCTGCCAGAAGGAAACCCATTAACAACACAGATAAGTAGATTGGCTTGGCAAAATTCCTGGAGGTAACCATGAAATGGGTGGATATGATACTCACACCAGCTGGAAGAGGAGTCATGGGCTTGCTCCTCAACAGGCAGTGTTCTTGGGAAGCTGGAAAGTCTTGTAAGCAGTACCAACCTTGTAAAGCAAAAAATGTCCCGATATTTAAATACTATTTCAAGAAAGGATTTCTTAAAATCCACATTATCCGTTCAGGTGGTAGCTCTATGAACTCCTGGTCAGTGTCAGAAAACCTCATTCCTGAGAGGTGGTAACTTTATGTCTGAAGAGTCTAGCATGTACACTGGAGGCCCTAAACAGCAAGCCCAGAATAAAAGCTGTGGCTTTTCCATCTTTCACCTCCTGCAGAATGGGATCAAATTGGCAAAATTATTGCCACTGCTATTCCTCATCATGCCACTTTTGGCTCTTCAGTTATCTTTTTCTGCAGATATTGTTAATTCAGCAACTGCTTATATGTAAAGTTTTAACAGAAATATTCTCATTATGAACCAGAAATCTTTAGGCACTTGATAAGGAATGAGTGGGAAACAGTAAGCAAAGAGTTTTCCTTGGGTATGTTTTCCTGGGGTATGTTTTCCCTCAGTTTTTGACATGAGCTAGAGGCTTTATTCAAAGCATCATTTTTCATAGCTGTTTAATGCCTGATGGATCCTGCCTATGGGTTTGTTTAATCCCTTTTTGAGTTCATATTTTTGAGCTTCACAACATTCTCTGGCAAAAAATTTAAATGACACATGAGGTGAAAAATGCTTCATCTTATTACTGCTTTAAGCCTGATACATAATAATTTGATTTTGAACTCACTGGTTCTCAAGCTACCGGAGTTATTAATCACCCTGCCTTCTTACTATTTGTGATTCACATATTCTCCATGCACTCACTTGCTTTCTTTTCTTTAGCAGATTCAAGTACCTAATCTGTCTAACCTTTCTAACCTGTCTATGGAAACATTTAGTGCTTCCAACCAGTTTTTCTGATACTTTCAGTCTTTGAATTACTTCAGATTACTCAGTGTAATTTTGAATTATCATTTAGAAAGCTACACAGCATGATCTATGTATCTTTTTCTTGTACATAATGGTAGATGTAGAACTCATCATGGCTCATGTACAGTTTCAGTTGGTTTACATTCATAGTTTGAGTAACTTCAGAACAAAGAAGAGCAATGAAGCTGGTGAAGGGTCTGGACCACGAGACTCACAAGGAGCGTCTGGGGGAGCTGGAGTTTTTTAGCCTGGAGGAAAGGAGGTAGTATCTTATAAAACAATCTTAGAAAATTTTACTATTCAAGTATGCATGCCTTCTGTATTCCGGAAGGCCAGGTGATCCCATAAAAAGGGATAAACTATGGCATTTATCTGTTTTCAAGGAAAAGTGACTTCCAAGAAAACCCATTTGAAAAGGGGTCCATGGTAAACACTTCACAGCATGAGGACAGCTTTCTACTTTGTTCAGTAGGCACATCTTCATTCAGCAGGTAAGTTGCTATCTTTTCCTATAATTGTGTGAAAAGCCAGTGTTGTTGCAGAGCAGAAAACAAAAGTGGTGTTCCAGAACTTCACCAAAAAAACAAGTTTCACTCATTAGTTGTACAGGGCCTTAACCTAAATGTAAAATACAGGCACAGGGCAGAATTTATAGAATTGTTTAGCTAAATTAGAACTCTAAATTCATATTATTTCAAAAATAATGTGAAATTGCTATAGTAACTATCTTTAAATAATAGAAAAAATTATACAAAAAAGCCTGCACGAATGGAAAAAATTGGCAGCAAGCTCTTTTTTTTTTAACTTTTCTATGTTTATTTAGGACAATGAGCTCAGCATCACGAAATCTTGTCAAAAGGCTTAAACTTTCAAAAAGAAATAAATATTGAAGACACTATGGTGTTACTTGAACATATATGTTGGTATGCTAGGCAAAACAGAGCTCCCCTGCACACTAAAAGAAAGGATGACTACTTCAAATTTCTTCTTCCCCTCTTTTCTCTTCATAGTGTTGGTGAGGACAGAGAAGTTCAATCTTTGAAAACAAAGTGATGCTGTACCTCAGTCCTAGAAAAGCTGTGTTATAATCAGGTTAAACCTTCTGCTGACTGTAACCTACACAGCTTCACTTACAAGGCACAGAATAGAGAATTATTCATTTAAATGATGCCTTACTTTTTTTTTGCAATCTATTTATGTTTATGAATGTTACTGAAGCTTGCACTGCTGCTTCTAGACATGAAAACTTTGACACCAAAGTCAGCATCTTCATTTCAGTAACAATAGTCTTCACAGTGACTGCAACAGGGTTAATAATACATGATCCTGAACTATAAAAAATCTAACAGCATAGAATCAACACTGATAATATAAACCAAATACATATCAAAAACAATTAATTAAAATATTTTTTTTACAGTAGAACACAGTTCAATTTACTTAATTTAGTCACAAAAAATCTCAGAGCATAATTAAATTTAGATCTTTTCAAAATTAACTTATGACTAAATATGTGGAGTGCAGTAAACAACAAAGAAAGCTCTTACTGAATCCCAAGAAAACAATACAAAAGTTCAGATTTATTCAAATATTTGCTTCTAACTCTAAATAGCTGACTCTGTAGAAACAATATTCTGATTTACTATTTTTAGAGTTACCAAGTGACTTAAATATCAAATTCATAATGCTTTCTGTTAATTAATCCCCTTTTAGGTCCAAAATGAATGGTTCCAAAATGAAAATTAACAATGTGGTTTTGACAGAAGAGAATTGTTTAAAAATAAAGATATTTAACTGAGAATGTGTTTTATAAACCATTCAGGAGAATTTTTGTGTCTATGCTATTACACATTACATTAAAAATATGCTTTTTCACTAAGAACTGCAACTCAAAAACAATTATCTGCATTCTGTATGTACTACAATAACCAGAAGAAGTGTATTTTTGTTCAAAGCTCTCACAGAAGCCTGGGTTTTGTTTTCCCCACCCTGTTCCCTCTGCTTTTCCTTTTTATATTTTCCCTGTAGTGTGCAGAACCAAAATCAAGAAAGGTTACTTCCGACAAAAAAGTTAAGTGCTACCAATCTACTCCTGGCTGGAAAACCACTATAAGAGTTCATACACTGTGTCAGCTTACTTGGCAGAAATAATGAGAATATCTGGCACTTAGTAAATGTTAAGAATAGGTCAACTTCCTTCTTAAAACAAAAAGCATTGACCCTAAAAACACTGCAAGAACCATGGAGCTGATGGACAGCCTGGAAACATTTACATTCATTTTATTTCATCTGTCTCTCTTAAGAACTAGCAGATATAGTGCATTAAATTCATACTGCTAAATTTTTACATTTTATATTTTAGACCACAAAATTTGCTGTTTAGAGTCAGGAACTGCCTCCAGGGAGTATGATAGATCTCTCAACTACTCACAGTGACTGACTCCTGCTCACTTATTAAGCATTACAAAGGCTTACCTTGTAGGAATGATAGCTAAGATCTTTAAAGATAGCAGTTAAAAAAGTATCTTAAAAGCTACTTATACCAGGTACACACACTAATTTCCCAAGTTGCCCATAGCAGCTCATTTTAGTAACACAAAACTGTATTAAAAAGAGGACTAAAAAGATTGTTGCTTGAAATGAAAATGTGTTCTAGATTTTTTTTTTCCAATCCCATTTTCAAAGAATAAAAAAGCTTCAATATTCATAATTACATGTCTGTATCCTTTTTGAAAGGGTAGATTTTTGTTGCACTGAAGACAGCTGGTATTTTTTGTTAACTTGAATTTCATCAGAATTAGAACTCCAAACCCTGCCTCTCCCTCTCACCCTTCCAGTTCCATTTACTCTGCAATAACTTTCTGCCTCATAAATAGTATGTCATAAATAGTATTTTACATGTATGCAAAACTGCCTCTTAATTCTTTTAACAAAACAAAAATCTCATTTCCGAGATAACAATAAAGCAACTTTCATTCATGTGCTAACAAGTCAAGTAAGAATCAGCACAAACCAGTAGTGAACATCAAATCCTAGAAAATGACTAAATAAATAGATTAAATTAGATACTCTTGAATTTTTAGTGGTCTAAAATGATGTTCTTATGAACAATTTTGGGCCATGTTTTCTTACAGAAATTCCCTATCAAGTGTCTAACTTGGACATACCTCAGGAAAAGTATGGCTGTATTTCTTGACAAGTCTTAAGGCTTCCTGCCTGGCTGAGAAACTTCTTTCTGTCAATGTTGAAAATACTCAAAATAATCTTTCTCTAACAGTCTTGACTAGAAGAAGATTACGTGATTTTTCTTTACTAAACCTGTAATGATAACTTTTTGTATCATTTACATCTCCATTTTAAAAAGCCTTCTACTGCCTGGCCATTGGTCAATACAGAATTATGTTCTTGTCAATGTTACTAGATATTCAGAAATACAGATGAGTCACATTCCTTTAGACCCCATGGTCTTCTACTTTAAACAGCTGAGAGATCTCCTCACGTTGCCTTATGCAGATGTCAATGCAGTGTCTGAGCTGATGTGCACAGTGGGTCCAGACCTCACCTCACAGAGCAGTACTCCTCTCCCAGAAGTCTACTCTTCTACCCTTCTCCTTGAAATCTTTGAATTTTACTTCCTTTCTATTCAGTGCTATCCCTCTTTGTCTTTTTATGAGGAAGATTTTTATCACCTCTAGAGAACGGACTTTTCAGCTTCACATTAGCACAGGAGCAAGAAATGCATGAATCTTCCAGCGACACAGATCCCACCTGTCATTTGTCCTCATGAGATTTCACCTGAAGCAGTGTGTCTAGCTCAGCACAAGGAAGATGAGGACCTGTTAGAGCAGATGCAGAGGAACCCATGTAGATAATCAGAGGGCTGGGACACCTCTCCTGTGAGGGCAGACTGAGAGAGCTGGAGCTATTCAGCCTGGGCAAGAGAAAGCTTCAAGGAGACCTCATTGAGGCCTTCTAATACCTTAAGGGGTCTTATAAAAAGAAGGGAAAGGGACATTTTATACAGACAGGTAGTGACAGGATAAGGAGTAATGGTTTAAATCTGAAAGAGGACAGGATTAGTTTAGATATTAGGAAGAAATTCTTTATTCAGAGGGTGGTGAGGCACAGGCACAGGTTGCCCAAAGTTACAGATGCTCAGTCTCTAGAAGTGTTCAGAGCCAGATTGGATGGGCCTTTGAGCAACCTGGTCTAGTGGCAGGGGGCTTGAAACCTGATGATCTTTCAGGTCCCTTCCAACCCAAACCATTCTGTGATTCCCTGATTTTAAAACTCTTCATTTATGTGTTTGAACTACCCTACTGACTTCTTGCTTCACCATTTGTCCTCCCTGGGGCTAAAACCTTTTTTTCTGCTCTTTGGTTGATTGCTACTGATATTACTTATTATTTCAAACATCTTCAAAGGTTTTTACAGGCCTTAAATTTCAGATTTACAGTATATATTTCATAATTCTGTGACCTGTTTTTCAGTCTTGGCCTGAATGCAACAGTGCATATGTAGGAGACCACGATCAGGCAGAGCTTGGCTGACAGTTGTGAAGTTCTGCACTACTGCAGCAGTCCCTTCATTTGGTTGTACCTGTAGGTGTAGGATGAGGAACTCCTCATCACAAACCAAGGTTTACTGTTACTAATCATGGTAATATAATCAATGTGTCAGCTTATGTGTGTTGACAGCTCCTGGTGAAAACATAGCAGCAATGCAAAGTCACAAGTAGCTTAATCTTTTCATGAAGGAAGGTATGATTATAAATACACATTTTCTAATTAAAAGACAAAAAGGGGATTTTTAAGTAAAAACACTCAGATATAATTATACTAAATTTCAAATAAAAGTCACACCATTAACTGGCATTTATCCTAATAAAATCATTTTGGCACAGATCAGAATTTTGAGTACAGTATATCTGTTCTGTGGAGATTTAACCATCTTTTATATTTTAGTTGACATTTTTTGTTGTTATTTAACACAAATATTGAAAAGATTTCTTTCTCTCTTGACTGAGATTTTATCTTTCCTTTTTTTTCCTCTTATTGCTATCTGAAACCATCAGTGCTACACCCTTTTTATATCACAAACAATCCAGAGAGATGTTTTTCAAACTAAATTAACCAAATATAGCACGTAGATACATCTTTGTAAAAAGATGGCATCCACATTTCTTGGAAATATTACATCATCTTTCTCTTTCTTTTGTTCTCCTTTCTTTCTTTCTTTGGCTTTGTTGTACGTGTGTATGCCTGGCTGCACCATTCTTTTTTTGTGGGTAGTGAACTCCAGCAGCACCCCTGAAAGAAAACTCAGAATTTTGAATGGCACTTTAAGTTAGCTTTTAGTGGAGTTGGTGTTCTGTACTGTTCTTTAAACTGACAGCTGAAAATGTGTTATGAAACTCCCAATTACCTTTTCCCTCATCTATTAAAACTACTTGTGGCAGCGTCAGGGTTGTGCAAAGACACTGAGATGCTTGTTGTGAAATCAAAGTCAAAATAAGCACTTGACTAGGCTATAGAAAAAATCACCACATAGTACAGATTTTCTTGAAGACAATAGCTTTGTCTTCAAATTTGTGTTCCCTTGTGTTTAATGTTTTGATGAAAATACATTCATGTCAGTAACATAAACATTCTAAAGTTGAGAGAAACACTAATTGAGAGATTTCAAATTGTCTGGTATAACTTCAGGTAATAGGTTTGTCAACATTAGCAGTAATGTTATTTTGTACTTATATTCAGGATGCACTTAAAATGTCCAGTCAGGATCCTTGAGAGACTTACTGTACTACAAATGATTTACCAGGATTCAGAATATTAGTCCTAGCAAGGAATACTACAATTTGATAAGTATGACTCACAAACAATAATTGAGAGGGAAATGCAAATATTAATCAAATCTTATATTTTCTCATTTCTTCACCCAATATTGACTCAATAAATGTCTCAGATATTCTTACCCATAAGAACTCAATTTTACTGGCATGCATGTAAATTGCTTGTTGAATCCTCTACAGATAGTTAGAGACCAAGAAAGAAACTCAAAATTAATCCCAGAGATACAAAGCACTCATGAGAGCAAACTACAAATAATTTAAGTTCATCATGTAGCCATGCACTAAGCAAGTAGACTGGATAAGAAGAATACACAAAGAAATCACATATTATTGCAATATAAATGTAAGTTTCAGATTTCTTCTGCAGGAGAAAAGGGGCAGAAATTTTGCCATCTCAATCCACAGTTCTTTCTACCAGTATTTCACCAGTTCTACAGAAATACTTGTCTGAGTCAGTTGGTTGTGGTTAAGCCTGTCATAAAACTCAAAAAACTAGAAGTTTCAGTTGCACATATTTTTGAAATTTCTTGTCTGTGGTGCTTTCTTGCTATACTCTTTAAATCAGAGTGACTGATGACATGTCAGCTTGCATTGTCAGTATGTAACTTGCTGGTGTTCCTCTAAACTCCTCTACATTTCTAATGTTTTGCCAGTTACTATACTAAGAGTCACTAAGATTAACATCATACAGTAGGCTTTCATGTTGATTATTAGTAAACTCACATTCATGTCACTTTGTCTATTGCCATTTCAATAAAAAGTACAGAATTAGTGAATTACAGAATTATTACAAGTTCCTTTGCTAAGCCAGTAATAGTTCTTCAAAGGAAATTGCTGTTCTACCAACCTCTTGTCTCTCATTGAAGAGCTCAGCAAGTATGTGGGCAATCTGCTTTGAGGAAGCAAGGGTCTTGAGGAAAAGTAATCAACCATGGCATAAAAAGGTCCTAGTACAAATAAAAGTATTCTAAGATAGTGGAAGCAAACAGTCAGTTTCAGTGGGTGGAACACATCTTCAAAAAAGACGCCAACAGTGGAGATGCAGATGAGTGCCTGCTGAGTCCTGTGCTGTTCAAAGCATCCAAAAATGGTTTGGAGAAGTAAGCAGTAAGCCTAAAGTTTGATGGTGACACAAAATTTATTAATGTTAAAATACATATGTAGCTGTATTACTGTTATAATAGCAATATGAAAGTTGTAGCTGAGGCAAGAACTAACTGCAGAATTGTGGAAGGTCCCTCTGAGACAAACTGTGGGATAAATATTACAGATAATTCTGGTTGGAAAAGACCTTTAAGACCATCAATTCCAACCATTAACCTGGCATAACTAAACCCACAACTAAACCATGTCTCTAAGGGCCACATCTCTACATCTTTCACATAACTCCAGGGTAGGAGACTCTACCACTTCCCTGGTCAGCCTGTTCCAATGCCTGACAGCCAATTTGTTGAAGAAATTAAGATGGCTGATGAAATCTGAAACAAGAAATTTGATAAAAAATTAGCAAAAAATAACACTAACCTCACACATCATCATGGTTTCTGAAGTCACCCTTTATGAATAATTTTGAAGCTGTGACTGGAGCATGGTCACACAGTAGCTAAGTGTTTGGTGGCACTCACTAAGGAAGTAAAATATTAGGAAGTAGGGAAAGACTGAAAAAGAACTTTGGAAACAGAAACACTGAGATCTAAAAACTTCATAAACTACCTCTGGGTATTTCTGTGTTCTTATATAAAAGGTACTGGTAGTAAAATTACAGAAGTGACCTCAAAAAAATAGTAACTATCCCATGCCATTACCCAAATACGACAAGGTAATTTGTCCTGTCTTCAGTGGATGCCTTTATTTTCCCCTCTGCCAAGCAATGACTAAATGTCTGTATTTTTGCTGGAAAACTCCTTGCAGAGAAAAATCTGTGACACAACTTTGTGTTTCTATATTAAGAGCACTATTTTTTTCTTTTTCTTTTTTTTTTCTTTTTTTTCAAGCTGTTTTCTTCAATTTATACACTCCAACTAATCCTGAAAACCAGGTCTAGTAGCACATCAGAAAAACCATTTCCTTTTTCATTAAGGTCAATAAAATGTTAGCACCTGAGTATTCCCAGCAGACTCTGGCACCAAAATTAATTTTAATCTAGTAGAGGAGAAGCTTACCTGCTACCTATATGGTTGGCTCCCTGCCGAGTCCAAAACTAACCATGAAATGTATCATCCTAAATTATAAGTATATTCTTGCATCATTATAAATAAAGAACCTGAAAGATTATGTGTCCTCCTAGTTTCAACATCAGCCATACAAATAGTACTGGTGTTGTGAAACTTCTTCATTCTATTGAGCATGCTCCAAAGAAACAGATATGGTCAAGAAGCTGACACCATTTCTGAGCTATCAGAAAGCAAAAGAGTTAAGATAGCCCTGAACTTTCTACTAAGTTTTGTGTTCTTCGTTGAGATATTTTTACCACAATCTGATTTTCATTTAAAAAGTAGATTCAAGCTCTAAAATAAGTCTTTAAAATACCTTTCAGCAATTCAATTTCATTGATTAAAGCTGTCAAGAAAGAAAGGAAATGACAAAGTAGCCAAAACACTTGTATCCTGAACTACATGATAAATTCTGCAATGAACAAACATACCATTCGTACCGCCTCCTACATTATTTAGCTAGTTTAACAAATGTAAATTAAGTACTTGAAGTCAGCAAAATTAACTGCAATAGATGAGGCTTACAAATGAGTAATTTTGTACAGCTGCCATTTGCTCAATATTATAAAAGTGCTCTTAATTTGATTTAGCACATCTGTAAAGTGACTTCATTCTATAGATTTATCATCTGCATTTGCATTTTTTTTCTGCTTACAGGAGGGAAAAGAGAGCCAATTTCACTTCGAAATTCTCATTTATTAGGCTGTTATATAAATGTCTTCTATAGTGCTTTGTGATGCAAGTATCAGCAGCAGCAGTGAACAGGGTTCTGTGGTAATTAGGGATAAATGAATAGATCTGAGTAACAAACCTCTAAGGTTTTGTTTTGTTTTGTCATTCCCTCTCCCTCCCCCGTTACATCCCTGGTAACTCTTCTGCTGTTGATTTTGGAAACCTAGACAGCTACACATGCTTGTACGATTCATTAATCAAACTAGAAAGAAATGCTGTCTTGTTTCAGTCATTTAGCACTCCTCTATTAGTTTAGGTATAAACCCTACATCCATTTAAAATAATGCAACCATCCATGTTAATCTCTTCTGTTGTGATAGTTCTGTTTCTTACCTGGTATACATAGAAGTAAATTTACTGGCTTCAATGAGGTTAATGCAGAGTAATCTTAGCTCCACCATATTCAATATTATTTTGGCCAGAGAACATCTTTCCAGTCTTAAAAAATACCTTAATTCTAGCTAAGTACATTATTTTAAAAAATATAGAAAAAAAGTTGCCTTTTATATCATCCATGAAATTTTGACCTTAATGTTTTGAAGGACAAAAGGTCTGTAAACATATTATTTATGTCTCTGACAGACTGTAATGGATCACAAGGTTTTTCATAAATCTGTACTGTGCACTGCATTTCTGTGGAGAGAAGAGCCTCAGAGCCTATTCACACATGAATTCCTTAATTCAGTACATTTATATTTATTTGTTTTCAGTTCCTTAAAATTCATACTGCTCTTATTAATTATTAAAATGTCCTATGTGTCACCTAACTTTTGTCACTGCAGTGAGATGCGTGACATTGGAGGTATTTAGAACTTGTCTACATGGACAGCAAATCAATTACCATGTTAAATAGTATTCTGAGTAAGTCTCACAATAACCTTGCCAATAAACTATTCATCATTCCACAGAATAATTCACTGATCATGTGGCAGGAGACAGGAGGAAGCATGGCAAAGTAATCAGTGGGTATTTCACTCTTCATAGTAAAAGATGAATGATAGACCTGAGTCTTATCTCCAGTGTAAATATAAATATTAATATATGTTATAAGATCTAAGCTTTATTGTTGTCGTTGTTGTTGTTGCTATTATTATTATATTGTTACTCTGTCAATTTCTATACTAATAATTTTCAGACCAGCATCTGGTCTTTTCCTGTCCCAGGTGTCGGGTTCCTTTAGCTAATGGGCAGAAAATCTTCTCTTTCTCATTTACCTGAGTCACTGCATATAAAGACATTTTTATTCTGTTTGCCCAGCTTTTTCATACAAATTAGACAAAAATTATCTTTAAATCAACGAGAAACTTGAGACACCTAGCATCATGTAATGAAGTTTCTCCTGATCCTGACAGTTTTGCTGTAGCAAATTAAAGTTGGAAGTTAATCTCAGTAAACTTCTCTGCGTGTTAAAAGCACAGTCACAGTTTTGGCATTATGTCGTGTTTACACAGCTTTTAATTTCAGGGATTAGCTCCAACAAATTAAGAGAATATCTTTTAAAGACTGAGTTTAATTTAAGTGAAAAAAGGCTGAACTATAAAACCCAGCTAAATATTTTAAGGTCTTTTTGTTTTAGTATTTCTGAAAATCTACTGCCCATGATTGAAAATGTGGAAATTTGTGTCACATTCAAAGCAAGATTGGCACATAACTAAAACAAAATCATATTTGACAAAATGCTCTCATAACATCTATGAGTTTTTTCCATTTTTTGCTCGTACCATTATACTATGAAAATATATAAAGATTTGTAAGTACTTTTGATTTTTCCTAAAAAGTCTGTGATAGGGCCATAATGCTAACTAGAACTCTAGAACATGGTAAGTAACTGTTACTTATTCTCATTTGAGGAGTGCTCCTGTTGTAAGGCACATACATAAATATAGACAGTCATATTTCTGAATTAATTCATTTTTATGGAGGAAAAGTCCGGTTTAAACACCAACCACTCCACTTAAACAGTAGACAAAATATTATACTTCCCTTGTGTATTAATTAATTTTCCCTAGTGTTCTGCAGTCTCTATACGTTTAGAAGATATTTAGATTCTGATCTACAGTCTTCATTTACCACATCACTGCAAAATGGAAGACAAAGGTGTATCTGTTATCATCCATTGTACATGGCTATAGAAAGAAACAGGAGGAAAATAGACAATAGTTGTGTATAGAGACAAAATTCTGCCACACTGAGCTTCATGTTCATTCACTGTCAAACAAATGGTTCAAAAAAGGCCTATGGAAATTAGAAGATTTAGGTTTCCTTCATTAATTATGCATTTTCTATGCAGTCAGTGTAATAAGTAGGAACAAAATTTCTTAATGTTCCTTGAATATTTTTTTGCACATGATGAATAAGACCCTTTTAAGTCTGGAAACAGTGATAATTATATTTTGTACACTCTGCGCTGAATCTATAATTCTCATTAGACATACAAGCTCTTCCACAGTATTTCAGGTAATGAAGAATAACCAGAGCCATGCTGCATTAAGAGGCTCATTTTTCCATGAAGCAATAAACCATACAACATTTATATTAGTGGCTCTCTGGAACTGCACACAGTAGACATAATAGCAGTTACAACCATCCATTATATGAACAACAGTGACGGGTGTTGCCCAGAGCTCTAAGTAACACAAACATCAAAAAGCACTCAATCTCTTAAAAACTGGTTAGAAATCATACAATGGGACATATATTTGATCCTCAAAAAATCAATCATTCACATGTATTTCTTCTACATGCTGAAGAATGTTATGGAGAGAGCATAAAGTGTATTTGCTTTGAAGCAGAAATTTGATATAGCTGAACAGACAATAAAAAGCAGATGAAAAAGTCTAGCAATACCAGAATGTTTGCACAAGCTAAAATCTCCTTAGGAATGGGAATATGGACACCTATAGCAGTGAAATTAATAGATCTGGGAACATCTAAGACAAAACCATATAGTTGTTTTGGGGTTTTTTTTTCCTTTTTAGAGCATTTTCATTTTGTTACTGAGACAAGCATCCAAGTTGGTTTGAATACTTATTGAATAATATAACATACTTCTTTTTTTATCTCCTATCCTTATCTTATAATGAATAAAATTCTTATGAAAAGTAGATTCCTTACTTCCAAATTTGTTTACTAATGTGCAACTTTTAATTGTTGCGAAAGTTCATAGTGCTACAATATTTTCTAAGCAAGCCTTCTTTTCATGACTTGAAATGTGGATCCTGTTCCAACTTAGGGAATATAAAATATGTTTTACATCCTACCTACTTGTCTTCAAGAATTCAGACACTCTTCCCTGTTTATACCATTTGAGCTATGTATATTTATATGGTTTATTCACAAGCCTGAGCCCTACTGTTCTGTGTAATATATTGTAACTCACTTTTTAAAAGAAGATAATATCCCCAGGGAAATTTTCTTCTAATAGCAAGTATAAAAAATATTTATAAAAGGCCCAAGTAATATAGCCGTATCTTTTATCATAGATAAAATATGCAAGGTTAGAAGCCTACCCTGCTTGCATAGTTCAATGTTCGCCAATTTTAGGAATTTTAGGAATATCACAGAGAGCAAAGCTTCAAATGTAAAAGAGAGCCCTCAAGACTATATTGCACAGCACTCACCCAAACTTGCCACCACAATATACATACTTTGTCCCTCAAGTAAGGTGGTTCACAAGGAAATCCACTTCAACTTGCAATACTTTTTTATCTAAAAATTCAGCCCAATATTAAAGGGTGGTATCTACACTGTGCCTGATTCCCATTTAGTATTTTTTATGCCTGGCAGGACTTTTGAGCATGGATCAAAACTAAGGGAACTTTTCAACAACTTGGCAGTGATAAGAAGCCTGAAAATGAATACAAATGTGATGTGCCCACTTCATGCTGTCAGAGAGATATAAAGTGGTCTCAGCACAAATATGAAACCCTACAGAGTTTGAGCATGTCGGCAGATAGTAGCTCAGATGCCAGTAGTTAAGTATTTCTCTGCATATCAAAGCGTTTATAAAGAGAGGACCATTATAATACAAAAAACTGCAGTGTCTGAGTGAATGTCTATGATGAATAGAGGTTTAACTACCTACAGTGAGTCTGAAGGACTAATTTTTTTCTTTAATACCTGCTAGATAAAAAGATAGCAACTGAATATATTTTGTAATGGGTTTTGTCACACCAAACAATAAAAAATAAAGTAGTAGACACAATACCGTATCCTTCATGATCTAAAGAGCAAGCCATATGTTAAACAGTTTTTATTACAAAAATCTATTAGTTTCTTACAAACTAGAACTTGAGTATTTATGATGCACACAACAAATCTGTCTTGGCAATATCAAAATCCCTCAGAGACCTCGTTTACAGAGAAACTATTTTAACTTTCCAGTATGCTATTTATAATCATCTCAATCACTGGTTCATTATAATCTGTTTGAATGATCCCATTTTGTTTTCAGATATTCTACTCTCATAAAACCCACACACTATCACAGAAATTGTGATGACACAGTATTGCCCCAGAATCACAGACTGGCTGAAGTTAGGCGATCTGAGGAGTCCACCTGGTCAAAACCCCTTGCTCAAGCAGGACTACCTCAGTAGGATTGCCCACATTCAGGTGGCTTTTGGGGCTCTCCAAGGGTAGAGACTTCACAATCTGCTGGGCAGTCTGTGCATGTGCTCAGTCATGCTCAGAGTAAAAAAGTGCTTCCTGATGTTCAATGGGAACATCCTGTATATTGGCTATTTGTGTCCATTGCCTGTTGTCCTGCCACTGGGCAGCACTGAAAAGAGCTTAGCTTTGTCCTCTTTGCATGCTCCTATCAGGTTATCTATGTATAATACCAAGTTGCCCTCTGAGGCTTCTCTTCTCCAGTCTAAACTGTTCCAGCTCTCTCATTCTTTCCTCATAAGAAGGATGATCCATCCTGTTCATCACTTTTGTTGCCTTTTGTTGGATTCTTTCCAGTCTGTCCGTGTCTCTCTTGTACTGGGGAGCCAAGAACTGAACACAGAACTCCAGGTGGGGCCTCACCAGTGCTCAGTGGAGGGGAAGGAAGGATCACCAGTCTCAACCTACTGACAACCCTTTTTATAATGCAGCCCAAGATATCTTCCACCTTTTTTGTGGTAAGGGTACATTGCTGGATGATGTGAAGCCTGCTGTCCACCAGGACCCCCAGTATATTTTCTGTGAAGCTGATTCCTAGCTGTGTGACCTGCAGAATTTATGGTGCCTGGAATTGTTTCCTATCAGTCGCAGGATGTCACACTTCTGGTTGAAGCACCGGAGGTTCCTTTCAGCCCATTTCTCCCAGCCTGTAAGGGCTGTAAGGGCTGGATGGCAGCATGGCCCTCTGGCTTATCATCCTTTAATTCCAGCTCTGTGTCATCAGCAGGCCCATGATGAAGGTGTTAAACAGGACTGAACCCAACACTGACCCCTGGATACACCACTACCTGGCCTCCTGCTAGTCTTTGTGCCACCACTCTCTGGACTCAGATATTCAGGTAATTTTCAATCACCTCACTCTCTCCTTATCCAGCCAATTCTTTACCAGTTTGTCTGTGAGCAACAGTTTCAAGGCCCTTACTGAAATTTAGGTAATCAATATCCATTGTTCTCCCCTCATTTACCAGTTCATTATAGGAGTTTATTGAATTGCAACACTCCGGTCATGGGAGTCATCCCACAACACCTTTGTGATCCCAAAAAATCCATAGCCCTGAAGCTGCGCACAGGTCTTTAACTCAGTGTGTTTATTCCCCATACTGCATGTATTAGGGTACAAGCACTTTAGAAATGCACCTCAGCATGTTGAGTCCCTGGAGAGGGTCTTGGGGATTTTTGTATAGTTGCTCCCTATAGGCACTTCCTTGCTTACATGCAAGCATTGGGGTGACTCAGTTTGAGAAATATTAAGTTTTTACATTTCACAAGTTATGTGATCTCCAGGTAGCTTCATCTCACACTGTTTCATTCAAAATACCATAACATGCCAAATATTTTCTCTACTTATATGTAATACTAACAAATATAGTGCAAAATTATGACATTAACACAAACTATATATCCTTTGTTAACTTTCCTCAGTTATAACTTTACTAAATTTAAAATCTACTTGCTACTTTAAATGCTCTTAAATTTGTCATAGATACTATGAAAGTTACCCAAGCTTTTCCAGACATTCTCATGCATTTCTAAACCTCCTTTTGTTTATAATACAAGTGTGAAGAAATATTGCCACAAGGTAATAAAAAGCTTGTGTGTAAGGTTTAGATACTACCAATTTAGGAAGCATTGAGCTAGATTATTGCTATATCAAAGCAGATACCCAAAGCTGCTGCTAAACCATAGATGAAGGTTAGACATTTTCCTACCATCATTTTTTGTTTGGGCAAATTGCAGGTATCTCCATGCTTAGTGATAAATTAACAGTATTAATAACTTTGAAGTGTCTGATCCATATATGCTGTGGCAGTTGGCAGATTTTCTGACTCAGACAAGAGGAGACCTATTTAGCAAACATGTCGAATTTTCACAGCTTTCACCCTTTGGATGTTCCAGCACAGTTTTGCCAAACATTTCTGCTGTTTCTGTAGTATTTCTTGCTTCAATAGAGCACCAAGTTATTCTCACACACACTGCTGGATAGCAGCCCAAGGTGATGACATCCTTAGGAGAGCATGAATGTGTACGAAGGTTGGTAAGAGCTCCCAGAGGCTGCTTGCAGCCCCATTGCATAAACACACTGTTTAGTACAATCTAGAGATTATTCACTAGTGAATTTTCTTCATTACAGACAGTTTCCCCCACATTGCAATACAGTATATGGCAACAAAATATTTATGGCTGAGCAATCAGTATTACATGATTGATGTCTGCTTTAAACTCTCTTGGCTGCCATCACCCATGTCTTTACCTCATTCTGTCGTCAGTTTTTCTTTAAGTTAATAATCCTCAGTGAAAGTAGGTCCACCTTATCCTCCACATAAATTTTTAGAAGTTAACCCCACCATCATATTTGATCTCTATTCAATGTGATTCTTCCCCCTCATGCAGTTACCTCAGCCTGACAACAACTGATCTAAAGGCAACATTAGGAATATCTTGTTACTGGAAGCCACTATATCAGAAGGAGATAATTCTGCATCCAGAAGGAGGATTGAAACACTACTGCTAACCTATATCTTATGAAATCTCCCATGAAGAATAATATAAATTGTAGTATTTTTTTTTCTCTAAGTCTGAAGACGCTCACCAGACCTTAGGAGGGAATTTGTGGTGCTCATACCTTTTGAATCCTACCCACTCCTTCAGGAATAACTGTATTCTTGTAAGCTTGAAAGCTTCAGGGTCTTAATCAAAATCCACCACTGTCATCTATTTCGATTCCTCAAATCAGGAGCCCTTAAGCCAAGTTAAAAGCATCAGACCAACACTGCCATATTCTGCTCAAATTCCAGTTAAAATTTGAATTGTTTCTCATTTTTAAAATAAATGTACTGAAAAAATAGACATTTTCTAAACTCTGCTGGAAAATTCTGAGATATAATACTACATTTAAAAAGCTTGTTGACACAAGACTTTAATTTCTATATCATTATCTTTATTATGTTCTTAATTTCTCACAACCTTCTGTCTCAGAGGTGAGAGCAGCCTTTCAGTACTCATGTCTCCATTGTTTACTTCAAACTATTGCTACATAGAAGAAGAGTCACAAAGAACTCTGTTTTATTAATTACTTCACATAAAATCACCAATGCTTGCAGAGCTGCATTGCAGAAACCATTCAAACTAGACAAAGAATCTGGAGAACTCTTAAAGCGGAAGGTTCAAACACATCACATTTTTTGAAAAAAAAGTGGAAGATTTTTATCACTAACCTTTCTTTTCTTTTTTTTTTTTCCTTGTAAAACATTGTTCAGCACTGGGCAATTGCAATAAATTTAGGTAAGGTGCCTCAAGCATAACCTTAATATGGAGAAGCATAGTTGTTCAATTTGCAACAAACAATTCATATGCATCCCAAGAATTTAATCTAAGGAGGATTGAATCAAACTTTCCTGCTTGATAGAACTGAAAATGTGCTACTGTTCGTTGAAAAGTGGTGGAGTATTTAAATATAAATCTGGCTTCTAAATAGAAAGAATTAATGAAAATTAGATAAAGAAATGTAGATCAATAATTAGGCTTCCATTTGGAGACTATGCTGAGATATACCTAAACTATCTTTGTCTTTCTTGCATTTTATCTAGTCTTTGAAATTTCTCTAGCTTTCACCCTTAAATAATAGTCTGCTACACAGACACACAGTGTTAATAGTCCGTGCGCAGTCAGAAGAAAACAAACACCCCATGAATTCCAGTTACAATTCCTGCTAGAGAGACCCTGGTGTTTCCACAAGTCCAGGAAGAGCAGTATCCTGATTTCTTCCCATAGTCTTCCTCTTAGTGCTCCAACCTCCCTTCCCCTCTCTGGTTGCCTCCTACCAGCCCCTCAGTGGGCTGTGGGAAACGTGAACTCCTGCAGAGATTACAGGCTCAGTCCAAGGTTTCTGAAGGACGTCATACAGCCTGCTTAATTTCCAGTTAGGCTGAACAGCCAGCATGCTTCCCTCTACCTTCATAGTATCCTCTACACATAACAGAAAGGTGAATTTCCAGATGTCTTTACTAGTGTTACCATTTATACCAGTAGTGCATGTTTGGAAAACAAAAACCTAAGACATTTAGAGCAGAAAACCATCTCATATAAAGAAAATTCCTTTTTTGACTGAAAAACAATTTAAGACGTACCATATGTGAGAACAAAAAGTGAGCATGAACTACTTTAAGCTATCAGACATTGTAGTGCAGATACACTGTGTTGTCTGTGTATTTTTCATGGAAAATACATGCAGATTGTTCTGAAACAGATATAGATTTTTCTGACAATGATCAAGAATTTTTATAGTTTTATTTAAAATATCCTTCTAGTTTGTTTTCTTTGTGTGTGCAGTTCCATTGTACAGCTGTTTCATGATGACTTGAGAAATTATTGATCTTACCTCTGAACTGCAAAATCTGTGATAAGTGAATTTTATTCCCTTATTGAGAATGCATCACTTGAAATGATTCATCATTAGTGGGGAAACAAATTTCTAACAATACAATGTGACTTCCATGACTAGAAAATAAATATTCTTAGATTTTGTTGAACATATTCATATCTCTGTGGTGGGTTTTACAAGATCAAAGAAGCAAGAGAAAACATCAAAGACAGTTGTTTACAAAATGTTACAGGCACAAGACAGATATGGGCATATATGTTAGCACTTCAGAAGCTTGTTATGAGTTAGTTAGTTCCATACTGTGTTGCATGGAAGAGGTTTTTCATACTGTTAAAAAAAAGAAAGGAATAGATCTTTGGAGCCTGTGGTTCTGTGGATGTGATTTCAGAGACTGATTTTTTTTTTCCCTAGTAACTTTCTTACTTTAAATTTTTAGCAGTATTTTAAGCAAACTTATTTAAATGGCCCATAGAATTCAGTGAATAATATCCATTCATAGTGGTTTTATGTAGGCTGATCCATCTTAAGGTTTTACATAGTCTATTAAAAAAAAACCAAGCAAATGAAAAGAAAGGGGGAAAAAAAGGAAGTTCTTATTAAGAATAAAAAAACAAAGATCTAATCACAACAATAGTCGACATCTTCAATGGGTCACAAACTCCCTTCACTTATTAAACATAGTTAGGGAAGGATCTGATCACGTATGCCTCCATTTTTAGTCAAGCATTATTTAGGAAAGACTGACTGAGGTCTCTGAAGTGAGAAGATAGAGAAAGCACAGTAGTGACTGCAATGGGCTCATAGGAGGAGGAGGGTGTAGGTACACACAAAAACAAAGAGCCTTTCTTGCTAGAGAAAAAGTCCTGGAATGTGCTGCTGTGGTACTTTCCCTTCCTGGATTTAGAAGGTGGGATGGTAACATAAACAAATAAGTAATCTAAGAGCTAAACCAAACAAAAAAAACTACCAACACTAACAGAGGACAAAAAATACCACGCTGCAGAGAGGGGTATTTAGTGAACAAACTACAAAATACTTGATTTTACTCTACTGGGAGAAGAAGAGAAATATTCTAAAGCAAATATCCAAATGTACTAAAGAGAATATGAGAGAAAAAGGCATCGTTTATCCTAAGAAGTTTCAGATGCAGCATACCAGTTTGCTAGTTATTATCATAATGCGACAAAAGCTACAAAATAACTTTGCCAACCTTGTCATTTCAATATTTTATGCATTGGATTTCTTTTCCTGGATATGTCAGCGAATTCTTCTCTCCATAACATGTTGCCATAGGCTAAAAGCACATAAAAGAGGTCTGTCAAAGACATGTCACATGTAATAACATTATACCATAAAGAACACTCTCCTTGGTTGCTTCTGGAGGTCTACATTTCAAAGGTATTGCCGCACCTGAAACACCCCAACTCAGACTCAGCTGGAAGTACATGGTATTTGTTCCCACCTTTAGACCTTTAGTGAAAACCAGTGTATATAAAACGACCTTCAGAAGGTCTGGATAACATCCAAATTATGCTGGAAGAAAGGTGAAGGACTTTTCTGGCCATCCCTGTTTGCTCAGGGATTTGTTCTTGATATCTAGGTTTTAGAGGGGCCACTGCTCCTTGGCAGTGGAGGCAGTCAATGTTGAGACCAGACTAGTGTTGAAGCTGGAAGGACGATAAGCAGCTAAAACACATCCCAAAATGTCTTTTGGAAATGATCAGGAGTTCCAGCAGTTTGGGTGGCATTACCTTTACCTCAGTGCAACTAGTTGCTCTTTTCTATGCTCCCTTCCAATTGCATTTCTTCAGGTTTATTGCACATCTGACCATCTTACCTTCTTCTCCTCTGCTCTCTTCAATCCTTCTGTTTATCCTCTGTTAGAAAAACTCACCAAAATTAGGCTGGTCTTTGCTGAAGAGCCGTCTGCATTCTGCTTTTGGATGGATTAAGTACCATTTTTCACTTCACTATGTCTATTTAGCTCTAAATCTCAGGAGTCAACTAACACTGTAGTTTTAAAGCATCACACACACAAAAATATACAAACAGCTTGCTTGAAAGGTAATTTCAATATGTCATACATGCATGCCAGCATCATTTGTGGAGTAAAGAGTATTTTCACCTTTATTAAAATCTTAATTTTAAATAATTTAAGGATGAAGACCAGTCACTAGTGGGGTTTGGCAAACCCTATGCTCTTCAAGGTCTTCATAAACAACCTGGATACAGGACTGGAAGGTATACTAGATCAAATGCAAAGATGATAGAAAATTGGGAGAGCTGTAGGTTCCCTTTGAAGGAAGAAAGTACCTGCAGAGAGACCTCAACAATTTAGAGGACTGACAAATTAAGAGTCAGCAACCATACAAAGTTCAACAAGGGAAGGTACTGGGTTCTGCACATGGGGTGGGGCAGTGCTGGATCTACAGACAGACTGGGGAATGAGAGGTTGGAGAACAGTGCTGGGGATGGGAACCTGGGAGTCCTGGTCAATGGCAAGTTGAATGTGAGTCAGAAGTGCCCTGTCAGCCAGGAGGGCCAGCTGAGAGGGCATCTGGCACAGCACTGCCATTCAGGCAAGGGAGAAGATTGTCCCAATCTGCTCTGCAATGGGGCAGCCTCGTCTCAGGTTCTTGGGACAGTTTTGGGTGCCACGGTATAAGAAAGGCATTAAACTATTAGAGAGCATTCAAAGGAGGGCACCAAAGACAGTGAAGAACCTGAAGGGTAGCCGCATGAGGAACAGCTGAGGTCACTTGGTCTGTTCATGCTGTGGAAGAGGAGACTGAGGAGACACCTCATTGCAGTTGCAACTTTCTCATGAGATGAAAAGGAGAGCCCAGCACTGATCCCTTTCTGTAGTGACCAGTGACAGGACTCAAGGGAATGGCCTGAATTTGTGCCAGGGGAGGTTTGGGTTGCATATTAAAAAAATATTCTTCCCTAGAGGGTGGTTGGGCACCGGATTCCCAGGGAAATGGTCACAGCACCAAGACTGACAGAGTTCAAGAGGTGTTTGGACAATACCCTCAGGCACATGGTGTGACTCTTGGGGAGAGTGCTGTGTAGTGCTAAGAGTTGGATTCAGTGTTTCCTGAGGGTCCCTTCCAAACCAGCTTGTTCTGTGATTCTCTGAGAAAAGCTTCACCAAAACTGCCAAAGACAGGAAAAAAGGATCAGGGAATGATAGAGGGAAAAAAAGATAAGAAAAGAAAATAAATCAACTATTCACAGCATCAGTAGAAGGAAAGTTCCAGTTCACTGGTACTTTGTGTTCTTCATGCTTCAAGGGCTTTTGGAATAACAAAAAATTGTGCACGCTTTCTTTGCCAAAGCAAGTTGAAAAGACAGATGTTATCCTAACTTACAACCAGGGAGTCTGGCTGCCCATTCCAGTGGCATACTCTGGCCAATTAAAAGCTGACATCTTTAGAAGTGAGAAGCATTAACACAAGCATGAGTCCAATGCTGATTCTGACTGCAAATTCTGTTTATTCTGAAAAGACACACTATTCTGAGCACAAAGGAATGCTTCATTGGTGACATTCTGCAGGCTGCTTTTGGGATAAATCATGGTTTTAAAGACTGACTGGTATCATTGCTTGGCCTAGAGAGTAGAAGGATAAGTCCAATTCCTGTTGAAAGTAATGGAAAGGCTCACATTGAGGCAATTGTTTTGGGGACAGTACTAGGTCTGAAATTTTTATTTTCTTTGTAATGGAAAACCAAATTCAGCAGTCTCCCTTAACACATTCCTATTGAGCTATAATACAGGCACATTTTACCCTTTTTTAATGCTTAACCTTTATATTAAATGTTAAATAGTTCTTATAATTTTTGCCTTACCATTCACAGAGACGTTCACAGACACTTTAGAAATCCTTTTTCAGCTCATTTATAACTTTTTGAAAAGACAGTAAAAAAGGTACACTTCTAAGGTGCACTTCTACTAATGAGATACAGGAAGGTATTCTGCTTCTTCCTCCCGCTTATGTACTACTTATTTTATAAGCAATAGTTAATATTTGTCTGACACTTAAAAGGGAACTTCCTTGCAAATTCTCCTAATAGGAATCCTTTAATAAATATTTTTTTGTTACAACAGTTCAGTAGCCATACCTGAAATTACTTTTCAATCAGCTAACTTGAACATTGTAAGGAGTACAGCTATTTAAACCCAGAACTGAAAAAAACCAAGCAAGACATCTCCAGAAAGCTGGATTAGACTACTATTAAACACTGCTGTCTGAAGTGTATCATCCGAGGGTACACATGTGTATTGCAGTCGCATTGGTAGACAGAGCACAGAAGAGCTCCAGTATTACTTGCAGATGTAAAGATTTATTCTCTGCATTTTTGCTTAAAACTTGATCGAGTTTCTTCCACCTCCACTGCTACACTCATCTCAATTGTTCTTATTTGTCATGGACTGAGCAGGTTAACAATCTTGTCACTTGTACTGGCATTTAAATTGCTGTTTTCATCTCCTTCCTCCTGTTTAATTATCTTCTCTTTTTTTTGATAGGACCTGACATTTTTCTGACTTCTCCTTCCTACTGTTTACAGAGATGCTTCCAGAATAAAAGTAAATAAATCAAAATTAATGATGGCATGAATTTGACAGCTTCCAAAATTTGCAGTTATTTTTTTTCTATTTCCTCCTATTACTGTATTAACAGATAACAGTTTGACATGGAAACAATGTGCTTCAAAACAGCAGTCGACTTATCTAGGAAGTCAGCATATTTGTTTAAAATCTTTTAGGCGGCAACAGTAACCATTTCAAAGCTGTAAGACAAGGTCTGAACCTGAAAAGAAATTAAAGGTTGCACCTTCAGGCCTCTCTAAAGATCTATAAATCAGCTACAATTCACTTGTCTTCTTGCTAGAAACATGAGAATTGATGAGTAATAAGATTAGTGAAAACAAACTGCCACCTCACTGCCTACCAGGAAAAATGCCCAGAAAATGCACTTGCACAGAATCTTTCGTTTAATTCACCTTCTACTGTGGGTTTGCTGATGAATCTGTATTCCAGTTATTCACACTTTCACTCACTGCAGTAATTTAAAGCACAGTGCCAGATGTCCTGAGTATGTCAGGAAAAACAACAACAACAGCAAAACCCAAACAAACAAACAACAACAAAGCACAAAGCTAGTATTCACTTATGGGGAAGTCCTCCTGATGCCCCTATTAATTTTTAGTCAGCTACCATTCACATCAACAACGACCTAACACTGTAATCTGACCAGCAGGATGGGTCAGCTCAGAACAGCTGACTTAGAAACAAATCAGGAGGCCAATGATGAGAGGTGATTCTGTCTATCAGAGACTTCACTGTTAGTCCTTATTAGCACCCATTCATCCTGTAGGTGCATAATTAACTCTGAGAAGAGTTAAGAACAATCTAAGAACCAAGGCTATAACGTGATGACAAAAAGACTGAAGACATATAAAGGGTATGTTCCTCAATTGCTCAGAGTGAATTTTCCCCCGACTTCCCACCATGATATTTATACCACACAGTTCAACCAGTTTGTCCCCACACTCTTCAAAATGGGGCATGAGCATGATTTACTAAGACAGTTGTTGACACTAATTTCACAAAAGTAATTCTGCTGTTATGTCTTACTATCACCTGCCCAGTATTCCACACTGTGTCTTTTTTTAAACAATTCCTCAGTATCCAATACCAAAATTCTCTAGTGAATGACTGAAACCTTTCCAGTGCTGTTATTAAAGGCACTGCATTCTGTAAAATCTTCACACTTTCAAATGTTTGGACTCAACCTCATGACACAGGTACTCAACTCATATACCCTTCATATACCTCTCATATACCCTAGCAGGCTTGTGAGAGTTACAGAAGGAACAGAAAATTTATAGATTTTGCTGTTTTTGCAGTTCACAGGAATGTTTTAAATATGAAATAACATTTCACTATGGCACTGGGGATGGCACTGGTTTAACACTCATAGAAGCCAAAGATAAATCAGAGGTACAAGCAAAACACTAAAAAAAAATTACAGTTCTAAAGACAAATTGTCATTAACATTTCTTGCAGAACCTTAAAATTGTAACTCAGCAGTTTCAATCTGCTTTGCATTTTAGCTAGGATTGTCCCACCAAGCATTCCAACTTGGGGATCTGGTTTATGGGTTGTTATGGTGGTACTAGATTGCTGGTTGGATTAGATGAACTTGAAGGTCTCTTCCAGCCCTGACGA